>NC_040877.1:46673409-47336237 GCF_003676215.2 Rhopalosiphum maidis | reverse complement strand
CTTATTATTAGGCGTTTGCTAGCGTTAGCCTAATATAATTTATACCAACAATTCAGTATTCATACGTCAATTACGAAAATCCTGCCTTAAAATATGAAATCAAGAAAAGGGGAAAGAAGGCTCTGCTGTTTAGTTGTAAGTATCAACTGCACCTACCTAGTTATTGGCCAAGTAGATATAGGTGTTCGCTAGTGTTAGCCTAATATGATTTATACCAACAATTCAGTATTCATATGTAAATTATGAAAATCCTGCTTTAAAATATGAAATCAAGAAAAAGGGAAAGAAGGCTCTGCTGTTTAGTTGTAAGTATCAACTGTTCACCTACCTCGTTATTGGCCAAGTAGATATAGGTATGTGTTAAATTTTAATTCAATGATAAATCTTTGTATACGAAAAACGATTCTGAGCGAAGACAATCTTATTAATTTACATTATACTTACTAATGATTAGTAGCTATATTTCATAATATGTATTTTGATTTTTTGCTATAATTAAAGTAATTAATTTTATTATAAGTATTTTATCATGAGTTTATTTAATTTTCGATGAAAACATTGCCTTTTTTTATATTATAATTTATAAATATTTTATAATTACAGTAGTATATATAGTACTTAGAGTACTATTGTTATTAACTTTTAAGTCAATACCTCTTTACCGTAGAACAGTGATAGATAGTTCGTGTTATAAATACTCATGAGACAATTAATCTAAATTTTTTGAAAATTGTATTGTAACAACAATATATTATATAATAATATACGTAAAAGTTTCAAGTTCCTACGAAAAATATTTTTAAAGTACAACAACTAATATAATTGTTAGTTTTGTATATTAAAGTTTCAAACCTTAGCTATAAAAATTGAAAATTTTATAATGTTTTAACTACAAAATAATTTACAGTTTTTGACGAATTTTGTCAACATGGCAACATTATTTAACTTCAATTGCTTATAAAAATAAATCGTGCCTGTGTATCTTTCATATTATTAAATAACTTTAAAGCAAAACTTATGAGGAAGCCCGTATTAAATCTTTAAGTTTTTGTTAAAAAAATATTATTGACATTTATAGAAAAAAATACAAATTTCAAACTTCTCTAAAATAAAGCTTACTTAATATAATACTATATATAAGCGTTTGATGAAAATTTCAAGTAACTACAAAATTGTTTTGAATTACAACAAAATAAAAAAACTGATTTAGTTAAAAATTTGTTTTATGTGAAAAATCCAATTTTTCCTAGAAAGTACTTGAAATATTTTACTTTTAACTTCCTAAAGTACCAATAAGTTTCATTTTTCTATCAGAAAAGATATTGAAGCTGAAAATCTTAGTATTTCGAGTGCTCCAAAAGGTGATGACTGACGATAGACACCAGAGCCGTAGCTAAGGCTTGGCGAAACTGGCCCAGGTTAAGGGCACAAAATATGTTATACCAATTAATTAATAACATAAATTTTATTTAGAATATGGGCAGAATAATTATACTAGAATAGCTACGCTATAGTACTTTATTAAGGCGTATTGTATACAAAAATATTAAAATTTACAAATGTTTACAAAATAATAAACAATGATTTTCAAAGTCGATTATTATTATTATTAACTCATAGCTGCATGTTATTAATTTAAAATTAGGATTCTAAATGTTTTATTTTTATATTTTAAAGACCTTCATCAATTTATTTATATTTATGGGTGGTAGATAACTACTCCTATTTTAGTATTTAGTCTTTTAGTATCAGTCCATGAATGGAAACACTTGTGAAAGAAGTTTTAGTCAACGGAAAATTATTAAGAACTATCTTAGGTTTACAATTTCACAGAAAAAATTGACAAATATGAGTACTATATCGATTGAACGTGAACTGACTTCAAAAATTAATTTTGAAAATGTTATAGATGAATTTGCTACTAAAAAAGCACGAAAAGTGAAATTTTGAAATGTATGAAAGTACAATTATTTTTTATATTATTATAAAAGGTTATATTAAGTTTGGCAGTGTTTTTTTTTTTTTGTTATTAAATATAATAATTATTATAATAGCTAATAAAAATAAAATAAAATAACGAATGTCATAATATGTGTAAGTACGTGGACGAGGGGGAGGGGAATAAACAATTTTTACAAGGGCGGAAATATGTTAAATGGCCAGGAGCGCAAATGAGCATTGCTATGGCTCTGATACACACACACACACACACACACACACACACACACACTTAAACAAAACTCACAGAATTGTAAGATTTATTGATTCATTGCTCTAATCAGAATTTAAAACATTGGTTATGTTCAAAAAATCAATAACCATGAGGACTACAACTTTATTTGTTATGGTTTAAATGTTACTGTCAGTTTCAAATATAATTCAAACAATATTTTAAGAACAAATATCCAGAGAAGAGAAATCGCCAGTATATTCGGACATTGTAACATATTATTATATAGTCGTTCCACAGAAACAATTGAAATATACGACATCACGTATGACGACATACACACCATTTTAGTGGCCTCCGGGACATCACAGATTTACATAATTTTCAAATAAAAATGATTAGAAACGATCCAAAACGTATGGGACATAATATCATACTATTCATACTACCCAGTACCCGTATATAATGTGAGCGTGTGCGTGCGTGCGTGTGCACAAGACAGTAAATACGTCTAACAACAGAATTGTATATAGTTTTTGAAACGTCAGAGTTACTATAACGAAAACACGACATAATATGTTTACATACGTGGAAAACAATAATATTATAAGCAGCGCAATTACTAATGAATTGACACACCACGTCGATCCTTTGCATGACCAGTAAATAAAATACAATCCAAACAAAATATGTTATCACATTCGTAAACATGAGTACTGTGATGAAATTTCTAGGAAAGGGTAACAGAAAAATAGCATACCTATAAATGTATTATTGTCCAAGTCACATTTTTCAATTTTATTAAACATCTATAACAGAGCACTTATATATTAAAATGTATAGGTATTATTCTAAAAATTTCGTTGTATAATAATCGAATAAAATCTACAAGGAACGTCCCTCAAAAATGTTGGTTCACTACCCATATTTATACTTTTATTTTAAAATTAAATCAAAAAAAATCGCTAAGTATATTAAAAAAAATAAAAAGAGAATTGATTAATAAAAATAAGGAGTACAATGAGCGCATATTCCTAGTTACATAGTTGAATGAATCACTTCGTATATATATATCGAGTACCTATAATATGTCTAGTAGTTTAATTATACTATTAGTAAAAAATATATAACGTATTATACAATTATGTCTGAATTATGACAGGTAAAGTGTATACTACGAGCAGTGTTTTTGACATGTCTTTGCCGCCATTAAATGTACCACTGCAAAACGCTGACCTATTCACAAACACAATCGATCGTGATCTGTGTACATAATTGTGTGTAGTTGTGGGATACACCGCAGCCACTATATCAGCATTCAGCATATTATATCATCAGTTCATCACAATAATCAAGACCCGCCAAGATTTGAAAAACACCGTCACAACAACTTGATTTGACAACAATAGTAAAATTGTACACCCGGTTTTGTCTACTATGCGGATAAATGATAATATAATAATATAATACCGGGTCACGTGTACATACAATGACTAAATATTTTATTGTAAACATTAAAGTCCTTTAATAGCCCTGTGGCAGGCCTCTGTCCCTGGAGTGTTTATATCGATATGCTTTCGTGCTGTAGAATGTAATATTATAATGTAATATTTAATCGAAAAGTCGGCGGTTTCTATGTACAACTTGTCTTTGTACTGAAATCACCATAGTGTTCCATCGTTCGAATTAATTTGATAAAAATACAATTTTAGCACAAGTAAGTATTCCAGTATACAAATAATATATTAAGTTTGTTGTACATTTTTTTGTCTCATACTGAAAAATAATATAGCGAATTCATATTGAAAACTGCTCAGTTTTTGCATTTTATTCACTTATTTTTTTTTTTTAAAGGTCGATCAATTTCCAAATTGTTAAATGACGAATATATTTTAGAATTGAAAATAAAGTTATTTTTTTGCCTCAACAGAATTATTTGTGCATAATATATAGGTATACTGTACGGATTTTTTCCAAGAAACCAATAAAGATAGAGTGGGAATTCATGATGTAAATATTTCTTCGTTTTTTCATTTATTAAAAATAAATAAAAAATCGAGAATAAATTACGTTAAAAAATAATAAAATACAGTGCTATAGCCGTTATGGATTGAATAGATTTTCTGAAACCTAATTTACCGAAACAAGCCCTTTTTTAAATATTAGGTGTAATAGATTGACTAAGTGTCCCGAACTTTTAGAAAAAGAAACCACAGTTTCAAAACATTATGTTTATACATTATATGATTGAAATTAAGTTTTATGAACATAATAAAAACATAAAAACAACGTTATCTCAAAAACTTTATTTTTAATATTCAGATTTTCAAGAGTTATTAACTGTTAAAAAATTAAATAATTAGTAGCTTTCTTGAAAATTGTTTACATTAAAAAATAATAAGCTCCCGAGCAATACACTAACCGACTATAACAATGTCGTCATTAATAATCATTTTTATAATCGCAAGTCAGCCGTGATCTCGTGGAAGTGCGGAGAGCCACCGTGTTTTCATTAAGTTTTGACAGCGTATACAATATAATGTGTAAGTGTATATGTATATAAGAAAAACGTTATTTTCGCCCTTCTAAAATAATAGTTTGCGTTAACGTTTTACCGTGGCACTATTTCACGTCGACTTAACAAGCCACAAATAACGACTACAATTATGCGAAATGTAACGACATTATACACTACCTCGAATCACATAAACACTATCTCTCGGCCAACTCCATCACAACTCCGTACGCAATTACCAGCGGTCCAGTGGTCACTATCGTATAGTCGACAAATCGAGAAAATTAAATGTTATCGGCTATCGCAGTATGACATTTATAAAACACGCTATACACTTTGTTTTACACACATTATATTATTATCGCCCATAAAAATCGGAAATGTATACATACCTACATCGAGAATTATCTATGTGTGATATAATAACTCGCGATCGGAAAACTCTTCGCGCCGGCGTTATATAAGTAATAATGTTTTACGGTGTATCTCACAAAGTCAAATAGGTAATCTATAGATAATATTTCTATTATATTACTTCTATATAATGTACAATAGATGAATTATATATTATTTTGTTTTCCAAACACGAAGCTTTTGTATCAACAACAATCACGAAGCCTCGAGCAAAGTTCCTGCCCACACGCCCCTTTTTACCAACATTGAATTTCGTATTTATGTAATATATAATATAATAACGGGTTGACTGTGCCCTGAATAAAAAATGTAGTGAAATATTTAAATTTTAAACAAACAAAAAACATTTAAATGATGTAAATTTAAATATATTTTAATCTCGTAATATGGTATATGAGGAAATGGCATCAAACACGTTATGCTTTGCATCAGCAACGTGTGAACTGAATTATAAATGCAAGTGCAGAGTCTAATTTGTACAAATCACCCAAAACTTACACAATTGTTAAGCAAATTAACAAACATCAACAATTATGGTGACGTTTATTGTGTTTACTACATTATACCTATACACAGAAAAGGGTTTAGTTTCAAATTTTACATCGACATCTTGATGTACAGATATAAACTAAATCATTTAGTTCATTATCACTAATAGTTATCAACAATAAATACAACGGATCTCGAAATTGGTATTTCATATGAAATTATTATAATATTAAACACTAAAATTGTATTTTCTGTTGAGAAATACTCCAGAACCTATAATAATAAACAGCTAATTGAAAGTTTCCATCAGCTAAGAAAAATTTAATTTATTTGGTTTCCTTGTATAATAAACACTTATTAAAAATGTTTAACAGTGACATAAAAAAAAACTGTACTGTTAGTGTGTATGAAGTCAGCGATATTAATTTTAAAAAAAACTTGTATAGACAAGTAACATGTATATGAAACTGGACTAGTCGTAAGAATAATTATTTTAAGTGCCTTATACTTCACTGCACCCTTAATAAAAAACAAATTAAACAGATAGAACAGCTTATAAACTAAATGAATATTTTTTTTTTAGCAAACAACGAAGAACTCAATTAATATATCATATGCAATATTAACGAATATTCAATATAAAAAAAGACTACATTATTAAAATTTAGCAATTCAATTAAGAAGCAAAAATTAAATGAACAGATTTTTTTTTTTAGATATGCTTAAAACTGCTAACGATGATTAAAAATAATAAAAATTCATTATCAATTTTTTTATAATAATATTAAATAATCAACTGAAAATTGAAACAATAATTTATTGATATTATTCTGGCAACAGTATGACCGTTATTCTAGACCTTAGAACAGTGATTCATACTATCTTTTGATGTAAGCTTTGAAGCGTATCGTTTATTTCATTGGAATAATGCACCAAACAAACGGTTAACATTTATACATACAGAACAGAAACACAATAGTATCAAGTATAAAATCAAATGAGGTTTAGTAGTAACGATATCAATGTAGGTCCACTGTTATCAGTACTCCGAGATAGTGTAGATAAAACACTGTGCACGTCGTATTTAATAACGTTATTAATATCCTAATAACAAAATTGGAACGTATAAAAAACCACATTTAAACGTTGTTATAACTTCGATACCTACGCACGAAGTCTTAACCAGACTAGAATTTTGAACATATGAATTTTAAATTTTAACAACCTTATTATTATGTACAGTATTACAAAAATGCAATTCAAGAAATAATATCTAATAAGTTTATTTCTGTCTCATTGTCGACCACGACCGTTTACCCTTCAGTAGCGACGCCAACACTGAAACGAAACACACATGTCCATTATACCTATACGGGGCTTTACGAATACTCCCTACCGCACCAACCGCATCACCTAGAACACATTGGAAACTCATCCGCACATCACAAATATACACGTCTGGCTACCTCGCAAATAGAATAGGATTGATTCTAATCCCGTGTTTAAACTTTCAGAGCTTATCCGATTCGCGACGCACTAATGCATGCAGCACGTGCATTAAATGTACGTTGTTGTTTACGCCACAGTTAAATTTCGATTATTCACAATTCACAAAATTAATTAACACAATAAAATAAAGTTTACGGTGTTTTAAATATATGAAAAAAGATATCGTTTTATCTACCCTGTATAAGATAATGAACATGTATTTCCTTGTTAGTACCTCTAAAAGGTATCTATATAGAACATTATAAATTATGTTTTTATTCTGTGCTTTTTATTAAAAATTATAAATTATAAATGAAACAATAACACCATTTTGTAGTTTTAGCTTACACATTTGGATGCACTTACTTATAAGCTCCACCTTGTATTTTTATAGTGAAAATATTTTTTTTTATTTATGATAGCTCAAATACTTGAGCAAACAAAACGTGTTTACTCTGTTTTAAATGTAATACGTGACGTCTTTATAGTCTATACTCTATATAGTAGTATAGTATGTACAGTATAGAACTATAATATGAAAGTGAGTCAACATTAAAATAACAGATAACGCATTATTATTATCATTATTATTTTTTATAATTATTATCTATTTTATAATAATATAAGATCATAAAATTGTTGTATTATACGAGACATCCTCGGCTGTTCCGTAATTTTAAATTCTAAACGAAGTAAAAAATGTATAGGTTCTATCAATGTTTTATGTCGTTGTATTTAAAATAAAACAAGGTTATGAATTGTAGTATAACAATAGAACTATAGCTTACAACAATTAAAACAAACAGTATGCCAATAAATATTATGTATGATAAAAACAAAAAGAAGAATTGCCCTTGTTTGTGAGACCTATTCGTTTGACTAATAGATCGTTAATAAAGTAGTTTGTGCAGTAAAAGAGAATAACAACAGTCAAAAGGAGAAAAATTAAGCGAACGGTACGCAGGAATTCTGAAATGATTTTCAAGAAAAGAAAAGGTGTTGATTCTGTCATCAGAGTTTACATGGAAAAAGAATAATAGGTCACTAAGGAGATGACGGTCGGGACGGAGTTGAATGATTGAGTGCCAAAAACACCAGGGAATAGTTATGGTGAAGGGGATAATGGTTAACTTGAAATCAGTAAAAGCGAAAACTTAGCTGGACGCGACCGATTTGTTGTCAAAGGCAGATTGTGTACAAATTATAATTTACATACTAGACAACCAACCTGTATCAAGAATTGGCCTAATAAGGGTAATAATACAAGGATTTTAATGAGGCAGCAGGCTTATATTTAACAGCAACCCATTTTGAAAGCCTAACACCGCCTTGAACGCTTTACAGGAAATAAATGTAAGGGTGTTGGTTTTAGGATTAAGAGAAAGGAAAAAACGGGAAATGTCGGGACACTATGTTAACGGAAATGAGAACAAAGCCATTTGTGGAATATATTTAGCAGGTAGACGTTCGAACCCCTTGAAAACACTACAGACTTACACGGTCCAATATTAGAACTAGAACCAAGAAATTTGCACGAAATAACAATGTAATCAAGATCTTTTTGAAGGTGGTAGCAATTCTCAATCAATGCATCTGATTAAAACATTAATTAATACATACATTTTCGATAAAACATAGGCACAATTTTCTTTTACAATAATTTTAAGTTCAAATGTTGATAAAATGGAATATTAAAATGAAACGTAAAAACGATTTTTCTTGCTACGATTTTTTATTAGGTAGAAAAATTAAAAAAAAAATAGTAAAACTTAAAGCATTCCACTATTGCTAAAAGTTATAATTTTTATACACAATACAATTTTTTTTTAAATACTGAAAAATATTGTCATGCGTGGATAAAAAGCTTAAAAATATAGAAAAATGATCTTCGTAAGTTGTTCTTACAGTAATTTTAATTTAGCAAAAATACGTATACTCAAATTCTGCCATGTTCATGTCAAATGTTTAAAGTTTAAAATTCAATTTACTTTATATTTTATATATAATAAATCATGCGCCATTGTTTTTCATAGTCATTTGGATATTTAGTATTTTAAAGTTACAGTAGAACATTTAAATAAATTAATACATCTATCGCAAGAGACTTAAAATATAAAATAGTAAATTAATTTAAATAATCATAATTAGTGTGAAAGAACACGATACACATTATGTCGATACAATCCTAAGAATAATTGATAATGATCTCAATTTTTTTTTGTAACAAGAACTTGTTGAACACCTGTAAGGTATTTAAATATAATATTCGTAAACTGTACTGTACTCCTAAAACGGTTAATTATGTACTATAAACTAGATTATAAAATAGACCAATTCAAACACGTTCTTGTATTATAATAATAATGAATTCATAGTTATAATTGTGTTATTTACTTACGCTATGGTATGCGCCAAAAATTATAATACAATAATTAATATTCATTAAATATTAATATATTATACGTCGTAAAACAACCAACTTTGATTGGAACTTCCACAACCTACTACGAAAATAATAATATTATCATACAACATGCATTATAGCCACGTCTAACCTCTACATTGGCTACTCTGTAACTCCCTACCTTATCAGTTAATTAATTTTGATTTACAAATTCAAAAATTGAGTTAACAAAATATAATAATATATAACTAAATTACAAGTGTTATAATTCAACTTATCCAAAACCAAATAATCGATTTAAATAAAAGGGGCCAAATGTATGAACAATATGTGTACTACATTCACCGCAAAGTTAAGTTAAAGAGGGTGGAAACATTAAGAAATCAGCACTATAGCAATATCTCATCTCGCACTTATAAACAGCGGGAAACTTTGAACCCCTATACAACACCAACTCGAACTAGAGTAGAAAATCGAATGCTACTGCAGCAACTCAACTTCAGCATCTCTAAATTTATCAATTTCAAGAGTTAATCGTTAAAATATAAATATTTACTTACATAATAAACTATTTTAAATTTATTTTTGGCGTTATGTTATACACTATGGATCGATAAGTAGGTATGAATAGTGAATTAACGTATCACTGAATAATGTAAACATTTAACTTTAAATAACTTAATAACTCCTTCTATACTGTACTGAGCGGAGCGATTAATGTATTGATTTTACAATAAGGTTTTTTGTCCGTCATCACATTTTGGAACAGTAAAAATATTTTGATTTTAAAAAAATGAAGGTAACATATTGGATCTACAGTTGGTACTTAGGAAGGTTAAAATTAACAAATTCATTTATAATTGAATATAAAATTAAGAAAAAATAAGAATTTTATGCAAATCCTTTTTTTGAAAAATTATTATACTATATTTTCAAGAATTTTGACCTAGCGAATAATTTTTTATTGGCATTTTAATTTCTAATACTTAAAATAACTTAAAAATAATTATAACGTTTTGAAAATGTTATCATTAATAAAAAATAATCATTATTATGATATTATAATTATTACTATAACAATATTAATTATTTTATTTAAAAATAGTATTCACGGAAACTTTTAACTTTTACAAAAATTATATTATTATGAACTTCACCATAAGCAATAATATTTACATTTATTTTAAGATATTAACTGATATTTATTTATATTATGAATCTATTTTTACTTTTGTATGGTATTTAGATAAAGATATGTTATTACGATTTTGAGAGTTATATAAATTGATATAATATGATATAAATATAATTAATTATAATAAATTAAATACTAATAATATAATAAATACAATATTTTGGGGAAATTTTATATTAACCTTTCGTAATACTTAAAGTAAATTAAATTATTAATGGCTATATCAAAAATATATCACGAAATAAACTTGGTAAGATAGTGATATATAATAGGCTGCAATCCTGCAGAATGCTCAGAATCGTTTTTCGTAGACAATGATATATCATTGAATTCAAATTTAATACACCCATATTATAGTGACTCACTCGACTCATAATATTCAGCAAAGTAATACCAACTTGCCTACCTTTTTTTTTTTTGAATACTTATATTGAAATAAAAATCTTTTATAATACACATAGGTAATACTTGTATTCTCATTTATAATAGCAACTTCTATAGATTTGTAAATGCCTATCAAATACTAGTATTTATAATCATATGCAGCTACTAAAAAAATAATGATTTATACCACATATCTTTACATAGGTACTCAATTAGTATACTTATGTATTTGTCGAATATAGTTATACAATAATCATTAAAACTACTACGTGTATCATTAGCTAAAAAACGTAGTAACAGAAAACATGGCTACAAAAACATTTTATGTGGAATTAATTAGAAAGATAAAAATTGTGATTCATTTTTTGAAATAAATAAATAACAAATTTAATCGAATACATTGAGAATTGTACCCAGTTAACTCAAAACAAACAATAAAAATAAATATTTTTGAAATAAAAACTAGCCTTAATTAATTTTTATTTTTTATTTGCAATTATTTATTGCTTATTATTATTATAGCTCAATCATAAATAAAATATTTAATTAGTTATCTTTATAACTAATAATAAATAATTGTCTGAACATAATATATAATTATAAGTTAGCCATTACATCAAACACTTCTTTGACAAAACAAATAAAGTTCATTTATTATTTGATACAATATGTTTTTAAAAGACCAATCTTTATTTGTTACAATAGTTGAAACATATTTTTATTTTTATTAAAACTTTGTATTACAATATGTCTTGACAGTTAAAACATTAAATTTATATTTACAACGTTAAACATTAATTTGGAAAATATAAAAGATGTACAAAATAAAAATGCACGCTGAAATTAAATTATTTAGTCTGCATGATTAAAAAATGATCAAAAAGGAATATTTTTTATCGGATGGAAAATAATAATACAATATAATTTAATTATATTTTGAATATTGACAGGATGTTGGAAGATTTAAAAAAAGGCAATAGATGACTGCGTTATGGTCATAATTTGGAGTAATTGAAGATGAGATGGAAAATCAATTTTTTATATTTATTATTGTTGCCGATGTATACAAAAGTATGTAAAAATACAATATTTAAAATAATATTACAGCTCAACAAATTGTCAATGCTATAAATTTAAAATTTAATAAATGTTAGCAAATTAGTGCTGTACTACTTTACAGTGTAAGTAACTAGTAGATCAATGTAATGGATGTAATATTTCATGTTATGTTTTTTGATATTGCTATTAGTCATTAGACAAAGTTTATTATGAATCATAATTTATTTTATTATTAGAAATAGTATAATACTGTTTGTTGAATTAATCTTTGCCGACAATGTTGAGTGTACAAAATATAATAATATACGTACAAGTTCTATTTCTCCAAAAATAATGTTTTTAAACTATAACAAAATTATGAATATCGTTCTTAGTTAAAATATACAATTTGGTCCAAACTTGAAAATTCTTTAAAAATAATTGTGTTTCTATATAGTTTTTAAATTATTCTATTTCATTATGAACTATTTGTGGGAAACTTTGAACAAATTTTTGTTATATTGAAAAATTTTGTCAATATTTGAACTCCAACAGTAATAAAAAATGAATGGGATGTTTCTAGGAAACTTTTTTTATTATATGTATTATGAGCGAGTCTTAGGTTTAAAAAGAAAATTTTTTATGAATTTCTAACAATAAAATATTTCTAAAAGTTAAAAAAAAATCGTCAATATTATAAATTTAAACATTAATAAAAAATAATGTATACATAAATTTTCAATATTTTTTAATTGGTGAATGAACAATTTGTATGGCACCCTTTAATATTTTATCAACATTTGTAAAAATATTGTTATCGAAAGGTATACCTAATTATAAATAAAAATTACTAATTTCTAATGTCTATAAATATCTCAAAAAGACTAAATATTTTTAAAATGACATTATGTATAGGAAAATAATTACATAATCATCTATAGTAGGTACTAATTTCAACTAAGATAGAGGTCCCTAAAATTTTATCGAAAACTGGATTTTTTTGTTTTCTCTGTTATTTTGAAAATTAAATACTTTTAATTTTAACCCTCCGAAGTATAAACTTGATCTAATTTTTTATCCTAAGTCATTATAAAAGTTGAAAATCGATAATTTTTTTGACTGATTATCGTGTAAGGGTACATACACAAAAAAAAACAAACATCATTCAATACATTTATCGGTGCGCTCAGACTCTAAAATATAATATTTTCAGATGAATAATTCAATTTTTTGAATTTATATATTCTATTGTTTATTAATAACAATATGTACTCAAGTCATTTAGATACATGTATACAATATAATATTTAGGTCTGTTCGTTAAAAGTATATAAAATAGTTTTACCCTCTGTAATATGCAATATAATATATTGTACGTTTTATACAAAAAAGCAAAAACATAAATTATCCGAAAACGTCTAATGTACAATAACTATTTTCAACAGACCCCACACATTACGTAAACGTAGTGAATGGAAATAACCATAAGGTGAGATACAGGTGTTTAAATTTAATTTGAAGTAAAGACACCAATTACAACAAAAAGTCCCGTTGTGTATGGTTCACAATTATTGTGGTGAAATAATGAGCAACGTGCCGAAAAGAGAAAACATTGAATCATGAAAAATGATCATAGCTAGACAATTCCTAACGAGGATTATCTGTGATATTACACTATTTTGCATTGTTAAAAAAATATAAACGAGTATTAGTACATTAGCTGTTATATTTTCAATATAAAAATTTGAAAAAATGGTAAAATTTGAATCAATGCAATGAAAGTAAATATTACACATTGAAATGTGTAGTATATAATAAAAATTAATTTTAGCTTGTTGTTTCAATGTTAAATAACATACCTAATGGCTAATATATAAATAAAGTGTGTATGTGTACACGCATTAATAATTAAATGAGTTTATCGTGTTCTGCTAGAGAAATCACCGAACTAAAACCTATAAACAACGTAATCAGCTTCGGTATACATTAAATGAATAAAAAATAATTAATACACGTGCTTGCCATTGAGATAATACGTTTTAGTCCGTATTATCAATGTGTATTTGTGCAAATTCCTTAATTTTTGTATTTATTACGTCGTAATCATTGAAAATATGCTATATAAGTTAAGTAGGTACCTATGTATTTGTTTCACAAATCTTATTCAGCTATTTTCAGTTGATACAACGACAAAAAAAGTTATGATAGCCTACACGTTCCTTCTTAAAACGTACAATACTGTATTAAAAACATAAAATCTATCATTCCAAGAATTATGTTATAACTGTTATAAGAAACTTTCAATAATTTTATGCACACACAAACGACGGCTGATGGTATCAGCCTGGTGCAATATAAGCATTAATACCATTTGAATTTTAATTAAATTACACTACGTTTAAAATGTCTTTACATCATAAAATAATTTTCCAGTAATAATTTAGAACATAACATATTCATACAAAAATAAAAAAAAACTAACATAAATCAAACTTAAAATTATTAAGATGACGACATATACCAGCATTTTTTAGTATCAAAACAAATATATTTGAAACTTTTAACATTCTTTATACATTAAATAACCGTTTTCGTACTTAGGTACATATGTAACATTAAATTATGTTTTCGTTGTAAATACCTGTATACGCATTATTTTTTTCAAATAACGCCGCCCCAAATTAAAAAAGTCTTTAAGCGGGACACATCATGGCAAGAAAAAAACCTAAACATCTTTTAACCCCATTATATACAGACTCGTTAATGGCGTATGAAGACTATAGTGACCATGATTCTTGGCCGAAAATGTCAAAAACAAATAACCCTAAATTAACTTGTCCTCGGCACTATTTTTTTTTTACATCTATACAACAATAATATAAATTTACACATTAAGACATAAAACCCTAGACTTAAAAGAATTTCAGTGTCAAGGTAAAGACTTTTACGGATTAATATTATGTTATTCATCAAACATCACTAAATCATACGAAAATAGTTTAATTTTTCTTTATTTATACTAATTATTGATTAATTAAGTATACATTATTGGTCAATTCTCATAATTTATAATAAATAGTAGCCTGCCCTAAAAAAATTAATATTTTAATTAAAATTAAGTTTTTATTATTTATTTATTTTAAATAATAAAATATTAAATATCTAGCAACATTATATCAAAATAATCCAATAAGCATAAAAAATAACACAAAATTCTGTAAAAAATAAACCAGATTTACAATTAGAGTTAGTTGATTCGTTTATAAAACTTAAAGATAATAATATAATTTGTGTTTTAATTTTTAAACGATTACGTAAAATATAATTAAAAAATACTCATAGCCCACACTAATAAAATATTTGATACATAGTTATTTATTTATTATTTTTAGAAAATATTATAAATTAAATGATCCATCAATTTTCTAATAATTCCTGAAAACCCCAAAATCAAGTCAAAATCTTCGTTAAAAAATCAAGCAGTATGTTACCACAAATTCAAAATTTAAGATATTAATAATTAATTATACGACACATTTTCTGTTAAATGAGACAACCAAAAAAAAATTTTTTTAAACACAATATTTACCTGTATTTTATACGATTTACAAAACATTTAAAACTTAACAGCGCAGTAAATACTAATGCCAATTAAACACCACAACTGGCATATATTATGGTGCAATTGAATCAAGAATTCAATTGACTATTGACACACGATTAATAAACCTAATCCTGCACAAGGTTCAAAAGTTTTAAAGTATTTATTTTAAGTAGAAACATATGTAACAAAATAAATGATTAATACTAATGGATACTCGAACCCACACGCATAATGTATGTTAGGGTTATCGCATAATAACTAATAAGTAATATTGAGAATATTGACATACGTTTTAAATTGAACAGGTGCACTTTTTATTCGTTATCAACATTCAACACGAATCTAAGTGTTATCTTAATCGATAATATCGAAAAGAAAACAATTTTCCTCATCCAAGTTATTCTATACTTTTAAAATAAAGAAAAAGTATCTCCAAAACTCAAGTATCTACTGGCATTTTAATACTCGATGATATAAAATAATAATGTTGAACTCAACAAAAATACGTCCATCATATTGTATAATTGATATTGTAATACAAGGCAATACTTTTGTATTTTTTCAATTATTAGTATTCAGTAATCAATATACTCTATCGTCAATATTATGATAATATCAACTTAACTAGGGAAAATAATAAAAACTCATGAAAAAAAATACATACATAAATAGTACATAAATATACTAATAATTCGAAGTAATGTATGGTATTTCATATAATCAAAAGATAATGCTATGGACAGACAAAGGCTCTTTTCTGGGAGAATAATTGTAATTTTTTACGATAAAAAGAATTTAATGAAAAAAATAAATAAAGGTACTCAAAAAAAAAGATATTATTTGGTATAATAATTTAAACTTTTAGATTTCGACCGGTTTGCGTTAAAAGAATTTACTTGTATACATACTAATCAGTGAAAGTTTCTAAATCTTCACGAATAAATTGTTTAAGCGTGATTGTTTTATAATAAAATACCATGTACCGAGCGAGTAATGCTTACAATATATGCATAACATATACAATATACATTGTAACATAATACCTATATCCAAGTTAAAAATTACAAATATTACTACATTTATTCTACTTTTAACGATTAATTTAAAAGTCCCTTCCACTTCTGTCCGCCGCACGTACCCATTTTTTTTAACTAAATGCAACGCCAATTATTTTGAGAACCAGTCAACCATTAGAACGATGCGTATGGCAAATAGTGATCCATCATATTTTTAATATTTGATATATATATTTGTTTGTTATGTATTTATTTATTTGTTACATATATATATATTTACTTATTGTTATTTATTTATAATTTATAACTTATAATTTATTATTGTCTACATTTTCGTGTAATTGGGCTTAGTCCGTATTGTTGAAAAATAAAATAAAAAAGTAAAGTGTAGACGTATTTGGTATACCTTTAATAAATGCAATAATTGATAGCTAGTAAGTAACTACTGTTCATTAGTTATTAATATATACCTAACAATTAATTGATAAACCAAACTTGACTTCGGATTATTTAAATGTTTAATTCATCAACCGAAAAACTACATCTTAATTAATTTAAAAACTATATATTAGTATTTTACTAAATTTATAATTTATATTATAAATAACTATTAATTATATAATATAAATTAAAGAAAATGAGACCTCTTTAACTTTCCCTCGATTGAATTTCATAATTATGATTAGTATTTTTAAAATTTTTCAAGGTTCTAAAAAACTATAGAGATATACTTAAAACAAATTACTATAAAATGGTGTTTTCCAAACTCGTGTTATAAGTGGCCTGGTACAAAAACGAAATAAATTAATATCTACGTAAAAAACTTTGAGCGCCGAAAGAAAAAATGTAAATCATGTCGAGAAAAGCACTAAAACACCTAAGATAGAAAGTTTGAAACCATTTAAATTGCGATCGATTTCATCGGGAGACCCGTCAAAATAGAAAGAAAAACAATCGCCACTGCGACTGACTACATGCGTACACGGTACACGTCACATAACTTCCAAAAACGCCGTCGATCGATACCTACGCGTGTGTATTTTACCACACGTGGTGTACTGTAATAAAATTATACGGTAGAATAAAATACAACAATGTATGCGTTTCAAACACGCTGATAAAGTAATATGAAACAGGGAAAAAACCCCAAAAAATCGTTTAACCATTGATTATTCAATATTGCATAAATAGAGGATAATATATAATAATCACACTGTTACTGTTTGTTTTCTCCCTCCGGCTCGCGCGCAACATATTATAAAAAACATATTCAATCAGGATAATTTTTTTTTTTTAATAATATTTAGAGTGAAATTTCCAATTACAAGAATTATATTCATATTTTTGAGGATATGAAATCAATTTGTCTAAATAGATCAATGTGTAAAAAGAATTTAATTTTACAACTTTTATTTTTAAGTCCAATATAAAGTTTAATAATAATAAAATATAAAACCGTTAAGTCAAACCCTCAAAAATATAATCCTCTATAATTTTGATATTAGGTGATTTTTTACTAAGATTACTCAAAAATCACAAAAAAAAAAAACGATTTTACGTGAATGCGTTTTACCCGTGTTGCGATTGGGTCAATGAGAGAAAACAAATATTGCGCGGACATCCTCTTAATCAATGACTTAAGAGAACACTACACCCACATGTATTTCCGCTGTCTCACAGGCATAATAATATATAACTTAGTGTCTAGTAAAATTGCAATGTTCTTATTGTGGTATGTTTGTAAGACTGAGACTACACAGTACACATGCAGGTATAGCGTTCCCTTAACAGTATTGACACGGCTATAACTTACTTTCCGTCTAAACTCATATAAATAAGGATTCACGAAACGCATTTTAAAAACTATTTTCGTATTGAAAAAATGTGTGGTGCGACGTCCCTGATGCAGCTATAGCAGGACATTGCGGTACTACACATACGCCACTCGACCAATGGCTGAAAACAACGTCAATGGGGGAAATAAAACAGAAACGTTTCAAAACACACACACGACACACACGCAGACGCGCGTATCCTACACTGGCTACACTTGTCAATATAATGGCGGTGCAGTGACTTGAGTGTATATTTTCAGAAGGTCCTCGCGCTGACTACAATAATTATACATGACGCAAATATCGTAAAAACAATAACAATAAAAACGACAACAACGAAAATGGTAATACCAATAATGATAGCGATACGTGCGTGTCACGGACAGGGATACTCACCGATTTAATAATTGCATGTATAGGCGTGCCCTGCGGTAGTACGACGAATTTGTTCCTCCGATCGAAAGTAGACGGGAAATATTCTAATAACTGTTATTATTATCAAATGCCAACAAAACTTAATGTGGTATTCAAAGAAAAACCCCGTTGACGGCTAGGTTGCGAAACGAGGTCCGACAGCGGGACCGGTGCGAACGCTGCAAAACACGAATGCGACGCGGTGTACAGTCAGCGTAGACGGACGACGACGACGGAATAATTCAGAGCTCTCAGCTCACCGGCGAGCGAACATTATTCAGCGTAAGCACCGCTGCACGTGCACAAAGTCGACTAACGAGCGACGGCGACGACGGACGACGGCGCAACGGCCAACGACGACGACGACGCGATAATGAAAATACAATAATAATAATAAAAAATATTATAATTACAATAATAATTAAAATAATAATAAAGTCGAGCGCACTCGACACACCACCTGTTCCGGACACGACAGCGGCGACGGACCGACCGGCAACCACGTTATATACTCTACTGAGACGGACGGCACTCACGCGGTACGGGAACGCGAAGAATAATATTCGAAATAATAATAATAATAATAATAACCGGCGCGCAACAACAACCGCAACGGCGACGGAGCCCTACCGCGCCGATAATCGAAACGGAATGGCCACGCGGCGACGGCCGTGACGCGGCGGCGGCGGCGGCGGTGCTCCCGTGGCCGTGGCAACGACAAAAAGCGACCGCGCTGCGGCGGCTAAGGCGACGGCGTTGTGGTCGCTTTAGCTGGCCGTCATCGTCTAGTCGTGCGTGTGCGGCGAGTACAAAACAAAATTATTATTATTATAATAATATATAAACGAAACGGACGCGTACACTGCACAGGTATTGTGTGCCCAAAAAACGCGATTGATATACGATATTAGTATATACAAACACACACGCACCGGTGTGGTTTTCCACTTGTTGTTTGTTGTTGTTATTATTATTATCTACTTTTTATTTTAATTAATGGCGTTATTATTTATTATTATTATTATTATGAGTAACTCGTTCGAGACAACTGTAATTTACGTGTTTTTCTTTTTTGCATTACATTCCTTCAGTCTACCGGATACCAGACTTTCTCGGTTAAGCAAAAAGTAACGGAAAAAATCTGCTGTCGCTGCAAAATTGCAAACTATATTATACTACGTTGTATTATCAAACATTCGGGGCTGCAGGGATTTTCCGACCAACTATGGACAAAATATTATAAACAATATAAATAATATAACAATGTATAAAATAAATATATAATATTATTGTTGAGTAAGAGAGGTGCGAAATAAAAAAGAAAGGTACCTTCGATTCATTTAAACACCATCGCCGTTAAAATGTTACGTACAATTACAATGTAACCTTTGAAAATATATTTTATTAAAAATAACCTTCGAAAAACAAAGTGAAAAAATAACCGTCCTTCGGCGAGCACATCCAAGGGCGCCAAGGTGCCCCCTCCCCACACAGGACAGACAACTCCTCCTACTTGCTTTTGAGTATTATATTCAAATAAAATCGGTTAGAAATAGTTGTTTTAAGTTTTTCTATGAAGTTTTATTATTCCATAAAACTACACTGTAGACTTTTATCAGATTACGTAGAGTATTATTTCAAAGAGAATATTAACAATTTAAACTAACAAAATATGATTTTTTAACGGATAATTTAGTCATATTTCATCACTAAATGTCTACATAATGATCATATTGATTATAAAAACACTAATTTATATTGAACATTGAATAATCGACGAATGTTACATTATTGGTATATAAATACACGATAAATTAATACAAATATACAATATATTACATCGAATATTTAAAAATGATTGTCGTCCGCGAATAGTAAATACCTATACGGCTATACTATGCTTCGTTAAAACTTCAAATAATGCCACTCGATTCACATTTGCAATACCGGAGTCAAGAGCCTCCGCCAAAATTCCGGTTACACACTACCAACTAGTGTACAACGCGTCTGTTGAACATATTTATTATTTTTTCTGCAATGCGTCGCAACAAAACGTTCAGTGAGACCGGCGACCAGCCGGTTTCGACAACGTTAATCAGCTGTTTATATTATGGGCCATGGACTATCTTTTCGTCGGCAAATTTATTCGAAAATATACGGTTATGCTTCGAATAATTAAAAAGTCTCGAAAAAATTAACAGTCTCCAATTTGATCATTCATGTTATATAATCCTATTTATATACTATTATTTTTTCGTTTTCCCTTGTAGATAGGATTGCTGCGTTAAACCTGGTTATTGTACTCGCACGGCTCTAAGAGCTACTTACAATATACACATACAAATTACAAAAATTTAATATTTAAAAAGAATTGAGGAGTTGATTATATACTGCTATAATGTTACTATTTAAAAATCACTAGGAATAAATTATTAATTATACAAAATTACGTTTAGGTCTTGGATAATATATTTATTAATACAAAATATGAATTTAATGTATTTATTATTTATATATTATTACCTGTTTAAGTTCAACTTATTATATTTTTAATTAAAAACACAAGTACACACAACGCCAGGGTGTAGTTATTTATTAAATATTAAACCTCTTAAACTATATATATACTGGATTTTACTGGATTTAAAGTAGTCAATCCTTGAAAGTTATGTGCACCATATGTATATATGTAAATACATTATAAATTTGTATTATAGTTATAATTAAACACCGCTGTTTTTAACAAAAAAGATAAGTTAAATATTAAATTCCTAACTGATTTCAGTTATTTATACATAAAACAATTTTAAATCGTTCACATTTAGGTATACCTATTACCTTTGGTTGTCGGGCGTCACACCCGCATGTATTGTCTTTGTCTTACAAGTACGTAACATAGCAAATTTACGCTCAGCAGATCACGTTTAGTTCCGACAGTTTGAAAATTAGAGTGAATTGACCTATTATGAAACTTGATGATAAGAAAATTAACTGTGTTTGTATGTTGGTTTTTTACGATAGTTCAATTTTTTAGCAAGTTATGCGTATAAAACATAACGTAAATTATAAATGCTCATAACTCACTTAAAAACTTAATAACACAATAATTAACAGTCAAAAACACCATTGAGCGTTTAATATTTGTTATATTTTTCAATTTTACCATTTTTAGAGCATATTTTATTATTAATGATATATTTATAATATTATTTGAAAATGTTACAATAAAAAAAAATATTTTATGTACATTATATTTATTATGAAGGTTTTCACTAGGCATTATTGTATTGCATTGTGTTTTTCAAATCCCTAGTTGACATGCAATTTTCTGTTTTTATTTTTAAATATTTAGTAATAATTTTAAAATATAAAAACATATTTTAGTAAAATATTTGCATTTATGAAAATTGTAAATAAAAAAAAAATTCATATTTTTAAGCGCAACGTGATTTAAAAATTTTGAACACACAATATAATTTTAAAAAATTTTACGGTTTGCACAAAACAATTTTTAAAATAATAAAAAAGTACTTCTGTATATATTATTTATTTATTTATTAAAATAAAACATATTAACAAAATATTAGATATACCCCATAAAGTCATAACTCATGACTAATGAGGGTGCACAATGACGGAACTCAAGATTTTTATTTTCTTAAACATTAATTTAGTAAAAACTTAATCAATTTTACGTCTTTACATATGTATATCGTATATTCAATATTTTAATCACTATAGCAAAATGATTATCAAACATATCAACTGTATATATTTGTATACGAATTCCATTATAAATTATATTATATTATAATATTTAGTATAATTAATTCAACTGTTAAATAAAACAGAAATTATTTCATTCACAGAAATTCTTGAAATAATTGTATCATTCAGTTGAATTACTTATCGCATAGTTTTCATTATATTAATTTCTAAGATATGTTTATAAAAAAGTTAGTAAATTCTCAATAATAATTAACATTAAACTTATTTAATTATTCATCACGTAGTATAAAATATGTATTATATATTAAAATGTAGACTGTAGAGCATTTCAACTTTAATTTTATTATTTACTATTTAGTTGTTAATTCAGACAACGATGAATAAATACACGAAACTAATAGATTAAGCAGTTACATTATTTAAGTACGAAAATAATTTTAGCAGTAAACGTTCACGAAAAAAATAAACGCATACATTTTTTGTAATATATTTAATATTATAATATCGATACATCGTTTTTCTTTATTGAAAATGTATAATATTTTTTTTTTTTATAGTATTTTTAATATTTAAATATCATATTATTATACTATTATAAAATTAAACAATAATATATATTTCGTAAACATAATATTATTGTATAATGTATTTAGTATTAGTATAAAATATCATAATAGAAGTCTATTTAAATAATAAAATTATTTTAGCATTAATATACGAAATATACAAATGGTATTTTAAAAGTAAAATGTTAACATTAAACCGCTATTAAAAACAAGGTTATTAATTTATTTAAAGTGTACATATGGAATTAACGTTTCTATTAAGTTTTTACTTTTTGGCAGCACATTGACACCACCATACTATCCAAAAATAAATCCTACTTGTTAAATTTAAAAACGAACTATTGCGTGTCGAGTATTATCATTTTATACTAGACGAATTGAATTGTTAAAAATTAACAAGTGTTAAATTATTTTCAATTATAAATCACAACCTATAGACATATCATTTAATTAATTTTTAACAACGTCAAAATTTAAACCGAATATATAATATAATTTAAAAATAATTATTTTGAAACAATAAAGTATAATTAGTTCTTACATACAATTTTAAAAACAGTATGTATTTTTACTTATTTTTATACATAATACCTAATATTTATTTACGAGTAACGGAATAATATAATATAATAGTACAAATAAATTTCGTCATTTTATACTAAAATTACAGAAGGAGTTTTATACAATAAATACAACTGTTTAATTAAATTTTAACAATTTTTATGTACTTATATAACCTATAAAATAAATAGTCATAAAATTAAATGATAATTATATTTAATTTATTTTTGTAAATTGTAAATCTTAATTTTTAATTTTTTTTTTACTGTTACATTTTGCAATAAAACTTAAATCAATAATTTTGTGGAAGTATAAAAACACAAATGTAAACAATTGTATTTTGAAAATAAATAATTAAATAATTCTATAACCGCTGTGCATTTTTATTTTATTAATACCTACAATCTACATACATTTTAAAAAGAAACTTGTCTATAATAATCTTTTTTTTAAATTCATAAATAAATACATATTTCATCGAATCATAAATGTCTACCATTTACTTATATTGTTATATATTTATCTCATGGAAACTGACAGCTGTAGAATTATAAATAGATACCTAATCGTGTCATGAATAAATATAATTAATTTAAAAGATAAATATTTAAAATAAACATAAACTCAACTCAACCATTTCGAAATTTCATCCTAAAATCAAGCAATACTGCAATATTCATGAAACAAAATGTTTTAACTTAAAATGTTTAAAGCTATAATTTATAACATTTCAGTCTGATTAATGGTTAATACAATGTAAAAAATAAATAATAATACCATCAATTTGTTTTAGTTTTGAATATGAAAACTAACAAAATTAATTGTAACCTCGGGTTACCGAATCTAAATTCCAAATTATTCGAAAGCCTAAGCAATAAATTAATATATCTCTTCAGTAGTGGTGTAAATGGTTAAGTATACAGAAAATAATAATATAAGGGTTCAGCTATTGTTTCAGCTATTAGTTAATTTATTTTTTTTTAGTTTCTGCACAATTAAATACTTTTTTTGTCATGCGTTTATGCATATTAAGTAATAGTAATCAATTATTAAAAACTTGATACAGAACTAACAGTATTTTATATTATCAATTTATGCTAGCAATATTACAAATAATGTCATTTTATATGTTAGCATTGGAACAATTTAAATATTTTAGTTAACGATATTTGTTTGTTCTTCATATTAGATATAATAAATGTATTGGGTTCGGTCCGAAATGTATTAAAACAAATAAGCAAACTTCAAATTTGACTAAAATATACAAAGGATTAAAAAAATATATTGTATTTTCAACAGCATAATATATTTTGTTATATAATTAAATACATATTTGTAGGTATACACAAATATACTTACTATATGTCTTTAACTGCAGAATACATCACATAGTTTTTAAGAAGCCGAGTTACTTTTAATTAAACCCCCATATCCTTAAATGCTAACAAACCAAACCGTAAAAAGTATCGTAGTACACAATACGCATACACTTTTATTAAATGCTTAAGATATTGATGTAGATTAATGGTGGGAGAGGGTGAAATGATTATCGTCGGTTCCGACCCCCCCCCCTCATCGCCGATTCAAAGTAAAAAAAAAAAGATTAATGTGGTAGATTTAAGAAAATCCAATGTATAACGTGATTATTTTATACATAGAAAATATTTTGTTTAGTAATTTCAACGGCCACTAAACCTCAATTATACAGAAAATATAAATCAAAATTTAAATCCTTTAACCCAGACCATCTATTTTTTAATATTTAGTATAAACTACAATAGTATAGAGTGGGTGTGGTTTCTGGGAATGTAACAGTTGTGTGATATGATTGATGGTTAAAAAAATACTTAGTGAAAAAATCATCAGTCAAAACGAAATATTTAAATATTTAGAACGGTTGTAATATGATTTATCCAACATAACATCGTAGTGAAAAGATCAAAAACCGGGTTCATTGTTCTACATCTGAAAAAGACGTATCTATTCTTATTTATAAATTTATAGTTCGAATTCAAATTTGTCAACCTAAAATAATAAATAGAAAATTAGTATAATGAAAATATATTATTTACGACATTTTAATACAATTTAATATGCCTATTACTTATACATAGACAAATAACAGTATTACAGTAATAACATATGATAGTCAATGGACAATTATTTTAATTTGTTTTTATTTTATTAAATTCAAAAGTATCCTATTATCTTCTTTTCTTCCAATGCAACTTTATTCTTCACATATATAATAAAATTATTAATAAAATGTGTTTATAATATAACTTCTAACCTTTTTTAATAGGACGAAATAGTGGGTGTGATTTAAATTGCCACTTAAAAAAATTGCTTAATAATGTAAAATATGTAGGTATATTATAGTTTAAATTAGTCAAATACAATTGTATACCAAATGTATATTGGTACTGATGTATTGATATTACAGTAAAGTTAGATTATAATAATTGATTTTAAATAATAAAGTATTCTGACTTTTTCCTTATGTGAAGGACAAAGGTACTCTTATTACGCACATACTTTTCACAAACAATATTAAGTGTTAAATACCTATTTAAGAATACAATCCTGAATTTTTTATAAGTTATAATATATGCATAGTATGTTATTTATGTGTTAAATTTAAACTAAGTATTAATCAATTGATTAAAAAGTATACAGTATGCGTCATACAAATAATACTTTGATGTTATAAACTTACAAATTCCAATCAAAGTTAAAAATGTTTTGTAGTCAGTCAATGCAATTATATATGTGACAAGAATAAAATAAAAATGTACAATTTAAGATATTCGTAAAAATGATTTAACATTAATATAAAAATAAAATATATCGTTTTAAATTTCTTTTGATTTCTCGAAAATCATAAGAAAAAAATAACATTGACCAAATCTCGACCTTCCTAGACTCTTTAAATACCCGTAAGGCTGTAACTAGCTTACGAATATTGGCATATTAAATCGAACGTCGTACCTATATTTATGTATCAATAAAATATTTTCTTAAAAGTATAATAACGGTACAACCATATTGTTATAGACAAAAATACGCATAACCGTCAGAGGCTCAAAATGGGTGATCTAATTTTTGGTATCACGATACACGTATATCATATATCGTGATAATAACGCACGACGAAAAATGGTGTAGAAAAAATTAGCATGGTAAAAAATAATGATTTGGTACGACAGTAAACAAAAGCTTTGTAACTACGTAATCAATTTCTAAACTAAAACCTTTTTAATATGTAAGATTTGATCATAGCAATTTTACTATAATTACTGCGTGTTACCCGAAGTGTTGCCACTTATAGCTGTGGCGCTTAGTAGTTTGCACACGCTAAATGATTATGTCACTGGCCACTAACATAATATGCATTGTAATTAATACTGCAGTAATTTTAATTATTACTTTTTGCTCTATAATATTCCGGACGTATTCAATTACGAATACTAATTTTTATAGAAAAATATTATAGTCTGAAGAAAACAAACCTAATTAATTTCGTTATTCATATAGTAACATCACTCGTATTTTTAACATAATTCGCGCAATTTAAGTTTAGTTTTATTTTTCTAGTCTATGATAATATGATATGCCTATTTATAGAAAATAATTAATTTAAAATGTATACGTCAGGACAGTATTTTATCGGCTTATCCGCTTATAAATATTAATTTGAAAGTTACAACAAATTAAATGAGTGTAAGATGTCAGTACTGTAGATGTTACCTATACTATTATTAATTAGATACTTACCACAGTAAAATGCTACAGTATATAAGGTAAAAATTAAAATAATAAAAGATTTATAATTTTCTTTATTAGCCTAGTTTTATACAGTAGGTATATAAATTAAAAATGAATTTAATTCTAAAAAAAAAAAATTATCAAAAACAAATTAAAAATATTATTGTTTTTGGTGTAAAGGTTATCAAAAAAAAAAAAAATAAATAAATAACAAAGAAAATAACTACAATTGTCAAAAACAAATGATTTTTTTTTTTTTTATTCATACTATTACTGTTGTTTATTTCTAAAACATGAAAAAATGTATAAATCTTATTATTTTAATTTTTAATTTATATACTGTAGCACTTTACTATGGTATAAGTATCTAATACCTATAGTATTATTGTTTTGTAAATATAATATCAAAAATATTATGTTAGCTGTATAATGTTGGCACTTCGTCCATTTACCTAACGTTAAATGATCGCACATAATTTGCAGATCAACATATTTCACATTAGAATTGGAAAATCCAAAAACTAATGAGTATCCACAGATATAATATACATATATATAATGCAACTATAGATAACCAAATTCCTATGCCTACAAGGCCAGAATCGCATAAGTGTAACTAAAAGGTAACTTGGAGTGGGCTTAACGCTCATCCCCCCTCGAAAATAAGTATATATCGTATATTCACGAAAATTATTTTTTTTTTTAAAAGATATATAATTTAATAAAAACGAGTATCCTTCGAGACTTTTTCTCATATTTGACAGATGTTTAGATTTGTTATACTATTTAAATAGTATCCTGTAGCGATACCAACTATTTTTCAAATAAAAACCAATCTCTCTTACTATAAATTATTACGCTTATTTTGTACTTATAAGGCTAAATAATTTAAAATATGGTCCGTAAGTGTACTTAATAAATATTACTAAAGAAAAAACTGGAATGTATCATAATATAATAGAAGTATTAAGTATCATATATGTACTATGTAGGTATAAAATATATTGATGTATATAAATTTATATTTATTACAATAAGCCTTTTGCAAATTTACAACTTAGTAGAAGTGTTGGGTAAATGTTGTTCGTTTGTTTGTTTATTTTATATAGATTGCTTAATAAGGATAATATATGAGAGCTACAGGGCCCAGCTCAAAAAAATGAAAAAAAGTTGCGTCTATGCTACAACATAATATCTTGAAGCCTAGACAATCTGAAAATATATAACTATATAACGTTTATTGCGTATGTATATTGTATATGTATTACAATTATGAAAATTATTTAAAATTAAATTTATTTATTTAATTGTATTATATAAATTATAATGATTATTGAATTTTCAAGTTCATCTAAGTAAAAACTAATTTTGTATTAAAATTGCTTTTAAATCTACTTATACTAGTTAAACTATACCAAATATATGAAGAATCCCCATCATGGAGACCCCATGGAATACCCCTAACCATTTATTTACTTTGTTCTATTCTACTTTAAAAATAAAAATGAAACGCATAAAAATACATTCAAAACAATTTTCTACGATTTAAAAAAACAGCCTATCATTACATTCGGGAAAAATATGTAGATGCTTCAAAAAATAAAATACAGAAGGAATTACAATCTTAACAATCCAGCATAACATCTAAACATCTTATCATACCCATTCTATTGAATTCCTGCGCCCTGCAGTATGCCACAAAAAACTGTATTTACATAGAACAATGCGCGCAATCATCATATACACAGGTCGACTCAGAGCCCTCAATAACTTAGAGATCAAAAAAAATATAAACAGCTATTGAATACACTATTTAACACTAAAAATTACGACAAAAGGACACAATAATATTACTGCAAATGAAATAGCAAAAAATGCGACTAATGAACCTGCATTATTATGAAATACGTACTCGTATTACAACATATTATCTTGATACAAAACATATATCAAACATGTCAACGAATGTGGAGACTAGTAGAAAACAATACTCAGAGAAATAAAATCAACTACCCTCCTTTGAGAACACAACAATTCACTGTCACGTAAACTAAGAATTAGCCACACATAATACACCACGAGGACATAATGCACAATAAAGAATAATGTAAATGCATCGCATGGAACACTACAACTACAGTCAAACATCTGCTAACTGAATACCTCAAGACGAAGAACTACATATTATACAATGTATCACTGATGCTTCCCCTAAAATCTGTGTGAAATAGTTATCAATTTATCACTCAACCCCGAGATGATGCCAATCCTTCTTCAATTCCTCAAAGAAATCTAATTATTCCAAACAATTAGTATAATATATTTTTTAATCACATATAAATATAATAAAAATAACACTATATTGTATTATAATTTAATTTAATTTTGATAAATGTGTTTGTTAAAAACATCAATAACCATAACCATAGCAATTGAAGTGTACAAATAAATAAATAGAAAAAATTATTTTAATATTATAACATGTACTTTTCAATATTATATAGATAGCCTTTATATGGTTCGACTAGGTGATGCGTAAGCATTGAATAGTTAGTAAGTACCTACGATATTTTTATGCAGGTAAACAAACGATGTGTAAAAGATAACCAGCGATTATGTTGCCATGTTGGTTATTGGATATTATTATTTATTGTTATGATCCGACTGACATGCGACGACTGTCGTCACGATAATCGTGGTAGGTACTCAGAATCGTCCGACTGTCCAACAAAACATTCTGTCAATGTGTTTCAGTTTTCAATTTAAGTAATAGATACATTTTGTTGTTTTTTTTTCTTAATTTATACATAAACACAATCCTTTTAGTCGTCTGCTTCTCCATTTGTCTCATTTTGGTCAACAAATTGATAATAGTTAATCTAATTATTTACCACATTTATATTTATTTAATTGACACAGAATTAACTACTAAATATTTTAATGTGTTTTCCAAACACGTGTTATAGTTTAAAGTTAAAAAAAAATAATACATTAATATCAACATATAAAATTCATTCGAGATTCAAATCACGTGGTTTTAACTGAATCTTGATCGACATTTGCTTGGTAAATCGTCCTCAGATAATCGTTTATAAAATTCAATACACATACAGTGATTAAAAACTAATAACTTAAATATGGAAAAAATGTAACATGATTACGAGTATGTCTAATTTATTTTATATATTGTTATTTCGTATCATAATTGTACCTACTATAACGGTAATAGTCATTAGGTATGCCTTATTCAATAAAATATGAAGTTAATTACTTATTAGTTATTAATATGCATAATGATAACTATGGTAAAAATGTATTATTATCATAGTTTATAAAGTATGAACAGATAAGAGAAAACAAAATATAATACGAAATCTTATAAATATTTTGTAAGATCATAATTTAAAAACTATATTTATTTATTGTTTTATATGTAATATACTAGTATACTTATAACATATTCAGTACCTACATTGAATATTATAATAATTGTATGTAATCGTATGTTCGTATAATTACAAATGTAGAACAGACAATTTTGTATCATTAGTATCTACTTTATGTAGAGCACAATGGAGAACCCGAATATTCATTAATCTTATTTTATCAATTTAATATATAGTAGACCGATAAAAAAATATTCTGATTATCTGATCCATAATATATTAGGCATACAACTAAACAAGTTTCACTTGAATTATCATAATTATTCGAAGCATGTCTAGTGTATACAAAGTGTAGATATAGAGTAAGTAAAATCAACGTGGTAGTACTATCTTGTGGTATCAAATCACACGGTGAGCGTGAAAAAGATTTACGAAGTTCAAACGTGACGAAATACAAAATAACAAGACAAAAAAATTAGCATTTTATTACCATTTTACAATACTCGTAAACTGCGCTGTTAACTAAACCGTAGGCGCTGTAATACACTATGGACCGTATACGGTTGTCGGTTATATAGTTAGGGTTAATTTACCACGTATAGTATGATATAAAAAATAATAACGAAACTACGATTAAAGATTATTCTAATCTACTCTAAAGATATCATATCCTAATTCTAATTTACTCTGACATTCTAATTAGTCGGGACAAAAACTAACGATAAATAAAAAATAAAAAAAAAACCGTCAGTCGTATCGCGTGACAATAACACCTTTTCGTTGTCATTTATAAGAGGGCGCTCCACCGACATTTATTGTCCTAATTGTTAATCTAACGCACATACTACATTACAAACAATACGAACCTCAAGCAGTCACGGTCGTAATCGTAGTTTGAAAAAATAAATGTCCTCCATATTTAATTTGTAACGAAAAATACTCATTGTAAAAACGAAAGCAAACCACGTTTTTTTGAGATATTATTATTATCGATGGTGTTTCCTTCGATTTGTATCACGGATAAATTATTATTATACTCGACGACCAAATTTTATAAGATCATATTATAATATTATTACGTCGTTTTGGAACGACGAACGTGTTTTTCAACGTCTCGAGCTAATCAGCAATAAACACACTATGAAATGTGAACGAGACAGACGGACGTGCGTAAGGGGGAGTACAAGCGCTCCAAAAACATAAGGACCTAAACAGTAAGCCCAAACATCGTGGTGGCATTCTTTTGGGACATAGCTAGTCGTCGTATTATTATAGATCAACTAACCTGGCCTAATTTATGATGCTAATTTAAATAACAAGGTTGTCATTGTTAGATCACATTGGCGGAATTTACGGGTAAAATCGTATGATACAACACGTTTTTCTTCTTCAGGTCGTTTCATAAACCGTTTAATGTGAAAAAAAAAATAAATATTTTTATCGTCCCCGCCCCCCCCTCCCCTCATACACTGTATGTTGTAGAGGAGAATATTCTCGAGAACGTCAGCGACGCGCGTACGCACCGAACGACGAAGTGCAAAAAAACCATTCAATCATAAATTCGTAATTATTACTGATTAGTGTGTATTATTAAAATAATAATATTTGTTGTCGATCAACCGACCACGACTGTAAGGAAGTATAATCATCTAATATTATGAACGATCAATTACGTAATCGACACGAAAAGAGAGTAATTGTAGACGGTGCACAGCCAGTCATCGGTAGACACACAGTAGTGACGACCGACCAGCCACTATTATAATAATAATATTGTTGTAGTCGTACTTAGTACTTGTCAGTGGTCGTGTAAACGTAATTGCGCTCGACGGAGCCGTCGTGAGCGCATTAATTACTCGGCGGCGGGCGTATTATTGTCGCGCGGACACTTTGACGTAGGTTGCGGCGGCAGTTCGGAGCGCTACGCGTAGACCCGCACAACACCCTTACGCGGCGGCGTCCACACCGACGTACCCGACAACTGAACAGCATCGTTCCGAGTTGCCGCGCGCCGACTTTGACGACGCTGTTATTATGTGATCGCGCGGTGCCGTCGCGGGCCGGGCGGGCAGCAAATATTGTGACTGCCCTCGCGACGACAAAAAAAAAATGCGCGCGGGCGTGCGACGAGATACATAATATTATACTCGACTCCTGCTATTTACCTTGTGTGTCCCGGGTGGCGCGCGCCGTACAGTGTCTGGCCGTCTGCCGAGCCGATGAGACGCGCGTCACGCACGTGTCAAATGGGAGGCGCAACGGCAAAACGACACGTTCCGCGTAAAAACGCGGGTTCACACGCAGTGGCGACGTTTCCGCCAAAGTCACAGCCTGTGACACACAGGACTCGGGGACTCGGAACCCGCGGCGACACGAAACCGTACGCTGCACACGCACACAACGGCGGCAAAACGAACGTAACAACAATATAATAATAATAATACAATAGTATTATTACAGGCACCTAGAGCATACTGTTACGTCCGCCGTGGTTGTCGAGAGCGTAACGTGCGATAAGAGAAAAACGACGGTGATAAAAATGGTTCAGCGTAGAAAATCTGCGCCGTATACGAAAAACGCCGAGTCCTCTAGTGGGTTTTCGAAACTCTCACTACTCCTCGTCCTCCACCAACTACTCCTACGGTGGCGCAATCAAACATTTAATAATAATAATAATAATAATAATAATAATAATAACATGCGATCACACACACACACGCCACTACGAACGAACAACAACATAACCTAGAAACGCGGGCGCGAGTAAACTAGTATAGTATTGTGCATGGTGCGCGTGCATGTGTGCGTGATTATCGTCGGCAAATTCCGCAGCAGCAGTCGACGTCTGCGCGCGCCTTGAGGAGCTGAGCCGCCGCAACACCGACTCGGATGCGATCAGTCGTCGCCGTCGCCGTCGCCGTCGCTGAGAGAGGGAGAATGTTTTTGTCCGGTCGTAGCGCATGCGTAAGACGGCCGCGGGGTCAAGGTCGGTCGCGCTCGACAGCGGCTCGGCGGGCCGTCCGGCCGGATTTTAAGGGAATAACAACACAGAAAAAAAAATATACACAAGTGTATACAGGGTCACCAATTCCGACGATTATCTACGGCCAACGCTCCGTATAACGTATTTACGTATATCACTCCGTTCGTTATTATTCGACGCGCACACAGCTTATTTTGCCCATATCGCCGCCGGTGGACGTCTGGATCGGCGGCGTCATCGTATTAGCGCGCCAACTGAATATTATTTTCGAAACAGTGTTTGCCAAATCGATACCTATAACAGCCGTTTTGCCGTTTCCGCCGAGCCGTCGACGACTAGAACGACTTACTATGCTATAACGGTCCCCACGTCGTCTGCTATTACGACGATGTGACTGTAAACTATATTACTGCCATTAGGATTTAATATAGTTACGGACAAGGGCCGTAGTCCTAGAAAACCAAAGCTTAAAATCACTGTTGACGGCAAATGGCAAAACCCTCTACACACTCCACCGTGGTCCGTGAGCACCACTAGAGTTTTGAGATTACGGGGACTAACGGGGAGCCCTATAAAAAATAAGAGTTGAAAATAAACAGTAGAATAAAAGCGTCCTCGTCATTAAAAACCCAATGTAAACAAAAATAAACAAGTATAATATATTACTACACTTACATACATTAATTATAAATATATATTATATTAACTGTACCTGTCTGATGTAAATAATATTTATAAAATATCATTGTCGATAATCTTATTATTATAGATAATAATTAATATTTTATTAATAACAACTATTTTTTTTTATTTTATATGTAAGATTCCTGAATCTGTTTTGGACTTATGAGTTTTGGGTCATAGTCGACTTGATGTACTCGTATATTCTGATTCTCCTTGAATTCATAAACTCACACACAGGTGCATCGTGTATCCACTTTATTCCACTAATCACATAATATTCATATTATATATTGAGTAGAAATAGGTACATATTGTACATATAGTTATTGAATATTTTATATATTGAACCTATGACAGTTTTTTTTTTATTCAATAATTTAGATTTTAACTGGAAGGGCTAAAAAATAAAAACGTATATAGGGAGCTAACCCTCCCCAGTCCCCACTATATCCCCGTAGTTATGACGATGAGTCAATAAAATGTCACATGGCGAATGAAAAATCACTTTTATAAACAACCCTATATTATTATGATACATTACAATTATTATAATACTACGATACTACCCAATTTTACTCCGATGAGCACCAACGGAGATCAGTGGACCGAGAAACATGAAGTGTGTGTGTTACAATAATAGACGGTCCACCACTATAAACTCAGCCATGCGTACTTACGATTGAAAATATAACGCAGTAAAGTAAACGTATTGAACACGTGTTCCACGGAAGGATATTATACGTCGTATTAGCCGTATCGGAATACAAATTAGCGTATTACAGTAACCGGTATAATATTTTAACAGGACCGCGATGAACAGGTCGTGAACAATATTGATCGCCGGTAAATTAATTGAAAAAAGAATTAATCTCAGGCATTGATGGATGAAATGATGACTATCATACAAAAATAAAGGGTGATACTCGTTTGCGTACATTTACCCCTTTTGCGACTCGTTTGCGCACAAATGTACAACTCGATTGCGTACACGAATTTTTAATACTCCCGTTTGAATGACCTAAACGTAGAACTTGTTTGCGTACATAAACCAACACTACAAAAATCTACCAAAACTCAAAAAAACTTATAAAAATAATGATCATGTTTAAATACTTTGTAAGATTATTTTCAAATAATTTTCTTCTAAGTTTTACAGGAAACTCGTGTACATCAAATATTCAACTAAGATTGGCATTTAGAAATAAATAATAACATAAAACGAAGCCGAATTATCACCGGAAGACATTGTAATTTCATTATATTCGATTCAATGGATATACGTGTATTTAATCGAAATGTTTAAGATAATTCGAAGCATTAGTGCATTACTTTGCAATTTGCATTATGTACTACAGTACTACAAGTAGTACAAGTTTTAATTATTACAATATTAGTTTAAATTCGGAATACAATTTAATAGTTGTACGCAAATAAGTCATCATTTTATATTGTATGTTTAATATTATAAAATAATAAACAAAAAATCAATACTAAAAATATTATAAATGAAATATTTAAATGAATAATAATATAAAATAAAATAAATATAATAAAATGTATTGTAAAATCGAGTATTTTTATTCTATTATTTCTATGATGCTCTTTTTTATAATAACAAAATATTTCTTAATTGTTGAAAGTTTCTTTCATTACACGAAGAATATGTTTTCTTCGGAATAGTCAGAATGGACCAGTGATCTTGGAGCTGTTAGTCTAAAAGTGGAGGTCCTCCATTTGTTTAATGTTGTATTTTTTCATATATCTTTGCGTATGTGCGCCAGGAATTATCGATTTGACAATAAGTTGTCACTATGATTCAATGTCTTATGGATGTAACCATAAGTTTGCAATGTATAGAATAATACACCCTCCATTGATCACTGTATATAGTTGACCCACGTTCAACACTTAAATTTCTCTTGTGATAATATATAGTAATGTTCGATGGTCTGATTTTGGAATAATAAAAAATGTTTTTTCCAAAACACCACCATTGCGACAACATAATTATGCTACATCATAGATATTTTTTTTTAAACAAGTTTTGGTCGAAAACCACTGCCAGCAGCCGGTAGATTAGTCGCGCTAGGTACGTAAAATATAGATCACGCGTAACAATGGCACCAATAAAGTAAGAGTTTTTGAAAGAAATATAGGAAGTACCTAATTTTAAACTATAACTTAAATAATATAGAACTTCTATTTTTTAAGAATAATTAATTGTACTATTATAATTAAATTACGTAAATTACTATATAAATCTATTACATAATATCGTCTTATATATTTTTAAATAGTTTTTAAAAAAAACTACATGATTGATTGTACAATGTACATATTTGTATAATTTGTAGTTTGCATTTACACATTTCATGAATTATTAACTATACGAAAGTGTAATTTTTATCTAACGATACATTATTTTAGGAATCAATTGTTCCAACCAATTCTCCAGATACCATTTCAGCAATATACGCCATACGCACTTGTAAAGTACACTCCATTATACTTATCTATACTTATCGAAACCGACGTAACCCCAAGTCCTAATGGATCGTTAATACGTTCGACACCACGCATAAACTCTAGTCTCAACTACATAACTATCAAGATGTTTACGAGTTATCTTTATTTGGTATAGTTGCGAGAAAACCTAATTGCGATTACCGGACTATTGTTTAGGTAGTTCGTAGTTGTGATAATCAAAAAAGTACCTAATAAATAGTTTAAAAAAACCTATAAAGTATAGAAGCCAGAAGAATACCCGGTTTTAGAATATTTATTGATATTTCTACTTCAACAGCTAGGTACACAATTTACAGAAAAAACATATATTTTGTCAAATGACTCCTGGTTCGTTAATCAATTCTTATTTAGTGTTAAACATAAACAAACGCAGAATTAAAAAAAAAAAAAAACTATAAAAGAGTTGTCTTAGAGTCAAGACATTGATGGTATAATAATTATAATTTATAGTATAAGTGTAGCAACTAATTATCCATCATTCTTCCATAGAAGTGTATTATTATTGAGTTCCTGATACAGGCATACAGCTGTATATACTAATATACTATATGTCTATAAATATATATTATACACTTGTATATTTATTATTTAACATTATTTTTTATAATAAATATTCGTCATTATTCATGAAAAAAGTTATAATGACAGGGGTTCGCATTGGTGTAAAAATTCAATAACTACTCTACATAGGTACCTGTATAATATTGTGACATTGTTAATTAATGTAGCCATGAGTTAGTAGGGGTTATAATATTAAACACAAATGCTATTCAGGTATTGTATGAAAAATTAATGATAACTCCCAATCCATTTCATAATGCTACACGCCTATATATCGTATATACTTTAAAAATAAACAAAATGGAATAATATTCTTTATTATATTTTAATGTTATATTATGTTATACATGTTAGTCTGGTTTCATAACAACAAAAGACTTTTATAACAATAAAGAAATATCTCAAAAATTGTTTAGGTACATGATACATATTAGAGAAAACACGCGGATAGCTGCAGGGCCATGCTATAAGGGAGAGGGGCAAACGAGACAAAAGCCGTAGGCTTTGAGGGAAAAAATAATAAAAATTTGGGAATTCATTATTTTTTTTTGTTTAGGTAGTTAGATTATTATTTTTCTAATTATTCTTTTCTTAAAAATGACAATAAAACAAATAGATAATAGTCAATAAATACATATAGAATATAATTAAAAATAATTACAAGTTAAACAACTCAAAATTATATTTAAATAAAAACACAATATTTTAAAAATTTGATCATTATTTATATTAAACATTTAAAGTGGAATATAAGTAGACATAGACAAGTATGTGAGTACAACTTAAAATCTTAACATGTAGCTAATAATAGTGTGTAATAATGACATAGGTGATTCGATAATTTCAATTTCCAAGTTATTAAAAGGGTCAATTGTAAATTTAGTTTAAAATGCTTCTTGGATACATTTACCTAATTATATTTTTTGAGTAATAGTCCTTATTTAAACTAGTATATTTACGCTCCTTAGCATCAACCGTTTTGCTCCATATAAATCGAAAATATTCTTCGATACTCTATTAATATTCACTATAAAAAACAAATATTCTAAATTTTAAATTATAATTCACCAATTCACGTATTTATTCATAGCGGATAACGATTCAAATTTTCGTTATAATTAAATACTTATATTTACATAACTAAGTTTAAAATTATTTATAATTTACGGTATCTTTGTTGCTTATATACTCTTATTATTTAGAAATACATACAAATTTAACAGAAATAAATGTACAAAAAAATATATATATTAATTTTTTACTTTTATTAATTAATATATAAATATATAGGTTATAGAGTTAATATATAAACAGTATATATATATAAAAGACAAAACAATAGTGCATCTAGAATTAAAATAAATAAATAAATAAATAAAGAATCAATCATCGTTAGTCGCTGTCAATACTTAAGTATTTTCCTACAAATCGCGGGAGTAGTTATAGTCATACAAAATAGTATAAGATAATGAGATCGGGACTGAACGTTTGGAAATAAACCTGGTAAAGATTTTTGACTAAAATTTAAAAATTAACCATATTGAAAATTGAAGAATTGTCTTCTTCAAATAAAAAACACGTATCAATATACATTTAATATATTCATTGGTCATTTCTTCATTCAGAAACTAAATTATCAAACGTGATATAAACATTTAATATGTGGACGTACGTGTTATTATAGAACATTATTATTTTATATTTATTGTGTTTAAAAAATTTGTGTGTAAAACTATGTTAGGTAATGAAGTGTGCATGGTTATAGGCAGTGGGAACATTGTATAGTGGTCAGTGGAGTGTGTTTTTATTGTTCAATTGAACATTTAAATCCTGAAGTTGAATGATGATAAAATATATCAACACCAATATATTTATTGTCTAGGTAAATATTTACAGAAACCTTGAAAATGTGTATAAAATATATAGGTACATGCATGAATGAATATTCAATACTGTCACGTATTTTTAATTTTTGATACCAATCTCACGTACATCACATTAAATATGATTGGTATAAGTACCAATATAGTATTTATATACATACTTAAAATAATATATCAGTACCTATTCTATTGTATTTAATGTTTACTAATACAATAAATATAAGATACATGTGTAAATGTGTAATAAGTATATGAAATAATTGTACATTTATATTAATACATACTCGTATATTATATTATATACAGTGCATACTATTGATAGTTGCAGTGTACAAATCACCATCTCGTTCATTATTCTTTTTTTAATGACAACATACACTTTCAACATTTGAAATAAAGTAAAAATCATATTGTTGTTATAAATATTTTAACTTAAAAATATCTATTTAATAATTTTTTTAATTTTTTTTTTTTATGATATGTATTATGTTTATTATATGTAAGCATTTAAAATGTTGATAAAAATATAGTATGGCATTAGCATACACCCCGTGGCTCGTTTCAAATAACAGAATGTGACAGCAATCTATAGAGTGAATACGGAACGACATGAATGATATGAAAATGCTAAAGAGGAGAAATTCAAGATCGAGATTTGTGGCTGCTATATTATCATTGCATTGCAACAGACTTGCCACAATCACAATAAATTTATAAAATACTAAATACGTACTAGGTACTGTAACAGACGGTGACGCAAAAACGATGGTTTGATCGAAAATATCGGATGGTACGTTAAACGGAATGAGAACGGCGGGCACCGACTGAATTCGAATATTTACCATTAAACAAAATATACCAATAAACATAATTGAAGATCAATATTAAGTAAAAATCACGTAAAAAAATAACTATAAAAAACTTTATTCAAAATAACGTTTGTGCTATACTTTTACGCAAATCTATTATAATATAATAAATTGTTATTATCTTAAATGTATCATCATCCAAATGAAAATTTAAATTTAAATAGTTGAAATATTGGTGTTGGTCCGGAATCTAACAGATAAAGTTCGGCTGGAGACAATATGGATAGTGAATTGCAAATACAATTTTGAGTTTCATAGGACTTGCAAAATGTTGATAGCTAGTAGCTACTTAAGTATAGCAACTTATTTACAAAATAAAATAAATTAGCCCGTACGAATTATACAATACCTACTAATTACCAGCTGCAGTATCACCGTACTCCGCCCAGGTTAAAATTAATCTATTTTTCTATCATTTTCCGTTTTGCGTCAGTTAAAATTTATAATACAAGCCCTTATGAACACAACTAAATTGATTACTTTTATAATTTGCTACATGATGATGGATATATTTTTTATGTAAACCACGGCTATAGATACTCTTTGTCTATAGCCGTGATGTAAACACAAAAAACTGGAGACCCGTTCATTGAATGATTATAATATTTGACGTGAATCCTGCAAAATATCATTCTAATTTGTAGTTGTGTTGTATACTTGTATTTATGCGTTTAAATCAAAAACATGTTCAGAATTAAAATGTTGCAAATCATAAAAGTAAACATAGTAATATCGTGTTCATAAAAGTATTTGATTTTAAGGTTTGTTTTTTTTATATACGTATATATCTAAAACGTTTTGTACTACATTAGTGATTGGCTACAATGAACCAATATGCATGATATAGCTATAACCTTGACTTTTTAAAGTAGGCATAAAATGTCCGTGTCTTATCTCCATCATTGATCTAAATAACATATTATTTTGAAAACCACTTTTATACTTCAGAATATTATCGAGAAAACTTTAGAATGACAATGACTACCACGACTGAGAAGACTTTTCAATGCTTATGGCGACCCATCAATTTCGTTCATTATAACTTTTTCTCTAGAACAGCAAAATCTGGATGTTTTATGAGGTAATTTTATTGCCTGGCAATACTCACAAATGTTTTTCATATTGCCAATAGAAACGTTGCTATCGTTTGTTCAATCAATTGAAGGGCCGTTCTTAAATGCGGATATTTCTTATTTTCTTAATGCCACTAAGGAGAATGTGATTAATTACGATATAAAGATTTTACATTGTAAATTATTATTTTAGCGAAGAGGCATTCTTTCGGTTTGCTATAATGTAAAATATATTCAAAGTACTCGTTGACGATTCGTTTGCCGGTAGGTATATTACGGATTTTTCTATTGGCACTCGATTCATTTTATATATACAACAACGAATCTCTTTGCCCCTCGTGTATTATAGCGGCCAATATTGGATTTTTTTCTTTGAATTTTATAACATCAAAATAATACATTTCATATTTTTATATAATATATATACTATATAGAATATAGATATAATATTATAATAATACCGCTGGAGAACCAGGGTATTCTCCGAGGGGAGAGGATGAAAAGATAATTTCCCCCGATATTTTCCTGTATCCTTCAGTATTAATAATCTGTTTGTAATATACTTACTGTAATAGTTTATCGAATTCGTCCTTCTTAAACCACCCTTTAAAATTAGTCTAAATACGCCACAATATCAAATTATATATAAATATCAGGGATGGCTAACGTATGGCTAACGCAGTCATGCCTTAATCATACATTGGTATCACATTATATGTATTTATTTAAATAATAATATTCAAATTTAATAACAACATTTTCAAATACATACATTTTTGATATTAGACCACCGAAAAAGACATTGTTACGATTTAACGATTTATTCTTGTACGAAGTAAAACATTTTATGCTAATATCAAAACATATGTATTATGTATTAGGTATTTGAGAATGTAATCATAAAATTAGAATGCTCTTAATAAAATAAAATATAATATAACATTACTACTTTATGGTGTATTGATGTTACTATCTCACTTAACATTTTATATTCAATTTAGTTTATAATTTAAAATAATAATTGGGACAATTATGTGTAATAAGTGTTTCTCGAATATTCAATCAATCGAAATTCGTGAAACTTTTTTATTATTAGCTCTTAGTTCTTGCAGGCGGCAGGCCACCCCAGATCTGTAGGTATATATACATACTCTTATAGTTAACACCTACAGGCAGCAAGGAATCAATATAATATAAATAAGATTTAGGTAATTTTTGTTTGTTATAAGACATTCATATTTTAATGCAATTCGCACTGATGTGTACTAATAAATTAATATTTTATGGACGTTTTTAAATTTTAACATAAAAATAAATAATTATTTAATAAAAATCAACCCCATATGTCTACATAATAATCATAATATACATTATGATAATATTATGTATTCTACTTAATCGACATAGTATATTTTTGTATGATGTGTGGTTATATATATTTGTTTATAACTCAGATTAATAGAATAAACTTGTTATAAGACTAATCACGTCTTCTTTATAATTTTAAGTTTATACCCTTTTTTCAATGTCTTAATATTTGACATTAGGTAACATTTAATATTCTATAATATTTTAAAATAACCTTTATTATTTTTAACTATTACAACTAATCATAATGTGTCATCGTGCGATTATATCACAAGCATGGATAATCAGATTGTAATAATCATGAGCCATAAACCACTTCCACAATCACACTACAGTCTATACCAGGGGTATCCAATATTTTTTACTTGAGAAACACAAAAATTATAAATTATGGCTCTGAATGTCCCGAACGTATGGAATATGATAATGTAAATCACTAATCAATTATTGCATTTGAAATATTTAGTTTTATAGAAAATATAGAGAAATATAAAGAGTACCTACTACCTAATATGTAAAAGTATCATTCATTATTGTAACATATTTGTAAAAAAACAATATACTATATAATATTTTAATCAAATACAAAAATATTTTTTTAGAGGACTTCAGCCCCAAAGAACTACCTCTCCCCTCGAGTGCGTACTGATTGGTTAGCCGAAGTTTTAGAATATAGTAGTACCACTACTATATTCTCTCCAAATGTTAAGCTGTATGTGCTAGTTCAATCTCAGAGCCAGGGTTACAAAATGAATGACCCCGTGCAAAATAGTTTAGGGGCCGTTTTTAATATTTTCTTCATTTTGGAAAATGAACAATTATTTCAATTATGACATAGTAAATAGAAATAATGTTGTCTCGAAAAATAATATACACTGCAAATAATTCAATAATACAATAAAAGCGTTAATGAAGGATTCTAAATTCTAATAATTTTCCACACACCTATATATATACCGGCTTATGTAAAATAACATACCAAAATACTTGAATATAGAGGTGAAATATATTAAGTTTTAGTTAGGTTTAGGACGTTTAGCTAAACTAAAACATTTTGAATATTCCGCTAAATAAAATAATACACAACAGTTAATACTTAATAAAATTATACTCTTTACTTTTTAGTTCAAATAAATAAAATATATTTATAATACGTTGTAGTAATCTTTTTCATAGGCAATGTTATTAATTTTAATTAAATTTAATTGTTATTTTATATTCATTATTTAAAATTTTACTAATATTATATGAACAACCCTATATTGTTAACTTTATTATATCACTAAACTGTACTTGAGGCTTAAATGCGTTTATATAAATAAAATAAATATAATTATATGGTTATAATATATTTATAAACTTATTTTAAAAGTATTTATACATGGTCTTCTTGCTTGTATAATTATTTACACAGGTAGTATGATAGTATCATAGTTTATAGGCCAATACTAGTTTTATTGTTAATTTTAATGTTAGTCTTATTTAAATAGAGTAATTTATTCTAACAAATAATAGTAGTAATATAGTACCTATATGTATTAGTATGGTCACCAATAATACAATTTATTTATTTAATATTTTAATTATTATAATCTTGGAAAAACTATAAATAAGGTACTTACCTTTACCAAAAATTTCTGTAGTAAAAATGCAAATATTTGGTTAAAAATTGAAATTTACCAGATCATACTGTATAATCGCACATACAAATTTATTGAAACAATGCGTTAAAACCCGGATGAATAACATTCCCAAAAAGATCCGTATAGGTACCTTTTTTCAGTTTACACAGATGACAACGCGTGGATCAATAGATACCTATAATATTTTCCAACAACTGTGACCCTCAACGGACGTGTTAAATAAAAGTCAAATATATTAAAAACCTAAGATATTTATACATCACTAAAACTATATATTTTAAAATGTAATACATTTTTTCTAGTATAACTGTATTAATAACGATAAATGTAAAATATTATATTAAATTTAAACTAAAAAAATAAAAGAGTAAGTTATTTATTATTATTCATGTCAGCTAAATTATGTGTCTTGTAGCTCTCGGTAGCTCGTAATCCGGAGCGGTAGCGAATGTAATGCGTACGACAATGACGGATAAAAAGAAAGAATAATAATATTATAGTATTAAAGATATTATCAATTCACACTCCAGTGTTACGGTCACAGATTTTCAGATATTTCAAAATTCGACGTAGTCTATTTTAATCATAAATAAATTCTCTTCGGTTAATGGTTAATCACAAGATATGGAATTTGACTTTTAAATCAAATTAAGATTAAATATTTACACTACATAGACATTAGACATCATTAGACGATACTTTATCGTGCCGACAATTCATCTAGAATGTGTGAATAATAATATTATCTTTTTAAGTATGTGAAAATGTGATCAGAGACTTACAATCCAGAACCTACGGTATGTCGATATGTACGATTATTTTCCGTTATTAACTTTGCTTGTAAGGCCCTGATAGATCCACCGGTTACACTGCCCTTGCGTATGCCCTGTTTAATCTAATACAACATAATATAAAAAATCAGATGTTAAATTGAGAAGAATCGATTTTATTTTCATATTTATTAGAGTAAATTTACCTATTATAAAATTTAAAGGAAATAATTATATCCAAAACTCTGATTTTTTTTTTATTTAAATTTTTAAGTAAGTTATTATAAATAACTTAAAATATTAGTTTTTTGTTTTTTTAACTCTGGATAATATTTTATATTTAATTATTTAAATTTAAATAAAATACAGTAAAGTAAAATAATTTTATTTAAAATTGTAAATTAATGTTGTATTTACACCTAAATAATATGGTCAATAAAAATGTAGGTACTAACAATAAGAACAAATGATATTCTTATTTAAAATCCAGTTAACTATAATTTACTGCAAGTCATTTTTTTTAACTTATTGAAGAAATGACATACCTACCTATGTGGCGCATCGGGTCTTATTTATAAAATCAAAATTTAATTATTATTATTATAAATTTTAAGTTTTTTTGGTATACATTTATAAATATTTTGGCTCTTAATATCATTATATCAAGCCATGTGGCTCGCGGGCATATTTATGTTGGCCACCCCTGGTATAGACTATAGCCTATATAGTCTATAGCCTACAGTACATTAGTATCTATCTATAGTAATAGTATAAATCTATTGTACACAGATTCTATACAATGTAGAATACTAGAATAAATAAATGTGATGACAATATAAAAAATGTTATAAATTACTTGATTGTTGTATGAGTGGGAAACTGCAGTTGAATAATAACACTTCATGGCTCATCCATGTCCTCAATACTATCCTCATCTAAGTTTCGAGCTTGATGGGCTCAAGCGGCCGCAATATATCATTTCTTTTAATCACTTTTTTTTCAAGTTTTTAAAATTATATTTTTTTTAGGTTCTATATTAAATATTTGTATACAGTTCTAATATTTGAAATTTTAAAAGTTGAATGTAAATCGTTTTTTACACATTGATTAAGTATAACTACCTATGTCCTATATATAAACAACGCCTCTGTTATACCTCATATGTCCTATAATAGTTTTAATCAAGCTCTTACTATATTTTAATTTCCCAATAGTAAATAAATTATTGACACTTTATTTTATTTATCTGTCTTTTGAATATGTATACGAAAATTAAAATTAAAATATCTCCATCGATTGTTTAAACATTTATTGGCTCTATCATATATTTAATTCTGTTTAATTGAGGTCAATTGTTTACTGTTTTATTCTATTTAAAATATTTTCAAATAATCGTAGGTACCATATAATATTATAAACATCAAGGTTGTTTCATTCTTTTTTTTATTATTTTAATATATATATATACCTACACATAATTCATAAAAAAAATTGATTACGTATGACATCCTAAATTTTGGTAATTATTAAAGGGAAGAACATATTTCAAATTTGATTATTTCAGAAATTATTAGCCTTTCGACATGTAATATAAAATATAAATATAAAGTAATTAAATAATAGGATAATAATTAATAGGTATAACCTTTCCAATTTTACATTATTAATATATTAATTTGCATTATGTAATTTAAAATTAATACTTAATTCAGAATATGTTATATGAATATATAATATGTTATTAAACTTATTATTATACCGATGTATTCAGTCAGGTTATGAGGATGAGGGTATACAGTTACTAGTTAGCACCTATATTACGAGCACTTAGTATTTACTTGTGCAAACATAGTATAAGTAGTTGATATCAATTTTAGGATATAATATCATATATTATGTATAGTTTATTTTCTTAACCGTGAACTTATGTCTAATAGGTACATAATAATACCACTTTTATATTATTATGAAAATATGAAATTTATCATTTGTGGACTGCGGTACCTATTATCGAATTTGACGTAAAATAAATCACTTTAATACTTCACATTTATGACTTGTCCATCATACCTAATATCATTCAATAATTTTTGAATCATAAAATGTACATTTTATGATTCAAAAATAAATTTACCTAATTCATAAGTTACAAAATGCCTTGATGTTTTAATGTTTTAAAGGTCAAAATTATTACTAATATATGAAGTACAATATACACATTTTTTAAAAGGGATATTGCCATAATATCTAGGTGTACACTGTATAGGTAACTGTGTGCGAGATATAAATTACAACTAATGGGATGAATAGCATTCTGATCATTCTACTTTTGACTTTGACACATCATAATTCATAAATCAGTATTACATGGGTTTTGATTTATAATTATAAATTTGTTATGTATATGTCGTATGTGTGTAGAGGTATTTTACACCAATAAAAATGCAGGCGTTTGATAGATACGCCTCATCTGTTATGTAACACAAGTACACAACCCAGTGAATGTTCCAATGGCTGGTACAGTGATACATATTAGTTATTAGTTATACAATTATAGCAGTCATTAGGCATAAGTGGTAAGTCATACAGCTATACGGCTATATAGCCTTTATGGGTATATATTATAATTTTATAGGTTTTGTTTTATAAGTATCAAAATAGGCTATTATACAATGGACTCTAAGTGCTTATTAATTTATTTTTAATATGGAACTTTTATTAATAACTATAAAGCGAAACCTTGTAAGTTGAAAGGTATACACGGGGGTGATTGTATAGTATGAGTATCATCATAATATCCAAAGGAAACCTAAATTAAAATTGTAGAGTTTAGGGTAGGTTACAGTGAAATTACAAATTAATAAAATAAAAATATATATAATAAATTAATAATGTTTAAATACAATTAGAAAGAAAAAATAAAAAATCTTTATTCGAAGTAATTTATAATTACTTGATATTTTATTTTACTTACCTTTATAATATTTTATTTAAATATTTCTCAAAAATTAATAATTTTTCTTTAAAAAAATATTATTTAAAACAAAACAAGAAATCAAATAACAATATGCCTAATTTGAAAACTATAATGTGTAGATAATATATTACATTATTAGTGTATAGTGTAATATCTATACCTGTTATCTGCATCAAAAATCACAATACTTTCACACGCCACTCAGTCGAATTAAACCTATGTTTAATAGTCTCATTATAATATAGGTACACGTTTAAGATTTAAAATTTAAATAAATTATATTCTACATTGATGTATGAATGTGTCACAAATTACTGTTTTACCATAATTGTTAACTTATTAGTAATTTGCTTCGAGGATCACCAGATGAAAATTCGAACAATTAAAATTGCTGAAACTAAATTATATTCTCACCTATAAATTACATTTGGAATACTTATAATAAAATTATATTTATTGAGTAAACGCTTGCTTATTAATTATAATACAATTTGAATTTGGGTTGATAATATTATAAGTTATTACATATTAATAAATTTATTTTCTTAATATCGGTTATTAAAAACAAAACAAAAATTATCACGCTTTTGTATAATAATTCTGCGTCTTTTTGAGTTTACTTTTTATGATAAACATTGTCAAATACTCAAATTATACGTTACTGCAGTAAAATAAATAAAATACGAACATACTCTTTGTCTGCCTACCCGTTTCTATGTATACAATTAAGAACTCTATAATATATTCAATATACAATAGATTATATACCTCTATTTTGCTTATAATTTATATTTTTGCTGAGTTCGCAATTTTTCGAGCAATAATAGTGAGTATCAATAAACCTTCTAACCCTTATAATACACCATGTAATATGTATAATTTATATATATTATTATATACTACAACCCTTGGCTCATCATAGTATAGGTAATGCCAGTATGCCACTATGGCACTATATGTATCATTATATGACATGTGCCTAATATATTATGTATGTTTATAATTTTCAACGATTTCTCGTCTCGTCTCATTCAATTATTTTAGTGCACATAAAATCAAATTATATATTATATTAATATTTCCTCGTAGTTTTTCATAAAACACAGCTATATGATGGTTACATAATATGTCAAGGATTAAATGCTCGTTCATCATTGAAAATATATATATCACAATATCTATATATAATACCAAACATCGTGAGTTTGTATTTCACTCTTATAGAATCAAAAAATTACTTTCATATTAAACCATAATAATACCACAAAAAGCACCCATTAAATAATATGATATATTTGATATTTAACTAACTTATAATAAAGCAATTAGCTAATACTTCCTAATATACCTAAACATAGTTATGCATTATTAAAATCTTTTAAATGTTTTAAAATGGCTTAAATTCTATATTTAATTGTGATTGGATTAACCCATAGACCAATTAAATTATAAATATCCCAAAGGATATGATTCTGCCATCACGAAGAAGGGCTTAGGAGGGCGTTATATAAATTATAAGCACGATATATAACCCTATAATAATTCACTTAGTTTCATTAATTACTAATTTGTAATTTATAGTGACAAATGATAAGGCGAAAAATTATATGTAATGATAACTATAGCGATGAGGCTGTTTATATAATAATGTTTATAATTTTAAAATCACCCACGACGTTTCACCCTTATATATGTATTGAACATAACTAAAATCAATCTTCTACAAAACATTTTTACGAATCTCTATTTAAATATAATAAAATTAAAGTGTAATTTAAAATCATAAGCCTTCAGTATAGCCAGGAACCCGAGGAACCTTAAAATGTAGGCAAGTAGGTATCGCTCTGCTCACTGCCGTACTGTAAATGTCGAAAACACCTCGTCATCATTGAATAGATCACCGTAATAGTGTATAATGACTAATGGATCATATGGATATATTAAATTTTAATTCAATAATAAATCGTTGTATGTATTAAAAAACATTCTGAACGGAAACCGGTATATTTATATTACCACTGTCGAAATTTGTTTATTTTAAGTAATACGGTAATTTTTAATAGTTGAAATAATTTTCGACGAAAACATTTCGTTTATTATATTAGCATATATTTATATCATAATAATATATCATTCATCAAAATTAATTTTCGAGTCAATACCGACCTACTGTATAACGACGTGAATAAGTTTGTGATGTAAATAAACAATAACTTAAAATATATTTAAACATTTTTAAAATTTCTTGCGAGCATAAAATAGAATAATATATAAAAAAAATTCAAGTCCCCGCGAATATTATTAAATAACAAAATAACTAAAATCTTTTAATTTAAAAATCTAATTTTGTCCAAACTTGAATTTCATGTCTATAAAAAATATTGTTTTTTTTTTTAGATTTTTAAATTGTACTAAAAACTTTTTACGAAAATCATTGTATTCAATCGTCTTTTCTTAGCTATAAAAATTGAATATTTCATATACTTATACAGCTAAAAAAATCTTACCTATACGTAATTTTAATATTTTTAAATTACAATAAGATCAACTCATGTGGGATACTTTATCATATTTTCCATCTTTTTAACTGTGCATAAATATTTTTATCAAGACTTTGAAAAGACTACCTTCATATTATTTCAAATTAAAAATTACATTGAATTTATATTATATAAGCTAGATCATATAATATTGATTAGATATTTAAATTTGGTACTATTATAAATGTGTTGGCAGGACCATCGATAATTCAATGCAATCTTTTATTATATCGTATCATATTGTTACTGATAAGTGCTAGTGTTGTGAATAATTAAAACTGTACCTATACAAACCCTTGGTGAAAGTTATGGAAATCTAAGGCATGGATCTTTAACCCGAGGTACGTGAACTCATTTCATTATAATATGATAATGTGATATTCTAATTAACTAAAATAACTCTTATATAATTATTAAGGCTCGGATTTAAATGCTCTAAAATATCAACAAAAAAAATGCCCTTTCAGAAAATGCATTTATGGCTTAAAAGTTAAAAGAGCTAAAAAAAATACCTACAAACCCCCAAAAATGAATTTAAACACAAATTTACATTAAATAATTTTATTTTTTTCAAAGAACAAAAACGAAATAAATAAATATTAAAATTTAGCAAAAAGAAATTTTATAGATACGTTTATAAATATAAAAAATGAGTTAAAACTTAATTTGAAAATTATTGTAATTTGACAAATTACATTTTTATTTCACTATGTATTACACATTTGTACTATATGTTTATATTTCAATGAAGTCAAATTTTTTAGTCATAACTCATAAATCATAATACAAGAAATAAGTAAAAAATGCATTAAAAATGCTACTAAAAATCTTGTAGTTACAACACGGAGTATTTGAAACACATTTGTAGCTTGAGAAGAACCGTCCCTAATAGTTATTATAATTTACAAAACTGCACTTTTTATAACTCAAGTGGCTTTCTGCTTAAAAAGGTTAAGTATCAAAACTAAATAATATATATGTCCATTTTCCTTTAAACATATTATAAATAGGTGCATAATATTATTATAGTAAGTATGATTAAATTGTCATTGTTAAATAAAATTTTAGTTAAAAAACATAGTATTTAAATTTTAATCACACATTTTAATAGCAGCAAAAAACAAGTAAACGATTAATAATGAAGGTACCCGCTATTTAAAGTATCTAAATATTTAATTAAGATAACTATAATTCACATATATTATTATGGTTAAAAAATAAATTTAGATTGAAGTGAAGCAAAATGATCAACTATGTATATCATCATATTTCATTTGTTTTGTAACCAGGATTCAGTATTTAGAATTGCAAGTTCGCTTATAATTTCTCTTTGTAAGATTTCGTTGACCTTACGTGTATTTATATGCAATGTAGAGTTGATAATGATCGTTTGGGTGTACAATTCGAACATTTTGAACACGGATCACATAGAAATACGTGTAAGACAATAATTACATATTATGGGTCAGTGTGTTCTAATCCGTCTGTTTTTAACATGGTACTAGTAACAATATTATAACTAATGGAAGTTTTTTTTTTACTATTAGAATAGAACTTTGGCAATGAACAATAATGAACACATTCGTTCATAAAATGTGTAAATCTTTTTTATAATTTATTGTATATAAACTTTTAACTGAATTTGACACACAGACTTTTCAACTTTCGATAATTTTATCCTTGTGAGTTTTTTAAAAAAAACTGAACTTTTCAATCAAATTATAGTCAGAAAACTTTCTACTAGTTAATTCCTTAGTTGCTGTGAAACACAAATCACGACATATCTATGCAGTAAGCTTTTATTTTAAATTCCAAATAACCATTAAAATTTACTTAATTTCCATTAGTTGTTTTGTTATTTGTTTAACGTTTATAAATTGTTTTATGCTGATTAACAGTATGGTTTTTTTATAGTAATACATCACTAATATCTATTGTAGTACTGTTGAAACATATAACAAATAACCAGAAATCCAAAATGGAGATTTAATATTTATTTTATCAATAGCTAATATTGATTATTAACTGTATCACAGACCGATAACTGTACTAACATTTATATTAACTGATTGTAGATATGTATATAATACATATTTACTAAATTACACGTAGCACCAATGCACCATTGTAGTAAATCATCCAAAAATAGCGACAAAAGTAATTTCAAAATAATCAAAAAAGCTCATTTAACTAAGTAGACAACGAGCTTCATTAGTTCATTACAAATATTAAGTTTTTTGTATAAATTTTCTGAGTTTGTTACCGTTACCCCAATTTTGATTTAAAAATTCAGTAATATACGTATCATTCCGTGCGAATTTTGTGTTATAGAAAGCCTTTTCAAATTCAATTTTCAAATGAAAGTGTACTTACCATTTTGAGAATAAATGTGTTAAGCTTGCCTCAGAAAAAATAATTATTTCGTATTAAAATCATTTTTTTGTGCCCGTCAATTATTGTTCACTGGTGCCCATCCCCACCCGTTTAAAACAAAATCTATGACACTTTACGATTATGATACTTTCACGAATAAAACGTAAAAAAAACACAGTTTTTATGCAATTACTTATTAGTTATTACCTTTAATATAACATAAAAAATATCTTTACAAAAAAAGCTGTCAATTACCTATAGGTACTTTACTGAAGTCAAGAATACACGATCAACGTTTCAACGAAAAGGTCTTGCGATGTGTAATGGATGTTTTAAATTTTAATTCAATAAGAAATCATGGTCGTATAATATGACAAAAAGCAATTCTGAGCAAAGATATTTGATATTTTAGAAATCAAGGGTACCAATTATTTTAATAAAATATTAAAAATTTAACAAATGTTCGTATTTTTTTCACCGATTATTTTAAAAGGCACTGAGAATTTTCAATTTTCATCTCCTGAAATTACCAACTAGATTCAATTTTCTACCAGAACCCTCCTTCGTGTATAATATTCATAATCAGCGAATTGTTTCTACTAGAAAAAACAACGCTTCATAGAGAAATATAAAAACATACATAATTGCTAAATAAATATATAATAGTAGGTATATGTTCAATGTTGGTACTGTTGGTAAGTAGGTACCTATATCAGGATTTATTATTGTGTTCATAAGTTATAACTTTAAATATAATTATATAAACACGAACATTAGAGAACATCTCTAATGTTTATGTATATAAATATTGACAATATTGTATATTTATTTATTATCTACATTATAATTTATTATTTAGACATACCAGTTCTAAAAGTTGTATAAACAAATATTGAGCATTTAATGAATTACTTAATAACGAGCTAATATGGTCCCATAGACATGAAAGACCATGATTGGTTTATTAAATCTCAGTGAATTATTAACCAAATCAATATTTTATGCAATCAGGTCTAAGCATTTTTGTTTTTTTATTTAAGTTTTTTATTTTTATTGTACCTACATAGAGAAAATATACATAGGTAGTAAAACACAATGCCTAAAATGTATAATAAAAAATAAAAATATCTACCTCTTTTAAGCACATATTGTATTGGTCATAGAAAGTTAAAATAACTACATAACATAAACAATTCAACTAAAAAATATAAAAACTGATAATAATTACTGATAATAATATCAACTATAAAAAAATAAAAGAAAAATTTAGTCTGATATTTTAGTCTCCGCTCCCAAACTAATAAACCATATTGAAATATTGCCGGAAATAGTAATAAATAAATTATAGGGATAGTTTGCATTGGTAGAAACACACATAATCAGTGACGACGCCACGCCAGGGTGGGCCCGGGCCCACCTTAAAATGTCTTCCCCCCTCCCGTATCCCAACACAAAATTTAAATTTAAATTAAATCATAATCGGCTATTGAAAATTATCTCATGAATCATGATTTATAAGAATATATTTTATCATTAAATATCAATATTATATTTATATTATTTTTATTAATACAACATATTCATTGTTTAACTTGTATATTTAAATTTGTATTACAACACATAATATTAACTGTCAGCTTCAAATATTTGTAGTTATGTTTTTAATAGTTATACTCAATTATGCTACATATTATGCCTGATGGTGTACTTAATATTGAGTATAATTTTGGGTTAGGGAGGAGGCATCACCACTCAGATTCGTACACTAGGTTTCTTAAATGATAATAAACGCATAAGCATCACAAAGTTATTTACATGTAACTTCAATTTAATATTTTTGTTAAATGTTAATCCCGAATATTTTATACTAGACTTTGTATATTGTTTGATATATTGCAGCATAACAAGAATCTAAATTATCACAAGCCTGTATTTCTAAGTTATCAAAACTTTCATCATTCCTATTAATTGAGAAATAAATAAAATTTGATTTTATATAAAAAAAATTGTAATTTTCTGTGATTTAAATAGTTAATTACTTTTATTTAAATTGTGTGTAGCTTTTAAATAAACTTCATCCAACGTAACACCTGAAAAACAATAGACATATGTAAGGTGTCCAGACCTCCGGGTTTTTAAAAGTTTCTTCCGTCATCTTGAAAATCTGTATCGGGACTTCAGTATGTCTCAGATTAATGCGTTGATATGAATTCGAATTACATTATGTTAAAAATTATACAACTTTTATGGTATCTTTTGTTTTTTAGTTTTAATCAACATTAGACTGTTTAAACACACGACAATAAGATCAAATTGAAGCAATTTTACAAGTTCAAACTAATTTTAAAATTAGTTTTTCAGAATTTTATAATTTTGTTTTAAACTAAAATTAATAGTTAAACCATGTAAAATCAAATTCCAAATACGATAAACAATAAATTTAAAAATATTATAAATCCTAAAATGCTAAAATTACATAATTCATATTGTAAATTAAAATACCCATCTAAATTAAACATTTGTTTTATTCAAAATATTTTATTTTATTTTTATTAATCTGGTCACCCTACACTTGTCATCTGCATATGTAACTATTTGTCCATGAATTCTTAAATCACATGTTTAATTAAAATATAAAATAAACATTAAGGGATCTATAACACTACTCTGTGGTAATCCACAATTTCATATATCATTATAAAATATAATGCATGACTTTATCACATAGTTTTAAAAAAAGTCTCTTTTAAATCATATAAATGTCAATTAACTTTAGCCTAAGCCATGCCTGAAGTTCATGATCTAATTTAATTGTCAGCATTTTGTCACAAAATTATAATTGCAGTAAATCTGATATCTAAAATGTCTTTTTCAGACTTTTAAGAGTCTTGTTTATTATTTACCTAATTATATCATAGAAATACTTTTAAAAGATTTTTATAACAAAGTCAATATCTTCATATAGAAACTATCTATTATTTTATTATGAATTTATTGTATCTATAAGATAATATAAGAAAAATATTAATATATAGATGATCACAACAAATTTATTGCACTCAAAGAATAAATAAAATTTTCCTAATATAACTTTAAATCATCGATATCAATGTTATAGAAGAAAATTAAGTAGACAATGGTGCTTATATCTAATGTATAGTAAACTAAAAAATATTAAAACATTCATACATTAAATTGAAATATATTAAAATAACTTACATAACAAAATTATATATGTTTTTTATACAATAAATTACTTAGTTAAATGTAATTTTAAATTATAAAATAAACAAATAAAAATGATTTAATTATTAAATCAACTTAAATCAGTTAAATATACAATTTAGTACAGATTTGAATTAATTTACTTGGTTGACAATATATAAATATACAACACCAGTCATGGGTTAATGGAAAAAAATCTTACAACTTAAATTTAATTAATATAAAATAGGTAAAACTTAAATATTTTTTGTAATACACATCTCTTTTTAAATACATGCATATATTTTAATTTTTTTAATCTGCAGTATTAATTTAACTATAGTGTATAAATAGTTATAACAATAAAAATAAGTCCAAGCCATATAAGTCAAAATGCATTAAAATTTCTAATGGCTAAAAAATTATATTTTAGAACATTAATATAATATTATGGAATATAACATGGCAGATTTTTCTTCTGATGCATTCTTAAGTTTGATTTAAATCTGAAAGCCTTGTTACAATTATCACATTTGAATGGTTTGACACCTGTGTGTAATCTCATGTGTTCATGTAAATATCCAGGGTCTTTTAAGATTTTCAAACAAACTTTACATTGAGCAGGGTTATTATTAATTACTTTTTGAGACGCATTTTGACTCTCATAATTCTCAACATGTTTATTTTTATTAAATGTAGAAATATTAGCACTATGGTTTTCTAAAATATGATTACCCAGAGTAACATTTGTCTCAAATTGTTGACCACAGTCTTTACACTTATACATATTTACTACATGCATCTTTGAGTGTTCTTGTAATGTAATATTGTCTGCAAACTTAATTTTACAAATTTTGCAAAAGTATTTCGTAATTCCTTTTTTATTCATTGGTATAACTTTCCTGTTGGTTCTTTTATTTTTACAGTTTATTTCTTCATAATTTTTAAATAATTTTTTGTGTTTAGTTTTTAAATGTTCTCTATAAGAAAATTTGTGTTTAAATGTCTTTCCACAAACATTACAGGTCATAGGTTTATAACTATTTGTGTGAATTATAGATACGTGGCGACCTAAATTAGCTGCACTACTATATACTTTACCACATAATTTACATTTAGTGCTATTAATGTAATTACTTCTATTTCCTTTCTTAATCACTGGTTTCTGTTGAATTATTTCTATTGGTTTTTCTTTTTGAAAACTGGTATTATTATGAATATTTAAAACTGTTGTATCTAACTTATTGTGAACATTTTTTATATGTACTGATCGATTATAAGAGGTACTATATGTTTTCTGACAAATATTACATTTAAATCGACAAGATTTAGTAGATTTCTTTGAAGCTTGATTTGATGTAAATTCTGGAAGATTACTTTTACAATGGCGACGACATTCCTTGCTCATTGTCATATGTTTTTTCCACTGAGATATTGAGTTATATTCTTTTTTACAATATCGACATTTCATTTTATCTTGATGATGTATAGATCCAATCTTTTGTTTACCAATGTTTGATTTAAGATTATTAGTATGTTGTTTACTATAATGTCTTACGTAATGTTCTTTTAAATGCCAATTCCATCGAAATTTCAATGAGTATGATCTATTACAAATCTTACATATGTATGGCACAACATCAGGATGTGACTTTCGGTGTATATTCAATAAGAATGGAGTAGAAAATTTTTTCTCACACACATCACAGGTAAACCATAAATGTTTTGAGTTAATAAAATTTGTACCATTTGAATTTCCATCCACTGGATTATGAACCAAATGAAAATCGTTACAATTTTCATTAACTTCAACTGTTATATTATTCCTGTTTTGATTGGGAGCACTTTTAATTTCATTGTTTAATACATGCTTTTTCTCGTGCATTATATAAGGACCTTCTCTTCTAAATTTTCTAGAACAATATTGACATTTATATAGTTTATGATCAGAATGAATATTCATATGATTGGTTAAGGCACCAAGATGTGCAAAATTTTTATTACAAATGGTACAAAATGTTGATTTCTTTTCATTTTGATTATTCAAATCTCTATCTACTGGAACTGATAATTTGTTTTTATATTTATTAGTCAACTCTATGTTTTTAGATAGAACAATTGGCTTTCTGCAATCTATTGATGTAAGTTGTTTTGTTGAGTTTGTCTTTATATTATGTTTTAATTGCATATGATTTGTGAAATAACAGCGCTTTGTAAATTTTCTTCTACATAAATTACAATAATTTTTTCTAGTCGATAATTTTATTTTATTTTTATGTTTTATTGACCTTGTCTCAGAATCAATGTTATTATTTTCTATGCTTATGTTGTTTTGGTTTACAATTGATTCTGGATTATTATCCTCATTATTTTGTAAAACTAATTCATTTAAGCCAATGTGTGATTTTTCATGATTTGTACATTGACCCCTTCCAGAAAATATTCTATCACAATACCTACAGAAAAATGATTGTGCTTTATTATGATTAGTTTGATGATGAACTTTTAATGTAACCTTGGAAGGAAATACTTTTTTACATGTACTACAGTCATATTGATTTTTTATTTTATTGGCACTATTATTCAAGCTTATTATATCTAAATATGAATCATTCGATGAAGATGTCTTAAATTTCCTATTTCTTGAAGTTGTACAAACTTGAGGTTCCGTATTTCCAGAATTAATTGGGCCCGCCAATGTATTAGGATCAGTTCCTATAAGATTATATTGCACTGCTGATACATTTAAATCTAATTGCTGTTGATGATAAGTCATATGGTTTGTCCAAAGAAGTACAGTGGTAAATGTCTTATCACAAACAATACATTCATGCATGTTACATTCACTGTGATCACTCATGTGTAATGCAAATGAATGTATATCTGTAGCTGGAGATTTTCTACAAATTCTACATATAAATATAACATCATTTTGCGATGTCTGTTCATTATTATCATTGTAAAATACACTTTTAATATTAGGCAATTTTCTAATACAAAAATAAGGTGTTTCTCTAATGGTAGATGCAATATGACTATTAGCTATATTAATAGGGTTTTGATATGCCATTGAATCATTACTATTCACTAAATCAATATTATCAGAACTTGTTCTTCCTCTGTCATTTGTACTCATGTGTTTTTCTTGCTTAATATTTAAGACATTATTTGATATTGAAGTATGTGAAACAGTAGAAATTGATTCATTACTGTTAACTGAATTTATTTGATCTGAACTATTTGTTTCTTCAGTAGTTGTACATAAGTCTTTTTCTTGCTTAATATTTAAAACAAGGCAATTGTTTGCAATTGAATTATGTGGAACAGCCGATACAGTTGGTTGATTGTTGATCATTTGATGTGAAATATTTTTGTCTTTGGCATTTGCATTAAAACATCTTTCTTGCTTTATATTTTTAATATGACAATCATTTGCCATTGAATTATTTGAAGCAGTTGATACAATTGTTGCATTGCTGTTCATTAAATCTATTTGACCTGAACCATTTCTTTTTTTGATATTTACTAAGATTTTATTTTGCTTTAAATTAGTATTGTTCTCATCTATCATTAAATTTTGTGATATATTTAGTGTGATTGACTCATTACTATTCACTGCTTCTTTCTTACATGATCTTTTTTCTTTATTAATATTCAAATTAATATTATTTACCATTAAATGTGGTGCAATGTGGTCATTGCTGATCACTAAATTGGTTTGATCTGAACTATTTTTTCCAATAACATTTCTAGATAATAATTGCCCTTCATTTGTATTGCAAGAAGAACCATTCACAACCTTAGTTTGATCATATTCTTTAATTGTAGTTGTTTTATCGGTATTTACTGTTAACATTACACACTGTTCATCTTTTTCGTGAACATCCATATGTCTTAGCCATAAAATCCTTGAACTAAAAAATTGCCCACAATATTTACAAGTGTAATGCTTACAGCCAATAGTCATATGATTTTTCAGTGATAAAGAATTATTAAAAACAATTCCACAAGCAGAGCAAGTTGTTGAATTCACCTTGCATTTACCACGAACCTTATTCCATTTGGTAGAAGAACTTTTTAAACAATGAATTAAATGACAGTTTAAATGCTGTTGTTTTTCAAACTGTAGATTACACTTCTGACATTTAAATAAATGTTTATTATGTATTTGTTGCATATGATTATTCAATTCAGAAACTGATATGTACTTTAAGCAATCATTACACTGTGTTTGAAAATTGTTATGAGTTTCCATATGTTCTACTAAATTCTTTTCACTATGACATTTTTGGAAACAAATGTTACATTTAAATACATTTGTTTTACTTTTCCAAACACCATTTAATTTGCGCAATTTTATATTAGGAATAGTATCAATTCTAGCTTCATTTTTTTCGTGGCTTTTCATGTGTTCATTATACATACTTTTTTCAAAAATAAGTTTGCAAAACTTGCATTCATACATATGATTGTGATATTTTTGAATGTGTCTATTCAAACCAAATTTTAACTTAAACCGTTCTCCACAATATTTACATTTATTAATTTTAAAATGTACTTGTCTTTTGTGTTCTTTTGTGTGATTTTTCAAAAGATAATTTAAAGCAAAGCTTTTTCCACAAATATTACAGTAAAATATTTTATGACTTGTACTTTCCGGATTCATTTCAATATTATCAACTGGGATATTCTATAAGAAAAAAAAAAACATTTATCAATATATAAATTAATGATGTTAATGTTTTAAGAGAATTCTAGTTATATGTGATCCACTACACATACTACTCTTAACATGTAATTTTGTTTACAATCTATTACTGTATGCTTATATCTACAGAATGACATTGATACAATGACATTAAAAAAAGTGATCACATAAGACACTAAACGTTATTAGTAATAGACTGTATACGGCACATGAACAAATGTGGCACACATCACAAAAAAAAATACTGTATTTAAACAGGATATTACCTGAGTTTCCAAGGATAACTCCACGTTATTTTGGTTGGCAACATCTTTAGAAATTTCGATCCTACTTTCCCACATACAATCATCCAACATATCAGTTTCAACTTTTATAACTTTCTCAACATTTTCAGATATCAAAGATACATGATTATCTTCGACTGTATACCATGCAGGATTTTCAATAGTGTTTTCGACATATAATTCACTATACAATTTTAAGATTTAATTAATTAATATTTTATAAAATATAAAAAGAAAAGAAAATTTATGAAAATTATTTAAAAATACCTGGTAACAGCATCAGCATCACCAGTAACCTCAACTTTAATGTAATCTTTCATTGGAGTCATTTTGGAATATACTAAAAATTAAAATATTAATTAATTCCAAGTAAACATAAATTATTAAATCTAATTCAATTTTATTTGAATTCATAATATATATTTAATCGATTGTATTTTTTTAATATATAGTGTAAATCGGGATAACTGCTGATATTTTTTTAATACTAAGTATTAAAAAACATACATGTAAATCCTTCATGCCAATGATCTTGAAAACCACTCATCCAATCTTTATGTGTTTTATTTTATCGAAAGAGCACACTACATAGTAGGTTATAAGCATACATTTATAGACCCAACTTCTGTTCACTGAATATTGAGCAATAAAATAGAAATGTATCAATATTTAGTGGCATATCTACCCATCCAGGAAAATAAAATTTAAAATTAATAAAAAAATGATAAAACTTTTCCCTGGCAAAGTAGAGCTCAATGCAACTAAAAGAATAGTTAATAGTGTATAAACTTAATTTTTTTTTAGTTAATTGTAAAATCTATTTTCATAATCAACAATAAACATCAATTTTTTTTTATACATGTGCGAAATATTTAAAAATGTTCAAATGCCACTGATCATAAAATTGGGTTTTCAAAACTGACCTCGATTAATATTATAACCTCGGTTATTAAAGTTTAAATTATTTTAGTATATAGATACCATGGGAAGGAATAAAAGGATAAGGCTGATTGTTTAACATGCACTAAATCGTTAAAAACATAAATTAAGAATTATAGATTAATTTATCAATTAAAAACAGAAACTGAAAAGTTAATTAATAGGTAATAATACAATTTTAAAATTTATTATTCGTCAGTTTATCTAATTTTTCATTTGGGGTTATATTTACAAAAAACTGTGTATAAATATTTATATTTTATCAGATTATAAATTTTTTTAATTATTATTTACATTATTTTTTTTTTATAAAATTACCAATAACTAATAATGCATTATAATATTATTATAAGTATTGAAAAATAGATATTATGGGGAATATACTAATATTAATTATTTTACTGGAAAGTGTACTGTATACAGTGAAGACCCAAATTTTGCTTCCCCTGACCAGACAAAATACCTTTATATAAATATAAATATAATTAAGACAAATTTGTTTATTTATAATAATTATTATACCCATATTATACATAGAATAATTACTACACGTGTAAATAAATATTCAAGAATGTAAATCTGTAAATCTAAAACATAAAACCCCTCTACCAAGACATGATGTACCATACCAATTGTTATGACACAATATATTACTAGTTTATAGTACCTTTTAACATAATAACAGATATTAAGAGGACTCTACACCCAAATGTATTGTTTCCGTCTTACACATGTAAAACATAACAAAAACTGTTTTGTGTGGGATAGAACTATTCAGGCTGTAGTGATTGTAAGACTCCAAATCAATATACAATATAAATGAGAACATTATCTGTAAAATATCTTTTTTATTTTTTTGATATTTATATGAAAAAAGCTTTTATTATTTCAAAATCTGTTATTTTTGAACTTAAATATTTCTTTTGTTATTCCAACATTGAAAAAATAAAAACAATACATCATAGCAAAACTTTTTTTTTATGTGGTGAAAATTTTGTTTCTAAGTTATTGCAATAGCCTTCTTGGTTCTTTCCTGTGCAAACAGTTTTTGCTATGTTTTACATTTATAAGATGAAAACAACACATGCAGGAGTGGCATCCTCTTAATATTTTTCTAGTTTATTATGTTGGTATACAAATTCATAGAACAACACATTTGTGCGTTTCATAAAAATGTAGTTTGTACGAATAATACAAGTAGAATAAAACACAACTTAAAAATGTGTTAAAAATTTTAAACATAACTCAAACAAAAAAAGGTATATTTCACTTTCAGGTGCCTCTACTTATATAATGTGTTTGTATCAAAAATTACCTATCAATTATTAAACTCCTAAACCAAGATCAGAAACTCGAGAAAACTACCTACAATACAACTTAATAAAAAAAAATAAAAATAATATATATAATAAAACTATGAATGGTTGTAATAGTAGTCAACTTACTATTTTATTACTCAGAGATGGGTGACAAATTGATCACAATCACACACTTAGCGAAACCAGTACTAGGTCGTCGGGGGTCACGTACCAAAATCTCGATCAATTACATAGATTTCACATGTTGAAACCGACACTGAAAGACACGGGCAATTTGCATAGACTAGAAGCGGATTCAATAAAACCAAAATTTGGAATTCAGGATAATGAACTGTTTAATTGGTGGATTAATGGACCAAAGTTTTTAGTGTGGAGTGTTTGTACAGCTCAAGCTGTTCAGGTTGTGTTCAAAACCGATTTCTGATCACAGAATAACTTATTCTGTGATTTGATTGTACAGATATAGGTGTGCAATCAATTCAAACCTTTAATCAATCCTTTGTGGTACTATGTGGCTGATTCGGCGTTCGGCTACTATCAGATGGCTGAAATGATTACAAATAGAAATTATAACATTATTACAAATAAGTGGAGACATGTTATTATGGATACGAACATTACAAACGTTCTTCACAGTGTAAGACCGTGGTGTAAACAATACATCACATTGATACGGAAACAGACGTTATGAGTATTGAGTATAAGTAGTGATACATTGACGCCAGAAAAGCGACAGCTCATTGTAATATACTAATATCGATTGTCTGCTCCCCTGCCGAGTAGGTTCACTTGAATTCGTCGGGCTGGTACAAATGTGCAATTGTAGCGTACGGAGACCTTAAAATTATTGGTTATGACCAAAAACAAACTTGGTCAGTCGATTACCGATACTTTATTAAGACGTCACTGCAGTAGTAAATAAAAAACAACATTGAAGTTCTCATTTTCGGAATAACGGATCATGTCAGCATCTGCACCCATTTCTACGCAAACTGCAAATGTTTGAAAATCTGGAATTTTAAATTCGCTAAAGCTGAATGCCGGAATGGTCAATGCTCTGCCCACAGGCCATAAAGCTGAATTACTGAAAATTGATATTTGATAGCGATTAACATTTAGCAACAAACAACTTGCTGAGCTAGACGGTCATATTATACACTTAAAATGATACATAAACTAGAGTCGTAACAAAAACAGTAAACACTAAATAAATAATATATTATGTAGTGTGCAACACTGGCAGTCTGCCACTGCCACTAGTGCCACTGCATCGGCGCGCCATAGATCATGATCCACCAGGCAAATTTAAGACAAGTGTATGGTTCATACCGCGAGTACTAAATAATTGAGGTTCATACCACGTTCATACCACAAACGATAGACTCACAGGGTCACAGATATATTTAGATATATTATGATAAAACGGATTGGAACCTTAATGATTTTTACTGTTCCGGTTTCGATTAGGTTCCTAAAAGAACTAAAATTACGGTTTCGGTTTCTTTTCAGTTTTTAAAAAAACTAGTATTTTGGTTCCTTTTCGGTTTTTAAATTTGGGTTTCGGTTTCTTTTTGATTCTTAAAATATGAAAAATACGTTTTCTAGTTTGGTTTTATACTTCTATAAGACAAATTTGGTTGTATTTCTATTTCAATAATATTGTAAAATATTAGTAGTGTCAATTGGCATTTGGTATCAATTATGGTAGGTCAATACAAATTTTCAACCAGATATCCTACCAATTGTTTAGAATAATGTAAAATACTAAATAAGTAATAAAATTACTGATCACTATCACTTAATGCACTTGGTAAGGTTACGATTTTTAAATTAATTTAAATTAGGGTTTCGATTGTATTCCGGTTTCTAATATTCAAAGGGTTCGGTTTCAAAACCGGTTCTTTTTCGATACGGTTCTATCCAAAACAAATGGAAGTGAATTTTTGTCCATGCTTGATACTTTTTTCATTGAAAAATCAGTACCATGGAACAATTACATTGACGTATGCACAGATGGCGCAAAAGCCATGGTGGGTAATATTGCTGGCGTTGTTTCAAGGATCAAGAATGTTTCAGGAAACTGCACGAGTAGACAGTAGTAATTGTATATTGCATTGACATTCCATCGCAACAAAAAAAAAATGACAATCTTATTAAAACAAGTACTTGATAACGCGATTAAAATTATTAACTGTGTAAAGACACGACTTTTGCAGTGTACACTGCTCAAAATACTGCGTGAAGATATGGGAGCTGTACACAAGTCACAAATCATTGTTATTACACACAGAAGTATGGTGGTTGTCACGAGGTAATAAAGCATTACCCCGCTTACTTAAACTTCAAACGGAAGTTTTTTCAATTTTAAACGACCAAAATAGTTTGCTCGCAGATTATTTGAATGACCAGGAATGTTTGTGCAAATTATATTACTTGACAGATATTTTCTCAAAAAGTAATGAATTTAGCACATCTATGCAAGGAAAACATAAGACAATATTTGATGCTAATTATAATATTTTTGCGCTCAAGAAAAAGATAGCATTCTACATTAAAAGCGTCGACAGACGACAATAAAGACCTGACATGTTTTTCAATGACTTCAAACTTTTTATAAGAGTCAATTTAACAATAAATGAACCATTATTAGAAATAATTAAAGAACACCTTAATTATTTGCTTCAAAATTTGAATTTATAGTTTATACTTTGCAAAAGATGCTCAAGAATCAATTCGAAAAAATTATGAGTGGATCAAAAATCCATTTTTAGTAACGTCAAAACCAGCAATTCTCAATACAGCAGAATAAGAGGTTCTTATTGATATGGTTTCGGATAGCGTGTATCAAACATTATTTAAAAGCAAACTAATATCTGAATTTTATGCTCAATTAGGGGAAGATCATTCAATATAAAGTTCTTTTAATATATTTTAAGACTTTTGGTAGTTTGATACTGCCTGCTACCTAGTACCTACACGTAACGTATCTTTGTGAAACGGCTTTTTCGAGGTATACAGCTACAAAAATATAATATTGAGCACGTTTGGATGCAGAAAATGAAATACGTCTTCAACTGACTTCTGTGACACCGGACATCGATGAACTCAGTTGTAAAAAGCAGGCCCATTGCTCACGATAAAACTCACTTGCTTTTAATATTATAATATGTTATAAATGCATACCTAATGCCAGTAATACCTATGTAATAAACGATTACTTATATATATATATATTTTATAATTATTCAAATTATATGAACTTAGAATGTTTTTCTTTTTAACTTTTATTCCTTTCTTATTTTTATGGACTATATTATCGTTAACATAACATTTTAAATTTTAATAATTAAGAAATTTCTCGTTCGAATGTTAAATTATAATTTAATAATTACATAAACAAAATTAATTACTGAATAATTTCTATTTCCGTTAAAAGCATACCATTCCGTTTTTTCAATACGAAAATACTTAAAGGGTTAGCATTTGAATATTATTGAAAGATTGTAACTATTAGGGGATTGAACAAATAATTAGATGAAAAAATAGAAATCATTAAATTTAATAGACAATTTTTCAATGTTTGTCGAATGAAAAAGGTAACAAAATGAATACAAGGTTTCTCATAAAAATAGTTTGAACATGTAAGAAAAAAAATAAAAAAATATTAAAAACACATATCTACTTTGTTTTACAATCAAACCTATGTAAATTCAAATTTTAACGAATTTTGTTAAAATTAAGTAAATAATATGTATGTTAATTATTTTTCTACAAGTCGTATGATGGATAGACTAATGTGGGAAATAATTAAATATTGTATTAGCGATTAAATAATAATATACAAAATTGTATAAACTATAAACTAATGTCCAATACAAATTATAAATAATAAGACAATAACTATTGATGCCATATTGATGGGAATAATAATAAAAATTTAAAATATAATTTGTTATCAATATTTTTGGTCTATGATTATCTTAGTTCATGATTGATATTGATAAATTATAGATAACAGATAAGACCACGCTGTTGATGGGCGCCTACAAATTACAAGTTTGCAAGTAATAATATTAACTCTTACTGTTTAGTTTTAACTAAATTAACTACATTTAATGTCTACGCATTCTACACCAAATAAGTTATACATACTTATAATTTCACTCGCTACTGACAAGAAAACGGCCACTAGGTGTTTATAAAGGTAAAGAAATCATTTAATATAATGAAGGTTTACTGTCTGCAAAACGGGAAGTATTTAGGAGTATCGTATTTTACAAACGTCGAAAATATAAAATGGCTTAAAGACAACATGGCTTCAATTTTCAAAGATAAATCACCAGTATTAATTAGCCGCAGATTGATTGTCGATCCATTTCAGATTGTAGTTGCTGTGAATAATGCTTACTTGTCTAGCGAAAACTCTTGTATGAAGACTAAGTCTCTTGCTAATGAAATTTTGTTCAATTTATCAGGAACTAAAAACATCACACAATCGTTGAAAGATACAAGCGCTAATGATCAAGATAATGAGATGATAGTTGCAGTTATATCAAAATTCTCCAATGTTCCAGAAATGAAAATATTTCAAGAAAAATGTATTACAGGCAGTGAAACAGATATTTCAGAACTTGCAGAAAATATTGATGAAAATTATATTAAATCTTATTACAAAATAAGTCAAATAGAAAGTGCTAACTCTAGTTTACTTGATTCTATTGTTACTAGAATTGCTTGTAAAATTCTAACAATATAAAACTATAGATTTGAATAATTATAATTTTATTGAGTTACTTTAATTTTTTATACCATTGTAATATTTTTTAGAATCTATGTTCCTGTATATATTTTTTTACAAATGTTGGCCCTATAGACAAATCTTGAATTCAAAGATTATTATATTTTTTATTTATACATCTCAATTTCTATTGTTATTGTAATTTCTAACCTATATATTGCATTTGATGTTATATTAAAATAAAATAAAAATATAATACATAGGGTCACTTTTTTTTTTATTATTATTAATTAATCCGCGGCAACAAAGGCTATTGGATGGTTTTTATTCATTTGTAGTGGGTGGAGGAACGATAGGTTGAAACACGTTTTTTTGTATATGTGGCAAAGATTTGTCACTAAAATCCCGGGTGGTCATCCATCCGGGAGCTAGCAACATTGGCCGATACGTACACTCGGAGCGTTTACGTAGTTGAGTGTACGATCGCACCACACCAAGCCACATAGGGTCACTTATTTATATGTAATTAAGAAATCAAAAATGTATACTTCTTTAAGAAATTAAAGAAGAGTTAACATCTTTTAATAAAAAGGGGAATAGCTATGTGTACATATGTATCATCATAATATGTACCAGTAGGAAATTAGTTAACAAATGTAATTTATTGTGGTGTTGCAATGCATATATTTGTTCATTATTTTTAAATTTTATTTCTACTTTTCTACCTTTTTATACTATATAACAATACATTTGTATAACAAAAACTATCAAAGGTTAATGTCCTTTAGTACTGCAAACATTTATTGAATAATAAGGTTTAGCTATAACATATTCAAAACAATACTAACCCGCTATATATTTGAATGATACATTATCAAAGCAAATTCAATACATGAAATGAAATAAAACACTTCATCACAGCAAAGTTTTTTTACATAGTAATGAATATACTCTATTAAAAATAAGAACCAACACAGGTAGCAATCAGCTTTTGTCACATGACAATGTATACCATCGCCACTAAGTGAATCATTTGTATGTCTGCTATCTAGTAAAGCCACTGACACAAATCAGTTGTCAAGTTCAGAGGTTAGGTTAGTAGATACTTATCATACTGAATAAAGTGTACATAATATTTTTTAAAGAGGAATGTCAGCAATATTTACATGATGAAATGTTATATTTAGAGTAATTTGTATAAAAAATATTGTACTAATACTTTGTAGTTTAAATCTCTTTTTATTTTAAAATTGTGCTTTTAAAACAGAATATCAAAGTACAAGATACACACAAAACTAATAATATGCTATATTATGAAAAATGTTTATTACAAAAAAAAATAATAATATGTAATGCAATATTACTCCATTTGTATTACCAGCTTAAATTTAATAAAAAGGTAAAATAAATTAAAATAGAAGGTAATTTTTTTTTGTCACAACATTTTTTTTTATTTAAAGCATAATTAAAAGTATTCAATGTGAAATTAGTGACTTTTGAGTTAATACTCCCCCAAGCCCGTCACTTTTTGGTGCTAGGGGGTAGAAGCGCTTGGCCACGATCTTTTCCTCTTAATTTTATACCTGAAACAAAACATTTAACTATAAAAAAAATCTATTCTAGAAAAATACAATATGAAGCCCGATTAAAATATTTTGTTATATATAAGATTTCATAATATCATATTTCATGAATATTCATGAGTATCTTTGCTTTTAAAATGTTTTGTATATTAATAATGCAATAAACAAAAATCCAAATTTTGTTTGTAGTCCGACGATTATAATTTAATAATCTGCTTTACTTTATACAAATATTTTTCTGATTCATTATTATATGTATATATATATATAATTTTAGAGTTTAATAATACAAGTATTGTATCAAATTTAAACTACTCATTAGTCCATTAATGTCCACTCACTCCAAGGAATTCATGATTATGAATAATAACTATTAAGAACATACTCTATACACTATAATATCAGGATAATAAAGTATATAGTCATACAAACAGAAAAAGTTTTTGAAGAACTCAAGTTATAATTATTAATATGCTTATATTCCCTGCCACTAGTTATATCATTGTAATCAGTTAATTTTTCTTTAATAAATTTTTTAAAATCAAATTAAAAAATTAGCTTTCAACAAATGGCGATAATTATAATCTAAATAGTTAAAATTATATTTTCTTGCATGCATGTCTTCTGGGTTTTATTCAAATTCCTTAAAATATACAATAGAGTGAATAATAGTAATTAATTAACTAATACAATTCGTATTATCAATAAAAGTGTTGTATTTAACATGAACCATGTTTAATTGTTATTAATTATTGCTATATTATTACTACTATATAATTAAAATACTTACAAAGCACTTTTTCAATTTTTCCAATAACTAATTGATTAGGTATTCCACGTCCAGCTTCATAATCTTGAATTACTTGTGGTTTCTCATTAACTTTCTAAAATTATTAAAATTATTTGAGTAACAAATAATAAATTTAAACATAAATTCAACTTACCGTAGCCAGCTCTTTTTGATTATAACCTTTAGCTTGACGCCCTTGTTGTATAAGTCGGCCTAAATCAATTGGCACTTTTTCATGTTTTAATTCCTCAGTTTCACGATCCAATTTTGCAGTATTTTTTGTTGTAACTTGATGTTTATTAGTAGCTGCACCCCCTAAATATTAATAACAATAAAAATATGAATTCTGTAAATTTATGTGGAATAATAGTTGTTAATAACATTAGAAAATGAAGAAACATTTATTTATTCAAAAATATGAAATTTTTATTAAAATAACAATTACTTTTAATTTAATTTACTTATCATGATATATAGCAGTGTAATGTATAAGTGGAATATGGTAATCATAATTTTTTTAAAAATCCTTAGTTTCCTATAATAACTAATAATTGTATTAGTGTAGGTATTTTTTTTTTGTATATTTAGAAAATATTTTAATTATAATGACCTTATTATTAATTTTTGTATTCAATAATATTTATGTCAACTGCAACATCGAATATCCTAATAAATAGTTTGTTTCTTCAACAAAGAGCCAACAAATTATCTGCGAGTCTTTATTGATAAGTCACATTTTAATTGTTTGTTTGGTTGTATTCAATGGATCAAGGTATAATTAGTATCAAAATCAATCAATACTGAAATAATACAAAATTGACTAGTATGATAAAAATTATGGGATGGATATTATACAGATCAGATTTATTATGCAGATGAGACGGGTTTTTTTTCATGTATTAAAATATTTATATAAGATATAACATAGAATAAGATTATTATAATACATATATTTTAATTTTAGTTATTATGATATTTTTATTGGTCCTTTAAAGTTTCATCAACATCATTATAATTTATAATGGTTTCTACTATATTTGGTATTAAAATTGTGCTACTAAAATAGATATTGAATATTTAACAATCTTCTATTTGATTCAATAATATTATCATTATTTTTTAAATAATAATACAAGATACTATTGGGCCTCAATATATTGTACTATAAATATGTATAAAATGTGATAAGTATAAAACAGAGGATCTTTCAAGACAAATCTTATTAAACTATAATAACAATATCAAAAAGGTACATTATGTTGAGTGTTGTATAAACAATAATTTCTAACCACTTTCTAAATTGTAATTATTATACTTTTAAATAACTAAAAATAAATAAATAATTAAGTACTTGAATCATTATTTACTTAATCATTGAAATATATTTTAGATATATTATTTTTTCTATTTTAAGGAATAATAATTAACTTATATATTATGAGCAACTTCATAAAATAAGACTTAATAGACACCTACTCAAAATTTAAATTTTTACTTACATTTTACTTGAGTATCGATCACTGCACCCTCACGTCTAGCTTTGTTTATGGCCTAAAACAGTTTCCAAAACAAATTAGGCAAATACAACATAAAACATTGACAACAATTAAATAATGAACCTGTTCTGATTTCATAGTTGAAGGCTTTGGTGGCCTTTTTCTCAATATTGTCACTGTATTCCAGTCACCCATGATATTATTTTATTAACTGTTTGAAATTAAGATTTAATACCACAATGCGGATCACACTACTATGAGAATTAATACAAAATATCAATCAATCGTTTATAATCCTTTAAAATTTATTTGATGAGAAATGGTAAAGCAAGTTGTAAATTTTTAATAATAAAGCAAGTATGCAATGATTTGTTTTTGTAGAATATATTATTTAACCAAGTTGAATAACCACAATAGGTAATAGGTTATCGGTGTCGCGGTGATGGGATGTCTCAGAAAACATATGACTGAAAAAATCAAAGACATTACAAAATGATAAATTATGTGGGAAAAATAATTTAATTTGAAATGTAACATTCTCTTAAAGCATACACTTACAAAATTTTATTAGGTTGAAAGTATTTTTAGTTCTAAAAAAAGGGGAAAAGTAGGTAACGTGACCTATCAGATTTGTCGGAGCTCTGCTAACTATGTTTTAGGTACCAATTGCATCTCGTCGTCGATTAAGTCAATGTATTGTAACGTAGGTAAGTGACATGTGCAATTTGAATTTAATAATGACAAATCGTTGCATAGCAAAGCGCTTCTGAGCAAAGACAGTCTGCCATGGCGCCATCTCACATATTTTTAAGAATATTCTGTACATTTTATGATATATTTAAACTGCTACAATAGAAATGTATTTTACTATTAATAGTAATACAGGCAATATATGGCCGTAGGTTGAATTGATTTTTGTCAAAAACATTTACTATATTATAATTATTTAACTATTGCAATAGTTTATAACATACATTATTATAATTTAACTTTTGACCCAATATACTGACTTATTGTAATACGATATAATATATAATACCGTATATGATGGGTATAGATTCGTGTCCGCCAATATAAATAGCCAATAAGCAATTAATTTGATATTTAATCTAAGTATTTTTGAAAACCATTGTGATTTGTGGTTGTAAAATTTTATACTATAGGTACATAAAAGTTCGGATCTTCACGAAAAATATTTTGGTTCCAGTATACACATATATTTACATTTTATTGATATTAAAAAAAAAAAAATCAAAAAATTAAATGCTTATAAATAGATCAAAAAATATTTTGAAAAACATACCATATATAGAACATTTTAATCAAAACATTTGATGAAAATTTAAAGTATCTACAGTTATTTGTTTTTGAATTTTACAAAATATAGAAATATTTTGATGATACGTGAATCGTTATTTTACGCGTGATATCCAATATCATCGACAAAATTCTAACGCTCATAAAAATATTTTGGATTCACGCTCGATTATTGTTTTTTAATTCTAGTAAGTAATAAGTAATAACTTTATATAAAAAATCTTGTATTAAATGTTTAAACTTTCTGATCAAGCTTAATTGTTTTAATTGAAAATTATTGAAAGAAAAATAAAAAAAATAATTTAAAATGTATATAAATAACTCAAAAAGAATATTTTGAAAATTATACCATATGTATAGAAAATACTAATATACAATTGATTCTAATTTTTTAGTAGATATCTACTATCTACGGTTAGTTGTTTTTAAATTACAATCGAATAAAAAAATCGATTATGTCAAAAACCAGATTTCTTTAAATACCTACAGATTTTTTTCTAATTTATCTTTCGAAATTATTAAAATAAGCATTATACAATTTTTTTACTTTTGACAAGCTCTTCTTCAATGTAAAAACTAAATTTACTTTCCTTTCAGAAAATATTGAAGTAAAAATGTAATAATTTTTACATCTCTGACAAAATACTAAAATAAATAAATACATTAATTATTCTTCTCGGACTACTCAGAGTTTAAAATTATAGAATTGGAACTAAAATTTAAAGAATTGAAAAAAAATAGTCAACTACATTATTTATATATATTGATTTATATATTGAGAATTGATAATCTTAGATTTTAACTGTTACAAGACAGACAAAAAAAGTTTTTTTTAATGAAAGACAATTTCAATATTTTTTGGCCTGATTAAGTGATAATATCTAGTTTTGACTTAAGTACTTATTTATCCATTTATATATATTTATACCCATCGTACTAATTTATATGTTTTATCTTAAGTCAGCCTTCATAAGATCATTAAGATTGGTCATTGACTACAGAATTTCAGATACTATTTTTTCTATTCCTATGAAAATTATTAATTAAGGGTAGGTACATTATACTGAATGATGTGGTTTTAAATTAAAATAAATTCTAATATTGTAGGTAATGTGCTATGAACGTTGAAACTTATTGTGACAATAGGGACAATGGTTGATTTAGATTTGAAATGATGGTCATCATTAAAATGCAACAGGACTTTGTTAACTTGTCTATAAGCGTGTTTTTAAAAACACGTTTGTCCTATAATTTAGATGTGTCTCAAAATAAAATAAAGGACATAGGTCACAGGTAGTATATATAGTATGTCCCAAAAGTCCCGTATCACCCTTAATATCTTCATAGAAAATCAATATATTTAAACACAGTTTTTTTTACAGTACTAAGTATAGAAATTCTGATTGAAATGTATCTAAAGTTACGAAATTGGACATAATCTTACAGTTATAATAATAATAATAATAATAATAATACCTACACATATCGCAATTTTATAAATTATAATTAAAATTATTATTTTGTGTTCTTTCTTTATAGCTATTACTGCTATTAGTGTCATACGTATAGTACGTATTGTGTCTTTAGCTATAACTTCTTATTTCTTACTTATTTTGTTCAATATTTAAAATTACTCATACATTCTCAGTAGATGAGTAAACCGACATGGTGAAATGTTACTTCCGAAACAACGAAAGTCATAGACAAGCTGCTTATAGTTAAGGAATTGACTATTGAGTATTCTGATAGTAAAAATTTTTGGAAACAGGTAAAATTGCATTATCCTCAAGTTATAATAAAGTTGCAATTACTTTTTTTAAAATTTTTTTTTGTGCATAACTGCATGAATAATGAATATTAAATACAGTTTTTGAGTAATAGAGTCTATCATATTAAAGTGAACGCCGCTATGAGACTCACTTTGGGACTGTTGTAACTTTAGGTTCACTTCATGACAATTAAAATACTTAAAAATAGGTAACCAGTTTCGTTGTTCAGCAAACGATAAGACACGGCTATTTTTATTTCTATTCAAATCAAAATTTTAATTAAGTATGTAAAAGTATTGTCATGCTGAAATAAATATTTTATTATTGAAACAATTGATTTTTTTACTACAATTATTTAAAAACATAACTTGCTCTAACTTGGTCAATTTTTATTGAATTTTAATATTTTTTTTATTTTGAATTGTTTTAAAAAATGTGTTAAACAAAATAGCTATCTTAAAACTTTAAAATTTTTAAATGCATAAAAAATATTTGAATTTTATGCCTTTCAATCAGAATTTCCATACTTAGTACTGTAAAATAAACCGCGTTTAAATATATTGATTTTCTATGGAGATGTTAAGGGCGATACGGGACTTATGGGACATGCTGTATATAAATACATACTTATCTAGACAACGAGACAGTTGTTAAGCAAGCTATTGCATTGAGTTTTCTGCAACTGTATAGTGTATACTGTCCATGTCGAGAAAGGTAACTGGTAAGTAGTGGTCCACCGAGTTTTAGAACTTTTACTAGTCTAACTCAATACATTTTTTAGAAAAATTAAATTTATTACTTTTTTTACCAAAACATAGTTCACCAACTTATAGTTGGTTCTATCCCAACCTGTTTAGTATACATACCAATACTATACAAAAAAAGGAATGTTACAATTCAGTGTGAGGTCATATTAAGTGTTAGTGTGGTATTAGTCCATTATATTATTTTTGTGTAATCAAGATAAAATTATATTTTGTAATAACAAAGAAAAAACAAATTATAAATTATAGAACTTATTTATTTTACCTTTAAATTTCATACTATACTATTAATATACTATTTTAAAACATATATTTTTTATATATTATGTAAAATGTATTATCATTGTATACATCTTTTATTATTAAAAATTGTAATATTTAATTAAATGTTTACTAGAATATTATGAATGCTTATAGACAAATTGCATATTGTGTATACTATATATAAAATAATAAACAATTTTTCTTAATTTATTTAGTTTGTATTCTAACTCCAGGACAACCAATTGTACAAATATTAGATTCAAAACCATAAATTTTTAATTCTTGCATACATGTTTCTATTTTAGATTTATGAATATTAGGAGGAACAAGACATATAGCATATCCTCCCATTCCAGCACCAGTTAGCTTTGCATGGAGGTCAAACTTTTTTAATATCGCCACAATAGCATCTAATGTTTCATGTGATACACCTAATGACATCAGCAAACCTTGATTCATATCCATAAGAGTCTAATTGAAAAAAAAATGATTATGTTATATATAAGAATATAAAATTAAATAGTAATTACTTACTTGCAAAACACTAATTTGTTGAAGTTCTTGTAGAGGATTTTGAGCCATTTGATCAATTGCATTGACTGCTGCATTTACAATTTGTCCAATAGAATTAAAAATGGCATCAAGAATTGGTTGATACGTGTCATCATTATATTTTGTGCGTACACTCTGCACCACATTTCCAGTAGATCTTTCAACACCTTAAAATAAATTATGAATCTTATTTTAACTAAAATTTTTAAAATGTATTGTTTTTAAGTAGAATTAAATCTTAATAAATAGACAAATTACTGTTTAGGATGAGTATCATGGCCCATAAGTAAATATGTTATATTAATTTAAAAGCAATTAAATAGATTAATAAATTCTAAACATATTTAGATAAATTATATTAGAAATTTTAGTGGACTTTGTGTAGTTGACTTTTGACTACCTGAAGGTAATTTAAGAGAAGCAAAAAGAATTATTGAGTTAGACTTAAAAAAAATTTTTATTATATTAAAATTTTGAATTATTAAATTTACCTAAAATGCTAATATATAGAAAATATTAAAAACAAATAGCTAAGTCTATTTATTCTTAAACTTTTATTTAGTTTATTAGTAATAATTTATTATTTAATAAATTATCTTTAAACCAAACCTGAATATATCAAAAGAATTTTCAATTCAGGAGCTTCCAATAATTTATGGCTATTAAGTTTTGTGTACTGAACCATTGTTCCATAAGTGCAAATAGTATTATCTAATCCTGAAGCTTTGGTATGAATAAAATTCTCTGCTAATAAAGCCCATCTATTTATCAAACATTTTTCCTAGAAAAATAAACATAGTCATAACTCATATTATATAAAAAAAAAATAATTTAAAATATAATTAATTACTTTTATTAAGTATATCGTAAAAATTAAAAATTAATATTTATAAAAATATATTACCCCGTCACTGAATGTAATGTTGTCAGTAAACGCCTCGATAATTAACAGATTGTCACCACTTTGTGAATGAAAATCATCCAACAATGGATCAAATTGTATTTCTACATTAGAATTTATTTTAAACTTTACGTAAGCCAAACAAGCTGCTACAAGAGAAACACAGTAAGATGCAGAACTACCAGTTCCTGCTCCCAACTTTAATACAGATGTGATTTCAATAGTGAATGAAACATTTTTTAATTGTTTCATATAGCATGATAGAATTCCTCCAAAAATAAAATGTAAAACAGTAAGTGTTTTTTTTTCATTACCAGATAATGTATCTAATTCATTGAGAAATGGTTCATTTTTGTTTAATTTGTTTAAGGTTTCTTGAAAATATGCAGTAGGTGAAAATGTTGGTTTTGCATCCAAATGAATAGTCAACATTCCTGAATAATTTATGAGTGGCAAAATAATGCGACATGGTATAGTATTCAAATCTTGATTATTACAATAACTTTCAGTAAATGTTAATGTAGTATGTTGATCAATAGCACACGCGATTGCTGGTTTCCCATATACAACACTATGTTCACCAAAAAGGATTATTTTTCCAGGTGCAGTTACTTCAAACTGTATATTAGAACTCATTTTGTAAAATTAATATAATGTTAAAATATAAGAGTCTTGATAAAATATAATGCTAGGTCTTGTTCTATAAATTATAAATCAATTAAACTTTATTTAAATTATTCCATTGTTCTGTTGTCAATGTTTTCTGTGAGAACGCGTGTATTAATTTTAATTCTTCAGCTAATACTTCATTTACCATTCTGAAAAAAAAAACATAAATAGGAGAAATAAATTAATAAATTACACATTAATATATACTGGATGCCTAGAGTGTTTAGAAACGTTTTATGCAATTTGTATATAAGAGTATGTCTTTAGTTTCTAGACACATTGTATTAGCATTTCAACCAAGTTATACTTAATCAATGTCTGTAATAATAATAAATGTATAACTATGTAATAATTTAACTCATTAGTGGTTTATAAATAATTAAATAATTTATAACTAGACTCTTAACCAACTTTCTTTTTATTATGTATAACTAAATTAAAACTCACTAAAAATGATCTACAAAATACAATTTAAAGAAAAACTTGATAAACAGTTCTTAAATTAAATGACTCAATTAATTATTTAAATATTGATAACAATTTATATTTCAACTAGACCTCACTCATTAAAAAAAAAAATGACCTTTGATAACTTAGAATCATTAAAAACACATCAGATTTAATTGTTCAGATCAAAAATATATGTTGTCCTTTTAAATTTTATATATATTAATAAAACTATTCTTCTAGTTACTTGTTTTACAAACAAATAAATGATAGTCTAAGATAATAGAACCTCACAAAATAATTATTTTTATTATTAATACATAGAAAGTAACAATCAATTGATAAAAATTATTCATTAATATAAATATAAATTCTTTAAAAAATGTGGATAAAATAAAAAAGCATACTTCCTAATGGAAATCTTAAGAGCAGTTCTTTTGAATCATATTTAATAGAAAAGATAATACAAAAAAATCAATGTAAAAAATAAACAATCTGATATATTTTCTTTAGTGATACTTTAAAATAAATGAAATTATTATTTTCGTGTACTTATAAATTATAACCTAATGTTAATATAATGTTGATGTTTAATATTTACAGTCTATAACAATAACTATTACAATTATTATTGTGAAGTACTTTAAACAGATTATAAAAATATATATACTTAGTTAAAACACTTCAGAAAATAAACTAGGTTATATAACTCAGCAATATGTTTAACATTATTTTTTAAATTAATTTGTATTAATACACTGTAAAGCCAAGATATAGATTATAAAAATGATTTATTTATCACTAAGTCAAATAAACTGATTCTTCAATTAAATATCAAAAAAATTAAATTATTTTTGTACTAAAAATTTAGTTTAAGAACTAATAACATCTGTAATATATTTTGCTATCAATAATTCATGTGACATAATGTTACTCAATTATAATATTAATATGTATACCAAAGTATACAAATACATAATAATTAAGTTCCTATGAAATAATTAAATAAGTGTGACAGACAATAGCTACTTAAAAATTACTCACCGATGACGTTGTAATAATGTTTTACCATTAAATTTATTAGATACCACAACTACACTAAATTTAGCACCACATCCATCGGAATCATCATTGACAGACTAAAATGAAAAATGTATAAAATAAATTAATATTTATATACCATTGGGAAATTATTATTCAATCAATTCTATACTACTCTAAATGAAATTGTTAGTTAGTTTATTTAATAAACACTGGGTCTTGATAATTACATAAAAACTCATAAAATAAAAATAATTTATGTAGTTTTGTTTTAATAAAAATAGATAAATATATAATGGATATTGATAAGTAGATAATATAGTATATTTTATAAATTATTAGTTATAACACATTTTATTTTTTATATTTTTTTAACTATTTAAATTTTTTTTAATCAATTATAATATATACTATTTGGATAATTGTATTTTATTTATTATACCTACTACTATTTATGTAATAAACATTTAGAGTTCAAGCATACACCATGACATTGACAATAGTGTATATTATACTAAGCTATTATATTTTACTATTTTTTATATTAACTTTATGGGAAAAATATAAAGTAAATTAATTGGTAGATCATTCTGTATTTATTTACACAAATATGTTGTTTTTGACATTACAATTTTGAAAATATATAATAAGAAAAATTGTAAAATTATGTACCTATGTCCCCTATACATTAAATAAATGTTTACTATTTTCAAACGCTTAATAATTAATATTTTATAACAAATTATGACTAAGTATGCTCATAACAGTAAAAAGTCATATTCATTATCAAAATGTATACTTTTATTTATTTTATTTTGTCAAATATTATTACAATCAATAAACTCAATAAATATTAGACTTAAATAATGATAATATTATAAACATTTCTAATGCTTTAATATTACTTATGAAAGAAAGTATGTTCTGCATATTTTTCATTAATATAATATAAATTAAAAGTAATTGAAAAGAATACAACTAATATTTTCTCATGATATACGTAATTCATTACTTTATATTTAATAATTTTACAATATCTACTATAATCATTGATATCAAATAAAATATTAATAATAATGCCATATTTATAAGTTTACCAATTTATTTAAAACATTGGGTTATCTTAAAAACTACTTAAATTAAGGATTTTCAGTATACAAAATAAATTATATAATTATGAATAGGTGACAAATTTACAATTACATAGACAATATTATAGATTAATTTCCAACACATACAATATACATCTTTAACATTTAAACAAATTTTCAAGTTTAAGTTTTTAGAATAAATTGATATTCACTATGAAAACATATTAGGTATTTTATAATATTCATTAAAATTAAATTAATAAAACCCAATAATGAAACATAAATCTATTTTAAATAAGCTAATATAATTTTTTTTTTGGAACATGTAACATTAATTGACTAAAATTAAAATAGATTAAAAACAAAATAAAATGCATACAACTATAAACAGATATAAACAGTGGCCATAAATGTGGATATTTCTGGGGCGGTTTTAATGTTATGGCACAAAAAGTTAATATGACACAACCAAATAATGAAAAGTTACGTAATAAATGTAATTTTGATATATTTTTTTGATGTGTAATTAATTGTTCAATATTATTGTAAATTATAAAATATATTAATGATAAAGAAATGAATGGGATCAATAAATTGTCCCTTATCAATAAAGGAAGCATGCTAAATGTTGTTATTGACAAAAACCAAGTACACATAAATGCATTTTGAGGAGCATACATTAAAACTGGTATGGCAACCAAAAGTATACTTTTTTCATGAACTTGAAAAGAAAATAAGAAAAAAGACAATGAACAATTAATCAACGAAAGTAAAAATTTTATTTTAGAAGGATATTTTATAAGATCCAGGCACGTGGGCAATACTGAAATTAATGTCGTTAATAGGCATATGGTAGCCATGATTTGATTATTAATATCCCTCAACTTATATAGAACATTAATTAGACACCATACATTGGAAACTTTGTCTTCAAAAACACCTCGTTCTAATGGGAAAATTCTATGTATGATTTGAAACATTTGTTTAGGATCACTAATAAAAGGAAGCCATATCAATAGAAATGCCATCGTAACACTCAATGCAAGAATAGATAATGTCTTTAAAGCTGTAATAAATGAATGTTTCTTATACATTTCATAAACAAATCCAATATAATAAAAGAAAAACGGCAAAGCGTGGTATAGTTCCATTTGCTTGTAGTTTAGAGCCATACTGAACAAAAAGCAAGTTAGGATGGTTTTGTTGGTAAACATACTAGCAACACTTGCCACGAATAAACCTAAAGAAACACAGTTATACTGGAAATGTCCGTGGTCTATTAATATTAACCCGGGATACAACAACATCATCGCAATGATCATTGTTTGACTTAATTGGTTATTATTTTTAATCTTGAAAAACTGCCTGTAAAACCAACAAACAGCTGGTATAAATATCAATAAGTCAACTATAAGCACAGAATACCTCATGAGTAGCTTATGGAACTTTGACTCAAAACCTCTAGATGTATTAAGCTGAACAGATTCTGGAAGAATTTTTTTAAATACCAAGCCATTTAAATAACTATGGTAAGCTGTCAAAGGTGGATAGTCAAGACCCCAATACAATAAATCATTGTCAGATGAATTAAAATACCATTGAGTGGTTGGTAGAGAAACTGTAACTTCCATCCAATGCCGTTGGGCTTCATAATCACCATACATCGGAGTTTTTGATTTTCCAGAATAATCATGCAAGCCGACAAACCAACGAAATAATACAGCAATCATTAAAATAAGTTTTTCATCGAATACTTTTTTCAAGTATATAGGTATTAAGTTTTTGTAAATCATTGTATCACAATATAAACTCATAAATCAAAATGAGACACCTGCTTTCACGAAAAATGATTGTTCTGGAAAAAGAAAAACGGAAATTGTAAATAATATAGCATTTTTATATCTAAATTACGATGTTAAAAAAAATAATTAATATATTTCCAATATATATTTATATTTGTTTTTAAACCAAAAATTGTGTAAATTATTTTTTTTGACTTATGTTTAAATTTTTTTTGTAATGATGTTTTAGTCATACTATATTTTTTTTTCCAAAATTAAACGTAATATTATACTATATTTTAAGACATTGTATGTATCCTGGTAAATATATTACTACTAAAAAATACAGGGCATACAATAACTTAACTAAAAATATATTATACAAGAGCAGTCTTTTATAGAATATTTAATATTTATAAAAATGTTCTTTTTATATCATACATTCTTAAGTTTAATTATTGTAATTAGCAAGATCTATAAAATACAAGTACAAATAAATCAAACAATTTTTTAAATTTTACTATTAGTATATATATTTCTAAAAATTATCATTAAATAAAAGAGTAATGGTAATGACGTTGAAAAAAAACTTAATTATTTACATTTGTTGTTTTAATTTTCTTCTTTTTAGGTTTGACTGCAATGGCTGATCGTACTTTGAAAACTGCTTCACAAGTTGTGCAAATAGGACTTATTTTACAATAAATAGTTAAACATAATGAACACACAAAACCAATTGCTGTCAGGGTTCCATGACAAAAACAAAACGGTCGGAAGTCTAATTGAGGAGCTAGTGGTATAACCAATTTTTTTCTAGAAGAAGGTTCAGTTAAAAATATCCATTGTAAATACAGTAATAATCCTTCTAATTTAGGCATGCGAAAATATGAACCTTCTGTGATATAACATGCTTGTTTTAATAGAGTGACATCATGGGTAAGACTACATACATCAATAGCTACATTTTGTTTTTGAGCTGTGAAAAATGTATTCATACAACGTATATATTTGTCTCCTTCATTATCACAACCAGATATAATTAATATTCTCGAATTCATTGTTTCACCTGGGAATAGATTACTTTGTAATCTGTTTATATAACATAAAGCCTTAGCACAAGATGCTCCAAAGACGGTATCTCTAGACATATGTGGTTCTTCAGCCGCATCCTTGAGGAATTTCACTATATTAAATTTGATAGAACGATCTATATGACTGAACAATTCATATTGGCTTCCTGCCATTTTACAACTACTGACTGTTTTCTTTTTAAAATCAAGTTCATCTTGATCGGAATATATAAAATCACAACTATTTGGATCAGATGCAAGCACTGCAACTTTATTATGGGTCCGAAGCATTAAGTGAGAATTAGCAAAAGCAACAACAGAACTAAGAATGGACGATAGCTTTATTTCTCCGCTAAGTAATGTATCTTGAGCTGGGTTAACATCAAGGATTATTACCAGAAGACTGGAAAAAATTTTCTTTGGCGTTTCTGATTGCATTTTGCTTGCATTCACAATCAATCCAAATTCAATTTTCAACAATTCACTAGATAAATTAAGTGCAGTATTTTCTCTTTTAGATAATTAAAACAATACTTATTATTATTTACTTTCAAACTAAACTCGGTAATAAATAATTCGAACGGAAAATCGTAATTTTAAACAGTAAAATAATTAATATTATATTATTAATTTAAGCTTCTTGTGTTAACTAATATTATACATTATAGTAAAATAAATTAAATAGTAAATACCGAACCCCGATGCCGCAAAAGGCACAACTGCCACAGCCAATTAGAGTACTCAAGACCTAAGACTCTATAAAAATATGATAAAATGATAAAAGTTACAATCTCTTAGAACATTTTGACGCAATGTGTATTATCAAAAATAAACCATGGTATAGCACGATGAAATAAATAGATAATATCTATAGCCGTGGTTCTATGTTATTATCGAAATTCATATACAGCCATTGAATCATTTGAATCGTAGACCATTATGCATTGAATATATTTTTTACACCACAGATAAATGATACTGATGATAGTAATTCGAGTTTTTTCATGGATATTTATTATGCATTACACGTATATAAATATTTGTTTAGAGTTTAGATATTAAACATAAAATCACGGCTTCAGCAACAGTTGCTACCTAGAGCCTAATAATAAATACTGAATAGGTACCTTTCTATTGTGTAGTAATCATCGTTGTTTACTTTACTATTTAGGACTACATATATTGACGATATAATATCTTGGTAATGGTCGCTAAGTATAAGTGTATGTACTATATAGTACAAAATACAAATTAAGATATAATTATTCAAGTATAAACATATTAAACGGATGACAGTAAAAAAGGCTAATCAGAATAAGCAATGCATTACAAAAATTATGGAAACTGAAAATATTCCAAGAAACCTTTATATTATACAATATTATATTTTATTATTACAATTTAATTATATTCCAAAGGTATAATATTATTGAAAATATATTTTAAAGAACGTTTTATGCAAAAAAAAATATTTTGTATTTAACTTTTTTAGGTCTTGGACTAATGTTGTCCAAGTATAAAATTATGACAGAGACCAATTGTCCTAGATCCTTAGATTAGATAGTAGCACATATGAGTTTATTGTACATGATTGTAAATTATATAGCATTTCTAGTCTAAAATAAAATTACAACTACTAAAGTTTTATAAAATTATTTATATTATTACTGTGAACTTTAAGTTGATAAATATAATAATTTAATTGCAAATTGTAGTAGTTGCTTGGATATCTACTATACTATGAATATTACAGCTCAGTTTAAAATATATACATATATATATATTAGGTTTTATGAAAAATTTGATTATATTATGAAATAATTCCTTTTAAAAATTATTGAAAAATCACTACTTTATCAAATAGAGAATATCAGAATTATGATTATGGGCTTTGTCATATTTTAAATTAACTAAGATTATAAGGTTTTCAATAAACTTTTTCTATTTAATTCTACAGATCACTATACTAGAATATTTAAAAAAGATTAAATATTCATTTTGAAAATTACTTGTGGACTGCATGCCATGAATCAATTTAAATAAGTGCAATATTGACCAAAAAAGAAGGGCATGTTTTTCCTTGAGTGAAAAAAATTTAATTAATAATAATTAAGTTACAAAAAAATTGTATTTTATTTACTCCTTAAAGTGTATAATACACAATTAAGTATTAGTACGAGCAACACAAAATTTGTTAAAAGGCTTTATACTGGGAGTTTCTGATATAGATAGTAATTATTCACTTAAATTAATCTTTTATATGTAAAAAAAATGTGTTTTATATTGTTAACAGGATGCTATCAATTTATAGAATATTTGGTTAGCAAATAAAACTGTAAACATAAATGTGACAATTATTATCTTGAGTTCATAAGTATTATATTGGTAATATATTTCATTTAAGTTCAATTATATCATAAAAATAACAAAAATTAGAAAAATATTATATTTTATACACCTATAATTGGTTATATTAAATCAAATACTTTGTTCTTTGAATAAAACAATTATTATTTGAATATTATACATAATAGATATGTATTATTTATGTATATATATAATTATTTCAGTAATGTCCTACTGTTTATTTTATCTAAGAAACAACAATTTTAAATTTTACTAAGAACTTGACAAGACTTAGTTAAAAATTTGAATTCCTCAAGTAAAAAATGAGCTAATATTTTTAAGTATTGTTTAATATTTTCTATTTGTCTTTAGTCTTCGGTTAATAATATTTAAAATAACATTAGAAAAACTGATAACTATTTATTTATGAATCTATATATATACAAAACCACATAAATATAATATATTATAAAAACAGTACTTAGTTTTGTTAAAATGTTATTACTTAAGCCAAGAATTTATAGTCAATAACACTAAACAATTATATAATAAATAATTAAGGAAATATTATTATAGTAAAATGAAAAAATACAAAAAATAAATATTGTTTCAACATGATTTACTGTTTAGTAAAATGTATAAAAAAATAAATAAATAAGCACCGTTTTAATTATTAATAGAGTATTAAATTTAACTTACCACATACGATGCGTCAAGTGCAACTGTTAATTTAGATTTTAATAATTCTTCACTAATGGTCATCACAGCAAGTTTTACAAAATATAATTGAATTAAAAATAGTGTAGCGTAAAATATGGAGCGATCTAGTTAAATACAACATTCGAACCCTACTTAGTATTCGAATAGTTGAACATTCCAACTCAATTATCTCAATTTACTTTACTCAACTGTGTAATTGTAATAACATAAATATTGAATGCCATAAAGTACCAAAATACAAATTAAAATTTTTTTTTTTAGTCAAATAAATCATTAAATTCTGATAATTTTATTTACTGATTAGTGATTACAACTTACAAGCAGTAGATCGGTATTATAATGGCCAATCAGAGTACAAGGAATACAACACGGCAAACGACGTAGCTTGCTGCTGTGAATGCATGTTTATTATCTAGAATGAAGTTAACATATTACCAACATTTTGTTACCAATGTATTAAATATGCGTAATGTCACTTCATATTTACCAATATATATTATATTATGGTGTTGATGTGATTACCGTGTACCGACTACTGACTACTGACTATTGTGATGTCAATTGGTAACCACACGAAATTTGGGTGCATACTATAATTGTATCCAAATAAATTTATTGGTCAACAAACAACAATTAATATAATTAATGTATGAACCAAAGTTTAGTGTCATTGAATGAATTATTATACTCTAGGGTAGGCTTTATAATTTTTTTCGCTTGTAGGTTGATGGTTCTATAGAATAAGTACGTTATAACACGTTATAATCTCTCTGGTGTGTGCTGATTATGTGACGATTCCTTTGCGGTTAAAGATACTACTGATACTAGTATTGTAATTTGTTATGTTTTTATCATGAATGCTGTTTAAAATTTTAAAATTTAAGCAATAGGTAAAAGATAAATAATAAATTTAAATTTTTATCGTTAATGCAATTCAAAATTTTAATTTCTAATTTCTAAGTACTAACTTCATTTAAATATAACATTTGCATTTTCATACTATTCAAATAACATTGTCCATGTTTATCTACTTATAAAAGTTATTTAATTATGAAAATATACCATTCAATTAGAAATTATTCAAAAATCTTTTTCCAAAGAAAACTATTCGAACAAAAATTATATTTTAGCATACAAAATCAAACATCTAAAATTAGTTCAGTAGATGATGGACGGACATCAGGAGATTTTTTCGTTTCAAAATTATTAGACAGTTTAAAAATACCTTACAAAAATCAATTTACTTGCTTATTGACAAGATGCAATTTTTGTTATAACACATCTTTATACATAAATAAAATTACTGGTAAATAGATTCATAATAAATGATAAACATTTAATTGTTGATGTATATGTATATATTGAATAATATAGTATTTAAATGTTTTAGGTTGGTTTATTTGTACACATTGTTTGAGGTATGGTGATTGGTCAATATTTAAGTCACACGCAAATAAAAATAATGAAAGAATTTGTGTACCAACTCCAAAGAATTTTGAAGCTGTTAAAGATTTTAATAACAAGGCTGATAATTTAATGAATTTTAAATCATTAAAACCTAATAATAAAAAGAGTATTTTAAAATCTCTTAATTTGGAGGTAATAGTTCTACACTATTTTAAGTCCTTATAAAATATAAATTCAATCTTAAATAAATAATATATATAAATATTTCAATTTTAAATAAAATTATGTATTGTAGGAAATTCTCTAATTATTAAGATATTCAGTCTATAACATGATATACCTATCTAATATCTATAAAATATGCTATTCTAGTATGTTTGATTGTTGTTTTTTATTTCAATACCAAAATTACTTGTAAATTGACAGTTTATTTATAAGTTATTAATTCTTCTATAAATTAGCCTTTGATCTATTTCGACAGAAGTGTGTTACAGATCAAGAAGAATTCAAAAATAATCAATTAATAATGATTAATAAATAAATATTAATTTAAATGTATACTTATAATATTAGTTAATAATTATTATACTTGCAATATATACTTATTAATTTATGAATGTAATTAATATTTATTGGCACCATAAATTGTTGGTAAAAATAAATAAAACAACCCTGATCATTATTTACTTCATTTATTAAATAATATGTTAATATGCTCACTCTTTTGTCCTTTAAATTTATTATTTCTATTTTTTTTCTATGATAAAAGTTTAAAATATATAAATTTATTGTAATTTTTGTATTTAGTGGATTATATAATTTAAAATAAAAAATATTCAAAATATTGTTTCAAGTAACAACTTAAATTTAAGTTGGGGTTAATTATTTAATTTATTAATTTTCATTAATATTTAGATAGTTATATAAGTTTAAAGCTTATTGATAATTTATAGTGTTAATAATAATAAACAATAGTACGCTAAATTAGTTCTTTTGTAATTTATATTTGAACTATTATAATAACTATGATGTTTATTTTGCAGGATTTAAAATTACAATACCTTGATCGTATTCCAGGTTTATATGTTAATTCAGAAAATAGTTCCTTGTACTTGACTATGATGCTTGATAATAAGACAGTTGTTGGTTATAAAGAAATTAAATTAGAAAATAATCTTGATCAAAATACTGTTCCGGACGATTGTTGCTGGGGAATTGCTCAAGTTCCTCCATTAACTTCAAATCATAGTCAAAGTGCAATTATTGTTGATGACTTTAAGCATTTATTTGTATTAGCTGGTCATCAATCATCTCATCATATTATTTGCTTACCTCATGGTATTTACATTCTTACATATTATATCTATTAATTAATTAGTGTTGTACCTATAATATACTTATAAAAAATATAAACTATCACTGTTAGATTATAATTATTAAAATAAATAATTAATTATTATAATTTATAATTATTCTAAACCATTTTATAAAAATACTTATTAAAATTGTTTGGTTTAAACTGCTAAAAGTGTCAAAATATATTTTGTTGGATCTATTTATTATCACTTAACTTATATTTTCCTCAACTTTATTTAAGCATCTAATAATTTAATATTTTTCAAGTACATTTTAATTATATTTATATACTGTATAGAAATTATAAATAATAATATTTTTAAAACTTATTTTAATAGCTTTATATTTTTAAGGTGTGCGTAAATTACCACAAGAATTACTGCCATCTTTAGAGTATTTCAATAAATTAATCTTATGGTTTGGAAATGATCAAATTGCATGGAACTCAGCAAGAACATTTGCTAAAAAGTTAATAGAAAGTAGATGTTATTTTATAAGGCCAACTGATGATCAACCATCCCCTTATTTAGCATACAATCTTGGTTTGAATATTGATAAAATACTTAAGACTGCTGATAAAATGGTTCATCCCAGTATTATTCAATTTTCAACAATACGTAATGAAGTTTATGCAGAATTACAAAATCATGATAAGGTTAAACATAAAAAAATATGATTATTATAAATACTAATAATTAATAACGTTTAAAAATTAAAGAACTTTGTTTAGACTCTTGGAATGAAATGGACAAAATTTCCGGCATTGAATAAAATAATTGGAGGCCATCGTCGTGGAGAACTTACTTTATTAACTGGTCCAACAGGATCAGGAAAAACAACTTTTATTAGTGAATATTCATTAGATTTAGCTGAACAAGGTGTTAGTAATTAAATTAGTCTGAATTGGATATTAAAACACTTTTAATTTGCACTCTGTTTACACTAGTATATTAAGAAGTAATTAAAAAGTAAACACTTGTCCACCTTTAATTTAATTTTTTTCAAAGTTTATTTTAAAATTTGAAATTAATTCAAATTATTTATGGTTTGGTATCGAGTTTTATTTAAAATTGATTTATTTGTTTGCAACACTAAGGCAGTGGCCTACAGAACAATTTTCAGTCCTGAGGCAAAGTATCATTTGATTACCCATGCACCCACAGATTTTGTTCTATTTTTTTCTTAATTCCTTATTAGTATAAATATTATTACTAAAAACTTTTTATCATACTAAATCCATTGTTTAGTACCGTACTTACCCACCCACCTACTTTGATGATGAGGAAATTGTCTTAAAAAGGCCTACTTTAGCTTACTTTCTGCTTGAAGGTAAACTATATTAAACTTGGTTTAATGACTTGGATATTTAATTTATTTCAAATTTCTTGACTATAACACTTCTTAAATTGATAAATTTAAACTCTTGTGACCCTTCAAAGTGCTTACTAACATTATTTTATTAATAGCTTTTATATTTTTTGTATCTCTTATCTTACATTTAATTACTTCTAAATAAATACTATTTTAATTAAATTACAAATATTTTATAACATTTTGTCATTTCTTATTGTAGTTGCCAACATTATGGGGAAGTTTTGAAATACGTAATCAACGTTTAGCAAAAATCATGCTTCAACAATTTGCTAAGGAACCTGTGCATCTTAATTTAGACTTGTTCGATAACTTAGCTGATCAATTTGAAAAGCTTCCACTATACTTTTTGACTTTTCATGGCCCCCAACCACTAAATATGGTGATGGACGTAAGTTTGATTTGATAATAGTTAATTTTTTAAAAATTATTAAAGCATGTTAATTTATTAAAGCTTTGAATAAAAAGCAAAATAATATCCAATATTTTGATAAAATGTACAAGATTAATAGATTAATAGATTAGAAGACTAAATTGATGCATTAAAAAAAAAAATTTTAAATTAATTATTATAGGATTTTCTCTAATTTATTTAAAATTCATAAGTTTTATCATAAAATAACTAATATTTTCAAATATTATTTTCTGTATAATATTAGGTGAATATAGGTAATTATTATGATTTTTAATTTAATTTAATATTTATTTTATTTAGGTATTTCTCAAGACTTTATAATATTATAAATTTGTTTGTTTAAAATTATCTTGGTTTACCATAGTTTATATTAAACTTACACATTGTCATTATTAGGCTGTAATGAATGCTGTTTATGTACATGATATTGGCCATGTGATCATTGATAATGTACAGTTTATGATGGGTATTGGTGCCAAGTATGATATGGGTTCAGAACGATTTTGGCAACAAGATTCAATTATTGCAGAGTTTAGGAGGTTTGCTACGTATTCAAATTGTCATGTAACTTTAGTAATGCATCCTAGAAAAGAAAAAGATGTTGAACAATTGTCTATCAATTCTATTTTTGGTACTGCTAAAGCTACTCAAGAAGCTGATAATATTCTTATAATACAAAATAAGGTTATGGAATCTTTACAAATTAAAAAATATTTACAGGTATAAATATAATACTGTTTTAATTACAGATTGTGTATATAAATAAAAATATTTTTTTCAGGTTTCTAAAAATCGATATAATGGTAACCTTGGAGTTATGTCTTTAGAATTCAATAAACAAAGTTTAAGTTTTTCACAACAAAATAACTTATAAATTATAATATAATATTTATAATATTTATAAATTGCTTGTTTTGTTTAATATTAATAAAAAAAATATATTATTTATGTATATATATATAATCTTAAACATTTTTGCATACAATTTTTATCAATTTTACTAATTATAATTATAATAATCTTATTGTTAAAATTCATATCTGTGGTTTGACCAAAAATACTACAATGTGAATCATAATTCATAGTATAGCAGATAACTTTATTATTAAATACTGTTTTTAATTGTTTACTTTTCAAAGATTATAAGATCTAAAATTTAAATTTATAAATACTTTTATTCTAATAAAAAATGTATTCTTATTTTGAAGGAATACATTATTTATTTATATTAGATAAAAGTAGATAAAAAACATTTAGTAATACAAATGAAAATAATAAACACCTATTTAATGATAGATTTTTGTGATATATAATTTTTCATTTAAATCTTTCTTTTTAAAGAAAATAAAATAAATTAGTATTACAATTTACAGTTAATAAAATGCATGGTGCATAGGTATATAAAGTTTTGAATGTATACTATTGTCTATTAACTACTTATCCAGGCATTGCTTATTATTAATAACCCTATCAATGTAGTCTTATGATATAAATAAAATAATAAATATATCATAAAGGCAAGGTGGTGATGAGGATAGATTCTCCAGAGCCTTATTTTTTTAATTATAATTTCAAAAAATAATTGTGTGCTTAGTAAAGTTTAAGGTTTTTTTTAAACATAAAATGTACAGTTGTCTACTAAAAAAATTTAACCCTTCCACAAGAAATTTCTTAATTAGGTATGTAGGTAAATACAGTAAATTACTTATGAAATCTAGGTAATTCTAGGAAGGTCTTTAATAGTCTGTCTCCTGTAAATATTAATATTGTTATAAAAAATAATACAAAGTTAAAAATTCGATTTCTTGTTTTAGTTAGGTAATTTGCGTTTGGCGGAGTTAATTTCATTCTGGCAGCTTTAATATTAATTAATTTACCAATTATTAAACTTAAAGGTAATAATATTATCTGGCCATCTGGGGCATCATTTCATAGATTTTTATTGATATTTTTATTTTAAAGTGAGTAACGAGAATTTTAATTTTTTAATATTTTTTATAATTAAAACTAACTTGTTTAAGGCAAGCTTTGTATGCCTAAAGTCTCAATACACTAAATGCCTATTTACGACGTTGTGTGAATGTGTTATCACAATACGTAATCTTACGTTTAAAATGATTCTGTAATTAAAAATTAAAATAATATAGCTGTCGAATGTTAATTGGTTATAAATGTTTAGCCATTATAACTATACATAATAGGTACTGTAATAAGTGTAATATTATTTATAATTTATTAAGTTTTATTTTAACTTTAATAAGTACTTATCATTTTGTTATAGAACAGAAATAACTATATAGTAATATACTATATACTATAAAGCTGAATAATTCAATATTAAGATATGAGAGTGAGATTGTATTTGACAAAATTATAGTAAACAAATAATGCAATTGTATTTTGTCATCATAAATTATTTTTAAATTCTTTAATTGATTTTATTTTTGAAAAATATGTACACTTGTGTCCGTTATTAAATTATTTTATTAAAAAATTTCCAAAGAGATCCTATACATGATAAACGTCTTTGGAATTAAAGATTGGCTAATCTGATTAGGGCAGGATAACTTTTGTTTTAACTTTTTGAATTTTTTATTTTAGTGCTCTTTTAATTTAATGTTATTGTAAAGTCTTTATTTATTGGTGCTTTTTAATGAAATGTATTCATTAAATACTATTTGGTTAATTGTAAAAACATATGGTTTGTCTCAATCGTCTCAGTCTATTCCAATTGGATCTACAAACACTGTCTATGTCAAAATTTAGGTATAATAGTTTTATACATTAAAATACTTTAATTGGAGCATAGATTAGGATTTTATTGAATTAAAATTGCCATTTTCTATCATTAACTATCAAATAAATTGGATTAATTAAAGTTTTTTAAATATTTTAACATAGCTAACGAATGGGAAGAATAATAAACAAGTAATAAATTATCATATAGATTCGAGAAAAAAAGAACCTAATTACTAACTTGGTACACTGATAATAGCTATTGAATTTAGAATGGTTTGATTACTGGATTAAATATCTGCCAAATATTTAATTTATAGTTGAATATAAATAGTTATTGAAGATATTAATACTTTTATAGGAATGTGTCATAAAATGAACACTAATATGTTAGACCGTTGTATATATTTTTAATTTTTGTTTTTCATAAGAATAATCAAGTGATTTTAATAACTATACTTTATTTTATTATATTTTTTTATATATATTACATTCTATAATTTTCCATTTATTTATAATCAATGTCTTAATATATATATACTAACTCCTCTATCATCTTACATTTTATATTCAAGCCATTTTTAAAAATTGAATTACATTTAAAAACTAATAAATGTTCAAAAAATGTTTATTATTTTATAGCTAATTATATTTTATAGAAAGTGAATCAAGTTATTAATAATTTGTTTGTATATTTTAAAATTAAATTAACAAATATCTATAAATCTGTTAGTGTATAAAAACAATATATTAATCTTATTATTAATTTATTTCTCTGAATATGAATAAACAGAGTGAATACCCTACTTACCAACCAGCCTCTATATTAGTATGTACCTTAGTTGTGTATAAAAATAAACTTGCAATTATATTAATTAATTATTATAACATATTTTATTTTAAAAAATGTATAATTTTAGTTGTATACATTATACAAATGATCACAAAATTAATTTTTATTAAACCATAGGTATTTGTTTATGTTTTGATCATGGTTTAATAGTTATCAGTAGTGTTCTGGCAAAAGTAGAACAAATGGTAACCCTATTTCTAAGTTAACTGTCTTATGTTTTTTAGCAAATATTGGATCTGAATTTTTTTTTTAAATTATCAACATTTTGCAAAGTATAAATCTATAACTAATTTTGTTGTATTTTATTTTTATAATATTTTCCTCTTATACATTGATTTATATTTTTCTTAAGGAATAAATGGATGCATTCATTTTACCACTTATACAAAATAAAAAATCATTTCTTCACAATGTTTTTTATAAACCAATACAGAATCAATCATTATACATACTCTAGTAATTGTCAAGATAAATGACTTAAAATGGGAACATTGCAGTATTCTTCTTATTCAAAAGTAAGAATGTCATGATAATTGATAGTAATAATAATAAATTATTTATTTTGAATATTTTATATATACCTTAGTTGTGTGTTTTTTATTAGGACTGATATTATTATATTTAAAAAAACAAACAAAATAATTGATGTATAATTGATTGTGATATTAACAAAAATTCTAAAAATCACAAGACAATTGTTTGCTTAAAAATATTTATGTATTGGTTATTAGTTATTACTTTAAGTTAATCTGTAGGACAAGTAATTAAAGATACCACTATTTTTTTTATAAAATACTACAAATACATTTATATTAAGATTGCAATCATTATTTTCAAAATTTAAAGAATGGTTTTTGAGCATTATCTAAAATATTTGTAGTTAATAAAGTATAAAAATAAAACATAATAATCAGAAGGAATACTCTAGGAACTTATATTTCCTTAAGTGATATTTTATTTTTAAGGTGTCATAATAATCAAATAATTTTGCACATATTGGTAACTTAACCAATTTCACACTATACGATGTTTTCCTATTTACTAAACCTATATATTATAATAATAACATTATAATCATTTAGTCATATAATTTACCAATGCATTGGTTTGACTTAAGGAATAAGTTATACGCAACATTAAATTATTTTGTATATATTTTTGATTCTTTGTTGATAGATAACTATACCAATGACAAAAAACTATTAAGTTTTTAAATCTATAGTTTTAATTGTTTCTTTTTGATAAATTTTGGTGTTTTTTATTTATTGTGAATGTGCTTAAGTACAATACACAGTAATCCTATAGCCTATCCTTCATTTTTAGTCTAATGACTAACCCTTATTAATATATACTAACTATATTATAATAATAATTATATCCCTAATAAATTTTTATTTTTATATTCAATAATCCCTTATTTTATTTCAGTAAAAAACCAGTATAATATTTTATTTTTCTTATATTTTGATGTTACAGAAACTTATATAATTAGTCAATTTTCAGACATCTCTCAAAATGCCTGATCATACTCTGTTGAGCCGAAATTCTGAAGGAAGATCTTCGGGTAGCAGTGTTATCAGTAATGGAAGTATGCGCATAGCCACCTTACCTGTGACATCAATTGATGATGGAAAATCTAGATTTCCAAAATTAGAAGAGTGTGCTCATTTTCATTATGAACATGTTGAACTTGGGCCACTAAAAGTTAGTAAACATGAAATTAAATTATTAATTACAATTTACTAAGTTAATATTCTTATTTTAGATATGATATTCGAGTATCTAATCTTTTAATTAGGTTAATTATATAAAAAAAAATGTTATTTCATAACTATAAATAACTGTATAAATTATATGATGCATAAAATTGTTAATATAGTTACAACAGTTTATCATTTAGAATAATATTGGAAAACAAGAGGCCAGTTTTTGATATTCAATTTGAATGTTATAACATTAACTCAATTGTAAATAAAATAAAATAATTATTTTGTTGTATTTAAGACTATTGAATTTTAGATTTTAAATGTTGATCACTAAATAAATAATGAGACCTGATTTTTATGTATTTACAAGGTGATTTTTTAAACGTGCTCACCCCATTATTATGCTTAAATTGTGCATGTATTCAAATTTTGATTTTTATATAGTTTCAAGTTGTTAAAAACAATATTTTGATTAAAAAATTATATTTTTAAATATTTTTATCCTTATATTTTTTTTAAGTTTTTTATTTTTTTGAATGACAGCGTAGAGTTTTAATTTCATATTCCAAAGCAGAATATTGTTCTGAGTATTTTGATACATAAAAATCGATTTTAGGGCGAGTAGTTTATGAGCTATAAGTATTTAAAGTTTTGATGCGTATAGTGGAGTGGTATGGGGTTATCCCGCAAAATCTTTGTCCACTACTCCGCTTGTCTAAACTTTAAAATACGCATAACTCATAAACTACTCGCCCTAAAATCGATTTTTATGTATCAAAATACTCAGAAAAATATTCCGCTTTGGAATATGAAATTAAAACTCTACGCTGTTATTCAAAAAAATAAAAAACTTAAAAAAAATATAAGGATAAAAAATATTTAAAAATATAATTTTTTAATCAAAATATTGTTTTTAACAACTTGAAACTATATAAACATCAGAATTTGAATACATGCACAATTTAAGCATAATAATGGAGCACGTTTAAAAAATCACCTAGTATAATATTAAGTTTAATTTTGCTCAGGATTATCATAAATATAGTAACTTCAATAATTTTTATTCAATTATGATATACATTAAAAATTAATATATTCTTTAGTTTGATTTAATTGAAGAAGACGAACAAAAATTTGGAAATGTGGATAATGATAATGATTATTGGTTAACTATTAAAGTAGAATCACAAAATACTGTTTGGGTTTTAAGACGATCATATGAAAATGCAAGAACTCTTGATCATCAATTGCATAAATGTGTTTATGATAGGAAGTTCAGTTTACTTCCAGAACTTCAACCTGTACCGACTGATTGTGAAAATTCTAATGTAAGAAATATGATTATAAAGATTTTTTTATATAATAATAATATTGTCATTATTTGTTTTTACATTATAGGAATATTTAAAAGACTTGATTAGTAAATATTGCAAAAGATTATCTGAAATAGCTGTTGGAAGTTTAATTAACTGTGGACCTATTCTTAGCTGGTTAGAATTAGATAATCGAGGTCATCACCTTTTAGTTGCTGATGGAGATCATTGTGCGATAAACACCCCTGCTGTTGCTGCAGCTTATTCAGTCAGAAAATATACTGCACATGCTTCTGATGAAATTTCATTTGATGTAATTTGTATAAATTTATGGTTCTACTATAAATACTATTAATTAATCCGATTTTAATAGATCGGTGATATAATTTCTGTTATTGACATGCCATCACCTGAAGAAAGTGTTTGGTGGAGAGGCAAACATGGTTTTCTAGTTGGATTTTTTCCATCTAGCTGTGTAGCTGTCATAACAGATAAAGTTCCAAGAAATCTTTATATAAACCCTCAAATGCTTTTTCTTTCTGAACCAACAAAACCCGTATTAAGGTAAGTCTATGCCCTGTTTAAATTTTTTTGCTGTCATAATATGTTTCATTATTTACATTACATAATTAATAATATTAGAATAAGCATCATAAATATTAAACAAATATATTCTTTATACAATTAACAAGATTTAAATTGTGATTATTAAAATTGTTGTCAACATTTTCAGAAAACACGGTAAACTGATATCATTTTTTCGGTCTTTTATATTATCAAGACCAACACGGAGAACATTAAAACAATCTGGAATATTAAAAGAAAGAGTATTTGGTTGTGATCTGGGTGAACATCTTCTAAATTCTGGAAGAGATTGTAAGTATAATTTTCAATTATACACTAAACATTGTGTAATATTAGTTTTTTCTCTAAATTTATTATTTCATTGCAAATACTTATAAAATGATTCAGACCTTTTTATAAAAAAAATGTATATAATATAATTTTTTATTTATCATTTATTTTTATTTTTATTTTGTAATATAATTAATCATTGTTTAATGTACCTATTTAAGTTTATTAAAAAAATAATAGTCTTTCTACATTCTTATTAAACAGTTAGATTAAACTTATATAGTATATTATTAGTATGTTATTTAAAAACTAAGTAATAAATAAATTAAGGATAAAACATTTGCATAAAAATAAGTATAGATTTTAATGATGGCCTTACTATTTTTATAAATATAACTTGAGTGATCTACATAAATATTATATTTCTTAGTAAAATGGTTTTACTAATCATGATAAATTTGTATTTTTAGTGCCTGATGTATTAACTAGCTGTGCTGAGTTTATTGAAAAATTTGGAATAGTTGATGGAATATATAGACTTTCTGGTGTTACATCTAATATTCAAAGATTGAGGTTTGTATCAGTTTGGATAAAATACGTCTAAATTTATAAAAGTAGAAATATATTTATTTTTTTTTGTGCTCTAATATTATTTCTTTAGAACAGCACTTGTTACATCTTATGCAACATTTTTTTTTAGTTTTTGTGTGTTATAAACTAAAACTTAAAATGCTAAAATCAAAATAAAATAATTTTGAGTTTTAATTAAAGTATTCTCTTTAAATTCTTAAGTAACAAAAATTATTTTTGATTATATTTAAAATTTTTAATTTTAATACTCCATTATCAAATTATATTTTCTGTTAAATTTCTAAATTATATATATAAGTAGAGTATGATCTATAATTTTCCACTATGTATAAAGTGAATACAGTTAACACACTTAAATATTAACCCATTATATAATATATAATTTCTTCAATTAGGTCGACATTTGATGAGGATAGAGTACCAGCATTGTGGGAAGATGAATCAATAAGACAGGATATACATAGTGTGGCCTCATTATTAAAATTATATTTTAGAGAACTCCCCAATCCATTATGCACTTATCAACTTTATGATTCATTTGTAAATGCTGTACAATCAGTACCTGAGAAAACTACTGAAGTCAGGTTACAGCTTATGCGAGAAACAGTTCAAAAGTTACCTCCTCCTCATTTTAGGTAAGAAAAGTGAAACTTATTTTAAATACATATTTTTATGGACCAACAAACTTTTCTTAGAAAAAAAGTTTTTGGTTTATTGAATAAATAAATAAATTCTTTTATTATCTTATTAATAATAAAAAATATTATCTTTATTAGAACGTTAGAATATTTGATGAAACATTTATCTCGTGTTGCTGCTCTTGGTGAACAAACAGGCATGACCGCAAGAAATGTTGCAATCGTTTGGGCACCTAACTTGTTAAGAAGTAAACAACTAGAAAATGGCAGTGGTGTTGCTGCTTTACATGGTGTTGGTATTCAAGCTGTAGTAACTGAATTTTTAATTCGGTATACAGACTATATTTTTAGCCCTATTCCTAACGTTGGAGCAAAATTACCACCTACCAAAGGTAGTTATATATTAATAATTGGAAAACAAATTTTATCTTAATTTATTTGTTTTAGGTACCCCCAAAAAGTCTCGACCTAAATCTTTAGCAATATCGACTCAAACAAAACTTTTAACTCTTGAAGAAGCTCAAAATCGTGTTCTAACTTTTGCAAAAAGAAATGATCCTAATTATATTGAAGTTGGTAAGTAACAAATAATTAGTTCAAATAATATAATTTATAAATGATATTCATCATTTAAATTCCAGGCGGGGGTCCTTCTTGTTTACCTGAAAAATATCATACTGTTATTGATTTACCATCAAGAAGATGTAATACTAATAAAAGGCGTTCACCATTAAGATGGAAATCATTATTTACTCGTGGTGGAAGTAGTATTTCACTTGGAGTTTTACCACTTCGTAAAAAGTCTGAACCAAATTTAACACCTAAATATATGGTAAATTTTTTTTAAATGTAACAAGATATTTTAAAGTATTTTAATATTTTATTGAAGTTAATACATTTAGGTAATTTTTTTCTAAGTACTGTGTTAGTTGATATTAATAACAAGTTTTCTATTTAAGAGGATGCTATACCGCAGTGTGAAATTGTCTCCTGTAAACTGTATAACATAAACAATTTGTGTTCAGTATAACAAATATTGTGTTGTTTATTTTAATATTAGAGTATCTGTTGGAAAAAATGCTCTTTTTAGGATATTTTCATTTGTCTTAAATATTGGGGAATGAGCATTTTTTAAGTTGTAATATTTTACATACTTCTATAAGTGCTTAACATAGTAAATTCATGCTTCAAGCAGTACACTTTTAAGTTTTAACTTCATTAGCTTTAATATTTGATTGAATTGACCAATTATAAAACTTAATGGGAAGAACTTTATCTGTGTTCATACATTGTTTTTTTAATTTTAATTCCATTTTAAATGAGTTATGAGCATTTTAAAATTGTATTATTTTATTTACACAAAATTTGATGAAAAATTGAATTATTGTAAAAAAAAAACAATATATGAACACAGATAAAGTTCGTACCATTAAGTTTTATAATAAGTCAATTCACTCTAATATTAAAGTTAATGTAGCTAAACGTGAACTGCTGAGAGTAGATTTGTTATGTTATGCACTTGTAAGACAGAGACAATAAATTTGGCTATAGCATCCTCTTAGTTATTTAAAAACATAAATTGCTATAATTAATTATTAAATTTATCAGGACTCAAAAGAATGTGTACGCCAAAGTATAACTGAAGGTATGAATATTCAAGATACACCTAAATCTTCAAAGTCAGTAAGTGAAACAATGTCTTTAAGAGAAATAAAAGGGACGCCACCATGTTCTCCTCCAGGATTCTGTGGTTCCAACTCAATTGGTCATAATCGTTCTGTGTCCCATGATTCTTATTTTGATCAACTTGCTGACCAAGAAGATCTGGAAGCATCACCTATTCTTCACCCAAGTCAAGAAGGTACAACTAAATAATAACACATATTATTATGTACTTATTTAAAAATATTCAAATAAGTTTAGATTAATAAATATTTCTTCACATCTTTTTTTTATAGATCTAAGTGATTTGCAAGTTAACTTTGATTTAGATGAGTCTGATATGAGAGTATTTTCTGATGAAGATACTAATCATATTTTTAGTAATCGTTCAAGTATGGAACACTTACAAAATGTGACTACTAATAACGTAAGTTTAAAATTATTTATTTATAAATAAAATATATTTTATTAGAGATACACTTTTAAAGCTAACCAATTATAATAGGTTATAAATATCAATTAAATAACTTAAGGAGCCTCCACACCAATATTTTTTTTCTCATGTCTATCTCCCTCATTATATAGGAACAAAGTTATTTTGTATTCCCACAATTACAATATAAATATAAGTATGTTTGTTTTAATTTAAAATTATTTTTAACCATTTATAACTTATTTAAAAATGTAAATATTAAAAATCTATCTGGTAAATGCACAAGAAATATTCTCCTTTATAAAATATATAATAGGTGCCTTTGCCCTTAACTGAACCAGACATTCGTAATTGTGAGAATACAGAATATTTTTGTTCTAATATTATGTGGGAGTTAAAGAAAACAAATGTTGATGTAGCGGCCCCTTGAAAATATATTATAATACAGTATTTATTATATGTTAAACTTACTACATTTATATGCAGCAGTTAATGCGAATTAACTCAATGCGCATTAAATTAATTCATATTAAAGAACGGATTTATATGCACCTAAAATATCAAGATTAGATGTTGAATAAAATTATAAGTTAATGCGAATGTTTTTAGTCCATGTTTTATACTTTGGATTCCATGACCAAAATAATTATAATTTGACATTTTAAAATTCCCACTAAAATATTAATTTGCATTAAAGTGGTAACATGCATTTTTTAATCCGGGAGTAAGAGTTAATTTGATTTGACAAATCAAATTAAATAATAAATGCACATCAGCTTAATGCAAATTAATGCGCATTAACTGTTACATAATTGTAGTAAATATGTAGTAAAATCTGACCTAACATGAAATAATGTTATTATCTTTTTTAACTATCAGTATAACTTAAAATAAATAATTTATTTTATTTTATTAGATCTTTTATTAATCATGGAATTAATAATTCTAGATACAATTTCGAAAGAAACAGTAAAAATAATAATAATGTTAATAATGTTATGCAATCTAGGGTAATGGTGTGTAGTGATCTACCATAAATTTTTGCTATCTACTTATACATCATACTGGTGTTGTAAGTGATCTATCATAAACTACTCACAAATTATTAATTCAAATCTTTAAAGTAAACTTAATTATTAATTTATGAAAAAGCATGTTATATAATATATTTATAAAAATATATTTAAAAAATGGTAATTATATAAAAAAAATATGATTTTTATTAAAAAAAGGTATTAATGTATTATGTCATTTAAAAACTCATCAAAAATTAAATTTTGTGAATTTAAAGATATCTACCATTCCTCTTCCACCATTGTCTTGAATTAAACAGTTTTGTTTTGTAATATACCATGAGCACTATAAGCGCTCTACATTCTGCTCGCGTATAAACAGTCAACATAGAATTTGTAAAATAAGAGTTTAATTTTATGGTATATCCAATATACAGATGTAACGGATAGACTTGATCAAAAAAAAAAAAAAAATATGTTACTTAGTATGATTAAAATTGTTAATATTATATGATGAGTAAATAATTTTAGAAATATACTCATGTCAGCAAATTCTTAAAAATCATATTTTTTAAAGTTATTACGTTCCAAGTAAATTTAATCAAAAAATATTGATATTTTAAAAAAATCCTAAAGAATAAATTACTCGACTTAGATAAATATTTTTACCATCAAAATTGTTCGTATAATCAGATTCACAAATTGGCTATTTTAAATTTATCCAAAATTAAATTTTTCTATTTTCAGTACTAAAAAATAAACATAAAAAAAATTAAATTATATATGTATCACTAGGGTCTCTTAATGATAAATAATAAAAAAAATTTTAAATATTAATTAGAACAAAAGTCTATTCTATTGTATTTCATGTTTATCACCTTGTGGGTTTACCTAGGTAAATCACAAATAGTATGGTAGATAATAAACTACATCAGTATGTTTTATAGGTTTATCATAAAAATTATGGTGGATCACTTATGACTCCATTACCCAATCCAGTTTACTTAAAATCAAGTTTTATACTTTTTTTTTATCTTTTGTTCGCTGAAAAATATTAAATTATTTTTATTTTTTTGTATTTTAGTTGAATAGTAGTTCTAAGCGTTTACCAATATTAGCACACGCAGAAGATTCATTAAGTGCAGATCCATCACCAAAGAAAAAAAAAACTACCGATTCAAATAAAGAAAGCGACCATACAAAAAATAATAGGCTTTCATATTTAGAAGAACGATTTGCTTCACCCGATATACGATTCATTGATAGTCAATCTCCAGAACATGTAATTATTTCAATATTGTTTTATTTACTTAGATTAAAAAGTATAATATTTTTGTGTTAGATGACAGTTGCTGCAGACATACATACAGAATGTGATCAAATTATGACAGATGTTGAAAGTAATGAAACTGGTACAGGTTCATTATCTACTACTACGACCCCTACTCTTTCATATTGTCCATTATCAGAAGATAGTTATAGTGACAAAAACACTACACCTGGTTACCAGACTATTTTAATTGATTTTTGTGTATCAGATGTTTTAACTAAAAACCTTCTAACTACCCCTCGAAATCGGTTAAGTTATCAAGGTGACTTAAGAAATAAAAGTTTATCAAATGACCGACGTAGTTTTCAAGAAATAAAATTAAGAAATGTCCGAAATGATGCTCCATGTGAATCTCTTAATAACAATAAAATTGAAGAAAAAGTGAAATCAGATATTTCTATTTTAACTGAATCTCTTAGCTCTCCTAAAAAAGCTGGATCTATGTATGAAATTGTTATGGGTAACAATTATGAACGTTTGGGTCACAAAAATTCAATTTTTCATCAAGATGATTCTAGTTATGAAGAAGTAATGCCATCTTGTAAAGGTTCTACTGATTCAATAGATAACTTAAATTTTGAAACAGAGAAATCTGTTGAAAATATACATTATGAAATATTGGTTGTTACTAGTCCTGAATCTTGCAACTCCAGTCATCATGAAATATCAATTTCTTCACAGGTACTTAAAATTAAATAATAATACAGTAAATTGTATATTTTATATTTAATAAGTATACATTTTTATGTTTAGGATAAAGTGGAGAATGAAAATTTAAAAATTAAAGAAACCGTGAATAATCAAAACATATCAGATAATGATTATTTAGTTTCACCTTCAAATGAAGATACTGAAATGTTAATACAAGATAGACTAGAAACAACAATTTTACCAATTGAAAATGTTGAAAATATTGATAATATAACAAATGGTGCAAACATTTTAGTGACATCTAATGAAGAAATTTCTGAGAATAAAGTGGATTTATTATTAGACTCAAATAGACGCAAATTTGAATCAGAAATTGGAAGAGATATAGTACATGAAAGACGTATGAGAAAAGAATTGATGGAGAATTCAAGTTCTACTGGTAAGTTATGTTATAGTATTTTTAATTAAACACTTTTACTTATTACTAGTCAATATTTTATAATTACAAAACTATAAATTTATTATTCATATCTTGCAGTTTTTAATTCAAATTTTAAACAAGTAATGAAGCAACCATATATATATATATATTTAGAGAAGAGTATTTAAAATGTTTATACATTGCAGAATTAACTTTTTATATTTATTATTGAAAATAAACTAATTGTATTTAAATAAATATTATGAAATCCAATATCAATTTATTTTTAACAATATTACTAACATAAAAAACATAATGGTAATAATATAATATAAAATTTAATACCAAATTTGAACAATATTTTTTAACTTGAATAGGTTATATTTTTTATTTGCAGTAATTTTTATGTATCAATTAATTATTAAACATTATATTACATAAGTTATCCACTTTAATAAATTCTATTATTTAGTTATATTAATACATTGTTGATTGATATCATTATTTAATTATTTCATGTATTATAATGTATTTTATTATAATTTACTGTTTATTTATTTTAGGAAATAAGGAAAATAAAAATAAGTTTCATGAATCATTAAACAAATTTGATTCTAATAAATCTCCCAAAAACAATTCAACATGGATAAAAAATAGAAGACTACGTAACAATTGTCAGCATGTTACTAGTACAGTTTCATTAGATGCTTTTAATTTTCCAATTGATACACAAAATTTGGAACGTGTAAATACATCACCAAATCTTATAAGCTCAGAAATTAGTTGTCAAAAATCTGATTCGTCTAATGATATGGATGCTACAAGACGTGAACGTATTGACCGTTATAAAGAAGAACGTAGGCAAGCTCTCCGTGAACGTTTTAAAATATCTGAAAGTATTCAATATGATGATGATATAATTAAACGTTTAAGAGCTAAGACATTGAAATCTCCAGATGAATGCACTGAAACTAAAATTAACACATCCATTAAACAACCAAAACATTTAGTAAAGATAATCACTTATGACGAACGTGATACTTTATCTATAGATCCTGAGCAAAAAGAATGGTATACACAAAGTTTAGAACGTAAAAAATGTTCTAAAAAAGAAACTAAAGGTTTAGTAGCATCAAGAGTAAATCAGTTGACTGGATGTAAAACTTCTGATGAAATTAATAACAAAAATACTTTAAAAACTAAAACAGATAAACAGACTGCAAAGTATATATTTTTACATCTACTTTAATAAATTTGTATTTAAGTAGTTAAGTAATTAATGTGTATAAAATATTTTTTTTACAGTTCGATTCGACAAAGAGCACATAGTACTAGTGATAGACCGCCCCAATTTTGTATAAAAGATATGGCTGCATTCTTCGAACAAAAACAGTAAAAGAAAAATGTTAATATATTTTATTAGTTAATTTATAAATTGATTATTTATTATCAGTATAAAATAAAAATGTATTTATTAGAAATAATGACTTAATTGAATAGTTTCAAATAAGAAGTAATTCAATTAACTAATTAAGTTACTAAATTATAATTCTATAATTTCATGACAAATAATAAATAATAATCAATTAATCTCTAACAATTTCATAATTTTTAGTTGTAAGCTGTTATAAAATATATAGATGATATATTTGTGTCCTAATTAAGTTTAAAAATGTCGTTTTGTTATTAAAACTAATTCTGTGATAGTGATTTTTATTAAGTCTGTATTTTAGACCTTGTGAAATATTTTGTAGAGTATAATAAAATATTTGCTTTTTTACTCATATCTTATTCATAGTATTATATGGATATACAAATTATGACACTTTTAGTGAAAACCTATATGTTCTTCTATAAATTCTATTGTTATTTAATGGTTTTCTTTGAATAAAAGCAGTTAGTTACTAACTAAGCATTATTTAGTATGTTGTATGACAAACATTATTTCTTTTTTTAATAAAACTCAATAATTAAATAAAGTATGAATTACATAACTTTGGCCAAAGATAAAATTATAGTCAATATTCGATACATCAACAATGTATGCCAAATGTATAAATTGACTTTTTAGTCTGAGACAATATATATGTCTAATAATATAATTTTGTTTGTATTGTATATTTTTAATTATTTTTATTTTATAATTGTTTTGATAAAATCTTTCTGAGATGTATGATAATAGTTTTTGACTTTAAAATGACTTTTCATACCAGATCTACTTCAATAAAAGTATTATAATGTATAACAGTACAAGTAACCTAAATCATTGATTTTTATATAGTTGATTGTTTTTTATTTAACATAATATAATATCATTGTATTCATTTTTTTAATACAATTATCTTGTGTTTTAATTATATTTAAGTATTCTGAAATATTTTAAATTTCAACACTGCTAACTTAGTTTTATAAACTAACTACTAAATTTCAATACTTTTGTTTTACTATTATTTTTTTAAAAAATTTTTTTATCATTTATATTATTTTGTGTAATTTACTACTTAAAACTTATCAATCATCTAATTTAACTCACATTATTAATATATTGTAAAAGTGTGGTTATTATTATAGTACTTGTTTATTTATTTGTTTTTTTTTTTTTTTGCGGTTCTCCGTAATTTGTTATTTTTATTTGAGAATATCATTTAGTTTGTTAATCTTCATTTAATTTAAAATTTATTTATTAATGAATACAAGACGTAATTAATGTATTAACAATATTTCTTACTTATTTTCAATAAGTATTACACTATTACTCTATCTCTATGTATATTTTTCACTGTTTTAATTTTATTATTATATTTTTTTATGATCGTCAATAACTTATTATGTTATTTTTAATTTTGCTAGTTAAAAATAGTGTCTAGCCTAATAATTTACAACATGTTAAGCTACTCAGATATTGTTGTGCACAAATTGTAAAAACATGTATACCTAAGTGTTTTCTTTTAAGTTTATATTATTATTATATATTATTTTTTTTTACTTTACCTGTAACACCAAAATTAACAAAAAAAAAAAATTACCATGTTCTGTTTGGCTTTTAAACAAAATACATAACAATCATTGAAAACAAATTTTCAATTCTTTATATTATTATTAAATAGAATAAACCCTTTAAAACAAAATATTTTTGTTTTTCCTGATCTTGAAAAGTATTTGAAACATGGTAGACCACCCAAAGCACCAACTGCATTCTATTTTCTACCAAAAACCAAGGTCAAAGTTAAAGATAGAAGTATTTTTCTATTATAATTTGTGTATACAACCAAAAAATAAACAATTATTGTAAAATCAATTCATACATATTGAAATATAGTTACTCTGTCCCAAACCTTAAAATGCATGAATCTCCAATTTTAAATTTGGTTTCCGATACTTTATTGTATCTAATAATTATTTGGGGTTAAAATTCTAAAGAAAGAACTAAAACTTTTAATAAATATTACTTTTTTAATAATCAGAAAAAAAAATAATAACAAATTACATGTAAATAAGAATTATATTTACATAACTAAAATCAATTTTGAAACTTTGTTAAGATTCAAAACTAAAAAATAATCATAGATATTTAAAATTTTGAAATATTTATATTTACAGCAAATGTTTTTGTTCTTTAGGTGCTAAAATCAGCATTGCTGATTATAGAAATTTGGAATGTTTGAACTTTTTTTTTTTTATTTATCAACATATTTATTATTCGATAAATTTAAAAATGTAATACCTTCAAGGATTTTCATAAGTTATTCTTACCATAATTTGAAAAAAAAAATTGAATGTGAATCCATATTGATTTTTATTTAGGTTTGAACTTATAATTTTAATGAGTTGGTTAAATCGTAAATTATTTTTCAAATGAAATTTCATATTTATAAATTAGTATTACATTTTATAATATTTTAATATTATTATGATTTAGTAGATATTTTAGTATAATTATTATTTTAACTTTAAAAAAACATTGTAAGTATAGATTTTTGATATTTTTTAATTGAGAAATGAAGAACTGCGCAATTAAATTGACTCCCAATACAAGTACTCAATATTTAATCCTTAATAGCTTAATAAGTAACTTAGAATTGGCTCCTAAGAATTTACTATTGAATCATTGAGCACTCTATGTATTAAATAGTCAATTCAAAGTTTTTTTTTTCAAAAATATATAAATACATTAATTATTAAATTGTTGTTACTAAGTAATTTAAACTTTAAAATAAGACGTATATTTTACATCATTACATTGACACAAAATTATTTAGTAAATATATTCTATATATAGTAAAAAAAATCTCATCATAAAAAATAAAAGCTAAACAATAATTCAAAAATTAATATATTATATTATACAAAAAATTATAGCTGAACACTGTACAAAATATATGTATTATGTGTATATAAATAAAAATAATAGGTATAATATAAACTATTTTCCGTGGCTTATACTTATTGGACTAATATTTTTATGTATTGAAACCTTGAACTCACACCAGTATCATATTTTCACATTTCATCTTCTAAAAATTTTATTTTATCTCTAATTACTTTACGGTGTGGATTAATTATATTGGAATTTCTTATAATAATTGTTGTATCAGCTTAAACAGATACCTAAATACCTACTTTATAATATATTTAAAAAGTTGAATATACTTGGATGTGGTGAATAAAATTAAGAATGAAAAGATTCGCATGAGTTAGTGTCCGATAAATATTATTGCTTTATCCTACCCAAATTGCAGATGGAAATGTTGAATCATTGTCAATATAATTTTCTACTAAACAATCATTAAATTTTGTAAGTTTTTCATTCATGGTAGTATTTCAGCTAATTCATCGGAAAACCAATCCCTAACTGATTGCGGATTTAGAAACGGCAATCTAAATAAAGGCCTATGTTAAATATTGGCCTATTTCTGTATTTTGCAGGTACCTATTCTTATAATCTTATGTAGTTATGTGTATATTATGAAAGCCCCTTGTTAAATAATATTTTACAGTTAAGGGAGCCAATTTAATAGTAGCTGAAAAACTTATACTGTATTCAATTTTCAAACATTTCAATCCAATAAATAATTTTTAATCGGCATTTATAGAAAATAATTTTTTTTTTTTATTTGTCTAATAATCTATACAAATTAGCACAATAAGTTTATATGATAAGACTAATATAATATAACATAAGTGACATGATTAAAGTAGCTACCCATTAGTGACTCTATTGGCTAGTTAATTAATTTTAATTATTTATCTACGTATATACTAGTTGACCTCCACTAATATTAAATATATTAACATATGTGGATAAACATTACTTTTATCAATATCTTGGTCTTCAAATAGTGGTTTGGTTAATTTAATACGTCTAAAACATTGTATATTGGTATAAGCATAATATATAATTTATTTCCAGTCTCACATTTCATTTATTCTACCGAGTGATCCCACACACTATACACTTCATCAATATTTGTAACAATATTATTTATAAATTAAATCATATTTATTTATTTGAATTAATAACATGCAACAATAATACTTACGTATCAATGTTTTTTCTCACGAAAAGACCAATAAAAGGTTGATTTAAAGTTTTATTTTTCTTGATCAATGCAATCAATTTATGATCACTTATCTGTGAAACAAAATATTTTTCATACTCTAAAATATTTTCAACAGATATTAATACTAACCTCAATAATTCTAAACAATCTAGGATAAAAGGGAGGTTTTGTTATTGTGACTAACGTCTAATGGTAGGAAAGGCAATTTATCTGGTCAGGGCCGGCGCTAGGTTTTGCGAGACCCTAGGCAAAATATTTCTGAGGGCTTCGAAAAAAGCTTTTACAAATCAATAGTGAATAACAAAAAGATACATTTCAGTATTTTACTATAAATTCATAAAATAATCTTTGTTGTTGATGTTGAACATTTTTTTTTCTCATCACCATAATCAGGTACATTATAATTGTATTATAACCATGTAACTAATATACGAATTTTGTTTTTTTAATAAAATATAATTTATAATAATTATAATTATTTATAAGAAGGTACATAAATAAATAAAAATAATTTGCTACACTAAAAGTTTAATTATTGGAATAAACAGTGGCTTTTTATTAAGTAGGTACACTGTACACTGTAATATTTTTCCTAATAATTTATAAAGCTATTGCCTATTAGTAAGATTAATAAAAATTTAATTTAACTATACTAAATAAACCAGTAAAAATTATTTTGTTAAGAGGCCAACAATAGAACAAAATTGACCGTAAAAACATGTTAAATGAACACGTAAAAATGATAAAAAAAAACGTTCAAATAAAATATTTACAGATGTATAATAACTATAATAATATTAAATATCTATATCTATTATAATTTATAATGTAATATATGTTAATTAAATAATTCATTATAGTAGGTATAATGATTGCTACTTACGTAATTTTGACAAGCAATCTATAACAAAATGAAATCATTTATTCACTCGTGTGTTTATCGATAGAGGCAAATATTGAGTAAAACCCATGAATATCAAACAATTTGAAATTATTCATTATCAAGATTGGACTATACTATTATTATACTTGTACATATTTAATGACTCTGTTGGATAAGTATTTCAGATACAAAAAAAAACCCTACATATCATTATTCATAGTAAAAGTCATATAAAAACGCAAGGCCCCATAAAGCGGGTGCCTAGTTTGCCCACCCCCTTTCACCGGCCCTGCATCTGATACTTGAATAGTAGCAATTGAAGTATCTGTATTAGACTTGACATCATAAACAGATCTTAACAGTGCCTTACCTATGATTTGTTTTCAGAGGGGAGGCTGAAACATTCATACTTAACTCTATAGGAAAATAGAAAAATAATTTAAAAACATATATAAACACATGATATTTAAAATAAAAAAATTTGGAGTGGGCTTAAGCCCAAAACACCCCTCCCCCCTTGTATCCTTCCACTGACTTTAACAGTTTGAGATTCTTCCACTTCTTCTAAATTATCATCAAAATATTTTTAGAGCTGTTAGATATTAAAATTTTGTAAAAAGTCACGACATCACTTCCTTTTTAACCTACGGGGAATGATGGAATGATGGAATGATTTGTATGAGGATATTAGGATGACTTTGTAGACCTTTATGGAAGCGTGTCGCGTGTGCAGAAGAAATGTGCTTCCTCTTCGATTGTTCGTATATTGGAATATGAATTATGGAAGTCATCGTGAAGAGTTAAAGATATTAGCCGGGCGGTGCATTGAATAGTCTTCGAAGTGATATGTTTTAAAACGTTTGAATTCTATTAGTGTTAGATTTTTTTTACCGCATCCCATATAGTTGTAGACTGTAGTAGTGTAGTCTATACGTCCGGATCAGTTTGAGTAGAGCTTTAGATTGATAATTTGGTGTTTAGGGTGGAGAATTTATATCTAATTAAAAGAGTCTTCGTGCGTAAGCATACGCATATGATTATTTAAAGTTAGTCTTTTGGTTCGAAGGTGTTAATTCCATGTCAATTTTTTTCAAGGATTAAACCCAAACCCAAGTATCTAACTGAGTCGGGTGAGGGAACGTTATTTAGAGTAATATTTGGGCATATTCCTTGTTTGAGTGTAAAGAAAATAAAACTAAAAAATAATTAAAACGCTTATAATACCTCAGAAATATAGTCAAAATATCGTATTGTAAATAGAAAATGATAATATAAACATTTTATGAAAATTTAAAGTACCTATCTAGTATCTACGGTTGAGTTAAACCAAAAAACATTATCAATATTGTTGAAAATTAGTCTTGCCTAAAAATTCCCGTTTTCTTAAATTTGTTTTTCCCTGTAATAAAAAAAAGTAATGTGAATTTTTATTTTGACCTCTCTAATGTATAAAGTAAATTATATAAACACAAAAATAACATTTATTGTAAAATTAATACCACTCAGAATCTAAAATGTGGGAAAACTCATAGTCATACTAATTCATAAACTTAAATTATTTAGTGTTGGGAAAATATTTCCATTTAAATATTTTGTGGTGAATTTGAACAATTTATTAATGTTGTTAAAATCTAATTAAAATTTATATAAATGTTCTATATTTAAAAAGGTGGGCAAGTGGATATCGATCTGCTGTATAGTAGAGTTGTGTTAAATTTGAATGCAATAACAGGTTTTATTGTATACAAAAAATGATTCTAAACGGAGATGATTTGTCAGTCAATGATAATTAGTAGGATATATTATATTATTACCTATGTTTAAATTGTAATATATACCGTTATTTTACTCGTGATTTCGTAAAAAATAAATTTTATACGCTCATAAAATTTCTTCTGACACTGCAATTTTTTTTTTACAGTTACTTGAAGGAAAATTTATGGATAACCTTGTATTGGGTTTTTTAACCTTAGGTATAAATCAAAAACATTTTATGAATTTTCAACTTCAAAATTCCTTGCAAATTTTCGCGATTTTGATATATTTTGTAAACATTTGAATTTTAAATGCTTATAAACAAAAATAGTGACTAACGATTTATCATTTTTTATTTTTTTTTATTACGATAAGTACAACTTATTATAAAACTCGTAAGTCATTTCAAAAAAAAAAAACTTAGAAAAATCGAAAATTTCAATTGTCTATAAATAGCTTTAGAAAGGTCAAAATATTTTGAAAATTTATTCGTAAATAGATAATACTAATATAAACATTTGGTGAAAATTTTAAGTATTTACAATGATTCGTTTTTGAGTTATTGCAAAATAAAATAATCGATTTTGTCAAAAACTGATATGCGTAAAAATTCCCGATTTTTCGTTACCTTTTTAGAGTTTTTCCTGACGTATTTGAAAACTATTGAAAATATTTTACTTTGATCCCCTAAGATACCAACTAGATTCATTTTCCTTTACAAAAAGGGGCTGAAGTAAAAAATCAAAGCATTATTATTTATTTCTACTCTGAAACGTGATGACACACATAAAAAAAAAACATACATCATTGTAAAATCAATACATTCCACACTTCGTTCAGAATCTATAAGATATATTGTTGAGTGATATATCATACATATTGAATATTGAGATACGATTAGTTAATTTTGTTTTATATATCGTATAACTGTACAAGGGCGTATTTAGAAATGTCTTAAGGGGGGGGGGCACAAACAAAAAGTTCAAATTTGCGTACATGGGGCGCAGAGTTGTAAAATTTCTTATATAATAAAAATAAGTATAAAATACGGTGAATGGGGGAGGCGCGGACCCCACGTGCCCATCCTTTAAATACGCCCCTGTAACTGTATAAATTTAATATAAGATGCATTGTAATCTTATTATATATTTATCACAAATCATAATATTAACCTTAGATCATATGATCTAAGATATTAACGGTTATATAGATTGCATAATATTATTAATATTGGATTTAATTCTGAATTAAAATACATTTTAATATTTCACCCATTTTATTCTATCAACAATTTTGATTGTAATTTAATTAATTTATAGTATATCTATATACCTAAATATCAAATTGAAAATGTTTATAATTATAATTTTAAGTATATTAATATGTGGTCTCATACTTAGTTAAATAATTATATTGTCAATAACAAATGTATAATAATTTATAATTATAGCAATATGAAGTCGTGTCGTATGAAATATCAATATTCCATATTTTCATTTGTTAAATGGTAATACTGTTGTATGTTTCGTACCATACCGTACCATAAAGTGCCAAAGGTTCGTACAATACATTTTTGTAGTGTAGTCGAAGAATAACCAATAACCATGGTTGCAAACTGTAAAGGAATATTTGCTTGAGTTTCGTTCTTCCATGACAATTCACTATTGTTTGATTACATTTATCCATAATTCCTATTTAATTGATGCGTCTGCCGCTTACATTGGACGTTTGCATAATATTTTACCAAGCACCTACAAATTACAATCTACATTTATTTCTTAGCATCTACACATTGCACATTGCAATATCATCGCATTTTTATTTATCTACGTTATCCTATTAATTTTCGTAAAATTTCACTTAAGTGCATTTTTAATCTTATGAATTCGTTCAAAACGTTGGCCATCGATACAATTTAAGTTCATGTGTGGTAGGAGACACATTACTGAATTTTGTGAGACGTAAGTGTTCATTGACGTTTTAGCGTTTGATTTAGGTAATGTTATGATAAATACTGGCTATATCAATAAATTGGACCAAATAATTCTCCCATACATAATTAATGTTTTTTATACCATAGTGCACCATGTCAAGAAGTAAGAGCCGTAGTCGCTCTAAGAGCAGAAGTCGCAGCCGTTCGCGCAGCCGTAGGACGTCACGCAGCTATTCTAGAAGCCGTTCGGGGTCAAGTCGCAGCCGCAGTCGCAGCAGGAGCAAGACCCCGGTCGATAAACACAGGCTCCACGTCAGGGACATTGGTTAGTACTTGGATTATTATTAACTCAAGTATATTAAATTAATAATTAACCTATACATTTGGTTGAATTAGTATCTATGTACATGTTGGATAATTTAAAATTGTACAAATATTCATTTAGTTAAATGATTTTTAACATTTTTAATGTTTTTTAATGAAAAATGAATTTACAGAGGTCAAAAATTTAATAACCAGATTTATCTTTTGAATACTCTTAAATAACCTTAACTGCAATAAAAAGTACAGTTATTTGATGGCTAATCTGTAAAAAAACATATGTTGTGAAAACACAATGTTCTCTACTTGTTAAGCTTAGTATATTAGAATTATTTTTAAAACAATTTAAGAATTATAAATTTAAGTTAATCAAGACTAAGTTCAATCCAAACATAATTTTATTTATTTGCTATAGAACGCTGTAACATAGATCTATTGTACAATTATACTTTACATAACATAGTTACATTTTCAACAGTTAATATTCAATATCAGAAAAAATTTAAGTATATTCAGTATTTTTACAAATGTAAAATATAATTATAATGTATTCAATGCTTTTTCAAGCATTCAAATTTTTTTCCTATACCAATCTTTAACTTTAGTATTATTTATTATATATAAATATAGGCAACTAATGTAATAAATAATTATTATAACTCTTCAATTGTTAAATAATTTTTTTTTTTAGTTTATTGGTGTTTTACAAACCAAAGTAGGCATATTGAAGAATTGCATTTTATTTAAAATATGTACCTACACAAACATATGCGTGCTGAAAATATTTAAAAAAAAATATATTCTTTTGAATTAAAGTTTTATTAAATCAATTGTTGTATGCAATTATTAAATATTTTATAGAAAATATATTATCGAAAGGTTCTAAGTAATATTTTATTAAAATTAATAATTTTTTTTAGATAATGAAGTATGTTATTGTAAATTTCAGTTAATTACTGATGATGTATTTATTCACTGAATTAGGAAGCAGCATAACAAGACGTGATATTGAAAAAGAGTTTGAACGATATGGAACATTACTTGAAGTATGGATGTCAAGAACCAGACCAAGTTTTGCTTTTGTTGTGTACAAAAGAGATAAAGATGCTGCTGAAGCACAAAAACGTACTAATGGAATGTAAGTTGTAGTAAATAATATTAAATAATTAATATGTTTATTTATTTAATTACATTTAAAAATTCTTAAGTACTCATTAATATATATTAATATATTATCAGTATTCTCATTAATTATATTAATAATTATGTAAAATATATTTGTTATGATATTTTTCAGTACTTATATCTAAACATGTGATATAAAATCATAGACCTTATACTAATAGACGAGACATCCTTGGGTGGATACGGGTGGGTGGTGTGGTTTTTCGCAACTCTGATACTACGCTGTGTGAGTATTGATAAAATGCACGGTTTCAATGATTGTACAATCCCATGGTTCTTGTGTACATGTGTAGTGTATATGTACACCTTGATCAGCGCCCTCACGTGTGGACGCCAGAACTACTACCATGCACCGTCTATTAGTATAAAGTCTATGTATAAAATAGTCTAAATAGATATGATAAGGTAGTTAGTACCTTTCTATTTTATTAATAATTACCTACTTGATGCAATTTTATTAAATAATTAAAATAATTTTGTATCCAGCTAATGAAAACATATGTTCTCTTGTTAAGTTAGTTTTTTAAATATTTTATTTTAAAATATAATTTTAACTTTTAGTAATGAATTAATTATAATATGTGTTAATTGGAACTTAGGAAGTAGCAAATGTTAAAACAATGATCAATAATTAACAAAAAAAAACATGTTGATTTAAAATTTTAAAATTAATTTGTTTTCTCTTCATTTTTTTTCCATCAAATGTTTTATTTTTTTTATTAATAAGTCAGGTGCGTGAACTCATCATTGTTTTTATAATAACATTGTATTGAGGTATTTTCCTATTGTATGAGATAACTTTATTTTTAACACATAATCTTGTTATCCATGACTACTAAAATTTGCCATTTCCTTACTATCTCAGATAACCTTGTCTTTTATTTTATAAACCATTTGGTTTGTTTTTTAGTACTATACTTGCATAAAATGCTATGTGTTAATTCAAATGTTTGAAAGTTAAATTTCGTTAAATAAAAAATGGAATTTATACAAATATTAAATGTTTTCTTGTAAACATGATTCATTGATAACATTTAACATAAAATATATCTATTGGATGAAATTGGATTTTGATGCTTTTTAAAATTCTCCTAAATGTTTATTCTTTTTTATGTTCTAATGCTACATGAATTCAGCTTAGTGTGATTTTACTGAGGAAAATGACAATATACTTTCACTTAAATTAATAAAAGAATTATAACAGAAAATATATACTCTTTATATATGTGTGTGTGTGTGTGTGTGTATGTGTGTGTGTGTGTGTGTGATAGGCATATAGTCAAATCGGGCATTTTATTAAATGCCTAGGCATATATTCAAAGAATTTAATGTTTATGTTATTTCACTATCTGCCTAGACATTTAATTAAATGACTAGGGATTTAACTAAATGTCTATAACATTGTTATCACATGTTGTTATTTGGTGGCATTTGCTGGAACATTTGAGATTTTTTTGAGATTCAACAAGTAATAGGTAACAAAAACTTGTAATTATAATATAACTTTTATTTATTTTTTATGATTTAATTTTTAAATCAATAATAATAGTAGACACAAAATTAAACATATTATTTCACATACCTATGTGTATTTCATATTAATAAACAATACATAGTTTTTTTATATATTTAATAGCAATAAATAACTGATAGAAAATGTATTTAAATTTTTAAAATATAAAATGTTTTTTTATTATTTGCCTGGCATGAAATAGACATTTAGTCAAATGCCAAGTCATTTAATTAAATGTCTAGGCAGATAGTGAAATTGTATAAACATTAAATTCTTTGACTATATGCCTAGGCATTTAATAAAATGCCCGATTTAGGTTAGGTTAGACTAAATATTTACGACATATATATGTAGGTAAGAGTAGTTCTGTTCGACCCGATTTGAATTGATTTTCATTATTAATAATAACCCTGCAATTAGTATATGGTTTCTGTTCTGTTAAATTTTAATATATGTATTTAGTAAGTGTAGTATACTATAAATATTTTTCCATTTTTTTCTTATACGACCGGGTAATATTATACTCTATATATGTTCATAAATAGGGAATTGTATGGAAGCTTCTTAACTGTTAGTTTTGCCAAAACACGTGGACTCAGTCGTAGATCATCAAGAAACAACAGCTACCGTGATTCACTTAGATGCTACTCTTGCAACCGAGTAGGACACTTTTCACGTTCCTGTAAAGAAGTCAACTATGGTTACAGACGTTAAGGTAATTATGTTTAATAATTAATAAATACATTTTTGTTTTGGAAATATATTAATTCTATTTATGAGGTGTATTTATCATATTGTAATTATATTTTGATATACAATTGAATATTGATCAACCACTGTAACAATTTATATAATAATATTTATAATATATAATTTTAGTATCACTTAAAGTTAAAATAAGACATGCTTACAACTTGGTTAATTGGTAAAACAGTTTTGATATAATTTATTCTATATTTACATATTGTCTAGGTGTTGTAATATTTGATAAAGTATATGTTTTCAATTATTATTAATGATCTTGAGGTTTATTTTTGTATATAACATGTATTTTATTGGTGTCAGCTCTCTATTTATTAAAGCATAGAGATGTTAAACTATTATTGCTTGCAGTTTATTTAACTATAACAATTTTTAATTTGAATATATGGTTGAAAGAAATGTAGTTATATATTTTTAAATAAGTTTAAAATGTGTATAATATTTAAAAATTTTAGAAAATGTTTTTCTTATATATTCTATTCTTTAAACTTTAAAGGTATATTAGTTTTTTTACTTATCATTTTTTTTTTAAATAATTTAAATTTAGTTATATTAAAAAACATCAGGTGTGCAATCTTAATAAATATAATATATGCATTTGATCATTTTATAAAATACATTTTAATTATTTAACATTTTCCTCTTAAATAGGAGAAATAAATTTTAAAGTTTTTATATATATTTCATTCTTTGCTTTTTAACACTTGCTATGCTGTTTAATTATCACTACTATATATATATTTATTTATTTTTAAAATCATAAAAATCTTTGAATTACTAATTTTAAATATCATATGAAAAATAAATAGTAAAATATGAATAACAATATTATATGATTAAGCTATAGATTCACTGCTAAAAGTGTTTTACTCAGTTTAAGCTTAATATATGATTTATTTTTAATATAATATAAATACACACTTTTGTTTTTATTACTTAAGCTTTTGCCTTCAAAGCATACAATCATATAGTATATACAGATATATAGTTAATAAACTAAATTGATTCTTTAATCCTTAAAATAGATGTGTAAAGTATTAATTTGCATAATTTTAAATAATATGTTAATTTATAATTTTGATAAAAACGACCGTGTTATTAAATAATAACAATTTATTTTTATTGTTAAATTTTGTATGCTGGGTGATTCTTTTCTCAATTAATATTTATTAATTAAAAAACTAATAATAATATTTATTTGGCACCAAATTATAAATTAAAGACTATTTATAAGTAACAAATGAAAAAACTATTTATGCTTTTGAAAAATGTATATTTTTATTATTATAATTTTTATGTTAACACTGTTTTAATTGAAAACATAATATTAATTTCTCTTTCTAAATCAGAAAATTTTTTTGAGTACTTAGTAACTTTAAAATCAAATTTTTTAAGAATATTTTATGAGATATAACTTATATGTATTTAAAGTCCAATTGAGTTAATAGGAGTGGTGAGGGGTACCCGTAAAATATTGATCTACTACTCTATCTAATCTTTAAATATTTATAACTTATAAGAATCAAAATATATATAAATTATATATCAAACTACTACTTTGGAATATGAAATAAAAATGTGTTCTCATAAATATACAACAGTAAAACTCAAAAAATTCATCACAGTAAATAAAGTAAAAATAGGTAATTACTTTTTTCAAAAATATGGTTTGTAATTACTTATATATAATTTTAAAAACTTAAATAGTTTTTTTTTTAAATAATCACCCAATATACTTAAAATTATGATTTATATTTTTTATTATTAATTAGTAAATAGTATATTATCTATATCTGTGATGTAATATGAATTTTATTAAATTGCATTATTTGTTTTGGAGAATATCTTATGCCGCTTCTCTAACACTACAGTCTTACTAAAATAATATTTCTTATGATCCAGGAAAATTTCTCTTTTGTTTTTTGTTCTTATGAAAAAAAAATATTTCCTCTTTTTAAACAATTGTATAATAATAATTATAAGCTATTTTATGCATTTAAGTTGAAAAATTATTTATGTTTCAGACAATTCAAATTGTGTTTAAAAGTAATAAAATTATTTATTTCTACATTTCTATAAGAAACATTTTTAACCTAATACATCTAGCTTTGAGCAGATTTTAAACAAAACCTATAGTTCTACTATTATAAAATATATATTCTTTTAATTTAAAAATTAATATTTTAGTGCAGATATCTTAGCATGTGATTATATTCTAATATAGTATGACAGTAGTTTTTTATTGGTAATATTTAAGTGATAAAAGACTTTAAAAAAAGATTTTATCTCATTTTATTTTATTTAAAAATTTTTATATAGATAACTGATAATTTTACAATTATATATTGAATTTTACACGTGGTTATTGTTATTATTAAAGATGATAAGCTGTATTTTTAATTCAAGTTCATAAATATTAAAAAAAAATTAAATTGTAACAAACAATGATTTTTATAAAATATTATACATATTTACTAATTTATAAAGTTAATATTTAAATAAAATTGTGTAAAAAATCTACCACCCACAAATAATTAAAGTATAAAATTCTTCTATATTTTTCAATTTATATATTTATATAAATAAACAGTAAATTAATTATTATTGGACTTATTTTTAGCAAAAAAAACTCAATTTAATGTAAAATTAAAAGAAAAAAAAATCATAAAAATAATATTTATTTTTTTTTGTAATCATTCTTATCCTTTTGATATCTAATTTAATCATAAACATATAAAATAGTTTGAATTTTATATTCATATAGGAGGAATGTGAGTTGTTATGGTTAAATGAACTTAATTGGGGCGTCATTTGCCAATGATGATGATGGTGTTGTTGATATTGATGGTGTTGATTTGATGGTGGTCATGACACCAGTATGTTCCTCATTGTTGGCACAACATGATGGTTTGGTAGATTTTTATACAGGGCGAGCTCATCGAACGCCGTCCAATTTGTCAAAACTGTAATATGGTAGGTATAAGGTGTGTATTTAATCAGTGAAATGGAAAGTCTAGGATGTATAATTTTTTTATTTGACATGTTCTATCATTTATGTTATAATAATTTGTACTGATAATAGCCTATGTCTCAAATAATTAATGCATGCTAAGAAAACAATAAATATTTGATTTTTCTTTTAAATGTTTAACTATTTGCTGTATCCAGATTCCAAATTTATCATTTATATTCATAAAATATGATTAATAATGAAATTTTAAGTATTCTTACATATTATGTATAAATATATATATATCTATATATATATATGTATTGTATATGTACACTGTAAAGGATATTCTTTGAAGACAAATGAATTTGAAGTGGTGTGGTAATGAAAACTAAATTATCATAGCAATACAAAATTACTACGTTTTCATAGGATATACTGTATAATGTACTGTATTGTCTGTATTTATGTTGAATATTAAAAACATATAAAAGAAAAAGTTATTTAAGGTATTTTCTTCGGTTTAAAAACAGTATATAATTTTACTATAGGCTTTAATATTTTTATTATTTACATATTATATTAATTAAGTTTTAATTAAAAAATGTATTTATGTTTATACAGGTGCTGCTGACTCAACATCACCAACGAAAAGGATAACTTGTTTTTAATATTGAATAATATTCTCACATCAGTTTTGAACGATAGTAGTTAATATTTTTATTTTCATGAGCCAGAACATATATTGGTTAATATGTATCACTTAATTGATTTTGTTTGCTTATTTCAACCTGGTTTTTTTTAAATATTATTACACCTACTTAAATGGATTCAATTTGTAGGTATGTTATGAAAATAAATCTTTTTTTATAGTTGGAAATACTTTTATTTTTTATCCACATAAATAAATCATTATAAATAATAATCATTACTTATAATTTATAAATGTTAACCTAAATACCATCCTTATAATAAATGTAAATATTTACAACTAATTACATTTTATTTTCTGATTGCTTTTATTAATGTATCGGTTTTACCATGATATATTGATATACGTGTGTTTATATTTTTGTGTCAGTTAGCCTTTTTGAGTAGAAAAGGTAAATAGTAATTAAATTACTATAATTTTGTGAATCCTAAATTAAATAAACAGGTACCGCATCAATATTAATACCAATTATGTATGTATATATATATATATATATATTTAGAGCTTAGAACTATTTTTAGAGCCTAGAGGAAATTACATAACAGGAACATTTTAAATTTGATAAATTAAACTTGTCAAAAAAATAATTGTAGGAGTGTATACAATATGCTATAATATAGTTTCATACTTTATGACATAGTATGTCAGTACTCAGTTAATACTATGTTTTATTATACCTACTTATTATATTAATAAATTATTAGTTTATTGGTGAAAATAAAACTTGTTTTCTTCTCCATAAAAATTAAAAATTTTTTTTTTCAATTAAGAAATATAAATCATTGTATATTATGTAAACAATTTATTATTAAAGATACAACTTTGCAAAATATAATATTACTTTATGATGACATTTTATACAATATACATTAAATTGAAGGTGTTTTAAGATATTCTACTTCTTATGCATAATGGCTTCTAACAATTATTTTTCTAGTCTACTGACATAATTATAATATTTTTTTCATGATAAAATCTAAAATAAATACATGATTTTATAATCTATCAGTTAGTTATACTTCATAAAATAATATTATAATAAATGTGTTTTTTTGTTTTTGACAATAGGTATATAATTCAAATTATTGTAAAATGAACGGAAACATAAATGACTTTTATCAATTTGAAACATGTTTAGAAATATAAGCTGACAGGTCACAGCTCAAAATCATCTTCATAAGCACTATGCAATGATTTATCATTGAATTTAAATTTTACATATCTATCAACATGATCTACTCAATGATGGGCTACAATTATTAGTATCTAGATATACAGTAGTGATTTCTTAAGTTTTTTTTATATATAAATAAACATGTTTATTATTTATTAATTGAATTTAATACTTTGTAGAATAAACAATCTATAAAGTCGTACACAAATTAGACATAAGCTATAATGAAATACATAAAGCTACTTTTAGCCTTGTAGCCTGTAAGTAGGTATTAATTTATGGAAACAATGGTATAATTTACAACAGTAAGTAATCAAAACAAATATTCTTGTCCGATGTTTAATTGAGGCAATGTAACATGGATTTCCATTCAAGCATGAAGTTATTATTTAATATTTACTATCTAATATCATTGATTATAGAATATATCTATTCTATAATCAATGCTAATACAGTAATACAATTGGTTATAAATACTAGTATTTACCTACGACCTACCTCAACTAGGTACTCAATTTTTAACTGAATTCATATCAAGTATTTAAGTTATTATTTAATGTAGGTACCTACGTTTTTGTGACTACGTATAGAACTTTCATTGGTGTATGAAAAGAGTACCAAAATAATAATTTAATCATTTTTCAACATAATATTATTTACGAAATATGAATGAGTAATATAGTTATAGTATAACTAAAGAATTTTTTAAATATTTTACCTATAAGCCATAATCCATACATTTTATTATATCTCCAATTGTTCATAAGTTTTACCGTGTAAAAATTATTTTCTCCACAAACGTTCTAGTAGATTTATTTTTTTATCTAAATGGCTACGCCCTACGCGTATAGTATCTACATATTATTGCATTAATGAATGAATTTATTTATAATAGGTAATTTAAAAAAAAAACCTGGGTAAATAGGTAGTACTCGGCTGTACATTATAGGTGTCAAGTGGGTCACATCTGTAGTGAACTAGCGAATAAGTTAAATTTGAATTCAACGATTATCGTTGAACGATATATTATTGTGTACAAAAAACAATTCGACCAATTCGCCCCAGGATCTATAACACATTTTTATATTTAATTCAAATATGAATCAATACGTAAATGAAAAAATAATAATATATTTAGTAATGATAAAAAAAAGAGATTGTATTATGTAGATAGTTATAATTTATCTTCTCAAAAAATGACAAATTTACCAAATTACAAATTATTACAAATGACCTCTGACAGACTAAAAATTAGTAAATTACCCTGTCACGCATTACACATTATTACAGATAACTACTATAACTATCTACCTAAAAGTATATTAATATATTGATATAAAAAGTATAAGTATTAAATGGCGTTATTAGGACTATGAGAAAGGGGGGTCGGGGTAATCGGTAAGAATGCGAGAATGAGAGATAGTTATTGTTTACTTCTCAACAAGAGTAGTGACAATTTATAAATTTATTGTATCCATTTATCAATATAAGCAGGTAAGTACCAACTTAATATTACTATTTTCTTTTTAGTTGGAACATTATTAGGTATAGGTACATACGTCATATACTACGTTTGTATTACAAATAATAGATTTTATAAAAATAAATTTAAATATTTCCTAAACTTAATTTTTCAGTGGGCCGATAATTATCTTATTGGGTACAGTACCTAATGTATATGTATATATGTATTATGACTCGCAATACATATATATTATATTATATATTTTCATTCCCGCATTAAGTTTATGAGTTAATTACGTTTTATATAAATATATATAATATATTTTGAACGACATCACTACGTCAGTTATATATGTGTGGATACCTACACTGGTCCAAGAATATAGCTGCAATTGAGATAGGAGCAAAACGTTTTGACTACGGTGCGTAATTTGAATAAGTTACACTGTTACACAATCCCATGCGCCTCGATATATCCGTAGCAGTTATAGGTAATAGCAGTCTGCAGACAGCAGTGTTTTTATATTAGCATCTATTACAAGCTTATCAATTATCTTATTATTAATTATAAATTATAATTATGTGGCACTGACTTGTATAATGTATATTATGCACAGACGTCAGATGGTCTATTCATCCATTTGCATCATATTCAGATCTAAGAATGAAAAAAGTAAGTCAATGGACACAAAATATGATCCTATAATAAAATAGCTTAAATTAGGTACCTGCCTTTATTATTGTTACTAATATACGTAGAGCTATTCGAAAAAAAATGATAGACATATCGTAATTTGTACTTGATAGTTTTTTAAATTTATTGTTAGGTATACATGTATGAGACTATTAAAACATACAAGTATCACACCTTGTTATATGAGTATAGACAGTACAGTAATATATGAAAAAAATGTTTCTTTGAAATATCTATACTGGCTATGCTAATATTCTATAATATCTAAATGAAGGCAGTACGCCTTCATCCAATCATTTATGACCATATCCTCTCTTGTTGTACCTACATGCCAAGCGCGGCACTAGATTTTTTTCCCAGGGGAGGGAGGGCTGGGTGGGACAAATATTTTTTTTACAAAGGTTAAAGTTTTTTCAACAATTAGTGAGGTTATTAAAATAAAATATAAATATTTTCGTGCCGTATAACATAATAATATAGCTATTAGCGTTATAGTATACGAGTTTTTATATTTTATGCTCTAAATAGATAATATGTACACAATTTTGAATAGTTAAAAATGTTTTAAGAATAATGTCGAATATTTTTTATGTACCTTAGGTATATAAGAAAATGATTAATTACAGACCTTCAACAATAGCTGTATATTAATAATGAAGTAGAAAAATGATAATTTCTTTATTATATTTTAATATTACATACCTTTGTGAATGAATGATTATGTTTTTTTTACTTACATTTCATAAATAAAAATTAAAATAAATGTGTTTAGTAATGAACAGATGAATTTGTTTGACTCAAGTTTAATGCAATGATTTGGGATACCATTGTTTATTTATTTTCATCCAGTAATTAGTACCCGATAAAGATAATAATAAATAAATAAAAGAGTTATTCTTGTTTTATAAATTTCAAAACATATTTTATTGAAATTGTATTAAATTTTTTCCTTTTTAGACAATACTAATAGGTTAGTCCATAATAAAAAGTCTAAGGATGTTATTTCATTATTTTTTCAAACTTTATTAGGTAATTCAATTATTATAATTTATGATTAATTCAATTTATTCTTCAATTGATAATGTTTTATGACTTAATTATATCGTACATATTTTTCAGTGGGGGGGGTTGGCGAGGGGGCTGAACTGTTTTCTGGTGGGGCTCTACCCCATGGCGCCGTTTCTGCTACATGCCCAAGTTTATAGAATTATATTGGTATAGTTACTATAACTATGTAGATACATTGTAATAAAACATCACGTATCGACGTAACCAGCGGGGTAACTGGGTGAAAAACTAGGAAGAGGGGAAAAATAATTTATTCATTAAAATCGAAACCATAATCCTAATTGTTTATTTTTCACAAGTCTTATTAAAACTCATTTTATGGCTTAAAAATAAAGAGTAGGTACCTATAACCATATCGTTAAATACTATTAAATAGGTACCTACATAAGAGTTCATAAAAAAGATGCTATAACTTGTTTGAAAAAAATAATGTGATGATTATAATCTTGTAATCATAATATTTACAAAACCAAAAATAATCGAGTTGTTGGTATTTTCGTAACCCAGATAATGCGACGAGTGAATGATATGACGTTGACAATAGGTCAACATGTATATTATACAATAGGGAAAACGTGAAGTAAATGTACTTATATATGTGCAATAATTCGAGGGGAAAATATTCGTCTTACAAATGTATGTTTTGCATTTTTTATACTTATTTTAAGAGATTTAAAGATTTTTAGCGTTGGCTTATCTTGTGGGGTGAAAGGGGGGCGACAAATGATACCTTTGTCCTCTCCGCTAAAATGTATGAAGACGAGTGCCACCCTCATAAAAAAAAATATATATATAAATTACTCCACTGGATGCAACTATATCATATATGTACGAATATTATACCTGCTGTGGACCGCGGTTAACGCGGTGGTATTACGGCCGGATATCCGTAATAACCGGTTATACGCGAACGTTGGACGTGACGCAAAAAGCGTTTCGAAAGAGCTTTGGTGCTACTAAAGGTACACACATATATACATATAATATATATCCCACAATACAGTACCTATACACTATTTATGTATAATAGGTACTTACACACACACACACACACACATTGGTATAATGGTATTTGAGCGCACGCGCTCTCGAGAGTCGGGTTATACGCGTGTATATACGCGAGCGCGCGCGCGTGTGTGTTTGCGCGCAAATGCGCGCGCACGACCGTTTATTGTGTGCTGTGCTGGTGGTGTTGAAACGCCGAGAGCAGCCCGCGTCCGCCGGAGTCAGATGAGCGCAGCTACGACACCGCGGACACACTGGAGCCGCGAATGCTGCGGCGCGTCCTTAGGTTGACGTCACGCGGCGGCGTCAGCTAGTACGAACTTTCCAAGGGTATGGTTCGCCCATCGGTGGCGGGGCGGCGGGAGGGCGCTGTATACAATATATACATACATACATATACGCGGCGGGATTGCGCGCGCGCGAGCGAGCTTGTGTGCGAGCTTGTGCGCGGTTGTGCGCGCGTACGAGGCAAGGCCGAGAAATTTGTCGGCGAGGGTGGTCAGGGCGAGAGTAGGTTGGCGCGGCGACGAGGGGAGGGCACGGCGACGGTACGCCGTACGAGTATATATATATATGTGTGCGCGCGCGTGTGTGTGTGTGTGCGCGTGAGCGGGTCTCGGGGTCGCGGGCAGCGGACGGCTGCGGTCCGGGGCGGCGGGGGGGGGTGCGTGCTAGGTGCGCGCGTGTCAGAAGGGGAGGCGCGCGATTCGGCCGCCGCAGTGTATAATAGTAGTGTAGCTCTTGCAACATTCCGTGTACAATATCTTTCTTTTTTCTTTTTTTTTTTTCTAAAACAATTTTTTCGCTTTCTACGTCCACCCATTTACAATAATTATAATATACACATCATGTTTCGTACAATATCCATCGCGTTGTAAATATATATATGTACAATATATAAACAATATAATATATAATCATCACGACAATTACAATTATTATTCATCTCATCCGCTGCGGCACTTCGACCCCGTCAGCGCGACCGCCATGTTACCGGAATCTGGTGAGCACACACACACACACACAAACACACACACACACATATACGCGCGCGCACACACACACACACACACCTATATATAATATATTGTATATGTAATATGTATATTATATCACGATATATATAATGTTATATATCGTATACGCGAATACGGATATTTTTTTCCGTTCGTGCACTCGTCAACGTCGTCGCGTAATAACCGTCGTCTTCGGATAATTTTTGTCTGCTACGACGTTTTTTTTTTTTTTTACCGTTTTTTTGAAAATGTATAATATTGTTATCGCGGTGTAATCGTCGTCTATAGATATTGGCAAATATACGCGAGCGACTGCCACACAATATCGTCTCGGGGGTAGGTAAACGCGCGCCGGTCTGCGGGTCAATTTTTTTTTTCTTTATTCGGCTCACCGTCGTGTCTAGTATACGTATTGCATTCCGACTCGACCGCGACACGTACCCTAACGCGCGCCGTTGATGCCGTCGCCGTCGTCTCCGGGTCGACACGATTCGTTATCGCATTTAATAATAAATTGTTGTTCGACGATTTGCACCTCAACAACACGGACGGTACGGCGGACGTCGGTGATAAACGCGATGCACGACGAAACAAAAATATTATATTACACGGCAGCGACGGGCGACCGACGAGAATACCTATTGTGGTGATAAGTGGCGTAGACATAACATCGTATTATTATTGCTTTGACGTTTTTTTAACACGTCTCCCAAGTCTTCGTTAACTACGTCACATATAACTTTTTCACCAAAAAAATCTGTGCCACCGCCACTGCAGTCATGTCGTCGCCAATTGTGCACTCGAAGAATACGGATACGCGTCGTCGTACACCTGAACTGTCTACCGCAAGATGCACCGCAACGATCGTCTACTATAAATAATGGATTCGTATCGGTTCCGGCGGCTTTCTTGAGTGTAACGTATATTATATGACGTATATAAGAGTACACACTCTCGCCGTTTAGATTTCCGCAATGACCCTTCGTCTCCTCACCGCTCCCGCAACGTGTATGGTCAATTTTAGTCGTCCGTTGCTGCTGTAATGTCTCTCTTATTCGTTCATTTTTTTCGATAGACTTTTCTCAAAACACTCTTCCCCCTCCCCTTATCATCGTTCTGTGAGAGATTTCGTCACGACAGATACGTCGGTACGCCTTACTCTATAACAATAAGATAGTTCGAACTTCTCTTCATAAATCGCGTAATCGTTTCGCCAGGTCGATCGTATTTTTTGTACGTTCTTATCGTATTTGGCGTTCTATAAACGCTAAACGGGTGGTACGCGCGCGTAGTAAAAGTCGAACATCCGCCGTCCTCCGATCGATATGTGTCTATGATATAATATATAATATATTTCATCTATGTCGTAATGTATATATCACGAGGTATAATATTGTTATAGTTTATTATAGTAGCGTAGTAACTAGTAACTAGTATTAATATGATATAGTAGATATTTGTGCTGGTAGTAGTATCGAATAGTACAATACAACGGTATTAATTCAGCGCCGACTGTAAATAGTGATGTAATATAGTTTGTACTTTGCTCCCGTGAATCTTGATGAATTGTTTTATTATTAACGTCTATAAATATTTTCTTTTTTATTCGAAATGTACTTATAATAATCTTATTTAGATTGATGTTACAAACAACGAAACACAACGTTATTATTATTATTTATAGATATTTTATGATTTTGAAATACATACATTATATCGAAACAATGAAATCAATATGTCGATTCTGTATAGCTACAGAATATAAAATATATAATTACGTGTATATAGTACGCACTTTACGGCTAAACATGAATTTTAAACAAATAGATTTTTCACGATTTACAAATAAATATAATTTTTGTAAATTGTCATTATTGATTTTCGCTTTTATGAAATAAATATAACAATAGTTGTTACAGTTTGTATTATTTACAGACTTTTAAATAGCACGATACACTAGCTACATAAATTTATAACTATATAAGTCTATTAATATTATCGATTGGACACATTATTAGCGTTGATTTTGTGTTGGAACTTTGGAAGCCATTGAATATATTATATATAAATATATTATGATTATACACAATACACATATTACATAATACAATAATATAATGTTTATAATGAAATCAACTGTGCACTTTACATACGTACAATATAATTTAATTCGAAGAATAAACTACCTAATAATAGTTTGGAAAATATAGTACCTATAGTATTGATTATTATTTATTTTATATTTAGTTAAATCATATGAATGCATAGTCTCCGTTGTATCGTTAGTATTAATGCATTGTACATTATTGAGTGAATTTCATCATATAAATTCATTTTTATTTATAATTTGATAACAAGGTAATTTAAATAATAATCATCTAATGATACATTTATATATTTGTGTATAGGTTGTGATGTGTGACAGATAGCAACAATGGCGGTGGGCACGTACTACTGAAGCCCACCCCCACCACAACCTGGAGCCCTTAACCCAGGCATCGCTGGTGCTCACCATGGCGGTCGCCATCATCCTCCTTAATATCCTCATAATCGCTACGTTCACCAACATAAGAGGTATTATAATCGTCAACCGATTTTTATAAATAAAATATCTGGTATAATTAAAATACAATATTTCAAAACTGAGCGAGTTATTTTAACGTGATTAATGCCATTTAGAAACTACACTACGAGTATAAGCTTTTTTAGTAATGAATTCAATTTTTTAATAACTTATCACATATATATATATATATATATATATTATAATAGGTGGAGGAGAGGTGATGAATGTATACTTGGTGTCACTGGCTCTGGCCGACCTGCTCTACGGTGTGCTCGTAGTGCCATTTTCCGTGTATCCAGCACTAGTGCAACAATGGGTTTATGGAAAAATTGCTTGTAGAATAATCGGATACATCGAAGTCGCACTATGGACCGTGTCTGCATATACACTCATGTGGATTAGTGTTGACAGGTAACATTATTAATGCATTTTGATTCTATACAGGTGATAATAATTATTTCGATTCTTCATAATAATGCACGATGGTCACTGAGAGATTATAATAATTATTTTATTGGTATACTAAAACTAAAATACATTTTGTATTAATTAAATATTATAAAATTAGTGTATAATACCTACTATTTTGGCCACATAACATTTTTTATGGTGTTAAATTGCCTATATATGACGCCGTCATAAGAAATATCGATTAACTGCTTACTTATACAGCATTTTAGCCTTTAGGCTATTCTTTGTACTTTAAATTATTAATTAGTTATTGACAACAGTAATTTAAATTTAAATACTATATATTTCCTAAACACAATGGCTTTAAATCTTTAAGTTATAGTTATAAGTAATATAGTGATCGTTATAGCCTAAAATTATATTTTTAAAGGTGAAAACGTTGAATAATACTAAAAGTTTATTATTTATTTATAAATAATGTTGTTATTATAAAATTTAAAGTTTAGGTAAAAATAAGAATGCAAGGGTAGGGTAAACCGCAGGTGAATTTTTAACGTATTTTTTAATTCCATGCTTTGCTTAATTTTGTAAATGCTTATAAAAATAATTAAAATCATTGGTTTAAACTATATTTCAAATCGCATTTGTATACTACGTTTTAAAATACAAACTATTCCGCTTCAAAAGTTCAAATTAAAATAAATTTAATAAGGAATATATATATAAGTCATAAAATCCAAAACAGTTTACTTTTTATTTTGCCTATAGGAATAGTGTTGCGCTTTAAATGGATCACCTTGGGTTGTTATATCAAATGATTTTGTAGTAAGAGCGTAGGTACCTAATATACTGGTATACCTAACATAATAATAATATTATCTTTGTTCTAACGGTGTATATATAATTTCGAGCGTGTGTCTCATCGACACGTGGTTTATATTTTGTATACAGAATTAAAACACTCAATTATGCCAATTCCGTGTGTATATGGTATTATACGTCCCGCGCACCTTTTCCCACCATCGCCGATGTTGTGACTAAATCGTCATATGTAAATTGGCAAAATGTTCTCAAAAATTTGTTTTAAAAACCGATTTTATAGTTATTTTATATTCAATATTATAATGTGATAATTAAACTATAGTCAATTTAATATATTTATGGTTTATCGCTGTACTTTATATAGTCATGTATTATATCTAACACATTATTTTTTAATTCTTAGATCAATCCAGATTTATTATAAACAAAACCGTTTTGTATAATATTGTACTACCTACTAAGCATATATATCTATGTAAAAAGATATGTCTCATACATATTATTATTATACTGCAGTTCGATCGCATGTCTTAGTTGCGTGTTCTGCACTTTTACGCGATGTGTATACATTCTCCTCATCGACGACTGCTGCACGAGGAGAAACAAATTATACTCACCAAAATATAAAACATCAAACATTTATTTTGCGTGTGCACAACACCACATTCTGCAATCACGTACATCGTGATATCATTATCATGTAGTGGCATCGTTGTAGTTAATGTCCATTGTATTGTACTGCCCGTTTTAAAATTAGACTTTAATGGGAGAAAAAAAATGTTAAAGCTGTTATATTTTTTGTTAAACGTCACGTTATAACAATATATTATTATATGTGCACATATTCGTACATACAAATAGCGAACATTTTTGTGCTAAAACAATAATCTAATTCACCTTTTACACTTGGATGGACGCTCTCCGTTAATCATCAATATGTATACCATTAGTATACATACTAACTTAAGACTTAACCTATCTAATACTAAAACAATTGCTTTTGTTAGTTCTAATGCAGTAGGATATTAGGCAGGTCTCGAACACAAGTCGGTCTATATTGTCATTATAATAAATGGATTGTTGAAATATTATTTAATGTACAATATTATACAATACATTATATTACAAATTTTACAAATCACGTTATATATTATTTATTATTCAGTGAAATTTTAATCGTAGAGCACTCAAAATTATTACCCATAACTTGACCTAACCTACGACGGATTGAAGAGTGATATGTGTGAACCTCATTGGTCTATAACTGTGACATGCACACAATAATATATAACATATTAAACGATACCTATATATACTACAGCCATACTATTCACCCAATGAAATAATACGCTTGTGTATGATGTGCTTTCTTCACAGGTATATAGCGGTACGCAAACCAGTCCGATACTTTACGGTGCAGACGCGCACCAGGTGTCAGTGCTGGATGGCGTTTACGTGGATATCGTCGGCGATGCTGTGCAGTCCACCGCTGCTCGAGTTCGGTGATCCGGTATTCGACCAGGACACGGCAGTGTGCATGCTCGACTGGCAGGGCATGGCGGCGTATTCGGTGACGCTGTCCATACTGGTGTTGGGGCCTAGTCTGATCACTATTCTGTACACGTATGTGTATATTTACGGTGCGATCAGACGGCTGCGGCGTGGCTTTCTAGCACACGATAAGGTATAAAATACTAAAACACCGACATTATAGACATATTATAATATATAAATATATATAAACATATGCCGATATACATGGTTGAGTGAATAATAAATAGTGGAGAATCGTTTAGAACGACTCCGCCATATTTTAGAGTGGTTATAGTTCTCTATATATTGAATGGCCCAGAAGGCAATACTTGATTGTGATCAATAAAAACAAATAATACAGTCATAGCTATTATTACCAATAATATTTACAACTAGACAGTATATTATATGCAGTAAAAAACTGTATATATAATATAAAAATATGCAATAAAGAAAAATGAAAAAAAAAAAACAAAATATTTTCAATAGTCTGTTTATGATTTATTTTTGTATGTTCATTCAAGAACGTATATAAAATTAGTAGGTACTAACTTGCCGGCTGTAACAATTATCAATTAAATTAAAAAAATAAGATTTGTAGTAAATAGTAAGTATTTGACAGTGTTGAACTATCAAATGCATTTCGTGTACAGAAAAAGGCAATTATATATACTATTAAAATCACAAAATCATGAAATAAACCTTTTCATAGGGAAAGGTGATTATATGCTTTTGAATATTTGCACATAGTCACGATATAGATATAAAATGGGCGTAACTTAACTATACAATAAACATAGTTTTATAGTTTATAATTATACATATTGATATAATAAACAAAATTATATATTATATAATATATTACTAAAATAAAAGTATTCATTATTTATCTATTATTATAAAGCAGTATAGACGCTACATATTTGAAATAATTTGTAACAAACTAAATATAACACAATAAATCTTTAAATTAATTTTATTAATGTTTTTTTAGATGTAGATATTTAAAACAATTTTTATAATGTAACAAATACAGTATGCAAATAATTATAAATGATTTTCGTACACAAAAATGTATCAAATTCGGGATTTGACTCACGTTAACCGTTTTTAATTTGAGGTTGGCTATATTTTTATGTCTCTTAATACATTTTAATATAAAGTTTACGAGGTGCGTCTATGGTCTATTTCTTATAGATACGTTTGACGTAGATATATAAATTGTAGATAGTGTCACCAATTTTCCACCTCAACAATAAATAATATAATACACAAACCTGGGTTATAATCTATTTTATGTATTATGTATATTCTACAATAGTTGAATAAGCATAAAATATTGATGTAAATTGCTAGTGTTGGGTTTTTTATAACTGTTTTTTCTGTCGCTTGTCACGAATTCACGATACATAAATTACTAAAAATAATTTAAAACTATTTATGACATTTAGTTGGTAAATAATATTTTAAATATGCTTTTAAATTAATCAGATCAACATAATGTTTAAGTAAACATAGACAGCATAATCAAACACCAAGAATTAATTTAATACGTAATACAAAAACAATTCATAATTTACATGATTAAAGCGTAGGCTGAGAACTCTTTGATTTTAGATTCAAAATTTATATATAGAGTATTGGTTGGACATTTGCATGCTCTAAGAGTTTTAGTTTACCTCGGCATCATTAAGTTTTTAAATAATACTCAAACTTGATACTTTTATTTTTTGAAAAATATTTCTCAACTTTACTCTTGGTTCTCATTTGAAGCTTAACTTTTTAAAGTTCTAGCTGGTGGATTATTTGTCTTTAAGCTGATAAGGTGGTGAAACCTTAAAAATTTTAATGGTGGCATAATATTTCTTCAAAACTTTAAATAACATATTTTTTTTAAAGTCGTTGGCTTAAAATAGTTTTGTATCATTATAGGTAAAACATTGAATTTATTAAAAATTTATTATAATTTTTAAAAAAACAAAACTATTGTTGATTTAATATTTGCGTTTTATGTATATTTAATTATTTGATCAAGAAATGCTTTTTTTAGTTTTTTTACATAGAAATTAAAATATTCACAAATAATGCTAGTTAATTATACTAATACTATCGTAATCATGGTATGACATAAAATTTCAATAATTTAGTGAGGTATATGTATATAATAATTTATTCAAGTTCTAGTCGAATTAATCAAGTTAAACTGTTAAATTGCTTAAACGAAATTACGGTAGATTTCTTATTACATTTTGACTATAATTAAAAAATTAAAGGGACCAGCTACGTTTGTCCTTAATTTGATTTTATTGGAATAATGAATCGAAAATTTCCTGGTGCTTTAGACATTATGCATACGCATAAATAATGTATTGTTTACACTAACCGATATGTCAAAAGTTTAGAACTATTAAAACATTTTACAGCTGCAATGCAAAAGATATTAAATATATTAATTTTATCCATTATACTCTAATATATAACTACGAGATTCCTAGTCTTATATGTTTATAAATATCATTTATAAACATCATAACTCACTATTTTCCATTTTATTAAAATGTATTGTTTTAATAAAATAGTATGATTGAGTACATAACCTATACATAATAGGTATGTACGATATTATAGTCTAATCTTAATATTTTAATCAATATTCAATATTGTTTGTGTAATTTTAATTAGTTCTTAAGCAATATTATGACTTAAGAATTATTTAAGCATTACTTACATATTTACCGGAAGATTTTTCAAATAATCAGTTGTTAACACAACCATACATAATATTATAATAATTTATTTGAATATCAATGTAGTTATTATGTAGTCATCATATTATTATAACGGTCGTCTATTATTGTTGTATACAGGAGTACGTAACAGCGTTGTCTGAAAACTTGTCCAATCCTACACACGTCACGTCATTCGTGTTGATCGTAACGTTTTGGATTTGTTGGACCCCATTGATGTCCATCAAAGCATACCAGCAACTGGGCGGTGTACCGGCGGTGCCTGGTCATGTCCGTTTCGCCGCCTTGTGGCTGGGCATTTCCAACTCGGTGTGGAAGGCGTTTGTGCTCATATTTCTTAGCCCGCAGTTCCGTGTCATGCTCAGATTGTTGTGTTTGACGGTATTTTGCAAACGGAAAAGTCGCGCTGAACTTGAGCTACTACAACTCGACATGGAAGATCACTTCCTTTAAGTTAAGTATTATGGTGATGTTTTTTTTTTTTAATAATCATTATTGTTGAACTTTGTTTTTGTTATTAATCGAATGTTCTTCCCGAGAACAATCATTCGTCCATTTGTTTACGTTTTATTCAGATAAAAAAAAAAAATTGTTTCAAACGAAATCTAATTTATTAAAATTGTCGTTGGTTGTATACCCCCGAACTCATGGATTCATCCATGGACTAGGAGAATTTTTAATAATTTTAGTGTGCCGATAGAGCCAGTATAATCATACATGTCATACTAAATGGTGTTTTTCGGAACATTGTAGAAAAAATTATTTTTTATAGACTGTTTTTAAATTATTAACAATTGTTTTGGAACAACTTGTAAATTAGTAGATCAATAAATCACGTATGAATATATATTTTACGGGCAAATAAAATTGGTATGTATAATATACGTCAAAAGAAAGAGTTGGGCAACAATTTAAAGAAAAATAACGTTTCCTTCTTAAAACTTCAACAAAATACAAATCATATTAAATTACAGGGCTTCCAGTCAATAATCTAATACATATATAAGTTATCAAATTTAATCAGTTAAATGGAGATTAATCATTTTCGATATTGAATTATTTGTTTTTATCACAAAATAATATTAAATAGGTACTTTTATTTTTACGCCCAACTCTGAAATCATGGTACGACTTTTTATCGTGGTTTTAATTACCACTCCATAAAAATATGCCTACAATTTTTAAATCGCACTGATTCGTTTTGTTGAGATTTAAGATGTATGAATATATAGGTGTAGTCTAAATAATATGTAAACAAACGAAATGCGTATTTTAACAATAATCACTTTTGGAATTATATTTTAATACGAGTTGTTTGTTCCTATTGTAGTGTTATTATTATTATTATTATTATTATTATTATTATTATCATTATAATAATTATTATTTTTACTATAATGACTTGAGCCTGCCACATTTTTAATAAATCGTTCAATTTAATATATTAATCGCACCGAATGAAAAATAAGCAATCGTAATAGTTAGAATCATTCTCTAAGTTTTAGTAATATGCCAAGTATCAATATTCGATTGGGAAAATATAATTTTTGAAAAACACCAATTAATAATCATTTTATGTCCATCTATCGTAAATATATGATAAACCCATACTTCTATGTACTTATATTTATGATATAATTAAATATCAATACAATTTGTTTAGAACAAAGAGGTTCAGCAATCATAATAATAATTTGTTTAGATACCCATTTTAAGAATATAGAATAAATATGAAAAGTTTTGTTTAACTTGTTTTAAAATAAAATTTGTCCCATGAATAAATTATGATTAACGATGTTTAACGTACTGTTTTATTTAAATAAAATTTAAAATAATAAAAAAATTTTGTACTTAATTTAAATAATTTCAATGCACTTGTTATGAAAATTAAAATAAAAAATATTAACAAATCGTTATAAAATTTGTATTTCTATTGTTCTATTTGATTGGTGTTTTCAATTATCAAAAAGCATTATTTGTGTTTTATACTAACCAGTCGGACCAGTGCATAAATTAAATAGTATTGATAACAATAATAAAATCACAGTACACGACAGGGTTAGTTTACTTTATCAATATGTTGGTCTATCATCTATTTTTCATCATAATATCATGTTATTAATTACTAATTATCTAGTAATCAATAAAATATTTTAATAATGTGTAGGAAAAATTCAAGCTTCATTATAATAAAAATAATATGTACTTTGGATAATCAACAAGGCTCAATGAATATGTTTGATTGTAGTTAATTTTAGTAAAAAAATATTAGTATTATAAAAGTTACCAGAGAACCCCTTAGGTTTTAGGCGCGCAGTTATTGTGATAATAGCGTTATGGTAAAATTAATATTGTTGACTTTTTTATTTATTCGCTGTAATCACCACTTCAGTCATTTAGGCGCTTACAAAAAATGAGATTCGGTCTTCATGTTTTAATTATAAACATTAGTTATATATTGTGTATATTGCTGAAAATATACACTTCACGTGGCCGGATCGACTGGCATCAAATATTTTGCGACAGCCCTTTTTTATCTGATGTACGATATAAAATGCACTTAAATAGAGAAATTATTGTATCGATATTATTGTATAAACATTATGAGAAAAACGCGTAGATTTTACATCATATAGAAATGTTTTATTGTTATTAAATTGACCTGCTCGTACATAATATGTTGAATTTGAAGGAGTCAGTATCGAAAAACAATATTTTAAGCCTGTAATTAGATTTTTTTCTAAAAATGTGCTTACATTATTACAATCATTAATGGAGCATTGCTAAGTCAATATTTTTTGTTTTGTTTTTATTGTTATTATCATTATTAATATTATGAATAATATATGTACATATAATTTCATTACATTTTTAAAATAAAATGCTTTCGATAATTTTTTAGATCGAAATCGTTTAAATAGAATTTTTCAATAAAAACGGCTTTACTTTGATACTGACTCTTTCAACTATACTATTCGTTGTTGGTTATTCATTTTATTTTTGAATTGATCATTGGTCAGTCGTAAAGATTGTTATTATATCACTGCTGTACTAATATACCGATATGCAATCAATTTGTACGATTAAAACCACATAAATTGTTATTTATTTATATAAAAGTTATCCTTATAAACAATTAATTAAAAGTAATCGTAGATCAAAAATACATTTTTATCACTCCTGTATTTTTAAGCACCAATTTTGGTGAATACCAAAGTTAAGCGAAGAAACTTTCTTATAGTGAAAGTTGACTGATAAACATTAGGAATACTACTAACTTTTTTTAAATCTATTTTAAACAAATACTTCATTAACATGAATGTTGGACAATTTTTCAAAATACTACTGTTTTTTGACAATATTTTCTTCTAACTCCTAAATGACATCATGTAGTAAAATGAGTAATTTTGGTTATAGTTTGCCAATTATTTAATTTGAACTAAACCAAATTACTGACATGCTTTTATTTATTATTATTTAATTTTTTATTATACATATATAATTGATCATATTGTTATTATTATAAGTGTATGTTTAAGACTGAATCATTTAGTAGATTTTTGATTAGATTCGTTTGTTTACATTGTTATTATACAGCTAATTATTATTATTATTTTATATTATTAACATTTGATTATTTTTAATTGGCTTGAAATATTTTAAAGAAAATGTTGATATGAGTTCTTTGGAAATGAAAATGTCCACGAGTTTAAAAGATCGAGTTATTTGTGACCTAAAACGCTTTGTTGTATATTATAATAATAATTATTGTCTTTTAGGGTGTGTCGATTGTTAATCAGTTTTTACAGAACTATGTGTGCATATATTATGTCGGGATGAAAATACCTATTACACATTTTTCTTTTTATTTATTTTATAAATAGTTACTCACTATACACATCAAAAAAGTTCACGAGCAGTTATTGTTTATTGTCATTATAAATAATATATTGTAATGTGCTTTAAGAAAAAAATGTAATGTTTTGTTAGTACCTACATCATGTATTATTATGTATGTTATTTCTATTCTTTATTCATTATTAGTATGATAATAATATTTAATGTGCCATAATTTTATATGTTATTCAGTTGTTGGTAGTGATTTTGAGATAAAATTATAGTACAAACAAGGTTTTTTCAACTATATTATATAGAAATCCGGTGTTTTTAATCATGTGTTATTTTAATACAATATTTATTACCTTTTAATGATAATTTGTTTTCTTTGACGAATCAATTCTAACATAATATATTGTTAACAATAATAGAACATTCATATTTCTTTAAGTTATTTTTTATTTATCGATAGTCAATAAGTACCAAAGTACCTCTACACGAACATGATATTTTTTAAATTAAAAACAATTTATTTAAATATTATGTTTAAAACTACGGATACAGGCAATTTGTTTTAATACCGAAAGATAACGATAGAGATGTAAAACAATGGTACACTAATGCATTTGTTACTGCATACTAGATATATGGTAAATAGACTGATTACATTAAATTTTTATCAGCCCTCAAAACTTAAAATCTTTTGATACGTAATTTTAAATATCCATATTTCTTACATAGATATTAGATAATCTTAACATTAATACCCCTGTTTTAAATAATGAACAATATTATCTTAACATATTAAAATTGAAACTCAAACGATTGAGTTGTTTTCGAGTTATTCAACTTTATATATTAAGGATAATAATATAGGTAATATGTAATCATTGTAATCCATGACAATATTGATAATGGATTTGAAAGATATGAGAGCTTTGGTAACTTTAAAGTCTTAGTAATTAATATTAACTTTCTATCATGTTATAATTTGTAACTATGGTAATTGAAATATAAATAATAAACCAACGAGAGAAAATATTTTTGCATTTACCGATTATATTATTATAGTTACTCAAATAATCGATAAAAAATATTTTTTGAATATTATTTGTTAATATCTCTATAAATTTATATCGAAGATGCTACGGATTCAATTCGAAATCTTGAACTCAAACATAAAAAAATATATGTTCATAAATTTAGCCATATGTTTAGTAAGTATATATATTTATATGTATATAAATTCTATAGTTAATATATTTTACTAATATTAATTTTAATATTATTTAAAGATACTCAGAGCAGTAGCCTTTGGCCATTGGGAGTTATTCAATTTCGTATATTATATTAACGCTGCCACAGTGTCATTTACGTTTTTTTCTGTTACCTGTTAAAAGACAGCATAGCGCAGTATAACGCAGCTTCTAAAATGTTTCAAAATAAGTCCTGCCACCCACAATAACTAAAATTATACACTATTATGTGTAAATTTAATTAAGACATTAATTATATCCTTTTAAATTTTTCTAACACTTTTTAATATTTAACTCATTAAAGCGTGTAACATTTATCCATGTGGATACGAAATCGTTTTTAACTTAAATTAGTTAAATTTAACATAATAATATACTATTAACTAATTAGCTTCGCTAGTGGTAGAATAATAACTTACAATGATCGTTAAATTAAATAAATGCTTACTAAAACGTTTAACATAAAAAACGCTTCGCTCTTTTTTTTTACATGTATAATAATTAAAACAATAAAACATATACATGCAATGGTATTAAACACATTGTCGATAATTTTACACCAGGTATTGACGTATTTCGAGTTAATAAATTCAATTAACTACATTACAACCTTCATTGTTGTCGGAGCTTTACTCAAGGTAAGATTGAATCTTTCGCATAATAAATCATGCATAAAGAAGAAAGTACAATTTAGCTATATTGAAATAGATATTTGTTATAAGTTATAACCCTAGAGATAGAGAGTAAATAATAATATTGTTTAACATTTTTAGAATGAATTTACCGATAGATTAAAACAGTATTATATTATATTTTTTTAGGGAAACACCATTCGTGCTATGCCTTATGCACTGATTTTAACGGCAATTGGATATATGTTTGATAGTTTTTATATTTTTTTCGGCACTACTAAGTATATAACTATATTTATTATCAATTTATCATTATTCATTTTTTTTAGTTCGATATTAAAGTCAATTTGTTTACTATTATTATAATGCCAATTAATATTAGTGTAACTATTATAAAATAATACTTTTAAAAACATTTTATGTTGAAGTTATGTTAGTTCGAGTTGTGTCAAATTCTTCCATTGTATAATGCATATTTTCTGTAAGTATACATTTATAAATACATTATAAAATATAACGATTATTTTTTATTTTAAATAAAAATAAATAAATTGAATAATATTGTTAAATGGCTTAACCCTGAAATCATACAACATTTAGCAATTAATTAACATATAAAAAAAAAAAATCGTTTATTCATTTCTATTATTTTTTGTTGAGCTTATTTTATACCACTAATATCCTTTTATAACTATAGTGATTATTTTGTATAGCTATCCTGTACATGCTTCTCTACATACTGATGTTATATTGTTATTGGCTGCATTGTATGACTGTGGCGCAGAAAAAACAAATAAGACTACAATTGGGCTTATATGACGTGGATACGAGATAGAATCGTCTTGTTCAGAAAGAAAAATATCTTCTATGAAATAAATTAAATTTTAATACACGGTGTGATACGTTTGGGTTTATCGCTTAATGTAATTTCTGTTTTAAATCATCTATTAAATTGTTTTAAATAATAAGATTAATTAAGATATAAAGATTAAGATAGTAAATATATGTATATTAATACTATAGTTAATTAACCTTGCGTCATTTTGAACAAACATGTAATACTTACTTACAATTTATTAAACAGAATTTTTGATATTGACAAATGATTATAAATACAAATTGTACGGATTAATTATTATGTTTAGTACAAACATTAGCAGTATTTATAAATTTGTATTTTAATATTAAATGAAATTATTTACTTATGCATAATGTAGATTTGAATAATACCTACTGATCATTTATACATTTTTGTAATAATTTTACTATGGATAGAACTCTAAATGAGTTTATGAATTCAGATTTTTAATTTATGATGCATAAACATATAAATAATCAGGTCTTCCAGTTCCCAATATATAATTTATAAAAACGAATTATCCATTTCACAATGCTCTTATGTTTGACTTTGGGCTGTAGTATTATTGAAAAACAATCTTTTATTGGAGACTGTAACATTTTTTAATTGAATTAGAAAATCATTCTAATGGTGTTTTTGTTAAAAATATTTATTCCCATAGCGTTTCCTGTCAAAATTGTAAAGAATAGAATACTCAAATTCTCGAGGAGTTTTTATTTAAGATAATTTTAAGAAAAAAAAATAGTAAAAAAATGTTTGTTTAATCTAGCTTATATAAAAAAATCATGATTTAAGATAAAAAATTCTAATATTAAAATTTGGTAAAAATGTAATTTTTATTTCTCTGTGATTTTTCATTTTTAATTAGGTACATCAATACTACAAAATTGATTTTATAGAAAACTAACTTGTTTTTTCCCCGGTTTAATTAATAAATAATTTAAATAATGTAAATTTATTTAAGTAGAAACTAGAAAGTAGGTATTAAAACAATTTTATTTTAAAAATATTTATAGTTTATTACATTTAGTTATAGTATTTATTTAACTACTCGTATAGTCGTATGTAAATAAATTACTAAGTGTCTAAGTACCTACCATAAAATATGGTTGATTTTTTTCATAGAATTTAAACTTTTGTTCAAGATTACTCTAGAACTTTAGCTTTTAGTTTCTTAAATATAATTTTTTACTATCTTTTTGACTGATTTTATGTTTTTATAAATTTCCAATCGTCTAACTAGTTTTTCGTAGAAATTAAAAATGTATGCCAAATGTTCTTCTACCGTGGGATAGATACATAGATACTTACTAATATCTTAGCAACATACTCTTATGAAACATTAAAACAATAGTATGATTTAATTGATATATCATATATTATTATAAATAAAGTAAAGTAATATCAGGATTGTCAATAAGTGTGTTTTTACAAAAGTAATAAAAGCAAACGCAAACGGTTTGCTGACGATTCGCTATGACACGAAATAATATGAATTGTGTACATCACCACCAAAACGATTCGACAACGATATTGTATTGTATTGTATTAAAAACGTTCTATCAGGTGTACCAGAAATACTAAACCATTACAATAGTAAATTAGTGTTAGGAACGAACATTTTAGTAAATGGTTTTAACAAACAATTAACGCCAAAACGATTTTTAGTTAACCATTTGCTATGAGTATGTGTGAAAATGCGCTTATTATTCAAGGTATACCAGCAAAGTTATCGTTACTAAGAAGACGTGTCCCTCTTAATTATACGATTCGTCGCTGATTATTTTAGTCCGCGTAATAAACATTTCGATATAATATAATATTATTATAGTTATAGTAGGTACCTAGGTATTATATTTATTATTAGTCATATTATACCTAGGTATAAACATTATATTTAAAGGTATTTTGTATTTATATGTTATATCGTTACCATTGTTCAACCACAGCGGTCAGCTAATATCAAACCATAAACTCGGAGCCTGGTAACAAAATTTGATCGTAAAAACATGTTTTCGTACTTTCCATTTTCCTTAGCTCTCATTACTTTGTTAGTCGTTTAAGGCAGTGCTTCTCGAACTGGGAGCCGTGACTATATGACTGAGTGGACCGTGAAATATATAATATTATATACCTAACCTAATCCTGGTAGGTTATAAAATAATTAATGATTTTGATTAAGAGAGCCCTAACAGTTTCACATTAAATTTAGGAAGGGCCCATGACAAAAAAGTTTGAGAAGCGCTGGTTTAAGGTGTATGCATACCTAACCATGTTGAATGGTGATAGTACGCAAATTTTACGATAGAAATGTATTTCCGTCATAGATAATAGTGAAACTTGTTATGATTTACGATACACATTGAGTGCCATTAAAGTATCTTAGATCGTGGTTTTGGTCACTGTTGGTGTGTAGAAAACGATAATAATATGATTTATATAAATAATTAATAATATAATACCTATGTTTCAAATTTTTACGGCTAATATTTTTAAAATTACAACAAAATAATTGTAAAATACTTTAAACTTCAAACAGTTCAAACGCTTTTCAAAAAAAAAAACATCTTAAAATTTAATATATGTATATATATTTTTAACTTTTTAACAACTATTCACTTACAAGGAACCTTAAAATATTTTTTTTTTTGATTTAGATTATTTTATAAACGTAATACAAAAAAAATTTAAAAAAAGACAACAATTTTAAATGTCTTAAATGTAGCTAAATATTTTGAATATTACATCATATTTAGACAATTATGGAACGAATCTAAATTACAACTTAAGAAAGTTATGACTTCAAAACCAATCCCTATTGATTACATTCATCGTTATTACCCTCTATCCCGTCCACTATTTAAAATTATCCGACTCGATACAATCTACCAATAACAGTTGAGGTTTCATCCAAGATTTTCTGCCATTCGATGTTGTCGCTAACTAGCGTTTCCGTTTATGTTTTTATATAATTTTTAACACGGTATATTACAAATTATAATTTAATATATTATAGCCTATAATTTATAGTATATCATATTATTTATATTGTAAAATGTGTACATTTACGTAAACCTAATTAATTTAGTACAATTAGTTTTAAATATGTCAATTACCGTTACATCTACTTTTGTTTCATCAAATTCAAGTGAGTATTTATTAATTGTTATTAATTTCACGATGGAAATGAAAAAAAATAACAATTTATTATTAGAAACAACAAAAAAAACTTGTTAATCGATAATGGATACAAGTATCGCTCAATTAGTAAAATAAGTTTTAAATAAATTTACTAAATAATATCATTTATTCGAAAATATAAAATTACACCTATTTTATAATGTGAAAAATGATAAGAAAAATGCATAGGCTTATAGAACATAACATAATAGTATTATATAATATAACATGATCCATTATTCTATAGCAACTTTTGTGGGTACTTTGTTTATTTTATAAACATTTGCTTCGTGTCAAATACACACATTTCTATTTTTTTTTCATTTATTCGTTTTTTAATATTAAAACAATATGGATAATCTCAACTACCTAGGTGAAATTGAATTACCTACAAAACAAATCAAAAGCCAAATTATGGTAAATGTAATCGAAGGAAGAGATTATTATAAAAGCCACATTGACACATATGTTGTTGTCGAAGTTCCATTATATTTTCGTGATAAAACAGCGACCAGAAAAGCATCAACTTCTCCATCATATTTTAAAGTAACTATATTAACTATCAAATAAGGATTTTTTTTTTTTACTAATAACATACATGTGTAATTTATTGAATCATCAATACGATATTGTAGACATTTATAATTGATCTTCCATCATCGCTATTAAATAATATATGGATATGTACATTACTATCACAGTAAGTTATTATATAATGTTTATTTAAAGGTTAGGTGAAAGTGGTTATAAAGATAAATGTGCTACCTATATAAGTTTTAATATTTTTGAAGGTGTATGAATTGCATAACATATTATCACTTCCAAAAACAGTTATTCTTGGGAGTGTTGTTATACAAATGTCCACAATTTGGTCAGAACCAGGTAATAGGCAATTTATTTCTAATATACTTTATTTATTCACAATTTATTTAGTCAATCGATAGAATTACGGCTGTAATTACTACAATTAAATTGTGAATTGTTACAATTTAAGTATTAACGATTTTTCATTTTTGAATCGTGACAAAAAAAAAATCAATTTTGTCATAAATTGGTCTCACGTATTTGCTCGTAATTTTTTTAAATTTTTTTCATGATTATCACGTATAACTTGATGAGAAATTTAGATCCAATTAGTTATCAGCTAGTAAAGTTAAATGTTGATAATTTGCATTTTTTTTTCTTTAATTCTATATAATGCTATCTTAGCTAAAAAATTGTTCCACGCTCCCTTGATTCAGATTGTTCTAATTTTGTTTTGCAATTTTTTGTTTTTTAACGTCATTTTCTCATATTTTGGGTCATTTTTTGTAGTTTTTGTACAATGTGGAGGCATTTTTTTCAAATTTTTTATTTAAAAGAAAATTTGTATAATACTCAAAAAAATCATTTTAATATTACTATTGTGGGGTTTTTGTTATGATTAAATTTATCGCGTACCGATAAGATTTACTGTTTGAGTGTTATATATTGATAAGACAAGTGCTTTTTCAGGCATACACCGATAATAAATACTTATCGAATATTATATTTATAAATTGTACGGAATAAATGTATATTATTGTTTATTAATATTATAATTCATATTTTAAATAACCTAACCTTATTATCACACTCATATCTCTAATAAAAATTATTATTCATAAATAAATTTTTTTCACTTATTTAATTAGTTTTTTAGATCATTTTTTAAGTTCATTTTTTTTTTAAGATTTTAGGACATTTTTGCATTTTCGTGTGTTTTTAAGTCCATCAACATTCTAACTCTATTTATCAGAAACCTCTCTTAAACTTGAAATTTGCAAACATTTTTTATACTATAAAAAGTATCTTCAGACATATAAAAACACATAGATTATTGTAAAATGTATTACTAAGTTACACTTACAACTTAAAATTTAAATGTCACTAATATAAAAACATATTTTTTATTCTAATAAAAAAATACTTAATTACTGACTTATGTATTTTCAACAGACAAACTGTTTCGTAATAAATGGTTGGCTTTAGTTAATTACGAAACAAATGATTTTGGAATTAGAGGATATTTAAAATGTGATATAATTATGTTTTATGAAAACCATATGATTAATAATTTAATCCTATCAAAACCATTGGGTTCCACAACAGAAAACATCCAATTTAATAAAAAGTTTGTACAACACACCTACTTATATAAGCTTAAATGTTTATTTTATTATATTCTCCTATTTATATACAATTTAAATACTTATTTTTAATGATGCAGAAAGATAATTTTTAGTACCGATTTCGTTTCATGTATAATAAACTAATAAATAATAATATATACTTAATATGATATATCGAAAATAAATAAATTGATGATTTTTTTTCCACTCAAAACAATATGTTTTTATAAATTTGGTATTCTATATCAGACATATCAGTGGTTTTCAAAGATATAGAGCATAGACGCAACTGAATTAAATTAAAATAAAATAATAGTTTAAAATGTTTAATATTAATGAACTCGCATATTGAGTTTTATAATTAAAAACAATATTAGCTTTAGTTCATAACTAATATGTTTTTTTTTTAATAATTTGATAAAATATTTTGTTTTATACGCATTACAAAGAAATACAATTGAACAGAAAATATTTCATGCATCATTTTTTAATTAAGATTTTCACAAATAAAAAAGTTTGCGAACCACTATTCTATCTATATTATACCTACATAATAAATAAAACATTTTAATAGATAAAATAAACATAGAAATGAAAAAATAAATCAATATGAATGATATTTTATAAATATTAATTGGTTAGTTACATTGACGTCTGATGAAATCGTTTAATTTATTTTCTGTCAAAATAATAATTCTGTTGTATTTAGCTTGTTATATTAATATCAATAACAGTATCGAATATCGATGTATTTATAGTTACATTTATATTGGACAATTTGTTTGATATTTATATTATTTTACATTACAACTTATTTATGCATACTGTATACTAACAATTATAATATATATATTAATAATAAGAAACAATTTTAGTGATTTATTTATTCCGAATGGATTTAAAATAGCTAAAACTCATTTAGCCAAGTATTCTATTAAATTACACAAAGGTGAAGTGATCCGTTACTTATATGATGAAGGTCCTAAATGGTTGTCAATTGATTTTGGAGAATCGCCTGAAGTATCTATTCATCTACAAAATAAATAAAACAATAATATATTACATTTATTATACCTACTTCAAATAGACAAGTATATTCTTGAATTTGAACGGAACAGAATTAAATTGGAACAAAAATTATTGGATAATAAACGTATATCCTCCATTATGTCCAATTATAAAATTTAAATTTATTTTATCTGGAAAAATAATGGCTAGCAGAATGATATCCATGCATGACTTTATAGGAAATGGTTGTTTTTTAATTTAAACAAAATATTTCAATATACCAATTTAAAAAAAGTTACAGATGGACTCCCATGTTTTGGTCCAGCTTTCTTGCATTTTACGTTATTGGAATCTCATCAATATTTTGGGAGGATACTATTATCTGTGGAAACTGAATTAGTACCAGCTGAAATTGAAAGTGTTGAAAGATTGCAAGTTGACGATATACATTCAATTCTAGAAGAGGTAATAAAAATATATGTAATTAGTTATTGAAATATATTAGAAATCAAGTAGGTACAAAAGATAATAACTAAGTAAGCACATATTTTTCACAGTAATTTGAATTTTTAGATCATCTTAATTCAAAAATAGTTCTTGGTTTATCTGATTAATCAAGCTTTATTACAACTATCTTTAAAATACAAGAATTCATCCTGTACTTCACTATAAAAAATAACTATATACCTATTATTATTATGTAGTAGTTTATAATTCATAGCTAGGTATTGAGTATAAAAAATTAATTCTATTATTTATAAATTATTAACAATATGTAAAAATGTAAAATTGCTATTATAAGCTTATATTTTCTTTAAAATATTTTTAGGACTTAATGTATATTCCAATAGTTATAATTTGTGTTATATTATGTGTTAATCAAGTACATAAAAATCTTATCAGTTCAAAAAATATGACAATTACAATGGATTATAGTGAATATAATTTAGCTATGGAAAGTGAAAACAAACGAGGTAAATACTTACTTTGTTATTATTATTATTATTAAAAATAAATAAATAATTATGAATATTTATTATTTGTTAAATTAAAAATGAAAAGTAACTCTGATTAAAATTAGATTAAAGATAATAATAGATGATAGAAATTTTTAAATGAAGAAGTTATATAAATTCAAAGTTTTAATATGACTGATTTTTTTTTAGTTTTAATTTAAGTAGTCCAAGTTAGTCGTTTATGCGTTTACCGAAATTAATGTCTAAATATTTAACTGGGTTAAAAGATTGTCATTTGTCTTTGAGGCGTAATAAAATATAAATATGATGTTTAATGATTTAATTTTAATTCTCCATTGGTTGAACTGGATTTTTAGTGCATTTAAGTGAATTTGAAAGTTATTTATAACGATTTTGATGAATTTGAAAATCACATCTTATCGATAAGTTCTTTTTAGCCAAACATCTTCAAACGTTGAGCTAATTTATGAGTATTACTCTGGGATTGGCAAATAATAAATTAAGTTTTTAGAATTTCAAATATTTATAATTTTGTATTATAGTTATAACACTTTTAATTTTCACATTATCGCTTTTTTACCTGGTCACAGTGCAAAATTATTACAAGTGTAGTACACTATATACTATATATAGTATTATTTAATGTCCAATCTTTAAATCTAGATTATCGGCTATGGAGTATAGTAGAAAAGATAAAGTTGAGCAATATCTAAAAAATAATCAAAATATTACTCAAACTGAAATTTAAATGTTTTTAGTATCAATTTGTATAACCTATTATGCTAAAAAATTAGGAACTAATAAAGACGTTAGATATTGTGAAACCAATAAAAAAAATATTATTATTATTATTATTATTAAATAAAACTATTACGATTAAACAATTAACCATACCCGAACAATTTTCTGAAATAGTGAAAAATTATGCAAACTTCTTCATTTGATCAAATAATTTATAATTTTCTAAAACTAAATCGAGGATCTGTTATGGTAATTGGAATATAAAAGGGTTTAGAAATTGAAAAAATATACGGAACAGTAATATTTACCAAGTTGGCACAGAAACTGATTAAAATAGATTTGACATTCAAGATAATTAAATACTTAAACTCATTTCAAATATTAGCTTAATCGATATGAATAATGATATCGTTTTTTGATATATTTCAATCATACCTACATCAATAGTATAAGTTATATAATAAGTCTTAAGTTAGGTCCAAGTTTTTAAATCTAACCATAATTTATGGATACTGTAAATATGTAATAAAATTTAAGCAATTTTAATTTAATTTTTTATTTTTAGAGCTTATTAACACTAAGACACCAGAATACAAAGTAGTGAGGTTAGAAAACAATTTTCATAAATTATTGATTGAAGAAGATAGAAAACCCTGCTTATTCTTAATTACAAATTTACCAAGTATTGAATATTACGCAATGTGTTCAATGAATTTATTATCGAAGACTATTAGTAGTATGGTAATATTAATTTAATTGTTAAATATTTAATTTATTATATTATGTAACAAAAATTATTTTCATTTGAACAGGAAACTTGCATTTTCAAAACTTGCCATAAACTAAATTATCAACAATCTAGTAACAGTAAAATAGAAATTATTCGTCAAATGATTAAGAAACTAATTGTATATAATGAAAGATTTGAACAATCATACAATAAAAATATTAAATTACATACACATATTCATACGTCTTGTGTTAATAATATGGTATTTTGTTAAACACATTTATAATGAGACTAATTGAATAATGTTTTTAATGAATATTGAATATCACTATAATATGAATGGTAGTATTATTCTAAAAACCTTTAATACAATTTCAATTAACAAAGTCTAAACCAAAATTGACTTTTAAATATTTTATTTGAATTATACAATCTATAAAAAGTGTGTACAATGAGCATAAAAGATATAGGTATATAATAACATGAAAGCTTGAATTGGTCCAAGCCACCCATTAGCAACACTCTTTATAAACCAAAATTAAATTTAAACATTATTTATTTATGTTGGCTAAGCCCAATTAATTTCCTCACAAGTTTTGTATGACGATTTCGTAGGTTTATACGTTTTTAGACTTTTGTAATAGCCTCCATTTAAATATTGATTTTAATACTTAGTTATATTTAGCGTCACACGTAAGAGATCTCTAATAGAAATTTTAAAATTCTCCTTAAATTTTATAAGACTACGGTAGCCTTCAATCTCCTTAGGTACATCACTGCGGTGAATACTATAAAATATATAGTTTTCAATTTAAAATCAAAAAACTTTCGATAACTAATATTGTTAAATTCTCATAAATATGTCTCTAAAATATAATTATCATCTGGTAATTATACTGATTACATTTACAGGAGTTATTTAAACAATATTGTTCAAGAGAAATTAAAACAATTTTCAACCTTACTTATAGTGAAACAGAAGTATTAATTTTAGTGAACAAAATTAAAGATACGTTTGATCGATTATTAATATGCCAAAATAACAGAGTAAATATTTTCAGTCTATTGTTTTATCTTAAGAATAATATATAATTTATCGATGAATATTTTGATAATACTATCAGTAAATATGACAATCATTGTAAGCACATTTTGAATATTGTTTACAAATTGATTTAAATTATTAAACTGAAAAATGTCGATTAAATATTTCTAATATATAATACCTACCTAAAAAGAAAAAAAAACTTTTATTAAAATGAGCTGCCCGACAGTCGGGTAGTACACATGATAAAGAGTAAATAATCAGATATAGTTATTACAAAATTCAAAATATAGATAACATGTAAAATGCAAACAGTAAAAGTAAATCACATAATATATAATATGAAATAATATAAAATATATTATTATTTTTAAATATAGCAGTCTAAAACAAAGTACCATAAATACAAAATATTTATGTTACCATCTTTTATTTACGATAACATTTGCAAAGTATTTCGATTATTTTTAATCGATTTTTTTTTCTATAAATGTCGATTAAAATGGATTTTCTAGGTAGAAATGCTTGGAAACTTGGTTCCAAATGTCTTTTAAATTTTTAATTGAAAATTAAAAATATCAAAAATTTATATAGTCACAGTATTTTTTTAAAAACATTTTAAGTAAAAATGTATTTGATTTGAAAACAAATCAGATGTATGTTATTCGTATAAGTTGATAATATATGTTATAAATGCATGTATATTATTAAAATATATAACTGAATACTAATAATATAATAAATGCAATATTTTCGTTAAAAATTATATCAACCAACCGTAATACTAAAAGTAAAAAAAATAGTTAACAGATACATAAAAAAAACATATGAAATATACTTTGTAATATAGGCTGATATAGTTTCTGTCCAGAATCGTTTTTTATATACAATAATATATCATTGAATTTGAATTTAACATGAATAACATGCTCATAATAGTGACTCGCTTGATACGTAATATATGGAAAAATAATATCAATATTTTTTATAATTTATTTTGTTTTCAGTCGTATAATGGCCCACCCAATATTTTCTTAAATTTACATAATGGTAAAGAAATCGTATCAAGATGTCAAATTCAAACAAGAAACTTTTTATATTCAAAAATTTCAGAATGTAAAGGAAAATTTTGTAAACGAATTCGTCCTTGGTTGTTGGTTAGTAATTTTTTCAAATAAACGAAGTTAATATAAATTGTTGATTGTTAAATATATATTATTAGAATATATTTCAAGCAGGCGTAATATAATGATTATAAATACAATTTTATATTTTTTTACACATAATTTTTCATACTTTACAGTCAACTGAAATAAAAGAAAATGTATTTGATGGAATTATGGAAACTATATTTTGGATAGGACCATATGAAGATTTTAATGTGGGATTGAGACAAATTCCCGGACTTCTGTATAATAATTGTAATGAACAACTATGCTCACAATATAGTTACAAATTATACGACAAAATAGTAATTTTTAATTATTTATTAATGAGTAATATATGCATGAATCATATACAACTATACTCATGTTTCACAAAAACAAATCTAGTTTTTACAACTTAAAGCACATATAAGTCAAGTTGCTCTTACTGAAAAATGTTACAAAAAGTACAGTCAGTTAAATTTGATGGCACGAATAATTTTTAACGGACATTCAATGACAACTAAAGTAAGAATATTCTTTTAATTTATAAAAATGTGTGATAATCAGTATAGTTTTAAACTATTAAGATTGTTTAAAATAACTGTAATAATTATAATAACACTAAATTAGTGTTTAATAATTTATTTTCATTATTTATAATGTGTTTTATACTATTGAAAACTGAAAATGATTTAAAATGTTATAATTATAATATATATGTAAAAGGCAATTGACTCAAATGTATCGACATCTTGGAATGTATCGGTTCTGTTTAAGCCAATTTTGTTTACAATGTATGGAGATACTAATAAAAGCACACCTATTTATATAATTATTCAATTGTGCCATCAAGGAATAGAAAAGAATAAACTAATAGAAGTAAATGCTTCATGATAAAGATGATTAATTTGATTTAATGCAGACAATTATTATTTTTAGAATGTTATCGCATTTACTGTTATCAATATAAAAGAAATCAACAGTTCTACACTTAAAACATTAAACTGGTATAACATTGTGGATGGTTCAGAAAAAATTGGAAAAATTTATATGGCAGCCGAAATCACACAAATTATGTCTAATGAATTAACAGTAACTGATAACGATTTGAACGTTCCCTTGTTGAAACACGTACAACCCAAACTTTGTGTTTATCAGTTAGTTTTCTCTACAAAATTAGATATATACAAAACAAAATTGACTTGTCAACATATTTTATTACAGATTAGTTGTACTATTTTGGGGTTTGCGCCAATTTAACATACATTTGCATGAACCATTTGTCCGATTGTTATGTTCGAGTTTATCAATTGATTCTGATATAATTAAAAATTTTAACTCCTTTCCAAATTTTCCAGACATTGTTAATAAAAAATTTGTTTTCAGTTTGGTAAGTATAAAATAAATAAATATTATTTTAACAATTTAAATAATAAAATATCTTATTTTAAAGGAATTACCCGAGGATCCAAATCTTATGCCCCCTATAAGTTTTCAACTTTTTACTAAGTATACCATAAAAAATTCTTACAGTCCACTTGGAATATGTGTTTCTCAGCCCTTAAATGAATTTATAGTTCCTACTATATCAAAAACTCAATGGAATGAACAATCAGGCCATTCAAGTAAATTAATTAATAATTTTTATTCAATTTTATTGTTGTTTTTAATCACATTAAATAGTCTTAGAAATAGAAGATGAAGAGGACGAAAAAGAAGAAAAAAAATTAAAAATTAAAAAAAAAACTAAAAAAAAAAGGACATCAAAAGTAACCAACAAATTTAAATTTTAAAAACTAATATTAAAAAAAAAACTTTTTAGGTTAATTTCAAATTTAATTGCAATTTTATAAGACAAAAATTTGACATTATTTTTCCAACTTGTTTAAAAAATATTTTTTGGTGGATAATTGAATACGTAACATTTATTTTAACATTATTGTACAACACCGTATGTTATATACTTCCGTGTTTAAATAAATTTATTTATTGGACTTCAAACAATTTAAAAAATTATATTACCTATTTTGGAAATAAATATAGTCCTTTGATTAATGACGAACTCGAAGAAGACGAAAAAGAATTTAACTGGTGGACAAAATACTACGGATTTAAATACCAAAAGGTTGTAAAATGCTTTAATACTATAGAATATAAATCTATACAATATACAAAGGATAGACCATCATGTTTTATAGTTTTACTATGTTAGTTATATGACGGAATAAAAAAACACTGGCTAATAATATAATTGATTTATATTTCTTAATTATTTCATCTAAATAATATATTTTTAAAAATTTATTTTTATTATTATAAATTGATTGATTACAGAATACATTTCAAGGGAATAATCATGTAAATGTATTATTAAACATTCCAAGCAAATTTATCCCAAATAAAGTTTATTCAAAAACTAAATCAACAACTATACATGTATAGTTTTAAAGTACCTATAATGACTAATAATTATGACTTCAATATGTATCTTTTTTCGATCAGATATATAATCATGAACTAGAAAACATTCCAGAATTTAATGGTTTTGAAGACAATTTAAAAAAATTCAAAATCTATGAATTTGATAAAAAGAAAGAAAAAGCAGCAGTTATTGGTATATTAAAAGTAATTATTATTAATTTTTAATATTTAATGAGTTATGTCTTATAACTTTTCCATCTAAAAAACCAGTTTTTAACAGTATTGATTTATAAATAAAATACGAGTGTATAATGTTAATACTTATATAATTTATTCTATTTGTGATAAATTCATTTTTGTTCGTACTAGAATAAAGCAATATCATATTATTATTTTTACTTAAACATGTGTATTTACTGTAACAGGATTTACCTTTTTTATTTTCATTCATATTTTGTACACGTGCGTATTCATAGGGCAACGTGCATTTGTATCCTATACCAGTTGGTAATGACAAACAAAGAACGGTTCAAGAATTATTATTTTCTAATTCAGCATCTCAAATATGGCCAGGATTAAAACCGAATAAGAAATGCAAAGTAGTCGTGCGTGTTTATATATTGAGAGCATATAACTTACATCCCTGTGATTTAAGTGGATTATCAGATCCATATGTAGAGATTGTTTTAGGGAAATCCCTTCGAATTACAGATAACAAAAATTATGTTCCTAAAACATTAAATCCCGTGTTTGGAAGGTAAATAAGTCAGACATAAAAAATATGCTCAAAACATAGTGTAGTTATATATATATAGTGTAGATATACATATATATATAAAATAATAATATTGTATTAAGCAGTTGTGGTTCTGATGTAGTATTTGATTAAGTTATAAATTATTTGTATCTAAAGAATATTTTTCTTATGATGTGTTCTTCGCAAGAGTGGGGTGCAATATTAAACTTATAAAAAAATTTATTTGAAGATAAACATTCATTTTCTTAAAAATTATTATTATTAAGATGTTTTTTTTTTATAAGTTTGGAGTTATCATTATCATTTTCCAATTTTTTATTTTTATTATTATGTTATGTATTTTTAATTTCACATATTGAAGCAAAATATTTTTTATGAATTTCAATATATAAAAATAAAATTTTGAATGAGTAGTTAATAAGAATATGTATTTAAAGTTATAAGAGTGGAGTTTCAGATTAACCCAGTGGCAATCCACTCCGTGTCTCTACTCATCAAAATTTTAAATACTTATAAAAAATAATAACTGACTAGTCATATGAAATTTACAAAAAAAATTTTTATTCCGTTTTTTAGGATATGAAATTAAAAATATATGTCATTTAAAAAAGTAAAAACTTAAATGATAGATACAGATAAAAAATATTTGAAATACAATAAACAAATATTTTTTAATGAAGAAAAACTTTTTGCTCAAAAGCAATCAAGAATTTGTTAAACACGTACACATTAGTATTCTATTAATTAAATATATTAATTGATAAAATACTCAAAATACACATATTTATTTCTCAATTGATAAATATAAGAGTATTACACAGATCGATATGTATATAATTCATATTTTATCGAGTTATTCAAATTTAGCAATTAAATAATTAAAATTTATTTATTTTAATAACTTGTAAAAACATAAAACAAATAATTCATCTTCATCAATAAGAAAAATGTATTTTTAATTTTGATAAGGTGTTATGAAAGAGAAATATCATTTCCAAAATGTTCTATATTAAAAGTTAGAATTATGGATTATGATAGAATTGGAAAAGATGAATTAATCGGTGAAACGACAATTGATATTGAATCAAGATATTTTAGCAAACACCGAGCTCACTGTGGACTACCAAAACAATATAACAAGTAACTAATTTCTGAATATATTTATAGTTTAGTGTTACGATATTGTACAACACTCATTTTAAAACTAAATATTTCCTATGATAAATTAAATAAATACACAATACAGAGCCCTGATTTTGATAATTTATTGGTGTTGATAGTACTGCGTGTTGCGATAATGTATTTGCAATCTCCTTATTCTAAAAAATATTCTGATAAGAACTGTTAAAATAGTTCATGTAATTTATAATTTTAACTAATTCGAGCATAAGCGACATATGACACAAAATACACTAGACTTCTCAATAAAAATAGTTTTTTAAAATTTTACAATTTATTTTTTTTTCTATACTACATAAAAAAATAAAGTAATTACCCTCAGCATTAACAAACTGTTTAATATACCTCTGCCCTCTACCATTATTGGATATAGACGATATTATAGTACTTTTAAAAGCCTTCTTAAAAGTTTTACCGTTTTCAATTTTATTTCTTCGACTGATTAAAAATGGATTATTTTCAGTAAACTTTTAACATTGACGAACATTAAAAAAAAATTACAAAAAATATAAGCTGATTCCTTGTGATTTTTTGAAAATGTTTGTTAAATTAAATAGATAATTGAAATTTTAAAGGATCTCATGAGGTGTTGCATGCATAAAAAGTAATAGGTTTAATAAGTACGACGTACAACATAATGCATAGAACGTATAGATACAATGTTTTCTGGGGGAAGTGACCGACCGACGTCATATATGTATACCTAAAATGATGAAGAAATACCCTTTAAAGAGGGGGTCTAACTTTTTTATTTTTTAAGTTATGCGCAATTCAACTTTTTTTAAATAAAATCAAACCTACCACGCAATTTTTTATGTTTCTTCAAAACTTTTCAAACAAATTTTTTTTATTTAAAGCTATTTAATTATCCTATCAACTAACATACGCAATTAAACCAGAATTATATAAATTATTATTATTAAATTGAAAAAATTAAACCTTTTTTATCAAAATTTAAAATTTTTAAAAATAAATCTCATATTACTCCAAATACTTTAATATTTAATATGGGTTTTTTGTCCGTATATTATTTTACTGAATAATACCTAGAATACTTTATAAGTTTGGTATTCATATCTTCCATAATTGCAGAGTTTTTTAATATTAATTTTTTAAAAACTTGGTTAATTTTGTAGGGATGGATATAATCGTTGGAGAGATAGTGAAAAACCTTCAAGAATTTTACATAAACTATGTTCGTTATATTCATTGAAATATCCAATATATACGACGGATGGTGTTACAATTGGTCCTAAAACATTTCATGTTCGCAGTGAAAATACTAAAACCGATAGACAATCGTTAGCTTTGTATGTACTAAACCATTGGCAAGAGATGCCAGTTATTGGTTATCATTTAGTACCCGAATATGTAGAAACTAGAACATTATATAATCCAGACATGCCTAATTTACACCAAGTACAATAAAAATGTATTATGCATATGATAACATAACAAAAACATCAAATTTTTTAGGGCAAATTAGAAATGTGGATTGACATGTTTTCTAAGGATAGTAATATTCCTGAAATGGTAGATATTAAACCACCAATTGTTGAACTTTATGAACTTCGTGTAGTTATTTGGTCCGTCACTGAAGTAAAACTCGTTGATAACAACTTTTTTACAAAACAAAAACATACTGATATTTATATCAAAGGGTTGTTATAGCTAAATTTTTCTATACTTTGATGACATTATTTTGTATTTTATAGGTGGTTACCTGGTGTCGAAAAACAGTCAACAGACGTTCATTACCGATCATTGAACGGCGAAGGATTGTTCAATTGGCGATTAAAATTCTCCTTCCCTTACAATAAAATGGAAAATATTATTATCTACAGAAAAAAAAATGTTTTCGGTTTGCACTATGAAGAACAACAATTTAGTCCAAAGTTAAATCTTGAAATTTGGGACAACGATCAGTTATCGCCAGATTCCTACATAGGTGAATTAAACATTTTGAAATAAAAATGTTGTATAATTTATATCATTTTAATTCTCATACCAGGCTGTATTATTATCAACTCGTACTTTTTAGGTTCTTTGACTTTGAACTTGAGGAATATGACTCGTGGTGCGAAATCATCGTGGATGCATAACTCATCTAGAATGCCCCGAATAAACTTGTTCAAAGTAAAAAAAACAAGTGGCTGGTGGCCGTTCATTTCCACGGAAAACAATAAAAATACTATTGTAGTAAGTATTCAAATAATTTAAAAAAAATTCGTTTACAAATGTACAACATAACAAATTTGCGCCCAGAGAACAAATTGTACGTTGTTAGCTTTAATACTAGAGTTAATGACTTACGATATACTTAAAGGTAGAAACGTTTCACTAATCACTTATTGGCTTTTTATGAAATTTTAATTTTTAAGAAAAATTATAATTATTTTTATATTTTAATACTTTACGTACAAGTAGGTAACTTACTTAAAAAATAAAATATCATAAAAACCAACGAGAAATCACAGATAATGTTCTTACCTTCAAGTTTTATAATAGGTCAATTTATTCTAATATTAAAACTAACCAGATGATTGGTTTTACTGTGAATACGAATTTTTGATGTCGTATGTTTATAAAATGGAGAAAACCCATACGAGCGTCACGTCACCATAAGATTTTCATAGTAATAAAATTATAAAAATTCTTGTTAATTATATAAAACAAGGGTAAAGTAAATGCCGATATTCAAATAATGACCAAAGAAGAAGCTGATAAATTACCAGCTGGATTTGGAAGAGATGGGCCCCAACCTTTAACGGTACCAAAGTAATTATATTTTGCTTCATGATAAATAATTGCTGAATAATAATTTATAATTTAACAAAAACAGGAGGCCATCAACTCATTATCTAAATACAGTTATGGATCCGTTTAAGTATATATTCCGAAGTTTATTCGTAGCTAACAAAACAAAGTTTTTAATTATTTTATTAGTTTTTTTTGTGTTATTGTTTTTTCTTATGTTGATTTATGCGATTCCAGGAAACATAATAAGAATAATATTTGACAAGTTCTTTAAAAAATAATCATATTATTTTTCTTTTATATATACACACATATATATATATTTATTTAAAATAAATGTGGTAAATAAATCTTAAATAGAATGCAACTTAAATCTTTAAGCATAATTAGCATTACAAGGTTGTTGAATATAGTTTAAACAAAAACCACGATTACCCATGTCATTTGGCATTTCTACAGCATTTGTGTGAAATGATAACCGGAAAGGTCGGACACTACCTGTGAATAAAACGTTATTAAATAATTAGAATATTTATTTAATGAATAATTTTTAATAACAGATCATATTAAAAATGTATATATAAATTATATGTATACATTAAATTTTCCCACAATTATAATGCTTCTTTTGTTTATATATAATTTAAATTATTGTAAAAATCTATCAGTTACAGTTATATTATTGATAATACATTCAAAATACTTTTTAAAAAGTATTGAGTCTCAATAAAACATAAATAATAAAAATGTAGTATCTATTTTAACAAATTAAGTGATTTAAATAGTAATCATTCTGAAAATATATTAAAATACTTAGTCAGTTACCAGTGCTAACATAAAATATGCTGAAACAGCATGTCTTTTCGCAGTAGATAACAGGTAAGAAAATAATAAATGAACATTGAAGTATAAATATAAGTAATGACATAAAATATTTTTAGAAGAGGGGCATTTTTATTTCATCAATATACAAGCATACTCACGTGCATCACTTTTTTTTTTTTTAATAATGCAGTTATACAAAATCTGATTTTTGAAACTTTTTAGCATACTTAGAAACCATATTTTAAAATTCTTAAAATTGTCTGTATTACTGAAGAAGTGACCAAACATTGTTTAACATTTTATTATTCTAATAATTCGTAAAAATTATCCAAGTATAATAAATACTAGATCCAATATGGTATCTAATTTATATTTTTATAAAACCAATTTTAAGAACTATTATTAATTATCCTTATTATATTACATTATTATTTTAATAATTGAGAAACTACTCGTTAGAATTTTAAATTATAAGCATATAACATTTTTTTTAAGTTATCCATTAAATACTTAAAAGTAATCCTCCTTAAGTTCTAAGAAAAAAATCTAAATAATTTTATAACGCAGTCTTGAGTTTGAAAAGTTCCAAATATCAAAATTTGAATAAATTGATTATTAAAGAAAGAAATAGACTGAATATGCTTGTTGAATCACTGTGACTAATATATTTATAACTTTGTAAAGGAGAAAGAATTATATAAGTACCTACTACGTATAAAGGTCTAACAGTAAATTATATTATCATCGCGAATAAAAATAATATAAATAATAATTTATTAATATTCTAAACTTTCTTACTCATAACGGTCGTTGGAATTGTAGAATAATCTGTGTTTAATGTTCCGCCGCATAGTCTGTCCACGCAAGTATTCATACCTGACGCCACGGGCCCTTGTTTACTTGAAACACATGGTATAATTAGGTAATCAGAATTACACGGACTTGATCCAACGCTACCCACATTTGCTTGTACTGGATTTTGACCCAGTGTATTTCCAGTCAGTGTGAACGCGTGACTTCTATTATTCACTACATTATATTTATGAAATGCGTTTTATTTAGTTTCATATTTAGTTATTTCTCAGTATTCTTTCTCAACTGCTAAACACACATGACACAACCGAAATTTTATCACTCACTTTGATCATCGCAAGCTGAATATTGTACAGAACAGAAATTTCGCTCGGTTCTCAAGCATATTGTGTAATCCTGATTCGACAAATGAAGGCCAGAATAAGATTCGTAATTAAACGACTTCACTGTACCCGATACTCCAGTGTAATATTGCAAACAACCAGTGTCAGCTAGAGTTGAACACATAAAACATGAATTATTGTAATACTTTAGCAAAACGAAATATAACAAATATGATAATATTATATTATTATTATTCTGTGATATAGTTAGTGACTAGTATCTAACTATCTACGATTTAGATCCATGTTTAAAAATGTCAAGAAAAATAAAGCTTCAAATAAAAATGACATAATCAATGTTTCTTTAACACTTAAACAGCTATCACACAATTATCAAAAGACTAGTTTTTAATCATTAATAACTGAAACATTAACACCTACAATAATATCCAATAGATCGAAAAAATAATAAACAATGTAACCCAAAATATAAAATTATTAAATATTTGTAAATTAATTTATGAGTTAACCTTAAGTATTAGAAAAACACTTAATTATTTTAATTATTACATTTAAAAAATTCATACAATTTATTGTTGTTGTTTAAAATTTATAAATTTATTAGTTATTGTATGTATATGTTTGTGATTAACCTTTTGTAATAGAGTCGCAAGGTATCTGACTAACTTTTATCTTCCAGTTTCTTTTTAAAAATATGCCACTTGTAACCATTGTTAATATAATTGGACTTGTACCCGTGCCAGCATCCACGTACACTATATTTAATCAAGATATTAATTTTCGATTATTCATCCGTAAATCTTATAATTATAGGTAAAAAAAAATCAAAATACACAAAAATAGGTAAAATTGTTTGTGTGATTGCATACGTACTGTGATTACCAGTGTTCAATCCACAAATAACAGGTACGGGATTCGAACCAGAGACAATAAACTGGTCATTGTCACATTGATGGTTGACTGGCTCGGGCCCCATTATAGAAAATCGCTCAAAATCCAATCTAAAAATAAAGGTAATCAATATAATTATCAATTCAATGCCTTTTAATATATTAGTTACACACTAATAACGTAAAATTTGTATGCTTTTTTTCGTAAACTACACACCTGAACTGACAAATATACGGAGATAATTTGTGTATAGTCACTTGACACGTCCCAGTGTTATTTAAACCATCTGGGTATCCTGCATTCACGAAATACGTGCCGTTTTCTCGGATGGTCTGTCCACATGTAGACAAGGCTAAATAAGTATAGTATGAGGTATAATTTAATAACCTTAGTATTATATAACAATAAACGTAAACGTTAAATAATATTAGATAGGTATTATACGGTTTTAGTATTGATCTAAGGAACAGTAAGTAAATTTTTCAATTTTCACGGGTTGTATATATTATGATATATATACACGGTTTGACATTCGATAGTTCAATATCATTGGAATCTTAAGATTTATCCGTGTAAGTAGAGGAATTACAACTCTTGATACGTAGGGATATTTTTCAATGTCCAATATTAATCGGCTACTTAATTTTTTTTTAGTTTTTATCTATATTCGTTTTTATTTTATTTAATACTATGATCTTGTTATTATAAATATATAGAAAAAACCTTGGCCAACCTTTCAAGATGATTCACTAATGCACCTTTATGGTGATGTAAGATATTGATATGGGTATTAATCTATAATATTTTATCTTACATAGACAGCAAACGCCATATGAATTAGCACACGATCCAATAGGTACTCCTCGATGTTGATAGCATTCGGATGATGTCATGCAGATACCGCTGTCTCCAGACGATGAGTAACATGGTTCGTTGTCGAATTTGACGATTGTGAACAGTGAGAGCACTAAAGTTAAACAAAAATTTAAAGACAACTATTTAAGTTGGTCTCAAACAAAATGCGTAAAATACAATTTTAGTATAGTGATGACTTACGTCGATTTTGTTTTTTTAAACTGGATTGTCGTTTTGTTCCTCTTAAAGGACGGTTACCCTTAAAGCTTTCAACCACCCTATCATTATTTGTCTAAAATAAAATACAGAATATTTAATTTTTCCACAAAACAAGAAAAATAAATGTTAAAGAAAAATTTGAATGAACAGAGTATAAGACCAGTATTTTGTAAAGTATACCAATTCGCACTCCGCTTATAATCGAAATATATTAAACAATATTCTGCTACCTAAATATGAAATTAAAAATAAATGTTGTCATTCAAAAAAAGTATAAAAATTTAATAAAAAAATTTGAACAACTTAAAATTTGAATGTATCGATAATACTCCAAAAAATATTCTCCTTTTTTATAACTATAAAGAATAAAAAATTAATGTTTTCATGATAAAATTTTAAAAATGATAACGACAAATCAGCAAAAATATTTATTTTAAAAAAATTATTATTTTTAATAACTTAAACATGAATTTTTTTTACTAAAAAGTTAATAGTTTTTTAAATAATTAATGTCTTACTTTAAATGGATCATAAACATTGTATTAATTTAACTCCCAATATAGAGTGAATGAAATTTAATATATTAAAACTTATTAGCTACTACTAACGGAAATATCTAGGTACAATAAATTATTATTAGGAGTACTCTATAGGTAGGTAATCTTTCTACATCTACTTACAGTGTTTGAGTTTGGAGTATCAAACGAAAGACTCGAAGATGATATTACAATTGGTATTGCTAAGCTCGTTAAAATAAATAATTTTAGTTTTGAACTCATCGCGCATTTAAAAAACGATATTAACATTTCCAAAGAAAATTGTAATGAAGTTTTCTATAACTACCAGCAACGACAAATTTTACTGACTAAAATATACGTATGCAATGTTTGCATCTGAGTTCGTTATTTATATACAAAAACAATTTCTATAAGGCTATTGTTTCGCTAAACACAATAATAATTTCCATTTTCACTATAAGTAGGTACTTCAACAACAATGAATCCGGACAAGCTCGTTATGCACACATAAACATTTTAAGTCATTTAAATTACGTTCCAATGATTTCTTCTTTTATTTTTAAAACAATTTTCCGGTAAAGATTTAACAAATATTATTTTTGTTATACAACTATTGGATGTACAGTTGCACTGCATAATGTGTTGAATAGAATAAACCAGACTTTTTCGTTGGTATAAAACTAATTTGAAATATCCCATTCACATCTCAAAAGTAATTAAAAATTTTAAATATACAGGATGATTCTTTTATCAAACAACACTCATTATTTCAAAAAGCATTAATATTTTTGAAAATATTTTTTTACATAGTTTCTAGTTGTTAAAAAACAAAGTTTTTATTAAAATTTATATTTTTAAATATTTTTTATCCTTGTATTTTTTATTTAAAGTTTAGAGAAGCGAGTAGTGGACAAATATTTTGCGGGGTAACCCGTACGGGGTTATCCACTTCGCACAACTAACCTTTAAATACATATAACTCATAAACTACTCGCCCTAAATTCGATTTTTATGTATCAAAATACTTAAAAAATTGTTCTTTGGAATATGAAATTAAAAATCTATGTTGTCATTCAAAAAGCACAAAATTTAAAAAATTATAAGGATAAAAAATATTTAGAAATATAATTTTTTAATAAAAACGTTGTTTTTTTAAAAATTTGAAACTATGTAAAAAAAACTTTTCAAAAACATTAATACTTTTTGAAATAATGAGTGTTGTTTGATAAAAGAATATCACCCTGTATAGTATCTCATTTGGCTATGGACCCAAAAAACTGAAAAATACCCAAGAGCACAGTTAAATAAAATAATAAATATGCATAAATAAATAATTTAAGAAATATGTACAATTTAAAAATAACTCAATAGCATTATTTACCGATATTATAGCTTATCAAACAGTATACATTATGTCGTATTAGATAATATACAAATATAACTGAAAACTGCATTCTGTTTCAATGACTGCATATAATTTTTTTCCCAGGTAGGAAGCGAGTTTCCGGAGGTTTTTTCTGTATACCGCAATACATAGTTATAACATATGTATATTAAATATTATTTACAGATGCTATATATACCATTATACTAAAATGTATTATTTAATTTAGTATAAAATTGGAAATTTTTAATAAAAATTTTACTTAAGAAATGTCATTTTTTTAATTCATAAAATTATTAGAAAGTTATATGATAATAATTAGAAAATGTATTCACGTACTTATTGTTTAAACAACAATACCTGGCTATCGGGGACGTACGCAGAAAAAAGTTTTGGGGGTGCTTTTGAAAATCAGTTATTGAAAAGTAGAACTTTTTTCAATAAATAAAAAAAAAAATTTTGAAAATTAGATATACTTACACAATACTTTTTTATAATACAAACATTGATATAACGAAATTATCATTAAAATTGAATAAGTAAATAACCAAACAAAAACCCAAATATTTCGAGGGTGTTTGAACACCTGATAAAGTAAAATAACTGATAAAGAAAAGCTAAAATAGCACTTGTTTTAATTTTTGAAAGCAATTATAATATAATATTAACTTATAATATTGAATATAAGTATTAATAGTTATAATAAACTGAATTGTTTTTTTTATCAAACATCACTTATTATTTCAAAATCTATTAATGTTTATAAAAATATTTTTTTTACATAATTTCCAGTCAAAACAAAACAATATTTTTGAACCACACATTTTAAATTTCATATTTTGAAGCAGAATATTTTTCGAAGTACTCGTATTTAGCCATTTAGGTACATGCAAATCGAAATTCGGACGAATTCTTTTTGAGTTATAAGTATTTAAAGTTTAGGTTAGCAGAATGGAGTAGTACGGAGATACCCCCGAAAAATGTTGATCTACTATACTCCACTCACCGAAACTTTAAAAATATATAACTCAAAAGCTATTCGTCCAAATTTCGATTTTCATGTATCGAATTACTCCAAAAAATATTCTGATTCAGAATATGAAATAAAAATATACGTGTCATTTAAAAAAATAAAAACTTAACGACAAAATATTATTGATATATTTTTAAAAAATATATATTGTTTTATTTTGACTGGATATTATGTAAAAAATATTTTAAAAAAACACTAGATTTTTTAATAATGAGTGTTTTTTTTAATACAATAATTACTCTGTACACAGTTAATAAACTTATGTGAACTCTGTAGAATTGTGGAAGGAATAGGTTACAATCGATAACGATCCACACACGTGTTTGTTTTTAAAATGTTTTAATAAAATATCATACAAGTTATACAATAATTTTAATAATAAAATACATGTGATTATGTCAAATATAAATCAATTTAATTTAATTTGACGTTGTAAAAATTCTATGTCTCATCATCGTGTTATATGTTGAGCACAATGCTCCGACGGTGAACAAAGCCCCGATTATTAAACAACCTCCGCTGTACACGTAAAACTAAAAAATGAAAAGTATTTTTTATAGCCATACACAATATAAAAGATACAAAAATTATATATTTTTTCTCTTAAAAGGAAAACGGAGGAATCATTTAGATATATTTTAGAGTATAAACCATAAATCGTATGATTTCTTGGTCATGGGTAGATTTTAAATCTATGTTTAGACTTACTATTTAGCACATACTTAGACCACATATTAAGTGGGTGTTGTAAGAGAGGGAAGTTCAATAAATAAAATAATAAATTGTTTAATACGCAACTGACTGGGAAGCAAACATATTTTACAGGACTTAAGCAATTTCGTACAGCTTTTTATTTTAAGTCTGAGAGAAGGATATTTTTTTACGCAAATATAGTTACAATAGCAATAGACAATTTGTGATGATACGGAGAGTATAATTGATTTATGTTAGAATACAGTTGGTGCTGGATTTTTTGCTACGCCACATAATATAAGATGTACAGATGGGCACTAATAAGAGAGCTGTATAAAAAAGTTTTATTTAATGTAACGGTATGATACAAAATCACGTAGAGAGCTGATATGAATATTTTCATAATACTTAATTTTATTCTTCGTGTTTTTTCAATTTAGCAACAAAATAATTGTAAGTATTTAGTTTTAAAAAGTATTGGGTGGTAGTTGGTAATAAAAATAATAACACGCAATTGTATTAATCCTACTCATTTCAACCAAGATGTACGTACGAAAAATAAAATAAATAAAACAGCATTTATAAATCATTGAAAGTTATTAGAGAGAATTTATTGTTGGGTAAACCTAATGTTCTACAATAGTCTGTTTATAATAACAATTAAAATAATAATTAATAAGTTTACCTGTGTTCTAATGTCTAACATGAGTCCAACAGGACTATTCACAACTACTGTTAAACATGTTTGCAATAAAAGTGACATGAATGTGTTAACTCCAAAAACCAATGCATAGCTGTCAGCGGGTATATTTTTGGCTACTTCACAACTAAAATAAATAAATATGTTCTACATGAGTTGTTTAAATATATCACGTAGTTAAAATCAAAAAAATAATGAATAATTAAATTTTAATTTTAAAAATATAAAAAAATTAAACTATTATTAATGCTATTTTATTAAATATTCCTTATTAAAAAAAAGAAAGTTCATTAATTTTTTTATATAATAAATAGTTATCATTTTAATATTTATTTTTTAAAACAAAGGAAAATAAAATGTATTCATTATTAAAACAATATATAATATGTTGGATTACTTACTTCGCTGCAGTGGCCATAATATGATAAAATGTTCCAAACATAATGTAGCCAATATATGCGTGTGATAATAATTTTTCTTGAGCCATTATAAACAATAACAAACCTTGGCTAAAAGTTAAAGTACCAACCAGCCACCAACTTGGAATTGTTATGATACCAACCAAATAAACTCCTAGTGTACCTTCAAAAAAATAAATTAATACAATATTATTAAAGTAGGCAGTAGTCATAGCACTCATATTCATATAAGCCTTTAAAAATAAATAGATCGTAGAGCTAATAACTACTCTATTAAAGTAGCACAATATATCAGCATCAGTAGCACAATCGGGAGGACTCAAGAAGGGCTAAGCTCATATTTTAAGATTTCAGCCCCTCCCCTGCCTTCCGAGATTTAAAAATAATTTTAAAAAAAATGTAATAACACATTTTATAGTAATCATGATAATTCTCATAATTGTTCTATTCTGCATAAATATATTGTTATGCTTGGCGAATTTTTAGAATTAGCTTAAGCATATTGAAAGAAAATCAAATCCATTTTAGAAATAAAAATAAATCATTAAATAATGAAAATAATTATATACGTACTTATTATTGTATATATAGCTTCAACTAATCCATTATCGGTCACTTGTAAATCTGTGCCATTTCGGTAAATTTCTTGCCATAATGATTGGAAATACGCCATACACTATATAAATTAACATTGTTCAAAAATTAAAATTTAATACTTCAAATATTTTAGATAATTAATACGAAAAATAAAGTTAATTCAATTAATACATATTAATTAACTTATAAGCAATACATTTATATTTTCATGGATTATATAATTTAATAATAATAATGAAAAAAAACAATATATAATATAGCCTTAAACCATGAAGACTAATATAAACAATATCATTATTAACTTTCTATCTAATTATATATTAATACCATTTAATAAAATTAAAATTTCTTCTTTATAGGTACTAAAAAATATAAATTTTTATCTAATTTATAAATTTAATTGTACGTTTGATTTTTAAGAAGACTATAGTTTAAATCTATTGTATTAAGTTGCATTAACTTACATCACATTATTGATTTATTTAAATCTTTTATTTTCGAAGTTTTTAATTTCTTAACAATTTCAAAGCTATAAAAAAGTTAACTTTCACTATACTACTAAATCAACTATTACATTTTTGAACGACTTGAATTTTTATATAAAAATATAATAATTTTCAATTAATCATCATAACCAGCTACATATAATATACTTTAAAACTTTGTGACTTGTGTCTCTAAAAAACATCATCTATATTAAATGAGTGAATTACATTTGTTTAGCTATTGGTATACTATAAGTATTATAACTTGATCAGGATGACTGTACATTCCGTGAAAAATAATTTAAAATTTATACTTAATGTATTACATACTATATCATGCATTTGGTGGGTATTACTGGTTTCCTATAAAAAATATTATTAAATATTGTGCGATAATAATAACTAATAATGCAGTTAAGCTTTTTGCTGAGTATTTAATGAAATCTGCATTATAAAACCGTCGATTTTGATAAACATATTATATTAAGTAATATGTAGATACAACGATGCGAACAAAATATAACCATATAATGATTATTTTAATGAACATTTTTAAAATTATTTTTTTGATTTTTCACAAGTAATAAATTATCATAAATTATTCTAAATATCGAAAAATATAAAATTTAATTTAATTAGACTATGTAGCCAACTAAATACAATACTTAGCTTATTCATGATTACGTATGACTAATATATGTTATAAACTTAATACGTATCTACCTACGACAATTGTGTTATAGAATATTATGATAATACATTGTTTTTGTTATTAAAAAAAAAACCTTTTGTGTGGTGGTCATTGAGAGTTTCAATATAAAATATTAATACTATAGTATTCCGTGATAAGTATCTACCTATACCTTAGAACTGTAGTAAATTCTTCCAAGGATAAGCATGAAAATATAAGGAAATATGTAAAATCTATACAGACCGAAAAACTGACACCTTAAATAATAATATTTTTAAATTAATTGCTGTGTTTGAAACCGTTATTATTATTTAAAATCAAATTTGATACGAACAGTAGAATTTTTTTCAAGAAAAATAAGTATTATGAACTTTTACGTAGTTCATTGGCGACTTATAATTTGAAACAAAATCTACTCTTTACCGTCTATATAAAAATGTTTTATTAATATGTTATAAAAATACTCGGAGGAACAATGATGTGGTAATTAATTTAACATCATAGAATTAACTTTTTAATTTTTAAATAAACATGCTATCAAAATTAGTTTTTATTAAAAATAACATTATCTATTTTTTATCAATTTAAAAAAATATGTAATGAAATATTTAATACACCAAATTGTATTTTACAAATGTATCTTAATTAGGTATTACGATTTAAATTTTTGAAAGTTAACAGTTAAAAATAGGGGCAGACTAAAGTAGCACACAAGTCGGACATTTTTAACACCAGCTACAGTTTATACACTAAAAATTACCTTTTAAGCTTTCATTTATTATCAAATTATTTTTTAATTGTATTTATATAAATACTAAGATATTTCAATGTGTATCTAATAATTAATGAGTGTTAATTAGTTAATGTTATCGTATATTTTATATGGGATAATTAAATTTAAATAAGATAAGTAATCCCCATTTTGAAAAAAATAAATTTAATTCTGATTATGAAACTGTCCGGCCTGACTCTTTTTAAAGATCTACCCCACGAAAAAATAGAAATAAGAAGAACATTAAATGAGCGTTTGAATCATATAGACGCTGTAATTACCATGTATATCTGCTTTGTTGTAGATTTTACGAGACAATGTTTTACATGTGTATGAGAAAGTCATGATGAAACAGAGCATAAACCTATATAGATCATAATTATAATATTATAATATAATTATTTTAATAACTATTATACTATAAAAAAAAAAATTATACCTATTCAAAATATATGTCTTATTTCTTATAAATTATTCAACTTGATTATTACAAAATTAATCCGAACCTGATAATAAAAGCATGTGCCTAAAGCCCACCAGATGGACCACTGAAGAACATAACGGTTTGTGAAAGCCGTAATGAAGTCGGACCACAGTCTTTGACACACAGTTTTAGGTTTGGATACATTAACATCTATGAATTATATATATTTATATATTTATATATACACATAAGTATTACATATGCAAAAGATGTATTTTAAGTACATAGCTGTTTGTAAACTACTCTGAAAAAAATGTCAAATCACCATGTTAGTCAAACTCCACAACCCTTATAATTGATTTTATTAATATTAGTATTTATAAAAATAATAGTTTGTACCTACCTATATAGGTGTACAATTTACATAAATACTTATTTACGCAAACCTAATACAATATTGTGATTAGAACTTTTTCTATTTTATCTATTCAACGTTTAAATATAAAATTAAATATTTTTATTTAACATTGAAAAGCTATTTGATAGTAAAAGTCATAAGTTTAAATTTAGTTTATGAAATTAGTTAGTAAGCAGGTCAACCAGTCAGAAAATACATTTTATGTTATATTCATCAGGACAATATCGAATTACAAATGTATATATTTATAATTACATAATTATATACCAAGTATTATTTTACTATATTAATATTGTACGAAAAAAAAAACAAGAAAATTTCTGTGAATTTAATAGATAAAAAAAATCTGTATAAAAACACCAAATAAATTGTTTTATTTTTTAATCTAATATTAAAAAACCACAAGAAGTTGATTCTTAGATAGTAGCTATTAACTTGCATTTAAATTAAATGTATCTATAGGCATTTGGTATAGTTCGTAATTATATTAATATTCTATACAAAGTCGCACATTTAAAAGATCGTGAAATGCATAAAATATTAAGTATACAGGTCTCAGGTTTTGAGCAAAGTGATTCTAATAATAATACTTCTAATATTATTAGAAGTATATTATATACTATATAGTATATTATTCTAATTTCTAATAGAACAAAAAAAATTAAATTAATCTTCAACATTGATAATCGTTTTTGGTATAAAACTTGGTATAGTAAGTATTTTGGAAAGAGGGAAAGTAATAGAAAATTTCAAATAGCTTTTTTTTAGTACACAATAGAAAAAACTTGAAGAAAAGAGAATATTTACATAACAATTCACGTTCAAAATCAATTTTATTTTATTTGTTGTAATTCAAAAATGAAAAATTTAAGTTTAAAGGCAATAATTAAATTTACATTCTTTAGTTATCATATAATTTTCTAAATGGCTTTAGAACTATTTATAGGAATATGAATTTATTTATCAATTAATGTAAAAGAAATGTTGTTTGTTAGTAAAAACAATAAATACAAATTCGTACCTGATAAGTTATTATTACAAATAATGACCGCTCCGTTACCGCTCAGAATTGTTTTTTATATTTAATTACATGTCATATAATTCAAATTTAACACTCATATTAGTGACCGACTCGACATGTAATATACAACAAAGCGGACTCACTTGCTTATTTTTTTTTTTTTTTTTTATGAACATTTGAAGCTTACATTTTTACTATTATATTATATTCAGACGTAAAATAACAATTTTAAAATTATTTTGTTTTAATTTAATAGATATAATTAATAAATTATACTATGTTTAAATAAACTATTTTGTATAGGACTCGGATTTATATGTATTTACGTTAGCAAAATATGTACATAAATATGTGCTAAAAAAATCAAAATATGTATTTTACTAATATGATTTATTTATTAATATTTATATTATATAATACAGCCATTTTGAAATTTTAAAATTCAAAAGATCTTCGATTTGGTCGTAAAATTGCCTTATACTGACTAAATGATCTTTCGGCTTCCACTGATGTTATTGGACTGTATTGCATTTTGACTATATCTGAAGGAGTAAGTTATATCTACCGTAGATTAAGTTCAATAATTGGTATTATTTTGTTACTATGTTGTACTTTTGGAAATTTGGGAAATTGTTTGTATTGAAAAATACAATTTTACAAAATTAATAATTATTAAAAAATATGTAAAATATAGTTAATTTCATTGGAAATCCCTTGAAACGAATTTATCACTCACTTAAATTAATTTATCAAGTCACAGTAAAAATATGTATTTACATATAAATCCGAGCCCTGATAATATTCTATGAAATTTTTTTGGTAAAAATTATTTCCACCTACGGTATTAATGTATTACAAATACACAATAGTACGCAAATACAATATAAGTATATTATGAGGTATCCTTAGAAATATAGGAAAGGTTGGGTTAGCTTACTCTAACCTAACTTTTTCTCGGCTCAGAATCGTAATTCGTGTACAATAATTATCATTGAATTCAAATTTAACAAAATTAATATTGATTGTAAAAAGTAATATGTTTTTATATGTCATCATAAACATTTTTTATAACATAATCTTTAAATAAAATTGTGAAATAATAAATTAATATTTTAACTAAATATAAATTATGAATCGCAGATGAAAAGTCCAACTATATTTAAGACTTTTTGACCGATTACCATAAGTCCATAAATTATATATTCAGTCGCTAGCTATAGCTAATATACCTTAGCATATTCTATAATTTTAACTAACATTGATTGTGTATTTATCGTATATACATAATACAAACAAAAATTATTGGAATTAAATTCTTGTGATTAGATATTAATTTAGTCAATGCACATGCATAGTTAAGTAATGCAAAATATTAGTCAGAAACTACACGTGCTAATTTATACTAGGTTCAAGCCTACTGATAACACTTATAGCTGTACAATTATCGACCAATAATTAACCTAAAATATGTAAGTATCGAACATTCCTCAACCAATTAAACCGTAGGTACATTTTGCACACAGAGATCTACTATGGAACAGACTATATTCATTGGCGTTCACATAGAGTGGGCAAAAACCTAAACTGGCTTACTAATGACGCTACTTATTTGTATGGCGGAGTGATTGCGGTCCAGCCTACCGAGTATCAACCTTTGGTGATGAGTGATGACTCAATATTATGAGCTGATCATAGATAAAGTTGGCGCCCAGTATTAATCACCATACAACGCATGTTTCTGATACCTTTCAGTGAATGTTGCACAAGACTAGCATCTCAAACAGTGGGGCATTTTTTTTTGGGGGGGGGGGGCTCCTCCATGTCTGGACACCCTCAACCTTCAAAAAAAATAGCCTAATATATTTTATTAGTATTTAATCATGCCCATCTGAATGTCTGTATCCAAACTGCAAAAGTGAAATTAATTTTATTAAATCCGACGATATATTTCGAGTTATATTTCTAAGATTTGATAGTTTATCTGGAATATCTAGGAATTATTCAGGTCACTAGGTTAATAAGAAATATTTTGGTACATAAAAACGGAAATTTTTAGATTCTAGACTCATTCTAAGAACAAGGCTGTTATTATTATTAATATTTAGTTACTTATACAAAATATACCGGAATTACCCCGCTCGATGATCGTGAATATTCAATAACAACACATTTCTTATTTGTTATAAATAAAATAGATACTAATTTACTATTTAGCTTAATTTAAAAATGAATATTAGGCATTAGTGCTAAGTGCATAACCATAAATTATATTTTAATGATTAAGTAGTGCATATTAAAAAATCAACCCCCCCCCCTGACAAAATCATTTGACCGCCACTATACACTGGTGAAGCTGAATTAGTGCGGGTAAAAACGAATTATCTAATTCTATCAGATTACTAGTCTCAACCGGGAGATCAATCCGTAATGTGGATCGGCTTCACCACTCAATTACGATTCAATGATTGTATACCTCCATATCACGTAAATAGCTTTTAAGGCAAATATAAGGTGAATGGTTGTATATACATCATGCATTAAAACTAAAAGATACTCGTGGCACACCCTACCACAAAGATTCCAACATTTTAATGCACTTATCGGATTATCTTTTTTATTTAGTTCTAAATGTAAAGGGCTGAAGCAGCACAAGACACGAATACATGATTAAAGTTTTTCAGTATCGTGCTGTAATCATTTAACGATTTTAGGAGTTAATTAAATCTAGTTGTCCCTCCACTATAAAGCATCAACATTACAAATTAACTATATCAAAAATAGATAACAAAGTAATATTTTAATACATAATAGTAAATATACAATATATCCCTTCTACATATTACATTGTTTTGGATTTTAAACAAAGGAAGCTAGAATGCTATTAATTGTAAAAATATTACATGTGAGTGGATTATTATTAAATAATTAAAAGGCCACAATGAATGGCCACATCAATCTTTAAGAATCTATGTTTCTACAGATTAGAAAATATGTATACCTATAACATATTTTACTTGAAACAATTTAACTTCTCAAATCATTCGAGTGAATCTCAAAAAATAACAAAATAAAAAGCAAACGTAAATATTTAAGAAGCCGCTACACCAACATTTGTTTTCTCTGTTTATCTCTCACATAATATAGGAACATATTTCATATTCCATATTTCTACAATTATAATTATCTGATTAAGAAGAATATTTCCTGAGCATTGACCTCATAGATTTTTAATATTTTGCATGTTTTAATTTAAAATAATTTTGATTATTTTTAACCATTAATAACTTATTCAAAAATGTAAATATTAAAAATTCATCAAGTCAATGCACAGTAAATGTTCTTCTTTATAAAATATATAGTAAGTACCTTTTTGCCCTAAACTGAACTAGAGTTGTATTTTTTCTTATATAAAAATAAATACGAAATATTTTTATTTCTATATTATGTAGAAGATAGACAGAAAAAACAAATGTTGGTGTAGCGGCCCCTTAATAATAACATCAACAATATTAAACTCAATTTGATATTAATTTTTAAATTGACAATAATTTTCACATTAATGTGCAATAAACATCAACACTATTTAAAACAAAACAATAAAATATTATTTTGCACCGATGTAAGCAAAGCAACACATATTCCATTAATAGGAATAACTTACTTAAAAATATTTTAAATTTATTCTGTAATCTATGGTATGGTATATTAGTATGATTTAATACACTATATTTTAATATAATATTATGTATTTATGTATTACTATTGTATACAGTGAGTCAACAATAATTAAAAAAATTCAGCATAGAGTTATTCAATTTTAATAGTGTTTTATTTTAATGTTTATGAATTTAAATACTGTAATACTCAATATTCATATTTAAGAAATATATATTAATAAATAAATTTGTAAAAAAAATTAATATGGATTGGATTTACAATTATTGTAAAATGGACAACAAACACAAATAGAGAAATATAGAAAAACTGCAGACCAATCTAATAATTGGTAACAAAGACAAAAAGATAATTGAAAAAGATTGATACACAAATAGGAATCACTTAAAATTATTAAAAACAAATAAACAAATGACACTGGTAACAACAAAACAACACATTCATTCATTATGCATCTTTAAAATAAAATGTAATAACATTTAATCTATCATTTAATAGCCATCAATTTTAATTAATAAAGTGTCTTTTATACCAAACTATTAAACAGATCCACAGGTTACCGTACTCAAGATTTTTTTTTTCACACATACACAATTTGAATTTGATAAAAGTAATAATTATTAATCACCATTATCGATCAAAGACTTAAGACTATCTGTCCTAAATACCAGTATATAAAACTAAAATTGTCACCAAAATAATTGATCAGCTACAAACCTTATCATACACAACTTTAACTATAACTACCATAATCAAATTTGAAAAAAAACATCATAATTGTAACATATTTGTAACAAAATAATATACATTAATAAATAATAATATATAATCTAACATAAAAAATAGTTTTGGAGGAGACTCCTGGGTGTGCCACAGTCATCATGTACAGTATATTCTATAATAATTCATTCTAGATTTAATATTGTTATTGAATAATTATTTCAAAATTATTAATTATTAGCACTAATATTTGCTTCAATTGGAAAATAATTAAAAAATAATGCATTTTATTTTTAATCTATACATTATCTATAACTATAAATTTTAAGCTTATAAAACAATAAAATAAGCCAAACAAATTAAAAATGTTATTTTATTGAAAATAAATGTCTCTTTTACCTGCATTATCTCGTATGTATGTATGTTCAGAGCTTTGATGAAAATATAAGCTACTTTTAATTGATGGTAATCCAAAAGCCCAAAATATTGATGCAGTTGCACCTGTAATGAAATAAGCATATTAATTTAATTCATTAAAAATCTCAAAAAAATAAGATAATAATAAAATCTCTTACCAGCTAATGTTAAATAATTTAAATGAGACACAGTTAATATATGATTATCAATCAATGTTTGAGCAAGCAAAGCCGATACAAGTCGACCTATAAGACATGCCATTTTCATGTGGCTAGAAACGGTTTTGTAATATTTTTTATCTACTTTTGAGTAAACGTATGTATAGTATGCAACTTCGCAGGCTGTCATGGTGCCGTAAAATACTTCCATTATCTATATCAAACAACAATTTTATTAGAAAAATTAAATTAATCAATTTAAAGATTCAATAAAATTAAATGATCCAACCATGAGCTACTAAATCATGTTTAAGGTACCTTTAACTCACTAATGATTTATTAAATGTTTAGTGATTGTTTGTGCAACCCAGTACTATTATATTAATTATTAATAAAATAAAATAAGAAGTTAGGGATTTAAAATTTAAAATAATATCCTAATAGAAAGTTGACTTGGATTAAAATAATATAATATATATATATTTAATTTTACATTCAGAAGAATCCATTTTACTCTGTTATTTCAAATATTTGAATGAATTAACCTATGACTAAATTTTGAAAGGTATGAATATTATCTATTGCTCTAAATTATATTTTAATTTTGAAATAAGCTATTGGTCATTTTAAAATTTAAAACTGTACATTGTTGTATATTATGGTGCACTAAATAATATTCTCATTATGTAAATTTCACTTAAGAAAAAAAAATATTTTTATGATATAATATGGATCAATAATTCTTTTTTTGTGGAACTTTTGATTTCAAATATTTCTTTTTCAATGTGCGCAAGACAGCTAAGTAAATATAGACCAAAAGAAAAAATGTAAATTAAAAGTCTAGGTATTTATTAGGCTATATTTGCTACAAATTATTTAAAAATGTTAATCTAAAATAATTATTAGGTATGAGTGTAGTTTGCAAATAATACAAATGAGTAAATTAATCTGATAACAACATCAAGATCATTATATTTTTCCTAAATTATGAGATTAACTTATATATACCTTATTTAAATATTTAAATAGCTTGACAACTAATTATTACATTTTTAAATAATTATTTAATGACTTACCCACCTTCATGTCAGTCTTTGTTCGAGTAAAAATCAATAATATCTGAACAGTAAAACTTGATAAAGCATTCAGGACAACAATTGGTTTGTAACGTAAATAGTCAGTAACCAAAAACATAACAATTGTAAGGCAAAGACAAGTATAAGTTGATACTGGAAATATTTCTTGATTCACCTGAGTAAAAATGTAATTAAAAACCTTCAACGCTATATTGGATAAAACACTTACTTCTTGATTTGTAAAATTCATTGGTGGATTTGTCAAGTATTGAATAATATAAGGATCTTCATGGTCGAAATTCTTTCAGAAATCCAAACACAGCAATCCATATAGACTGAATCAGCCATTTCTCCATTTTTCAAAATATTTTCAAAATTATCTTTTAAACTTTAGTACATATTTTTCTTGTTGTACAGCAAACTACGATTAAGAATCACATGAATCATTCTGAACATGTATCTACAATACGTATATGTAAAATGTCTGACATGTTACACCATTATACATTTTTTAAATCCATAATATTAACTTGAGTAGGTACCTATTTAAGATAAGATAAATAAATAAATATAAAAATAGAATTATAATATTAATGATAGGTATATTGGCTATTTGTAAATTATTGAAATAAATTGCGCGTAACTAAAAACCAGACACTTTTTTTTAATTTTTTGTTACCACTTACTTTTCTCATAGCTTTATCTAAACATGACCTCGAATACCGGTAATCAATAAAACTATATAAATTAAAAACGGATAAAGCGATTTAAGCTTATTATCTACTAAATTACTGGGTATACATCATCAAGTACTCAGTAAGAATGAAGAATTAATCTGTGGAAGAAATAGGCACTTTGGTCTTTCGTTACAATCAAATAAACGTGATCATATTATTATTATGACAACGGTCGTAAATTTTTCGATAACTGATAACCAATTACCACGATGATATGATGTAATAAATAATAAATCTGCGATAATAGATAACCTAAATAAGACGTCGTGAAAAATCAGTCGTATCAGTCGTATCCACGAGGCACAGAATCTGATAGATTAGTTATTAATTAATGTAACTAATTTTATAAATTAATAAACCATTTAAAACTATAGAGCCACTGGTTAGGTGTTTCAATCCACCTTATCACTATATTCGTAATCCTTTACTTTGACCCATAAAACAGTCTATAGTGTATATCAACTATGGACCATAGACGTCAGACGAATACCTAGACAATTTCACGGTATAATTATGATTATTATTGTTTTTATTTTTTTGCGTCCTGCGCGCACGTTTATTAAGGTCTACCTCGGCCGCGCTCGGTATCACGGTATTATCTTACAGTGATTACACCGCGTCTTAACAAGACTAAATTTAATTATATTGGCGGTAAACACTTAAGGTATATCACATGGCTTAAGCATATTTTAAGCCACGGTACATCTTTAATCGTGGTGGAAGAGTCAGTGGTTGTTTGCATGTCTCATGGTATACACAATATATATTACGTATATTATAATATTATCTATGAGTAAGAGTGTATCGTTATATTCTATAGTGGTCAAATCACACTCGTAAATATTCCGTGCTCGTATCATAGAACTATAGTATTTGCCACAACAACACGGTATAGTTACGTTTTACGTTCATATCAATAATAATTAATTGTGGTGATATTTACTATTTGCTAAGTACCAAGCAGACCCATGACAGTGTGACACCAACATCTAACACATGTCTCACATAGGCGCAATTTGGGAGGGGGAGGGGTTATGCTTAGCACCCTCAAATTGTTAAATTTTAATAGTACCTAATAACCAATTAGTAAATATCTATAACCATAAGATAACAAGAAGATAAAATAGAAGGGCTTCATCAGCGCCCCCAGTTTTTTCATTGAAATTTACAGTCACGGATTCTCTAGAAGATCTTCTGTGCATAGTGCTACATAGTCACATAGATAATTATGTATATTCTCGTGTATAAAAAAAATGGGAAAATGGGTACCGTTCTACTGTATGATAGGTGTCGAGTACAGTGGCGTAGTTATGATTTTAATCTGCGGGATATATAATTTATTGGATAAACGTTCAACACCCCCCTAATAGATCTTTTATATTTTTTAAATATAATTCTAAACAGAATTCACAGTTAAATTTTACATAAAATTTCAGTTATCATAAATTCTATAATTTTTAAAGTAAGATCCGATTTCTTAGGTTTTTTTACTAACTCCGAACTCGCTTATTATTTTCTCTGTGTCAATGTGTATGTATTTGTGGACAGCTAACATAGTTAATCCATTCAATCAATCCTATTTCATGACAAATAATGGTTATTAATTAATTATTATGAAAATATAATGACAATCGTTTTATGACAATATATCTACATCTGGAAAGTATAAATTATTTAATTATTATTTTTAAAAGATTATTAGTAGCCATAGTGGGTACTGGGTATACACAATTTATACACACAATAATATTTTCAAATTCAATGATTTCTGCAAAAACTAATTCAATCTGCTATGAAAATAATAGAAAATAAATTATTTTACTTAATGGCAATATAAAAAAAAAGAACATGAAATATAAGTAATAGCAGGGAGGCATAAAAATCCGAAATGTTAAACTCTGGAATTTCAAAATTTTAAACCCGTAAAAATCTGGACTGGACAAAACTGGACTGTAAAATTGTAGACCACACACATATATATATATATATATATGTGTGTATAAGAGGTATGAATAGGCCATAAATATTAATCATTCGGTATACATTCAAAAAGGCTGTAGCTCATTAGCAAAAAATATAACTCTAACACAAACAAAAAGTGCAAAAAACATACAATTAAAACTCTTTATAATTTAAAATTAATAATATTTTTAAATAATAATAAAATAATGAATATTGTTATCCATAGATTAAATAATATGTAATTTAGTCTAAATTTAAACTTAAAACGTCTATAAAAAATTATATTTATCTATTTTTTAGATTTTTTGGTTTCAATATTAATTAAACTTATAAGGAATTTTCTTTAACATTTTTAAAAATTAATTATTATATAAATTTACAGCTGAAAACCGTTTGTAAATATTCATAATTTTAACAAAATTTAATTTCAATTATAAATATAAATAAATTGTATACCTTTGTATTTTAAAAATACCCATAATAAGCATGAATTATGTTGAATCTTGACGAACTAATCTATTAAATTTTTTGTCTTTTTAAACAAACGAAAAATTGTTATAGACATTTATAGGAATAAAAAAAATAAAATTTTTAAATGTTAATAATAACTCAAAAAGCGTATATATCATGTATAAAAAATGATCATATAAATATTTTTTGAAAATTTCAAACATTTATAGTTATTTGTTTTTGAATTACCATAAAATAACAAAATCAATTTGAGGAAAAATAGTTATATTACGAGTGAATATTATATATCGTAAACATTTCACTCATAAAAAATGTATTTGACCGCTAGAATTTTTTTTTTTATTATTATATTATAAGTTAGAAAACTTATAAAACTTAACTTTATAAAGTTATAAAGATACTTGTATTAAATTTTAAAATTTTAGAAATAAAAAGAAAAATTGTATGCATTTTTAACTACAAAATATAATACAGGTTTGTGGTTAGTTCGTATAAATAAGATGTTATTTATTAGCTCTAGTGACAGATATGTGTTATTTAATTATTTCATTGTATATATATATATATAAATTATTTATTGTCGTTATCAATCCAATTAATTTGTTCGTGACGATAGCCCGTCAAAGCCAAATCAGTCCGTCACTAAGGAGTATTGATACACAGATGACAGATACCATACAGTTTACAAGTTTATATTGTGTTGATACAATTTTTTTATCAATCGCCATCAAATGTCTTCCACAATTCCAAAAGATATTAACAGTATTTGATTTCATTATCATGTTTGAATTGTTTGATAAATGGATAAAAACACTAACGGAATCAATCAAAATGTGTATGTCATCAGAAAATTCGAATAATCTCTCATCTTCACAATTAGTCATTGAATGATTTATACTAATTTATTAAAAATTTCATCGGCCACAAAATAAGCTTTTCAATATAACAAAAAAAAATAGAAAATAATGATTTGCATTTTAAAACATTAAAAGATTCTATTATTTCTATTAATAATTTGAGTCTCTCTTATCTGCATTAAAATAAGAAACCACTGCTTAGAGAACTCAAATTTGTGATTTATTAATTGTGAAAGCGAACGCAAAAAGTTTAATTGAAATTGTAAGCTTTCAAATTTAAATGGAATATAATATAATATAATATATAATATATAGGTATTTCGGAGTTGTATCTAATATATCTCCTAATTCATATCCGATTAGTTTTGTTCCTTCTACTCGTATTACGTTTTGTTTCCATGATTTTATAAATAAACGTGTCCTGTTGCATAATTTAGATGGATTAAGATTTCTAAGTACCATAACAGGTGCATCAATTTCAAAATCAAATTATGAAGTATCAATCTAAATTCTAAATATTTCTGATGAATTAAAAAATTAACTAAATAATGGATTGCATCAACAGGACCGACAGAACCACATATGTTGTTTCAATAAATTTGTATTTTATAATTTCTTTATGAAGACTTTTTAAAATATAAAAACTGATTTTGATTTATTTTATATATTTTTTCATATTTTGTTGCAAGTATTTACCTATTGCATATTTGTTGATGATTATTTTGAGAAATCAAGTTCGAGGCCAAACAGTATTTTTGCAATTTATTGATTATTCAACTTTTTTTACAATACGTATATATCCTATTTATGTTCCGGATAAAAATGAAGGAATTTAATTTAATTAAAGTTTCCTTAAATTGTACAATTCAAATTATAGTTTAAAATATAAGTTTGAAAACCGGGAATTTAGTACGCTCGCAAAAAGGACTTTCCAATCTGTTATATGTATAATGTTACATTTTAAATATAAATTAATACATATATTTATAAATTTATAATTCAATTTTTTTAAGGAGTTAAAATTGAAAAGTTGAAATTTGTATATTCACAAACTATAATATATTTATATATTATTAATTATTTAAAAACAAATCAATTCTTATCAAGTTGAATTTTTTATTTTTACAAATTTCCAGTGAAATAGTACCTATAGAAAGTTGGTTGATTTTTTGGTTTTGTCACTTATTCATCAGGAGTTTATAGTTCTCATAAGTGAAATAACTCTCATCGGCCGAATCTTAAGAGGATGTAGTACCCGCATGTGTTATCTCCGTCTTACACAAGTACCTAAAAGGCTATAACATTAAAAGGTAGGTAAGATTATTATCCAGGGCCCTACGGAAGCCTTTTATTGATATTATTATTTTTAAGTAAATTATGATCATTTTAAAAAGTGCAGTTTCAAAAAGATCATAACTTATTAAAGAATAATTATCGTTGAAATCGATTGACGGAAAATTACATGCTGTTTTCACCTGTCTTTTTCTTTGTTCAACAGTGGACTCGTCACAATTAATCAGTGACTGTCATACAAAAAAATATAAACTATCAATCATTTAGTATTAATGAAAAAAAACACGATTATTGTAAACAATAAAAATTAACTTCAACAATAATAGGACATACTTCAAATATTTTTTTTTGAATATAAATTAATAAAAAAATTACATCACAACCTTGATGAAGATGGAGATCCACTAGTAAGTAGTAGTTAATTTATTTGTACATGAATATTATTAATACTTGGATAAGTTAAGTTTTATGGATAATACCTACCTAGGTAATTATTCATTTTATATGCCAACTGATTTTAATCAATGTAAATAGAACACATCATCATATACAGTTATTTTAAATATTACTTAGGCAAATATAGGAATTAAACAAGATTCCTAGGCAAGTTCCAAATATATAATATTGCCAGAGTACTCAGATGAGTACATTTACTAGATTCTAATCTTATTTAATGGAAAGGGAAAGCCTAACATGTATTATTAACTAATTTTTTATATTAATCAATTTAATAAAAATAAAATACAAAATGACATAAGTAACAAACATTAATGTAATATAATGGATAATATATTAATATAATTGTTTTTATTTTTAACTATTCAATGTCTCAATATAATATGAATTACATAAATGTGATTTTTAAAATTATAATAGAATAAACTTATGAAATTATTAAGTCATTTGAGTAATTAAAAGGTTTTCCTTAAACACAGCTTAATAAGAATTAAAATTCATTACAATAATCAATTAAAGAAAAAAAGTTTATAATTTTAATTGTTTTTTATTTTAAATAATTATGTGGTTTATTAAAATTATTAAAGATTTGCTTTTGAACACTTAGCCAACTTCAAATGTTCTCTTAGTTTTTTACCTAAATCATTGTCAATTTGAGTGAAATGATAAATTGCCTTTTCCTAAAAAACAATAACATAAAATTAACAATACTAAAATAATAAAAAATGATGTGCAAAATTAAAGTAATAATATATCTTGGTACTTGTAGAAAATCAGCAGCGTGTTTTAAGTTGTCGACTATATTTTCTACCAATCTATTTTGTTCATCTTTAGGTAAAACATTTCTATAAAGTAATCCTGCCTGGGTATAGTTATCATCATTACTTAAGTCATACCTATAAAATAAAATGTTGAAGAAATGTTAAAATTAAATACATAAGAACTATATAAATATTTATAATGTATATTATTTTATTTTCATACTTGGCCACAGCACCAGAAACATTGAATGAAGACATACTATATGCAGGTTGTTGTTCTGGTCCAGAAAAACTATTGGGATAGTAGTTTGGTGCAGATCCTTGATTATCATAAGCTTGAGGTCCATCGCGTTGATAATTGGCAACTTTTGAACGATATGGACAATTTACAGGCAACTGCAAATAGTTAGCTCCTAAACGATGACGATGTGTATCACTATAAGAAAACAATCGTCCCTAAAATCCAAATCCAAAATTAAAATAGTGATACAATATAACTTTAAAAAAAATAACAATTATAAAAATATAATATAATAACCTGGAGAAGTTTATCAGGACTAGGTTCAATACCAGGCACCATATGCGCTGGGCTAAAAGCAATTTGTTCAATATCAGCAAAGTAGTTAGTGGGGTTACGATTCAACACTAGTTTGCCAACTGGTATTAATGGATAATCAGCATGTGACCAAACTTTTGTAATATCAAAAGGATTGAATTTATTAGCAGCAGCTTCTTCAAATGTCATCACTTGTATATAGAGAGTCCAGGTTGGGTGGTCACCCTTAGCAATAGCATTGAATAAATCACGGTTTGAATAATCTGGGTCATCAGCAGCAAGATCACGAGCTCTTTTAACATCCAAATTTTTTATACCTTGATCAGTCTAAAAATAATTGTACACAACATTTTGTTAAATTTATTTTTATATTTTTATAATACTTAATATTTATTAATAAGCTATTATTTATAATACCTTGAAATGAAATTTAACATAAACTGCGTTATTACAAGAATTGACCATTTTAAATGTATGGGATCCATAACCATTCATGTGACGATATCCGTCTGGAATTCCACGATCTGAGAACAGTACCATAACTTGGTGTAATGATTCAGGACGAAGAGTCAAAAAGTCCCAAAACATATTTGCGTCCTAAAAATAATTTTAATATAGGCATATAGCTTTGGTACTAATATTATTGTATATTAAATTGTGTAACCTTTAAATGGGTAACTGGATTTCTCTTTTGGGTATGAATAAAACTTGGAAATAAAATTGGGTCTCTTATAAAAAATATTGGTGTATTGTTTCCAACTAAATCCCAAATTCCATTTTCAGTATAAAACTTTATAGCAAAACCTCTTGGGTCTCTAAAAATAGTAAAATATATGTCTTTATTATATATTTATACATAAGTAGGTTAGTAAGACTAGTAGGTATATTTATTAATTATTATAGATCTAGTAGATTATTATTTATCTATTTTTTTAAATAATTAAACTTGTATAAAAATATAAAACTAACTTATTGACAAATTTTAATGAATATAACTGCTTAACTTTAACAAAAAAATTCATAGTAAATAGTTATGAATTAAATAATATCAAAAGCATATTACACTTTATTAGGTATGTAAGTACTAGCATTGATTATAAATAGTACTATTTATAATCAATGGTACTAGGAATAACTGTAACGTCTGTAGCCTTTAGATACATACCCAATGTATATTATTTAACACATATTGTTTTCTCAACAATTAAAAAACCTTATATATAATGTATAGTATATAGTATATATATATACCTAACAGTGTCAGCTGATCCACTCTCTCCACCAACAGTGGAAAATCTTACAGCAACAGGAGTTTGTTTTCCAATGCTCGAAAATAAATCAGCCTTACAGTATTTTGTAATATCATGTGTTACTTCAAAGTAACCAAATGCACCTAAAATACATTTCATTTTTTTTTAATGTAAATAAATTATTATTAATAAAAGTTAAAATAACCTCCTCCTTTTGCATGTACGACTCGTTCTGGAATACGTTCACGATCAAAATGCGATATTTCATCTAAAAAAGTATGATCTTGTAATACTAGTGGTCCATTTACTCCAGCTTGAATTGTATTAGTATGATCATCAACTGGCACACCATTTCCTGTCCTAATAACACGAGTATTCTAAAATTTTATAAAACCAATAACTATATTAGTTAAATATTACTATATTAATTATTAATTATTATAGGTAAATCTTAAGTTTTGAAGTCAGTTTTAAAACATAAAATAGTTAATAATTAACTTAGAAATCAAATTCTCTTTTGTAATCTCCAAAACTTAACCTATACATTTGAAATATTTGAATACACATTTACAATCGTTGGACTCCGTTAAATTATTACATGATTGATTTAAAACAAAACACAATACTCAAAAAAAGGCACCTAAGCAAGTGGTTACCGCTCTGCTGCAGTATACCTACATTATACGAGGCATATCCAGAAAGTAAGTGCACTGAGGCTCTCACAATCGTAGGGAATATATTTTTACTATGTTCGCTACACTTCTGTATAGCTTTACTCCTCTTCTTTATAATAAGACCATAACAAGTTCAGTACGTTGAAAACTGTGGTCACAAGAATTTTTCTCGTGAAAAATGTCGATCGAGTCTGCCGCCACTTCCTTTGTCCACTTCTCGACCGCCTCTTCACCTCCTCGTCAGTAAACAATTTTTTTCCACCCGTGTACTTCTTCAGGGAAGTGAACAAATGGTAATCTCAAGGCGCCAGATCGGGGAATACGGAGGGTGGTTCAAAACATCCCATCCAAATGAGCCTAAAAATTGTTTCACGACATTGGCTGTGTGGGGTCTGGAGTTGTGCAGCAGGCAGACTCCTCTTGTTAACAGACCCTTCCTTTTATTTTTAATAGCTCTCCTCAATTTTTTTAGGGTTTCACAATACCTTGCTGCTTTGATGGTCTCACCCTGAGGTAAATATTCAATCAATATGACGTCTTTGTGGTCCCAAAACACTGATGCCATGATTTTTTTGACTGAAATCGGTTTTGAACTTTTTGGTTGAGGGTGAACGCTAGTGTTCGGACTGTATCATGGTTTCAGGCATATAGTGTGCGACCCAAGTTTCATCTCCAGTAACAATAGACTTGAGAAAATTATCACCCTCCAGTTTATAGCGTTCCATAGAGGTAATGAATGACGGCGCGGATTTCGCACTTGGCGGCAAACTCGATCGACATGTTTCACGAGAAAAATTCTTGTGACCACAGTTTTCAACGTACTGAACTTGTGATGGTCTTGTTATAAACGAGAGGAGTAAAGCTATACAGCAGTGTAGCGAATATAGTAAAAAAATATTTCCTGCGATCGTGAGAGCCTTAGTACACTTACTTTCTAGATATGTCTCGTAGTTGTCGAGTGAGTCACTGCAATAATGCAATGGGTGTGTTTAATTTGAATTCCATCAATGTATGCAAAAAATGATTCTGAACGGAAACGATTTGTCAGCCTATATTATTAAATATATTTTTAAATTCTGAGCGGAGCGATTAATGTATTGAATATTGATTTTACAATGTGTGTTTTTTTTTCTGTTCATCATCAAGTTTTGGGACAGTAAAAATGTTTTAATTTTCAATAATGTAGATGGCTTTTGGCAGTAAATTAGAACTAGACAGTATTTTAGAAAGGTCAACATTTCAAATACTTTTTAAGAAATAACCAGGAAAAGTAATTAAGAGGACGTTCGTTGTACTCACAAGTATTATCTCTATCCTAATAATGTACACTATAACAAATTCGCGTTCAGTAAAACACATTTTGTGATGTTAGCTTTGTTGATTTATTGACAAAAATTGATTGACCTATTATAAAATTTAATGGTAGGAATATTATCTATAAAAACTTATGTTTTTATTGATAGTATCATTTTAAAGTAAGTTATAGCTATTTAAAATATTACAACTTTAAAATGTTTATAATAACTCACTTTACAATAATAATATCTACAAAAGCATATTGCGTATGACATGTCCTAGATAATATTCTTAGCTTTAAATTTGATAATAGGTAAATTTACTCTAATATTAAAGCTAACATCGCAAAATGAATTCTACTAAACGAACATTTTCCATATTATATGTATGTAAAACAGAGACAACGCGTGCAGGTAAAACGGGAATTTTTACTCAAATCCTATTTTTAACAAACTAAATTTTGTTTTTTTATTGGAACAAAATGTTTTGCTGGGTCAAAATTCTTGAAAATATAATACATGATCCCACATAAGTTATTCTTATACTTATTTATATAAATAAAATTATTAAAAATACGTAGACATAATTTTTTTATTATATACATTTAAAGTCCAAATTAGGAAGAAATTACTTATTTAAAGATAAATAGCAATATTAATTATTTTATTATAATTTAAAAACATTATTCATGGGAACTTAATCTTTACGTATATTATATCCAAGCCCGAATTAATACAATCGTAGGCACTATGCAAAGCTGTAGCTGAAGGAGGGTCTAGGGGTCCGGACCCCTCAAGATTTTTTTAAAAATAGAAATATTTTATAGTGATGAATAAAGTTAATAAATTAAATACACAAATTTTTCAGTATTTATATTTTAAAAAAAAATGTTGAACCCCCCTCCAAAATTTTTTTCAGTTGCAGCCTTGGCTCTAGGCACTGCTTTTAATTCCTATACGCTTATACAGCACTGCGGTGTCCAGTATTTAAATGGGTATAAAACCTTCTGTTTAGGAAAGGAAGTGTTGAATTTCCATGTTAATCCTTTAAAAACAAAAAAAAATCAAATCTAAACTTTTATATGATAATAATTTTAATAAATCTTAAAAACAATTAATTTTACTCAGTCTACAAATATATAGAAAATTAAATTGTTAAAACCAAAAAAAAAACTTATTTTACGCCAATTTGAATATTTCTTTATCCCTCGTAATGAAGTATTAAACAAGATAATTGAAACAAAAAAAAAATAGTAGCCACACATTTAATTTTTGTAGGCCCCAAAAATGTTCGTAGTGCCTATACGCTAATAAGGCCCTGATTATATCATTATTTTATCAAATACAATAACAGTTTTGATTTATTTTAAGATAATAATAACTTAAAATATAGAAAAATAGGTAACCAAAAAATAATAAAATATAATAAATATTTTATTTGATAGTTAGTACTTGTATTAGTTGTATTTAAAGATATTATAGATAATAGATATTTGTATTTATATTTTAAACTATCTACTTGCTTACTTAACTAAACATAAATATTTCCTTTATAAGTCAACACTTTATGTATACACCACCATCAACTCATTTTGTGTATACCACGTATATTAAATATTTTTTCTATACTGCTGATGATCTACAGGGTGATATTTTATCATGAATCACTCATTATTTCAAAAAGTATTCATGTTTTTGAAAACCCTTTTTTACATTGTTTCAAGTTGTTAAAAAATCAATGTTTTTTTAAAAAAATTATATTTTTAAATATTTTTTATCCTTAATGTTGTTTTTAAATGTTTTTACTTTTTTGAATAATAACATAGAATTTTAATTCCATGTTCCAAAACAGTATAATTTTTTGAGTATTTTGATACATAAAAATCGAATTTAGGGCGAGTAGTTTATAAGTTATACATATTTAAAGTTTAGACAAGCGGAGTAGTGAACAAAGATTTTGCGGGGTAACCCCATACTACACTACTTTGCGCATCAAAACTTTAAATACTTATTATAAAGTTATAACTCATCAAATTCGATTTTTATGTATCAAAATACTCAGAAAAATGTTCTGCTTTAGAATATGAAATTAAAATTCTATGTTGTCATTGTCGATGTTTATCATTTTATGTGAAAGTATTTATCTATGTTGTGGGTGGGGTCTGAGTGAGAAAATAATTTAAGCATAACAATGGGGTGAGCATGCTTAAAAGATTACCTTATATACAGTATACTAATATGAAACGAGTTGTAGCAGGTGGCGCGGTACGATAAACTATTACATATCTACGTTAATTTTATACAAAATCCTTCTATTTTTAGATAATAAATAAATAACTTAATTTCTAAATAAACAGAATTTTTATTATTAGCATTATCAAATAATAATGCTCCTATAGTCTAAAAATTGTTTCATTCTGAAGAGATATAATAAATTGTAACCATAATAATATTTAGAAAAAAGTTCCAAATAGTTCGGCCACAGGCCTATTGTTATGAATTAATTAGGGGTTCGTGGATTCTTTGCACCTCTAGCACTCCCAGTAATTGCGGCATTGACTACATTAGTAAATTATGTTACATCAATGATCCATGCATCTTTAGAGTTTGGAAAATACTAAACCAATTATAGTAGAATTGTTTAGCATTTCTATTTAATAAAACAAGAATGTTTGATGTAAACGCAATCTTTTTAAAAATAAAATATTATAAGGCTAAATTAAAAATAATTAATTACCGTTACCTATTTGTGTGAAACTATTAGCAACACAAGCATGAAGCATTCAGTTAATATTATATTATAAGAAAGTTTTCTAATATTGTTCATTGATTTAAATTTGAATTTACATAGAATTTGTGCGCATAGTCTTTAAAAAATGGATTTAAACCACAATATTGTGAAGAAAATTAAATTTTTTTGTCTAAGAAAATGTTTGTATTGCAAGAAAATAAATGTTCAAACAAATATATAAATGCACCAGTGGCGTGATTATGGGGGAATGTGGGGATGATATATCCCCCAGAAATTTTTTTTTAGAATAACTACAATTAAATTCCCGTAAGCACTTAGCTTTAAAAGAACAAAAATATTTTAAAATAAGAAATAAGAATTCGTGGATATTATCATAGTTTATTTTTTTTTTTTATTTTACTAATATAAAACTACGCACGATAGCTCAACAATTACAATACCTATATGACAAGAAAATTGTACAGCTCACAGTTAAGATAATTAGATAACACTGATAAAATTTACAACTTACAACTCTTGTTATCATTTGTAACTAAAACTTTTTACAAAAGTAAATAATATGAACGTGGTATAGACTGGTAATGAATGAAAACATAATTTTATTTATTCTGTGGTAGAACGTATAAAGTATTATTGGTATTAACTATTTTTCGAATATTATATTACTGTAAACCTTGAGCAAGTGAGCAACAGTGCAACACCAATGTCTATTACACTTTTGGTGACCCGGTATAAAAATTTTTAAAAAAGTAGATTTTTTTTGGTAAAAATCCACGTGTAAAATTTGAATAAATAAATACAAAACTTTGTTAATATGTAGGAAACATAACAAATTAAATTAATATAATATTGTGATCTATGAGATATAATAGCCAAAGGGGATATGGAATACCACCACTAGACGATACTATAAACTTATATCCCAATCCCACCCCAAAACCAATTCCAAAATACGCCACTGAAATGCACAGATTGTAATCAATTGTGTCACCGCAAGCACAAGAACTTCTTACAAACAGAACAAAAGCATAAATCAGAAGTATTATTAAAACTAATGGAGACAACTACGGTATAAAAAAATTAAATTTTTCAATTTAACACTTTATCTTTATTCTTAATGGTCTTATACTTTGTGACTTTCAATAAAAATTCTTCAACATTTCGTAAAATAATGGACTTAGTGTCTTAGTCACTCAGTACGCCACTTATTGTGCGACACTACAGTTTATATTTATATGTGTGGAAATTATATAAATTTGTACGTACGCAGTGCCGCAACTACAATTTTTGAGCCGCAGGGCGACTAAGATTTATTCCCCCATTTTTTAGTATGTCAGACCACTTGTTAATGATTTCATTTTCCGACCCTTTTTTGTCTAGTAATTCAAATGTACATCAATATGTATATTAAAGCATATTTAAAAATTCACAAATTTACAAAGCACATCAATAAATAAAAATTCAAAATTTTAGAATGATAACCCAATTCAATTACAAAAACATAGAGGTCAACCAAAGTTGTTATGCAATGTACATCCTCCAAACCAATCAACAAAATAAACAAAATAACAAAACTTAACAAGTTCATTTTTTTCATTTTTAAAATTTGAAAGTTTAAACAATTATTTAAATTAGTTGAAACAAATAAGAAACAATGTATACTAAAACTTCATTCTTCTGACTTTTAAGTTTGAAAACTGTGATATAATATTGTCTAATGATAATTCAGCAGTGCGATGTTGTTCTATGTTCAGCACTGCTATGTTTGACAAGCGCGTTTGTGTCATTGCATTTCTTAAATAATTTTTTATTAGTTTTAATTTAGAAAATGATCTTTCCGCGGTCGCAACTGTAACTGGAAGAGTCAAAAAATGAATACAAGCTGCTAAAACTTCTGAATAGCTAGTTGAAAAGTCATGTTGTACAATAAATATTGCCAAATCGCGGATGGACTTTAAATTGTTGTTAACAATAATATCTGATTTATACAATAGTATAAAATCATAACAACTTTTTATAATTTTTGATTCTTTTGATTTGATTATTAATTCTAGCTTTAAAAACTAAAACATATCACAAACTTCTTTTAAACTTTTAAACCTCACCCTAAGCTGATTCAATACAGTGTCAATAAAAGACAATTTTAATTTTAAAATTACTTTCTGTTATATTTAATCTGCGATCTCCATCAACTTCGTCAAAATATTTTGTTGCTAGTCGTTGTCTGGTTTGAGCTACGTCTAAGGTACACCCCACTTTTTACACATTTCTTTAGCATATTTTACAGTATTAGTGTAGTCATCACGTAGATTTAAAATTGAAGAAAAAGAATCATTCAATCGATTTCGTGCTACTTGTAAATCTGTATCATGTTGCTGTAATGTTTTTACATGATATAATTATATAGAATATAGATACATCAGCTGTGCCTATAAGCCTATTATTAATCAATTATTTTATCATGATACATAATATAATAAATTAAAATTTTAGGTACTAATTAGTAATAAGTACCTATAAATAAATTTCAATATATTATCGTTAGTCATAATTTGTGAGGTTTGAATCAGTGCCCCCCAGTTTATTTTGTAGGCCCTTATAGACAGGGTGTCAACCTGTTCGTCCCCCAGTAATTGCGGCCCTGTACGTACGTAAGGAGAAGGGTAAACAAAGAAGAGTTGTACGTAAGCATTTTTGTCTTTAGAAAGATATGGCGAAAGTTTTTATGGAATAATGTATACTTTGAGCGATTGCTACACAAATCAACAAAATATAAAGCATTATTCCACTTTTGATTTTTGTTGCTGTTTATTTGGTGAATAACGTCGACTGTCATTGACCACAGAATCAATAATAATGGCTAGCATTAATTCCATTTATACACAATAACATAATTGTATATATTGGTTATAACTTATCAGTGAACGTAATAATCTATAAACTTTGGGTACCCATCACTTGCCTATTTTTTTGATATTGCTGCGAAGTGCTAATTTATTTTAATATTACGTATTACGTTAGGTTAATTTAATTCTTTCAAAAAAAATATTTATTAAATTATAAGTATTTTATTATTGTTTATATTAACTATTGAGTTAATAATATCATTGATTATAAATAACCTAGTATTTATAATCAATGATAATACCTAACTACAAAATGTAAACACCATAAAACTAAAAACAGTAAAGATAGCTACCCTAGGGTCATATAGTATCAATAATGTCTTAAAATCAATCTACATATTTTAAAAATGTTATTGGGTACTTCGGACTTGGTTATTTTAAAATGCATTATTCAATAAAAGTTTTTGTCTCAACGAGACAATGAATAATGTTTTTGAGTAATTATAAAATAATTAACATCATTAATTATCATTAAAATAAGAAATTTCAGAATGTATGCCCATATAATTGGTTTCGATATATTATGCAATCTTTATTGTATGGTAAATGTTTACTTCGTCGTTGAATAGGTGACCGTAATGAATGTAATAAACTAATAAATCTAAATTAAATGATAAATAATTTGGAGAAGGTATATCGAGTACAAAATGTCCATATTCTAAGGTTATTTTATAAACATGTATTTATATACTACTAGACACCAGTTATTCGTTTTACCAAATACAGTAAGTTGAACTATTTATTACAAAAAATATCGAACAATAAATATACATTTATTATTTACGTTATAGAATCTATTAAAGAATATTGCATAATATAGCGATGATGAAATTGTAAAAATAAAATATATTTAAAAATATTTTACGGTTGGTTCTCATATGAGAAAAATATACACTTCTTCAGAGGACGCTAACATCACATGTATTTTCTCCGTCTTACTAGCATACAACAGAAAATCTGCGTTTAGTAGAACCAACTATGTAGGGATGTACACAGGGGGGTGTTTTGGGTGTTCAACCCCCCCACGAAATACTTGGGGGGTTTTTGCATGGTTATTTACTTATTCAATTTTAATGTTAATTTTTTTATATCAATGTTTGCATTTTAAAAAAGTATTTTAAGTATACCTAATTGTCATAATTTTTTTTTGTATATTTATTAAAAAAAGTTTTACGTTTCAATAATTGATTTTACATATGTCCCTGCAACTGTGTGTTAATTTTAAAAATTAGTGTAAATTTATACCTATTATCAAAGTCAAAGGTATCTATGCTCAAAAGTTTAAACATAGCCTTTTTTCATTATTTTAATTTTTAATCTAAAAATTAGCATTTTTAACATGTAATATTTACAAAATTCATCTTGCTTTAAAATTAAAATGTTAAAAAACGTCAACTGCCTAAGCACAGATAATGTTCTTACCTTTAACTATGATAATAGATCAGTGCTTCTCAAATTTGTTTTGTCACGGGGCCTCCCAGTTTGAGAAGCACTGTAATAAATCAATTAACATTACAGCTAAAAACACATAATTGGTTTTACTTTTTACTAAACACAAATATTTTGTTATATGTTAAAGTAAAACGGAGACAACACATATGAGGGTAGCGTGCTTAAGTCTATACTATTTATTATTTAATATTTGGTAGTCCAAAAATCAGAATGCATAGTGAATCGCCTTGTATATTATAAAATCCAATTATTCATTTGTTCATAAACAAAATTAAAATGGTAAAGCATGTATGATGTATGAATGACTAATGACTTAATTATTATGTCTATAAATTAAAGGTAATGACATTGTTGACGGTTCTTTATGATTATGTTTTGTTAATATTAAATAATAATTATTACTAATTATTCACATTAATTATAACCGTTTGTAGTATAATTTAAACACCTAATACAAGAAAATGTATTACAACCTTAAGTACTTACTTTAGAGCACTATAACTAGACGTATAATATAAATACTAAATAAGTATCTATTTAACTAACCTCTAAACTAAAAACAATTATGAATGGAATCAATTATTAATACTCTATTATAATATACAATGGGCACTAGGCCACTCTAATAACTAATAATTGTGTGAAATTTGAATTTAATAATAATTGTTGAATCATTGCATACGACAAAAAACAACTCTGTTAGATAGGTTAGGACAACCTATATCCTTTACTTTTAACTTTTAAGATTTCTTTATAATAATGTACATATTAGGTACTATAAATAATTATCTTTTTTATTAATAATTTGAAAATAATTAACTTTTACCCAAAAAATCGCGTTATATATGAATCATTGAATTACAGTGATTAAACTTTATTCAATACTTTAAAAATCATATATTTTTTATTCCAGCCTATGCAGCCTAATAACTATAGTATTGTTATATACTCTTTCGGTTAAGGCCCAAAGGTATATATTTATATGTTGTAAAAGAGTCCGTTCACTTACGGGTTGTATTCAAAACACTACACAAAATCTGTTTAACTTTAAGAAAATACTTTATTAATTATTTTATTATTAAGAATATTTTAACAACACAGTATTATACGAATCGGCTACTTATTCACGACTGACTCTTACTTATTCTACGTTTTTGTCTTGGCGACGCAGTCGCTTGCAAAAAAAATAATCATATTGCTTACACTACTATATTATTGTATAATATGCTTACTAATCTAAGTGTGTGTGCAAGGGTTCCTAACAGTATCATTATTTTTTTTTTAAGTATTTAATTTTGTAAAAATGTGAATTTGAAATATATTTTATTTAAATTTTAGGATACTATAAAAAAAATATCGAGAATAACAAGAATCCTTGTATTCAATTTTCAAGCCTTAGTTTTTAAAATTTAAATTTTTACTAAAATATTACTTTAAAAATATTTCGTGATTTAGACGAATTTTATCAAAATTAAAACTTTAATTGATGGTTACAATGGTACATCCGAGTTCTGTCCCAAGTGTAAAAATTTAATTTAAAGATAAACTAGACACTAGTTCCAAGTTGTTTAAATAAATATACTAATTTCGTCCCATGTTATACATTCCTTATGGTTATTATTAGTAGGGCTCGGAAGTTGATGCATTTTGCATTTTTTTTGGTACTTTTTAAACGATGCTCTCCTGGCCACAAATGTGATTCATTAGCATGTGAATCTGAACAAATAATTTGTATTTTGCATTTTTATGTGTTTATTACTTTTTAAGTCATTTTTAGTAATTTATACTGATTTCGCATTAGTTCACTTCTTATCGTTTCTTGTCGACCATTATGCCGATAACTTACCGATATCTTTGAAATTACCACGAACTAAGATAGTACCTATTCGATTTTATCTCGTCGATTACAGTCGTCGCGTCGTTGTCGAGTTATAGTGAATAATATTGTACCTAAATTTTATTATTTGTTCGTAATATTTTCGAAATGCCGAAAATTAAAACGTCAGTGCTCATCTACGTCTACTATATTTTCTACTAATTTTTGATTTAATTTTTAAGGACATTTTTTGTCATATTTTGAGTAAATTGTAAGCTTTGATAAATGTATATAGAATTTTATAGTGAAATAGAGTACACAACTTATAAAAAAATATATTTTTATTAATTTAAAACAAATATTTGTAATTTTTTTAGGTCATTTTTTATCATTTTGATGTCATATTTTCATTTTTTAATGTTTTTAAAGTCGTCAACTTCCGAGCCCTACTTATTACCATACTATAAGAATGTGGGGTTTAATTCTACATCATTAGTTTATAAGTACTATTGTACTAAATACTCACTGCACTAACTAATTGGATTTAACATTTACGACTTGATTACGTCAATACAACTTAACAATGTTATATTACTTAAAAATAAAAATAATATTGATTTCAGTTATCGTATGCATTATGTAAGTCACTTTAACTTAAATTTAAATTTGAATTTACTGTGAAATCATTGCATATGAAAAAAACCTGCAGAGCAAAGACTATATTAGTATATTAATGAGTATGAGTATGACGTATATTTTAAATCGCTATGTTGACTTGTTATTGCCTTTTAAATGTATAACATTTCAAAATTGTATTATGTAGAACCAGTTTGTGTTATTAGCTTAAAATAAATTCAGAATTGATTTATGATCAACCTAAAGATAAAAATTCTTATAACTGGCTAAAAATTAAAATATCGTAAAAACCCGACGAGAGAGGTAACAAATAATGGTGTACCGTTGTACCTATAAAATAAACTATACAATACATAACTTTCAAGTTCTATCAATGAATATTTTTAATTACAACAAAATAACTAAAATTTAAATATCTAATTTTGTCTAAATTCAAATTTAAAATGTCTATAAAAAAAATTGTGCTTAAATATTTTTAAGATTTTTATATTACAGTAGGAACTTATGAGAAACTTAATATTGAATATTAAAGTCTTATTTATACAAATATTCTAAGTCTATACAAAAATACAAATTTTTTTTTTTTATTAAAATATATAATTATAATCTGTATCATTTATACAATAAGCAAATGTGATAATTAGCAGAGACTAACATAATTAAATATGACATGATTTACATGAGAAGGGAGACTATCCATTGACAGAACCCTTCATAGCATGATTACTCAATTAATTCAGGTGATCTTTACATCATCGTCTTTTGAAACAGCGTAGAGGGTTGTCGGGTAGCATGTGTGAAGATAGGTGTGAGAAGAGTGGATTTGGATGATGTCGTAATTGCGCATGAAATTTGGTATATTAATTTTTGGCTAGTTGGTCAACTGTGTCAATTTTTAGGTCTTTATGTAGTGCTTTATTTGTTATATACCATGGAGCTAGCTATAAATCAGAAAGAAATTGATTGGGAGGCTTGAATTGATCGGATTTGGGAAGGTTTGACGCAGCCCCAGATTTACATGCAGTAAGCCCAGATTGGCCTTAAAAGGGACTTGTATAAAATTGATTTTGTGTGAATTGACATTTTTGATTTGAGTTTAGGTCGAACTAAGTGTAAACGATTATTAAGTGTTTGACGTTTAAATTTTAGGTGAGGGCCTCAGGTTAGGCGTTTGTCGAATATGAGTCCTAGATATTTTACTTGAGAAGTTTTGGGAATGTCAACTCCCTGCAGTTACAGTGGAGGGGAGTTGTTTTTACGGAGAGTGAATTTTACATTGAATGATTTTTCGGGGTTAATTTTTATTCGCCACTAGGTTGCCCAGGTATTAATTAGCTTAATTAGGTCAAGATGGGTTTGAAGGTAAGAGGAGGCAAATATGAGGTCTGTGTTAAAATACAAATTTAAATTGTAAATTGATCGAATTTATTTTTCTACTATAAAATAACGCATACACAAAAACAAAAAATACACACATCGTTATAAAATAAATACGTCCATTACTCCTATCAGAGAAAAGTGAACTCTTCCCGGAACCCGTCGATTTCTTCGAGTTCATCAAAATCTAAAACTTTTATATTATTTTGGAAATTTCATTATGTACATAAAATTAGAGTTAAAACAAAAATGGAATATTTTAAGTCTCTTTGGTTAATATATTGGACACGCTAAAAGTCCGCATGCCATAAAATTAATAAAGATAATGCTATATCGACGAAACATAGTAAAACCATATTGAAATTAAACTATTTTACTAATTCTGCCAATAATAACGAAAGTAGGATAATTAGAAGTCAACAAAAAAATAATATACAACTTATTAATAAAAAAATTGAATTATATAATAACAACCAAATTAATAGATATCATTTTGTAAAAAGTTTGGCTTCGTTTAATATTTTATTTGAATTTATTTTAACTTACATTTAATTTCTATTCACTTTATTTTATACCTATACATTTTATACTGATAACGACATTTTTGATGTATGCATTAATTATTATTATTTTTATTAGATAATTAGCTATCTCTATTAATAATATTATTTTTATTTAACTTTAATAACATATATTGTATTTTGTATTTAAACAATAAAAATAATTATGTGCGGAGTTACAGTGTTAAAAACAAAATTTTGCGAAGTTAGGGTGTTTATAGATAATCTATAAATAATTTAGAAAAACGTCAATAATTTTTTTCATTCCATTGATTATACTAGAATTTACGTACCTAACTTATATTACTATATTAGAATAAATAGATATTCATATATTATAGTTGACAATTATTTTTATAATGGCCGAGTAGGAAATACTTAAATTATCAATGATTTGAATAATTATTATGGTATTATAACTTATAAATATAAATACTTATTAACAAATAGCCGAATCAATTATTCTAGAAAAATCAATATTAGATTTAAATTACTTAAGTTATGTTGGGTATACAGTATAACCGATATTTAAGGTTAGGTACTGTTCAACAATATACATTTAACTAAAATCAACTATTATAATTATGTAGGCTATAATGTAGGCTATTATATGTAGGTTATAATTTTCAGAAATCTATTTTTAATTTTTCTAATATTACGTGTTCGAGTCATTTAATATTATACAATTTACATACATTTATTATAATTTAATTATAAATACAAATGTATAGGTAACAGGTAACTACAAAAATAGTAATAATAATAAAAATATAAAGTATAAAATCATTATGAAATACGAGATTAATATTTCGATTATATCTAAAATTTAAATATATTATTTTTACACAATACAAACTTGTAATTTCAAATATTTTGAAATAAATAAATCATATCGGGCGTGGGACATGTGTATCCTGACTCCTTAAATCCTAAGGCTATAGGTCAAGTATCTACCTAAACTTGATTTACTAAAAATACTTTTACTCCAACCATAATTTAAAAAAATCAAGGTTGATTTCTGACGTATTATACTTATTAGTCACAAGTAATCAATATTATTCAAAATAAATTAAATCACTATTTAAACAATTACAAATAACTTGAACAAATAGTTTATACAAAAAAGAAGTAGATTCATTTTAACTAGAAATTTTATCAGTTGACATTATTTTTATTAATACTAATGTCTAATATTTAAAGCAAGACAAGCAAGTTTTTAATTTTTAGTTACATTACTTGTTTGAAAGAAATATAATATAGGCGTTTCCAAGGTTAATATATATTAGTTCAATTCATCATCCATTAACATTTAATGTGGGAACTAATACATATTACAGACAAATACAAACAGTAAAAACTAAATGAACATTGAAAAGGTCATTAAGTCATTGATTTAGTCTGGTTTTAAAATAGGACAGTGTGAGTAGAAATATTTTAATATTCATGTTCTTTAATTATTAATAATGATAAATAAGAAAAGTATAATTATTTAACTTGAAACAATTTTAAATAATAATATATTTAAACAATGCAAATTGTTATGGCTATTTTCCTTTGTCCATTTGTTAAATTAAAACAATAATATTACCTAACTTAAGTAACTTAAAACCATAGACTAGAATAAAATATATCTAGTCAGTGTTTTAAACAATTTCTTTTTGTATGTTTAAGATATAAATGGCAAAATATGTATTATGTTTAAATATAAATAATATCATACATAGGTTCAAAAAATTTTTTACGACAATTCTACCTGCGGAATCATAAAATATGAAAAATAAATAATAAAAAACAACTTAAATAGAAGAAGTAAATGAACAGTAAAATTTAATTTACTTATTGTCATGCCACACAAAATTAATTTTTATATGTTTTACCTATTTTTAATATATGTCTAAATCATATTTTAAGTATATAGTCATATAGAATTAATTTAGCAACTAATAATATGAGTATTTATGACCTAAGTGCATTGTGTATCAACTATTAATAGCATCATACTTTCTATATTCTATGGCTGTAAGTACCTGGGTACTTATTGTATGCAAATTAAATAATATTATAACAAATAAATAACAATTTGAAAAATGATTATTGACGGTGTTACGTACAAGGTAGTCATTAAGTATATTATAATAGTAATTAATAGTGATGTGAATGTACTTAGTCATAACTCATAAACAAAATTGAAAATAGTGAGAATATTGATACCTCGTCTATTTTGACTCTTAAAACTTTTTTTTTTATATACTCTGCAAAACTGCTTTTTAAAGTAGGTAATTGAACCCCAGACACTTGACATGTTTCCTGATTATTTATATTAATATAGCCATATTTACATAAATATTTCAAAATAATTTTACCATTTTTGGACTGAAAACAATTTATGTAAAAATTAAATTTGCTAGTTCTGCTGACATAATACTTTAATTTTTTTTTAGCGAATTTTAGGTTTAAATAAGGCTAAATTTAAATGTGATAAGTTTTTTTACTTAAAATGCCGAAAATCAGAATTTAAATACATTATTAAAGGATAAAAGGGGAAAAGAGTTAACTTGATAAATCACTTTATATAATAAATAAAATGTTTTAAAGTTTTAGAAATTATTATTATACTTAATAATTATAATTATTGATTTATAGTTAAATATGATTTTTTATGTATTAATATAAATATTAAAAAACATAAAAAATGAAAAATATAAAAATATATATTTAAAGAAAATTAAGTATATTTTTGTGTTAACATGAATTCTTTGAAGTTAAAACTAACAAATGAAAAATAAAATTTTAATATTTATGGCCATAAATTAAAACTTTTCAATCAACATATTAATTTATTAGTTTTTGATATTGAATGTCAAATATAAGAAAAAATAGTCAGATTTTATTATAAATTATAATACCTATGGTAATTTTTGTATTATTTAAAAATCTAAAATAAGTTTTAAATTATGACGGTTGTTTCTAAAGGTATTAATACAAATAAACTTAAATAATTAAATCATATCCAGGAACTATCTAGGCACCCCGCATTTATCTCTTAACATAAAAATAATTTCATTTTATAATAATAACTATAAAAAAAATAGATTTCAAAAAATAATTTGAAATACAATTATTGATAATAATAAAGTAATAACTGATTATCTTATTATTAATAAGATTCAACAAGATCATTGAAGTGTACATTATACCTTAAAATATTTTAGATCTAGGGGTTTTAAATTATACGTAAACATTTGATTAAGCTCAATAAGTTAAATAATCCACTCAAGTATAATAACAAATTACTAATATATCTATTAAAATTTAAGTTTATGAACCAATACATAAATTTAAAAATTAATTTCATGATTATTATTTAAAATTTAAAAATATAATCAACAAATTGAATGTGAATGACGCTAAATTGAGTTCATTTTTCCACTTTGTTATTAATTGCACTATAATTTGATCAGTGTTATGATTAAAAAATAAACAATAGTAAATTAATGGTATTTTGTTAATATTTCCTTCTAGTATAATTTCAGATGTATGTGTACATTAATATTTTAATTTTTCAAATTTACAAATTCTTTTTAAAAACTCCCTTCTTACATAATATTATGTAACATAAATTATATGATAATTAAAGGTAAAATACATTTATAATATATTATTTGTTTTATATTTACTGGTATCTATAACAGTAAAAAAATGAAATAATTAATTAGTACTAATAGTTTATCAACAATAAACAATTAAATAAGTATCAGATAAAACCAAATAATAATTTATTACAGATTTTTTTAAATCTACGAATTGGTTATCAGTTGGTTTTTGATTGTAAGACATTAATATTATTGTTACTTTTTTACTATTAAATTTTTTTCTGTTTATGTAAAAAATGAAATAATTAATTGGTACTTATAGTTCACTAATAATAAATAATTAAATAATTATCAGATAATATCATATAATAATTTATTACCTCAACAGATTTTTTAAAATCTTCGAGTTGGTTATCAGCCGGCTCTTTATTGTTAGACATTATTATTGTTGTTACTTTTTTTTCCTATTAAATTTATAACTATTTTTTTAAATGTGATGTTTGACTTCTATTGAAATAATATCGTTACAGAGGCACACGTAACACTCCTTCAACCATAGACCGCACGCTGGTAACTACTAAGTACAACTGCACAAGTCTACAGTTTATAGTCTACAACACTGGCGTGTTGCAACTTATCCATCTCTATATTATATTACACGCAATCAACACACAATAATACGTGTATATAGTTTGTATATTAAAATGCAGTAAATACTTAATATGTCTAATCGATGTTACAATGTCACTCTGACTCCGTGTGAATGTTGTTTTGCGTGCGTTAGGACGCACTCAATCGTACACACTCAACAATAACAGCCCCACGCCACCATATTCCATTTTTATAAATTATTAACTAAGACGGCGCAATACGCATTCCAGTTTCCACATCCTAGTATTTCACAATCGGCTATCGAAGTATCGAGTATCGACAACGGACTAATCGGACTACGGACCAAAGTCTGATGAGTGATAACAATACAACTACAAGCAATGTTAAATAACCATCAAAAATGTCATAATACAATATACTATTTTTTTTTTTTATATAATCACTATAATATTATTATGTTTCTGTGATAGTATCGCCGAGCGTAGACGTGTTGTAGTCATCAACATAACTCATAGATAATAAAATCTACTCTATAGTAAATCTATAGTACAATGCACCATTAGATTTAGATTTACCTAATTTAATCTTTAATCGCTTCAATTTTCAACAGTTGAATGTTAAAACTTAAAATCAGCACGAGACCTTCGGCCAAAAATCTTTAAATAAAACGATTATAAATTTTAATTCATAGCCGTTCTTCTGAGATTTCAAGGTTTTTCTTTTAAAAGCTAAACGGTAAATTGATATATAATTATTGGTAAATTCTGATGATCTGATCACTATTTAATGTAAATGTAGTTGTGTACTGAATTTTTAATTTGTATAGGCTATAAAAGGTAGTTGGAATAAAATTGCAAATCTTTCAATAAGGAAGTAATGCAACTATGCAAGTATGCAATGGACACGTCTAAATGTCTAATTAAATTAAATATCATGCATGTCTAACTGTCCAAGTATAGTATTTTTGCTTTTATTTTATTGATAGACGATAGTTTAGTTAAGAATTAAGATAAACAAATGTTAAAAATACCAAAAGTTAAACCATTATTTTCTTCTTGCTATAAATTATTTTTTGATAACATTAAAAGCCTAATATTACCTGTAAGCAAATGAATAAATAAATTACTTGAGATATACTAAGGATTTTTTTTCAGCAATTAAGGCTATAGTTATAGCATAGAAGTATACAAAACATTACGAATAGTTGAGTACAACTGAAATTCATCATAATCATTATTGTATTATACATAATATTTATATCGTTGATACTTGGTTATACAAATAAACAAATTAATATCATTTCGTGTTTTTAAACTTTAAAATTTACTTTTGATCAGTCATATATAGAATATAGGTACACGTATAACTATATATATATATATTGTAAATTAAGTTACAAAGCCATGTACCTCCGTCCTCCGTGCCTATAGTCTATATGAGATTTAAAATATATATTCTTTAATTAAAGTTTTATCATTTATTATTTTTTTTATTTGTGTGTCCTTATATATTTTTAAGTAGACAATTTGGCTTAATCGTCAACATTAAATATGATTTCTAGTAACAAAAACAAATTTGATCATTTTAAAAGTTCGAAAATAGGAATTATCTATTATAATATAGAATACTAAAAAAACAACAAAAAACGGAAATATTCGCCTATTTGTATAAAACATCAGTTCTTAATATAATCGTACGCACTTATAATATGGAGACAAATGCAAGTGCACTGATTTTAACGTTTAAAGAGATAAATATGTATGTATGCTATAACTAACTAAGGTTTTTCATAAGATGTTCTTACAAATTATTAATAAGTATAAAAAATACGTATAGATAGTCACAACTTTTTATCAATATGTGTTCAAGTTCAAATTTTGATTTTTGCTTCAAATATTTCGTAGATTGAGTTAATTAAAAATAACCGAATAAGATATTGCTGCTTGTTAGAGATATGCAATAGGTAATTCAAAAAATAATAACCATAAAGAAACTGAGTAAATTTCACTTATAGATAGAAGTATCATTTTCTTTTGATATATTATATATTTATTTATAACCCATAAAAAATGTTAAATTTTTAACACAAAACCTGTAACCCGTTAAAAATGTTTCCCGGTTTCAAACTCGAAACCCGTATCTCGAACAATATTTTACACGGTTTTGAAATTTTAACATGAAGCAGGAAACCTGAAATTCGAAGAAACTAGAAATAAAGATATTTATTACACGACCAAGTATAAATAAGTGAAATAAGTGAAATTAACTAATGACTAATGAGAAATTAATTACTAACGACTAATAAGTAATAAGTAATTGTATCAACTATCAATTTATTATATCTATAAAATATAATTAAATTTATTACCTTTAGACTTTAGGTATTAGACTTTAAGGGTTATTTCAACTTTCAAGAACTATAAAAATGATTGAACTTATTTTGCTGCAACTTGAGCCGAAACCGTGAAAATATATCCATTATTACTGATTTTAATTTTGATCCCGTTATCAAAAACTTGCTAACTACACGTCTAATGTTTATTATAAATTCCGGTCCTGGGATATGACAACTGGCTAGATTCTTTCTTTGATCCATAATGGGTGATTGTTTTCGACCAAATTTAAAATAGGTCAATTCCCTTTTCAACGAAAATCGTACTCTTCCCTTTTCGACCAAAACAAAAATTTATATAATATAATATGTCAAAATTATTATTTATTAATCAATTTAAAGTATATGAGTAGGTTTGCGACATATTAACATAAAAATAATGTTAATAGTTAATGTACAGGTTTTACATTTTAAATAATTTTTTATATTTTGTCTTACATTTTATGCAACATACTTTTAATAATTTTCAAAATTATATAATTGCTATAATTTTACAAAAATTATACATTAATTATTTTATTTTTTTCACATATATTATATAACTTTTTGTTTTGGCCGAAAAGAGAAGTGGACATTTTTGGTCGAAAACGGCCATGCCCACCGTAATCAGCGCTTTTTTCTTTCGATTCGCGTATTACCTCTATTCCTAATGTGGTATAATCGATACTGTAATATTAGGTACCTAAGTTTAAATATCTAGATATTATAACTTGTATTTCTTTTAGTTTCATCATTTACACATTATCATTCATTACACTGAGAAATTATAAAAAATACCAGTATACATTTCGAATCAACATATTGATAGGGCTACACATAAATTGTTTAAAATACTTGCTATTCAGTCAAATGTATTAAAAAAATTAAATTAAATTAAATTAAAATTAAAAATGTATTCTTCTTTTATTATATTTATATTTTATTTATTTATTACCACGCCACCATGGTTTTAACAAAACACGTAATTATCATAAAGCTGTTTCTATTAATTTATTTCACAAGTCGGGTACACGTTCACAGTTTGAGCTATACGCCTATACGTAATATTTGTCGACAGAGTAATAAGTTCATTGGCATATTTTATATGAACGTAGCCACGTAGATACATTCGAAGGTACCGACCTAACTGGAAATTTTACGGTAGATCACGATTAAAGAATAATACCAGGATGGCATGATAACACATTTATAACGACTTATCAGAATTCAATATAAGGAACACAAAACGATAAACAATGTATCTGGGTTCGCGCAGATTTAAACATAATAATTCATAGTTCATATCATGTTATATATATATTTGTTGTTTTAGTAAGTGTTTATGAATAAATGTGTAGGAGATAGGTATATACTATATAAGGTATAATGTCCCATTGCCATTTGCTAGACAATATTTCATAGTTCATTAATTATTTATAATTCATTGCCAAGTATTAAAATTACTTTCACCACCATTACATACTTAATACTTCAATGTCACTTATTACTTTACAGTATATACAAGTTAAGATGATAATCTAGGGATTTTTGAATAATATATTTTATCAATATACTTATTTAATTATAAGAACAATTCGTGAAGAACCTTGTAATACATGCTCATGAGCTCATGTCTTGGCTATTAAATTTGGACATTTTATAAATTTTTAAATTACAAAATAATTTGAATGTGTGATTTTGAATATATCTTTTTTTTAATTTGAACTTGAAATAAGTATAAAAAATGTGAAAACATTGTGCGTGTATGTATTTATTATTTACTGAAACAGATATTTACAATTTTTAATTTTCAAGCATTTTGTCTCAGCATTAAAATATTTATCAAAATAAAAACTCAAATACCTATAAATTGTTTGAAATTTTCATTGCGCACACATTAGAGTAGAATCTGTAGAATGTTTTAACATTTTAAGATTAATAACAAGTAACAAAAATAATTTAAGTATAAATCGTTATTATACGTTTAAAAATCCAACGTAATCATTGATTAAGTATCAAATATTAATTAAAATTGATTAATTGTTTTATTTTATTTAAGGATTTAGGTACAAGTGGCTACATCTCTAGTTTCATAAGCATATTTATACAATGAACCTGTTTACATCATTCTATAGACTTGTAATAATTTAAGTCAGTTTTTCGTATACAATTATTATTGGTGCCGAAAGCCGGATTAGCACCTAATTATTTATAATCAAAATTAAATTTAACATATCCATCATTATAGTAACAAGTAATCTGTGATCTACTCAATAACGGAATTACACTCGAAACCTACAGGCTACAATTAAACACAGTAGAAAGTAGAACGAGTGGAATTCCTTGTTTTTTTTTTATTTTGAGCAAATTTAATTAAAAAGTAAAAACGCGTTACAGAAACTTCAAACTTAGATAATAGTATAATACTATTTTTGAACAGAAATGTGGAGTAAGCAATAAGCCAGTTACAGGTACGTATAAAAAAAATTCTGGGTGGGGGTGGGAGGTTTACAAAATGTAGTAATACAAATTGCGTCGCAATATAATAAAATAATTTTTTCCTTGTTACTCGAAATAATTTCGGGGGGACCCCAACCCCCCTACCACCTGTGTACGTACCTGGCCTAGTTATATAAACTCTTTTCAATTTTTAATACAATATAGTTATTACTTATTACTTAATTAGTTATATCTAATATTTATTTAATAGTATTCACAGACGTATTTAAGGAGGGTGACGAGGGGGTATAGGGAGGCTTGGGCCCCGGGCGGTAAATTTTGTTTTGGAGAGCATTTTGATATAATACGGTACCTAGGTTTTTCTTACCTGGGCCACTAAATACATTTCTGATAGTATTAATATAATTTATTATGCCATGGAATCAAGATTATCCTGTTAGTCTGACATCGGACTAACTAGCTATGACGAATAATTAAATAATGGTTAATTGGATGTATCTATAGAAAAAGTTAATATTTTTTTTTTATAAAACGAAACGAAAAAAATTGATTTTTAATTTTAGCACATTGTTGTACATGTGTTTGTATATATTTTATTATGACTTGAGTTACTTTAATGTATAATTTAAAAAAAAATTGATGGGTGTTTACAATTTATTTTTTCCTAAATAATATTCACTGTTATTTTTGTTAGCGTTTTTGAAATGACAACATTTTTATAAGTCTGATTTATATTATTGCATCAATATTTTTTACATCGAATTGTGGTCCATATACTTTGACTTGTACGAGTTTACTTGACTCGGCTATCAAAATCAAACTGATATGCGACCGGATAAATTTTTCACACATTATCGAATTCTATTTTTAGCATCACAGAAAGTTTTGATAACGATAAATATTTTTCATTTATTTAATAACATTGATTTTTGAATATGACGGTTAATTGGAGTAATTTAACTGAATAATTTAAGTAACGATTAACCTAGTTACGATTGTACTAAACAAAGTTTCACTGTATTGTTATGAATTTTAGAATTAATATCAGATTACTTACTGTTAGTTACAGCAATTTATTCCATTCAAAACATAATTTTGATGAATGTTTCACCAATGAACATTAGATAATTATTCAATTATCCTCCTATGTTTATGGAAAATACTATTAAAAACACTATTGTCTATTACATACAACATACTATATAATATAATATAATAATTTATATTATAATTTTATCGTGTAAAGATTGTAATACTTGTACAGTCCATAAGCGAAATTTGAGAGGCTCAAAATTAATCATAGCCCACCCAAAATGGTTTGTATATATCAGGGAGTATACACAATACATAGTACATACATGTAATTAAATATGACTAATATATATGAGACACCAATAACCGTATTTTGTTTAAGCTTCCTTGTCACATCTTTTTATTCCATAGTTTTTTATGTTGTTTCGAACTTCATACTTATCATTAAATATTTATTTTGATTTGATAAATTGATTATAATTCAAAATAATCTAGACTATATAGACTACTAGAGTACTAGAACTAGACCATTTACCACTCGTCACTCAGCACTCACTATAGTCACCACCAGTCGGCAATCACCGTTCTTCACCACCATTGATTCACTACCTAACAACTCATAACACAATAGATAACACTCACCACTTTAGTACTTTAGTGGATACTTATTACTTAGTAGTTAGTACTTACTACTTGCTACTCGCCAGTGTAAAATAATTTAAGTATGATATCCAATGCTATATGTGAACATTACAATATTTTATTTATTAATTCTTTTTTACCTGTAACTTGTTTATTAAGTACATCTTAAATTAAAAATTATAGTTTCTGAATTCAACTGTGTATTACTTTGATAAGTTTGAATAAATAATTGTTGCGCTTCATGTCTAATAATAATGTTAACATTACAATAAGTATAAAGTGTTACATTTCAAATAATCCTAATCTATGTTCGCTTATGGAATGCAATTAATATTTAATAATCCTCTTTGAAATGTCAAAGAAAAAGATAATTACATATATGTATACAACTTGCCAATTTTCACGAGAAGATCAAAACAAGAATCAAATATCAAGGAAAAACATAATTCCAACAGTTAATGTTAATGTGAGTTTATTAATATTATTATATATTTTAGTAGTTATAACTAAAAATATTTTGATAGAAGTTAATGAACTGAAATTTAAATAATGGTTTTCTTAATATACTTACTTAGTACAATTTTTTTTTAGAAAACTACTACATATATTTAAAGGACACAAGTCATAATATAATGTTTACAACCTATCTGACTACAGTGGTTGTTTTTGCTGAAGAAAATTTACTTCATAAAGAATTAAAGAAACATTAAGAACTAATTTCTATTGAATAAGGTATATAGTTATTAAATTATTCACTTAGTATATGATCATTTACAATTATAAACACCTTACTATTATAACTCATTTCCAGTCAATAGTAATCTAACTAAATTTTTATCATAGATTAATAATAATAATAAAAAAAAATTTTAATGACAAGTTAAAGACAACAATATTTGAAAGTATAAACAAATTAAGTTTCACATATTTTGGTTGTAATCAAATTAATTTGCTCTAGATTGTAAATAGCATAACTTACCATTTTTTTTATGACAATACATGATATACTAATAAAAATAAATTTAAGTAATAATGTGATAATGCATGAATAGTGTAGGTACATTTTTAGTGCTTATAATAATAATAATTCTTATAGTTCTTTTTAAATTAAACAATTATGACATTGTAAATACTTATTTAAAAAAGTTAGATTTTATAAATATGATAAAACATACAAAATTAATATCTCATTAATTATATACCTCTCAATTATTTTTAACATATGTATCCGTTTATTGGAAATTTTTTTTATTTTCTTCTCAGACAATTCATATTTTTCTTACATATAATTTGATCATAGATGTTTAATATGTAATAAATAATTTTAGTACTTAAAAATATTTTAATCTAATAAGATGTTTTTTTTTCTAAGAAGAAGAAGAAAAAGAAAAAGAAGAAGAAGAAACTAATATTCAGAGTGATTTGTACAAGTTTTGTCATTGTTCAGCGAAAATTTTACCTACCAAAGTATAAAGAAAGTTGTAGAGTATAAAATTTCTTAAAAATTGGTTGTGCCATTTGATGATAGGAAAATTTACCAGGTTTGTTGTTTTATTTATTTATAATTGGTTTACTAAATCAAATACTGATTATTTGGTATAGAATTGATTTAAATTATTAAGATAAGGTATTTAATAACAATACATTTTGTACAAAACAGTAAATTAAATAACCAGATTTCATAAAAGAAAAAAAAATATTTTAAGTTTTATCTTTTACAATTTGTTTGTTAAAGATGTAATTTATTAATCTTATAAAGTGGTTTAAATTAAATATGTTTTTTTATTAAATTTAACAGTGTTAAATTTGATTACTGTATTTGTATCAATTGCTTCTGAACTTGTTTATTGAATAAAACCACAGTAATATTATTTTATTTTGTACATAATTTATTCAAAAATGAATTGAATGATACATAACAATTTTTTTAAATTATTTAAATAAATATAATATTTATATGGTATGTACTAAAAAATAGTGGAATATTTTACTTTTTATAACAAGGTTGTGGTAATTAATTTATACAACTGATGCCATGCACATACTGCAATTTTCAAACATGAAAATGTTGCATTAGAGTATTTAATAATAATAATATTAAAATAATAGGCCATTTTATACATAAACAATAAAAGGTCAAGTTAAATAAATCTTAGTATGCATGACTGATATTAAAAATAAGATGTCTTATAATATTCCTTTTTATGTTTTATACAAAAGGTCTTCCAATTTTAATGACTCAAATGGTAGAATTTCTATTAACTCTGCACAATTTTTGTCACAAACCACTTTAAAAATAAATTTAGTGTTAATCATTTGTTAATAAGGTTCTCAGGGCACAGTTTTTTAAATACAGAAAGTATATAAATTATTGAATATTTTAGTTCTTTATGATATTCTTGTATACTAGTCATTATTCAATAACGATAAATAAAATTACCAATCCCAAAAATTTAAAAATTTAATCTGACCTCGGTAAAAGTATTATTATTACATATTAAATTTTGAATTTATTTAAAAAAAAAAATTTTTTTTTTGATGTATCCTTTGAAAGCTAAGGCTATTAATTATAAATAATAGATAATACTGTAACTATTTTCAAAGCTGAATTAATTTAAACATTATTTGTAGATTATATCAAGTGCATCAATTTTGTTTACAAGTGTGTTATTAATTTATTAGCTCTGCTCCTGTCTCATAAGATTATTAAATCATTCTAACATTCTTCACATGTACATAATTGTAACAATTTCTATACTTATCTATATGTATTTAAAATAAAATAAATTTAAAAATATAAGATTATACTATATATCTATTAAAATATTAGTATAGTTTTATATTAATATAAAATTTAATTTCAAGTCTTAAATTAAAAAAATAATAACAAGTTACATTTTGTTGATATAAATAACTATCATACTAAAAAATATATAAAATTCAACAAAATCACACTATTCAGATTACCTATTCATTATATACGGTATTAACTTTAATTCATAAATACTGTGTAATTAGAAGCCTTGAAAAATTCTTTGCATAAATATTTTATTTTATTATCTATTTAAAAAAAATAATTATTATTTATTATTCACTGTTTCATATAAAATAATAATTTATGTTTATAAAATAAATATTTTATATTGTACACTAAATATTTATTCTAAATTTAAATAAAAATAAAAAATTATTCCATTTGAGTCAAAATTATGAACTATCAATATATAATTGAAACAAATAATTGCTATTCTATTTATATGATTTTTGAAAAAATAATATTGCATTTTTAGAAAAATTTATTATTGATCATGCTATAAAATAAGTTTGAATAGATACCTATTCAGAATTAGTTATTTTTTTTTTAAATAAAAAATCGATTTGTGAATTGCATTCTTAAAATCTTAACACTTAATTTTTTAAGTTAATAATATTTTTATAAAATGTTCTAAATTTATTTTGTTTGCACTATATTCTTTACATTTGATTACATTTAGTTGTACATAAATCAAGAGTTATGTAACATTTAAAATCTTTTGGTATATATAGTATATATGTGATATAATTGCTCACAAGGTACTTAGTTTTCAACATGTCTGGTCCATTACCATTAAAACAAATTATTAATCATGAGTTTTGGTTTTACATTGTTAGTTTTTGCCCTCATAATAGTTGCCATTTTTACCAAATTATGTATATTTATCTAATTTTTTGTTTTTCCGATAATATTCAATGTTTTTACATAAACATCGAAAATCAGAGACTATATGCCTAAATTCAAAATATACGAGACTATTTGCAACAGATATTTTTAAGCAAACTTCGGATCTCGTTATAAGTTGAACTTTTTGCATGAACATGAAAAAAATGTCAAATTTTTAAAAATTGTCCCGCTCTCTTCCCCATACCACTTAACTACCTTCCCTGGCTGTGGGACTCGGTGCAGCACAAAAATATATTCACCCCCCACCTAAACATTTCTGGGCGCGCCATCGCTTTTCTACGCATACATAAAATACAGGGGCCAAGTACCATACATAAATCAGGTTGGCCAACCTAAGCGTATGACTTGAGAACATAGACTTCTCCCTTCTCCCCTCCCAATCTTGCTTTACGTACTATATAATAATAATTATAATTATGTGGTCTAGAACGTTCCGCCATCATTATAACGACTAACGAGGCCGTTTATCTTTTTTTCGTTTCACACTAGATATTTGTTTTCATTAGAAAATTGATGATTTGACTGCTTAATGCATTTTTGCTGTACACACGTTTTTTATGATTTTTTTTTAGTTGAATTTTCTTCTGTTATAACCAACATTAACGTATTTTGTATTATTTTTGGGGCAAATATTTTTCTTAACTATTTCTGTTCAACAGTTTATAGTTACTGTCAATATAATACTAGTATATAGGTAAAGCACGGAATTATGACGAGTCGATGTTGTACGGTCAATCAAAGGCAAAGGCACGCGTGTCTCAAATAAAGGACCGTAACTTTCCCAGCTGGGTACCGAATCGGTACTACAGATAACGACTGCCGGGTGTTCAGTGACTACTGGCGTTACGGCGGTTTCGGTCGTCCGTGGCGGAAATAATTTTCAATATTTCCGATCCGCGGGTTTTTCCTTCCGTTCCGACATACGCCGTGTTCGCTGAAGCTCTCTGCCCGCTGCCCCATTCACTCGGCACTCGGCAGTACAGTACGTTCCCGGTCGGTTCTCCGCCACTTCCTTTTTCCTGCACTACGTCATAGAATTTCGTGATCACGTGACCGGCAGCGCCATCTTGCTTGATTTTGGTATTTTTGTTGGCTCCCTGTTGGTAATGCTCAGATCGCTCGACTCAACTACTCACTATTTTACACGGCGGGCTACGTTACATATATCTATATTATACACCAGCGTACTACAACTACTACAACTACCAAAAAGGCTTTCCCCCAGTTTGCGTGACGTGTGGCTTTGTGTTTGTGTGCGTATGTACTTGTAATAACGTCTTGCGCTCATTAGGACAGACGCATTGCCTGTAATCCGCCGTTGTGAAGATTAAGGTTTTTTTTTTTATTATTATTTATAACATTATATAGAAGTACCTCTAAGCGGTATTGTGTTTTTTTTTTAATATTTTTACCGTTTCCGAGATAGTGCTTATTGTTATTAACAGAGGTTCGCGAAATGATTTCCGCGACCGTCGATCCGTACGCGCGCGTTAATTCGAAAACAAAAATGTGATCCGAGTTATAATCAGTACATGAAGCGAACAGCAGTGCGTCGTCATCGGTCCTCTCGCCGCTGCGGCCTCGTTCGTGCGGCGCGTAAACAACTTCGCCGGATAACAACCGCCACACGGAGGGCCGCTTTACCCCTACGTCGTTTTCATATTATACACCTCTCCTCCATCGATCGATCAGCGATCGCATTAAAACGTGAGTGTTGTCGGTGTACATAATATTACAACACACAGGTACGCGTATCGTTGTTTATTCGCCGTTGCTTCTTTCTGAATTCGACTTGCATGTTCCGAGAATTGTATTACGTCCGTACTTGGCGAACTTTTCGTTTTCGTCTTTAGGTCTCGCACACTTGTCATAAATTCGTGACGATGAAGACTAAGAAATACGGCCGTCTACCGACGACATCGTTCGAAAACATCGATACTACTACGTACCTTGAGTAACAATAATGTAGGTACTAAGTAGTGATGAGTCGTATACTCGTACTGAATAATTTTGTGTTCGTTGTCGTCGTCACATCGGTCGTTTTCTAAAGCGGTGGTGTTAGGTTAGGTTTTCTGCTTCCGTTCATCCATATACAATGATTATTATTTTTATTTATAATCAAAAGAATCTTATCAACGCGCCGTGGACAACAGCTATTCTGGACGTAGCACTATTATAATAATATACGTTATACGAATGTCAACTTCACTGCGAAATTATTATGCTAAAAATCGTTTCAATTGCATGTTCGAGGCTGCTACAGGAATTAGATGAGTTTAGGCGTTTCGATAGCGATTTTTCCTTCTGATTCGGCAATAAATGATTTAGGTCAATAATATTTATCAAATGCACTCGCCCAATAAATAAGTAGAATATTTTCTCAGGCGTCGAATTTGTTATTATTCATTTTTTAATGTTAAGAACGAGTAGTTTTTTTCGATTTCTAACAAATAATATTGAATTGCACGTTTTTTATCTATACTTAAGTGAGAATAAATTGCAACAATTAATTGAAGTCCAGTATAAAAAAATTGATATCTAAACAATTTTTAATTGTATAATCAAAATATTTAGTATTAAATATTGAACTTATTTTATCAACTAATAATATTATATGAATGCATATTTTACTTGTTCATATTAATTTGAACTAGGTATATATTTAGATATCAATTGCAATTTATCATAACTTGTTATAGAATAAATAATATACCTTATAATATAGTTTAAAATATTGGAAAAATTACGAAATTTTAATTTACCAATTAGCTGAATTTAAAAATATCTGTACTTCTGTTATGATGTTATAAAATTTAATTTTAATTTTGTACTTAAAATAATATTAAAATTTAAAATTCTATAAATATCATTAGCTATTATCTATTGTTGTTACTATAGTTCAATAATAAAATAACTTATTAGAAAAATTTCATTAATAAGAATTTTAATTTTATCATTCCAAACTACTAATATTATGTTTATTTTAGATTTTGGTGATTAACAATTATTACATAATATATGATGTAGGTATCTAGGTACCATTTATTATTTAAAAATTTTTATATTACTATTTTGTTTTCAGATTAATTTTCATTACGTTAACTACTCAATGCAATGGCAGACACAGAAATTGAACAGATAAATGAAACTGATTTAAGTATGTAATTTTTAATCTTTAAAAAAATTAAAAAAATTAATTTTGTAGATAATTTATTTTTTATGATGCTTATTTTATTAATTACAGTTTAAATAAGAAAACTAAATTATTCCAAGCATATATTTTTTAAGATTAAAATAATTTATTTTGTATTTTATGTTTTATTATAGGTGTTAAATTAAATGGTAGTATTCGTACCAATACTGAACAACTTAAACAATCAATTGAATCACGAAAAGCCAATAAAATGATCGATAAAAATGATCAGAACCGTGGTTCTAGTTTAAATTCTGATAAAAGTTGTGTAGAAAGTAGTAAATCTTTATCTAACTGTAGTAATGATGTTGAAGATGATTACTGTGAAATAAATGATGAAGATAATGACAGTGAAGATGAACATCAAATTAATAATACAGATTGTAAATCAGATAATAGTATTATCGAAGATGAACAGACTCTTGACAGTGAAAATGCAACTATGAATAGTGATGATTTGTGTGATGCAGAAAACAGTTATAATGGTACCAAAGAAATAAATAGCAATGACAATGAAGAACAAATGGAAGTCGATGATTCAGTAGAAGAACAAAAAACAGAAGATGATGAACAAATGGACGACGAAGAGGAAGATGAGGATGAAGACGAAGATAAAATAATTGATCAAAATGATACTGAAAGTAGGTCAAACGAGATAAAAAAATCATTAGAAGATTCTAAAATCAATCTTGATAAATCTGTGACTATTGTTAAAGTTCCAGACCCTAAGCAAAATTTAGGTATTAGTAGTAAAAAAAAAATGAAAAGTTTACCTGACATAACCTTAACTCCACGTAGAAGTACACGGAATATAAACAAACTTAGAAGTTTTAGTGATAAAGACGAAGAGAAGAAAGATAGTATAGTAGCAGATGATAACACTAAAATTTCACCTCAAAAATCACCATCTCTTACCAAACCAATTGTTGTTAATGATACTAAAAAATTGGTGGAAATTGCTGCTGGAACAAAACAAAAAAGTAATAAAAAAGAACCAACTTTAGTTATCATTGATACTAACATGTTAACAGGGCGAAGTAACTTACCTATAGCGGTATCTGTGCAATCAAACACTTCAAGTAATGCCATGAATGTCACTCAAACAGTTAGTAAAACTATTCAAAATTCCTACAATCGAGTGCAACACTCACAGACTACTATCAAACCCTTTATATTAACTACTACACCAACTCCTATTACAGCTCCTACAAATGTTCCCAAACCTCCAATTATATTACCAACTCTAACTGATGATATGTTTGTTGTTGAAGCTCCGTCTTTTATTGTGCCTTATGTATATGAAAAGCCACCTAAAAAACCATTAAAAGAATTTGTTGAAAAAATTGTAAAAATAAAAGTAATAAAGGAGATGAAGACGAAAATCAAAGCGAAGAATCATCAGATAAGAAAAATGAAAATAATCAGATAGAAAAATGTAATAAAAAATTAGATACTATTGAAAAGATGGATGTTAATGAATCAGAAAATGAAGTATCTGGTCACGAGAAAAAATTAGATGGTGGTAAAAATAATGAAAATGGTGAAATACAAATGTTAGTAGAAGAATCAGAAAGTTCAAAAAAAGATGACTCTAAATCCAAAAATTTGTCTGAATCAACAGATTTAAAAAAAAGCGATAGCATTACCGATCTCACTGTTGAATCCGATGAAAAGAAAACTGATGTTGCTAAGCCAAAGATCCAAAGTTCCAATTACTTTGAAAATCCGTTAGGCAAGTTTTTCATGCAAATAGGTGTAAACCTTGTTCAAGAGCATGTTCAACTCGATCTATTACGTACTCAAAGAAGAAAAAGAGATCGTGAAGGTGATAAATGTCCCGAAGAAGTTCATATGGCTATTAGTTCTTTAATTAAAACTTTAGAGTTTAGTAAAGAGAATAATGATCCATTCCAATTTGGCTTAAAAAAATGTGAATTGTGTAATTTTAAATCTGAATCTAGTTTAGTAATGGCTCATCATTTAGAAACTCCACATATGACAGCCAATTACTGTTATAGATGTAATTTCTGTACTTTCCAAGTACGCAGCCCTCATGAAATATTACAACACATGGATACTCATAATATTAGAGGGCGTTTAGAAAGAGGTCCAGCTTTGCACCAATGTCCAAGTTGTCCATTTGAAGATAGTTATAAGGGTAAATTAACCAGGCATTTGATTTCTTGTTCGAAAAAATATCGACCGGAAATCAATCAGGTAAATTATTTACGTTTTTGTATTAAATTATATATAATGTAAATGAAGAATATTTTATTTAAATTATTTATTAATTATTTACTTATAGGCACCTCCATTAGACTGGGAACCTCCCGCAAAAATACCAAGGGTATTACGAAATAAACCTTCAATGAGTCCTGGTAATGCTGTTTACCAAGCAGCAATGTCTGGATTTAAACAATTTCCCAATCCTAATATGTTACAATTACAACAACAACAATATAATAAAATGGTTCTTGCATCTGGTGTTAGAGCTCGTGGTCGTACTGTTTTACCAGGACAGCGATTTCCAGGAATGGTGCCTTCTTTTCCAACTACACTGCCAAATCAAACTTCTGGAGGTTTGTCATTTACTAAATTAATCCAATTAAACATAAGAATATAGCCGTATATTATAACAATAATTACTGCTTAATATATTTAAGTAGTAGATACAAATGCATAAAATAAATTTATAGTTAACAAGTTCAGAAAAAAACTATCAAATATTTTGAATATTTTTTTGATAGATAAACTAAGAATAATTACTTTTTCTATTATATTTAATGGAATGTAATTATCAGCATTTATCACATAATATTTGTTCACAGGAATTTTACTTAAGAATACTAGTATTAAACCAATCAATCAACCAATTATTGTCCCTACACCTTATTCAATAAACAATCACACATATCAGGTAATTATTATTGTGTATTCTATTACAAGTTATAACTGAGTAATATCCTATTTTTCAAAAAAAAATTAAAGCATTACTAATCGAGTTTTAGTTAAGCTAAAATATTGACGTTCTACAATTGTACTTAAATAATTTAAAACTCTAAATAAATATATACTTATTATTGAATATTCCTATTAATTAATACTGTAGAAATATTAGTTATCTAGCTGAAAAAAATGCTGTCGTCAGATACTATTATGAAAGTCAATAAATGTCTTATTTAAAGATTAACTGTAAAATAAACTTGTTGAGTATCCCCTAACTGAAAATGTTTACAAAAAAATATATTGGAAGTTAAAAAAAGGAATTTTAAAACCAATAAATGCTTATTTTACTCATAATCTAAAAAGTACATTTTATTATCCATGATATTATATACTCTTCCACCGAGAGAATTCTAACAGGGGGGCAATTAAACTCGCCTATCATCAGTTGCCTCAAATTCCTACCACTTCATCAGTCTGATTATTTCCCATTGTACTATAATGACAGTGTGGTATATTTTATTTGGATGTGTGAATGAATTGCGTTTTCTTGATAGACGGATAATACAATCACTTATTTAAACCATTAATTGCATAAAAAATATCCTTCATAATAATAATTTATTTTTTCTTAAAAAAAAATTTATTTATAAACCTTAAATTTAAAAAAAAAATTATTTATTAAAAGTATAAACTTGATAAATTAGTATAAAAATACCACTCACAATTATTAATTAAGAGAACTATTTTTTATTTATTTTTTAGCAAAATTCAAATAGTAGTAAATCTGTTCAACAGCCAAGTATATCTATAACACCTTTGCCTCGATCGTTTCCATCAAATAGCACACAGTCAGCCTTTGTGTCTACCATATCTAAATCCAAACCCCAACAAACTCAGTCGTCATCCACTTCAACTAATAGTAGCAACAAACCAACTTTTGTAATATGTGAAATATGTGATGGCTACATAAAAGACTTAGAACAGTTGCGCAACCATATGCAGTGGATACATAAAGTTAAAATTCATCCAAAGATGATATATAATCGACCACCACTTAACTGTCAAAAGTGTCAGTTTAGGTTTTTTACTGATCAAGGTCTTGAAAGACATTTACTAGGGTCACACGGTTTAGTCACATCTAGTATGCAAGAAGCTGCTAACAAAGGCAAAGATGGTGGAAGGTACTATTATTTGTATTTATAATTATATATATATATGTGTGTGTGTCAATCATATATATTTATATTTTTATATTTTTTTTAATTAGATGTCCAGTATGTGGTAGAGTTTATCAATGGAAGTTATTAAACCATGTAAGCCGTGACCACTCTATATCATTAAAACCAGCACATTTGTCTTACAAATGTACTGTTTGTACTGCAACATTTGGCATGTATAAACAGTTTGAAAACCATGTATATTCAGCACACAGTAATGTAGCTAAAAACTCGAACAAGAAACCTCTTGGTAATCAACCTGTAGCGTCTTCATCTTCTTCGTCAACTTCTATAACATCTACACCAAAGGTAAATAATTAAGCATTTTAAATATATATTTATTTTTATGTTTGACATTCATACAATTAAATTAAAAAATGTTATTTTTCTTTAATTAGCCATTAAAAATAAATGATGAAATTACCATAATACCACAACCACCTAAGATTCAAAATTTGTCTGTTAAAAGTAGTAATAGTAATAAACCAGTTACATCAACTGGAAAACAAAGTTCAACTCCAACAGCAAAAGCCAAGGTATGAAAATTTAAAATTCTATACTATTTTCTACACAATATAATTTTTTTAATTTACTTATTTAACAATATCTTAAAAGAGTTTGTTTCCAATCTTATTTTTGAAACATGATACCTATCATGAATAATAACAAATTAAATTTAATAAAACTCAATTGTCATTTTCATGATGTTTTTTTTTATTTTTTATTAATTTATTGGAATGTAATTAAAAATATATATTTATGTTTTAGTTAATTTTAATTTTTACACATAAATATTTTTAAGTGTAAATGAAAAATAATATGAAGCTATTTTATTTTTAGTTTTGAGTTTTGAAGAACATGGAAGATATCAAAGATTGTTGTTTGCTTATCCAGTTACTCGAGTTATTTTTAATTTTGTTAACGTTTTATCAGGTCAAAAGAATGACAGGTAACAGAATTAATTATATTCGAATTTAATTATTCGCAAATTATAATTTTTATAAATATAATGGATATTATTATTGTTGATTTCAAGATTGTATTCTGTTTTTGACCACGACAAACAGTGTGTAGACCTATATTTAATTATATTTTACTGGAATGTAATCTATGAATATACAATTTGTTATAAATATTACTAATTAGAAATAATTTTATATTAACGTTATTCCCCAGAATATTATGTATATTATGTATCATCTATCCATGACTGTAAATAACAGTATGTTTATTTTCTCAGTGGAGGTGTATCTATTATTTTTGTATATCAAACAATCAATTACACACTTTATTTAAGTTGTTCCCATCCTTTATTTATTTTATTATTATTAATTTATTTTTTTTTTTTTACTTAACTGGAAGCACTTGTACTGTTATATATACATATATATGTATATATAACTGTGGAAGCACTTGTACTGTTATATATACATATTTATGTATATATAACTGTATTAAACAATTTAATCTAACAATTTTATTCTAGTTTAGATCAGTGTATAATATGCCAATGCTATTATTGTACTATATTGGATGTACATTAATAATATAGAATAAGCCTATATTTCTGTACTATAAAATTTTATTTTTAATTGTTTCTTTTATTCAGACTAATCAGACTGATAAATAACAAATTATTAAAGTTAGTAATAACTTAAAAAAATTTAAATTATTATATATAGGAGATTAAATTTTTTTTATATTATATCTCCTAATAATAAATGTCTGAAATAGTGTGAAAATGATGTTTATATTTTTTAACGATTAACAGATGATACTCTTTTTGGATTGTAAGTCTACATATTTCTTTTCATTGAAATTGCAAACCTAAAAAGAAATAATTTTGTTTAATGAATTCTTATGAGATTAATGCAAGTGTAATAAGATAAGCTTGTTAAGTTTTTCTGAAACAGCTAACCAATATAAAAGTAGATTTAGTTATCTTTATTGTAAATAATATTTACCTAAAAAACAACAAATTTGCTTTGAAAACTCAAGAAATAAGTATTTTGAAATAATCATATACATTCCCAGAACTAAAATAAATATAATAATTGGTTTATATACTTAACTGTATTCTAAATTACTACTGTTAAAAGGTATTATGATATTAAAAAAGTACTTAAAATACTAAAAATTAAAAAAAAACTACAGAAAGTACCAACTTTGTAACAAATTTGCCGCCAGGAACCATTCTTTCAGTAAAAAATCTGAGTATTTTACTAGTCCTAAAGATAAGTCAAACATACAAATAAATAGTACATTGAAGGAGTTTAATCATTCTACTTAATGTAAAATGTAGTAGGTATTTTATAAGTTAAATATTATTAACTATGCAGTTTTTCCTTAGTTATTTCCTTTTAATTGTTATAAATGTATAATGAATATGAAATATTCTTAAATAAAAAAAGACAATGAGAATTGCTAATTAATCATATAAATACGATTTTTATTTTAATAATCTGTTTAAAGTGAAAAGAAAAATTATTCCTTTGATCATATGCAACTTTGCAAGGCTGTAACTGAGAAGAGGGTCCGACCATCCCCACACATAAGAAATTTTTTTTCAGTTAAGGCCTTAATAATCTTACTTAAGGGGCCGTTATATCAACATTTGACTTAAAATAATTCTGATTAAATATCTTGACGTTTAGTAATATCTCTATACATAGATTCTGTTATTCATTTTTTTTTGCATATTTTTGAATATTTGCATTAAAATGCATAATAATTTCATAAAATTTAATAATGATAATAATAAAAATTTAATTTTTCCTCAAAGTTTGATATATTTTTTATTAGTACATGCCCATATTTCTGACAAATATACGACCGAATAAAACATAAAAAGTTAAAATATCAGAAGTATTATCAAAAAATCTCGGATTATCACAAATAAAAAAAAAAGTTTGGTTATAAATGAAGAAATAAGTAACGGCGATGAATACCTTCCAGAGTTTATCATCATGGCTTAAGAGGATGACAGCGTAGTATTTGTTATCTCTCTCTAACCCATGCGCAACATAGCAAATCTTCACAAAAATGACTATAACCATATTAATTTCTCGAATTAGAGTGAAATGACCTACCTGTTTAGAATTTAAAGTTAAGAACATTATCTAATGCATCTCATAACTCGCTTTAAAATAAAAATATAATAAAACGCTTATGAGGAGATGCCCTAGGTAGTGTTTTAATTTTAAGTTTAAATTTTATAATAAGTCATTTCACTCTAATTTGAGAAATTAATATGGTAATAGTACTTGTAGTCATTTTTGTGTACATAAAATTTGCTTTGTTGCGCGTGAGTTAGAGAGAGATAACAAATATTGAGATGCATCCTCTTAAGATAAAGTTTATCTTAAGCCATGGTTGTTACCGAAAATTATACTACGTGATAATCGTAAAAGTTTTCAATTTGATAATTTAAAAGCAGATTTGATACTCATTCAATAATTAATATATATTTCTATGCTATATAGTGTATACACATTTTTAATATTTACTGATATTTAAATTATATTTTTAATCAAGTAAGTATGGTACCTAATTTAAATGAAAAAAGTCTGAATTTTTAAAACTTCAAGAATTTCTGTTAAATAGGAAAATGATAAAAATGTAACTCAGATATAATGAGTAGGTAGATAATTAAGCTAACATAAAATATTAATGAGAGAGATCCGATATCACAGTATCACACCCAAGCGGTATAACGATTTGAATCCACATAAACGTCGTCGTGAACAATCCCAAAATTTCTATTTTCTAACTTTTCTCCAAAACTATATTATAGTTATATAGTTCATTAAAAATAAATTGTCAAGTAGATATAAAATGTAAGATTAAATATTTTCAAAAACAAATTATTGAATTCACAGTTAAAAAAATAGTTATTTCTTACTAGATTTTCTAAAGTTCTGAAAATCTTCACTGCACTTTTCCTAGCCAATGTGAATCTAACAAGACCCCAAACAACAAAATCCGCTCTCCGGTTTCGGAGAACTATCATGTTTGTCAAAACATAACTTAAGGTTTGTAAGTCGTTTGTAAAAACAAAATTTTCGTTTATACAGAAAACTAAAAAAAAATATGACCCCCATCACCGAAAATTTTTTTTTTTATACGTGCCTGATAATGACCATTTGACATTTTATTGCATTCCTTAATTTATTTATAAGTAATACATTTATAGGTCAGGTAATTCATTTTTTGTTTCTGATATTAAGAGGAGGATAACCCAAAAAACCCCCTAGCGTTCGCGCTTGAGATAACAATATTTGTTTTAGGGTGAAATAGCTTTAAAAATGATTGTAAGGTTCGTCATAAGTAGGGAACGGATTTTATTGTAATAAAAATCAATATGTACATAGTATATATATCATGTATATGGATTAAAAAATCCAAAATATGTAAAAATTGTAAAAATGTATCTAATAGTATTAAAAATTACAAAAAAATAGGTTTTCAAACAGCATTGAGCGTCAATTTCCCGTTAACAAATTTTTGTAGCGTGAAAAAGAACGTTACACATCAATGAATGCAATATTAGCTGCCTATTTATAATACAACGATATTGCTTGTCAAATCTTTTGGGATACCTTCTAACGTGGATACATCACCAGATAATATTTTAGAAATTTTCGTAAGAATATGAAAACCATATATTTTTAAAAACATCTTCATATTTTTTATTATTATCAGTGCCATTTGTACTACCAACTTCAAATATTTTACTTCTCGCAGTTTCTATTAGTTTAATTGAGTCTTAAACGAGTTTTTAAGATTTTAAATATGCCGCAAAAATATAATAAATGCTAAAATATGTCTTAAAACATTTCATAGAGTTTTGCACGATTGCCTTCTCTACAGATTAAAATTATTCCTTCCAGCATCTTATTATCTAATTACCGGCCACTCTTATCTCTGCAATTGAACATTTGCAGTTCAACGAAGCAACTCAATATTTTCTTACGCCCCAATATCTGCAGGTGTTCTTCAAGAAAGCGACTACATCAGGTATTCCAAGAACATCAAGCACGACTGTAGCAACATCTATGCTCGCCTCCAGTTCATACTGCATGTATTCAAGCCTCGACTAATCTCCTGCAACATCACCTAGACATATAGTTTTGAAGTTGAGAAGTTTAATACATTATAATATTTCTATGTATGATTTAGATTGTAATTTTTTCCGAATATAAAAAAAAAGAAAAGTATGTCGTGTACTCGTATATATTAGAAGAGTAGAAAACTGTAATATTATTATTTATTAGGTAAAGCTGAATTAGGTAAACATCGATATAGAATCGAGATTCGAGATTGAATTCAGGAAGATTTGTTTTTGGAAAATATTAAGCTCAGGTATTTCAATATTTGATTTAGGGGTCATTAGCCATAAAACATAGGTTCCTATATAGTATTTACTATTTTGATTATGGGACGCTTGTACCCCTGTTTTTTAAATCATTATTTTTATTAGTCTCTTAAAAATAATAATAATAACTAGAAATCAATTACAGGTTTTTTTTATTTTGCAAAAATTACTGTAATACTAATAGGTAAGTATAATAACTATAATTAAATATTTAAAGTTAATAATTCTCGTCTCACAAATGTACACTTTATTTGCATATGTTAACTCACTCATATTTTTTAAATAATACTGTATCGTCTGTATCTAATAAATTATAATGATAAAAACATTGGTACTTAATTCTACACTGTAATGACGTAATTTCTTTTCTTAAAAATTAATTGTTTTTGCCACATTATTATTTTATTATCATTATATATATACATTCCGAGCGGACTACGGAGTATAATGAATGCATTGATTTTACTGTAATTATAACATAATTTATAACATTTTCTGGGAAGGACAGTAAAAATGCTTTACAGTTTTGTGGTTGATTTTTGGTAGTTACACATTGAGGGTGTAACACGATTGCGTCTAGCCGCCATTCTAGCAATTAGCATCACGATTAAGCTCATTTTACCTTGTTACTTGCAAAAGACACCACAATTTCAGTCGAGCATATAACATAGGTATGTCTATTAGCGTATTGCCCTTATTGCAGTCATTATAGACATTTGTCATATTTTTTTCATATCTAAACGTATTTCCCAATTTGAATAAAATAAATACTAAAATTGTATTCTATAAGTATTTATTTTATACATATTGAGAAAATATGTTAATTTTTATAATCAATGCCATATAATATATAATGTTCTATCGTCGACTATTTTACGATATTTTAATTTTTAATTGAATTATGAGCATTATTAATTATAAATATTTTGTATACTCATAACTCACTTAAAAATGTAAATACCATAAATACCGTAAAAAGCCGACAGGAGAACACAGATAATGTTCTCACCTTTAAGTTTGATAAGAATTAAGAAAACAGATATTTCACTCTAATATTTAAGCTAATCACACAAAAATACAAAATTGATCCTATACTGACGAAAATTTGCTATGTTATACGTTATACTTATAAATTTGTAAAATGAAGACAATACATGCAGGCATGACGTCCTCTTAATAAAGTATACAATCGAATTTGTTCAACTCGAACTTTTAACTTTGACTCTTAGTTAACCAAGTCCGACTATATCATACATTTAAATAGGAAAATTGTTAAAAGAGTATAATATATACTTGATTTATATTAGGCTCGAGCGCAATCGTGTTGCGTTTTTTCGCATGCATGTGAAAAGGCAATGACGTAGCGTGGACATAATCGTGTTTCACCTGCAAAATGAATGTAGTTGATATTTTCAACTTTGGAGTTGGGGGGATTGAAATTAAGAAACTTTTAAATTTTTTTTTTCATAATCGTGGGTAAAACAAACACAATTAAGGGAAAACGGGAATTTTTACTCATAATTAGTTTTTGACAAAATCTATTTCTTTGATTGTTATTATTCGAACCACGAAATAAACGTAGAACCTTAAAATGTTCACTAAGTATTTATATATAATCATTCTCTAAAAGGTATAATTTTAAAAATATTTTGATTTTTTTGAGATAGTTACAGGTATGAGAATTTTAAGATTTATTTTTAGTTTTCATTCTATAAATGTCAATAAAAAATTACTCATTGGGTAAAAATTTTTAAACTATACTTATATTTGTAAAAATTATTAAAAATATGAAGGTAAAAGTTGCATTGAAGTTTGAATTTTAAAATATTTTCACACAAATTACAAGCTACAAGTATTTTGTACTAAAAAATGTATAAAATCTTTATTTTTCTAGTAAGGTTTGAAAATGTAATATTTAAAAGATAATAGGTATCTAAATTCGTGGTATTAAACTATTAATTAAATAATTAATTTTTAAAATATTGAATAATGAATAATAACCAAATATCCAAATGTTATTATCACGGTTGTCATTTTGTCAATGCCAATCCACAGATATATAAAAATATTAAAATACACGGTCTTAGAAGATTTTTTCTAAGACCGTGTAAAATCATAGACTGTATAAGCCATAAGGTCTATGGTTAAAATACTATATTCTTATAAGATATCTGTGAATGTGACAATCTATAAAAACTGGAATGATAACGTTCGGTATCTCAAGAATCAGGACCGTGGTAACAATACCCGGCTAAACCGTTGCTACGGTCATGTTCGTCAAACAAAAACAAACGCGTTCCGCCATTTTGTGCGCTTCATATGAGAACATTGAGAACGAGGCGGCGTTTTGTTGTACGTTTGGTTTCCTGTCGTCTGTAGTCAATTTTAAATTATTATTTTTATTTATTATAGAGCGTTGCGTACTTGTGTGCTACACAACTTTGAGTTTATCATCATTAAAAAAGTACGTGAACCGCATCGATCGTTAGTTTTATGACAACAGTATATTCCACGGGGACTATGTGTTGTTGACGTTGAGACGTGCAAGACATCGTTGTACTATTTTTTTATATCATTTCGTCGCAGTCGTTATCGAAAACCGTCAAGCTGTCGACTAACGCGGTATCGGAAATGGCGTTGAGCACAACGACCAGCCAACCAGTACAGAACAACGTTCAATCATCACCGGGAACCGGGTGGCCTAGACGCACTGCACCAGTCAAATCATCTACATGCCCATCGCTCAACAGACACATAAATTTGTTAGTATAACATAATATTGAGCTGAGCTAATATTTGGATGATTTTCAGATGTTTCCTAAGGATTTTGATATATATTTTTTTATTAATAACCATCAATTAAATGTCAAAAAACTATAGTGTATTACACTAGTTGTGTAGTAACTGGGTCTAATATGATTGCAATTAAGTGTATTAATAAATTAATAAAAATAAAATATGTTTAGATAAAACAATTGCTCTTGATTTTATTTGGTAATAGGTGATTGTCTTTTAAACATTAACGATAGATCTTATTTGTGTTAAATTCAAAATTTAATCAACTATTTATATAATTCAACCATTACTGTAACATTTCATTTTGAGCTCCTTATAGATAATACAATGATAAGCAATACAATTTTATAGTATAAGTTAATGTTAAGTTATTATTATTTCTTTTGTTTCAGGTATCCTCTATCAAATTATAAATTTGGTACAAAAGAACCTTTATTTGAAAAAGACCCATCTGTACCAGCTAGATTTCAAAGAATGCGTGATGAATTTGAAAAGATTGGCATGCGCCGTAGTGTTGAAGGCGTTTTAATAGTTCATAAGCATGGGTTGCCGCATGTTTTATTATTGCAATTAGGCACAACATTTTTTAAATTGTAAGATTAAATCAATAATTAAATATATTTTATTCTATACTCAAATATATATTATTTAGATTATAATACTTAACATAATAACATTTTTAATTAATTTTTTTTTTAGGCCAGGTGGAGAACTAAACCCAGCAGAAGATGAGGTTGAAGGACTTAAACGATTACTAACTGAAGTAACTTAAAATTTGTTTATATATTTAAACAATCAAAATATTTTCATTTCATGTGCTTATGTCAGACTTTAGGCAGACAAGATGGTGTTCAGCCAGAATGGACTGTTGAAGATACCATTGGCAATTGGTGGCGACCCAACTTTGAACCTCCAACTTATCCATATATACCACCACATATAACTAAACCCAAAGAACATAAAAGACTTTTCTTAGTTCAGCTACCTGATAAAGGTAAGATAAATTATTAGTGATTGAAAATCCCAAAATTTGTGAGTATAAGTATAACTGAGTTATTATTTTATCAATTAGTAATTTCTAAGAATACAATTATTATGAGGTTTATTTTTTTTCCTAAGGTTTGATTTCTAAATTTATTATTTTATGTTTTGGGTCATATTTGACGTGCTCTAAAGTTAAATTTGAGTATTTTCTATTTTTAACTTACGTGTATATTACATCACCTAAGACCTGTATTAAATTACATTATATTATTTTATATTTCACAGTTTGCAATGGCAACATGATTTGCTGGTTCAAAAAGGATCATCCTGGTTGATTGTAAACATCACATACAAGAAATGTATTTTTTTTTATGAAAATTGTGTAGGAAAATTCATAGTAGGAGTTTCTTAAGATTATTGTTCTAATCACTGTTGTGTAGTTTACATCTGATTTTAAATCGGCTGAAACTAAATACCATAGAAAGGGGCTTAAATTAATATTAAGATCATTATAAAAGAAAGAACGTATGCACTTTTGAATGGGATTGTGCATTGTAAATGTATTTTCTATTATAATTAATTAAATATATTTTCTGGGATCTAAAATTTTTTTTCTGAAATACAGGGTGTCAGTCATAAATCCTTTATAAAAACAAAAATTTAAGTAACCAATTTTATTCTATGTTTGAGGAACATTGAATGTTACTTATTGAAATTTTAAGGTCCAATGAGGTTTTTAATAATTTAGTAAAATTTTTAAATTAAATACAATGTTGACACTCTGTAATTTTTTTTTTTTGTATACAAATCAAACTTAGAGGGCTGACTTTATTTGAGTTTTGTTATCATTGTTCAGTTTATAGGTCGTGTACATTAAAATATTTAAGTAATATCTATTTCCATTTTCTGAAATTTTATCATGAGAATGCGATAAACCAATTTGTTGTATCATATGTAAAACGTAACAAATTTACACTTTGCATAAAATAAACTTTAGGGTTTAGGTTAATAGTTGACAAAGTTATACACTACATATCTAATTTAAGTACAAACATTTTTATGTTCTATCACAATACTTTTGTTTTATGTAACATCTTAATTTTAAATTATGATATTTGTGTTAAAATATATACAAAATTAAAAAGCTGCAACATATAAGATTGCTTTATTATGATATATTAATCTAAACCCTATACATTTGTTGAAATGAATCATTAAAATTGATATGATTTACACTTATTCTTAAATAAGAATGTCATGTCTTTTTGAATGTACAGTTACAATATTCAAATTAGAATATTAAGAATGCATGTTATTAGATTCTGACGGAAAGCAAAACTAACAACTATGTTTATTGTTTACTGTGTATCTCAATTTGTTTTAGTAGTTAAATTATTATTTTTGTTGCAATTAAACTTTATATTATGTTCTAATTTCCCATTATGAGCTATGTTAAAATGGTTAATAATTAATAAATAAAGAGTAGTGTAATAATATGTATTAATTATTAAAACAAAAATTAATATGTATATTAATTAATATTGGTGTAGTAATAATTGATTGGGGGTTTATTTTGTCAATAAATTATTTTAAAAAATCTAATTATGTGTAAAAGATTTGTAATGTTTTAAATAAAATTATTACATTTAAGATTATTTATCTAAATAAATTATTTTTCGATTTAAATATTTATTGAGGTCATTGAAAATTAAAATTGTCCTTAGAGTATTTAAATAATAAAAAGAAGTATTTATTTATAAACATTTTTACTTAGCCATTGTTGGCATATATGTTTGTTAAAAATAATGTCAAGTGATTATATAAATATAGTGATTCTGTCAGCAGTTAAAATAATGTTGTATTAATTCCAATGTTGTATTTGTAAGCATTTCAAAAAATTCCATTTAAATTTAAAAAATACAAATTAAGAATTATTGTACAAAGTTGTAATTCAACACCTGCTTATCCTTAAATTTTATTATGTACATTTGTTCTGTACAGATGTTTTTAAACGAACATTAAAATCAATTGTAAAATTATGTATAGGTGTAATTTGTTACTCTTTTTAATTGAAATATATTATTTTATGTATTAAATTTACTGATTTGTTTGTAAATTCAATAAGTTTATATAACTAAACTTTCTGTTTATAAATTATGTGGTAATTTGATTGTTCTTTAGCATTGTTTGCTGTGCCGAAAAATTACAAATTGGTGGCAGCCCCTTTGTTTGAGTTGTTTGATAACGCTCAAGGATATGGATCTATTATTTCCTCATTGCCTCAAGCACTTGGAAGGTAACATTATTGATAGTTTCACCTATTTATTACCATTAACAATTTAAATTTTTTTTATTAACACACAATTTTTTTTCAGATTCAATTTCATTTATATGTAATTTAGAACTTAGCTGTAGGATATTTTAAACATTTGCTGCCCATCAATCGTGGAACAGATTTTTCTACGATTTAATGTAATTGTAAAGTAGATTTATTATCAGTAAATTGTAATGAATTGAGAAATTGTCTGACCATTTGAAACTATTACATACTAACGTCACCATTTTATGAAGTATTATAATTTACATATAAATACCTAATGTCTTAAATTATTATTGTGGGCTTGTAAGTGATTTATAGCGATTGATTTTTGTAAATTACTCAATTACTTATTAATTACAGTTTGATACTGTATTAGAATTTTAAATATCTATTAATTTTATTATCATTATCGTGTGTTGGTGAATAAAGCAAACCAAATTCTCTGTGCTGTATTATAATAGTTTATGTTACAGATTTCTTGGTTATTTTTGTACTGTAATAAAATTAGTATTACACATCAAAATTGTTGTACCGGTATTTTATTAGAAAAAAAACACTGTTTATTTTTTTTTCATCTTCTATATTAATTCAACGTAATTAATATAATATTCTTTAATCTTATAGTTTTCAATTTTGTAATCAATTTTATGTGATTAAATGCCTTTTGACAAATTTATTTATTATTTTCAACATTGTTTTAGTATTTTCTACTTAAAAAAACGCCTGGCCCAACCTTAAGAGGACGTCTCATCGGCATGTGTTGTCTCTGTCTTACACTTATACGACATAGTATATTTTCTTTCACCAATTTCAATAGTATGCTTTTAGTTTTAATATTAAAGTGAATTAATTAAAGTATTACCAAACTTTTAGGTAAGTGAATTATGAGCATTTTCAAATTTTTAATAATTTCATACTCATAACTCACCTAAGAATTAACATATCATAAAAAGCTAACTAAAAACACACAAATGAAACTGGTGAACAAAAATTTACTATGTAGTACATGTGTAAGATGGAGACAACACATGTGAGTGAGACGTCTTCTTAAACATAATAATTTGATCATGTTTCATAATTTAAAAAAAAAATGATTGTTCATTGTAAGTACACAAATATATGTAATTAACAATATTTACTACTATATTTTTATACAATAAACCTACAATCTACTTGTAATTATATTTGATGGTACTGTTAGTAATGGCCCTGTTGTATTGTATGAGATATTAGGATACTAATATATATTTTATAAATGAGATTTACCAAGCATGCTAACTTCTTTTTTTATTCAATAACGCCGTTGTTCAAAATCTAATTCTGATTAATTAATTAATTCTAATTTTGCATATTTAAATATATATTTTTTGTACTACCTTAAAAATGATTAGTAGAGTTGAAAAGTTGTGTTTTTCAAATTAGAAGTTATTGTGAATTATTTAATTTATAATTTACTTTTAAATGTTGATATACCTGATTCAAAATTCGAACTAAGTAGCTTATAAATAATTTAAATAATTATACTGATGATAATTGTGGATTTGCAAGATATAGGAGCTATAGATTAAATATGGTTATTTTAACATTTTAGTTATTAATATGAATAATAATAATAAACATTCTAACAGTATTCATAAATTTTAAAAATGGAAATGAACATACTTTAGTGAATCATTGTATAAATTATTCTCAATATTGAACCTTGTAATATTTTATTTTTACTCCGGCAGTTATAATTATTAGTGTGTTTAGTGTTGATGTGTATTATTGATTTGCCTGTAATCTGTATTTTTTTTTATGTCTGTACCTAGTACTGTGTATGTTTTATCTTTTCAAAAAGAAATAACATAAGAATTCGTTCATCAAAAAAAAATTGTCATAATTAGTTTATATTGCTTGTTGTTACGGTTTTTTGACAGTGCTAAAATCTTATTTCCTGGCCCTATATACCTATAATTGACCTTTTACCTCCATTTTTCGGATAGGTAAAATAAGGTTAGATTAAAACTAGGAAGTCGGTGGCGCGGATGTAGTACTGCAATTACATCGGTTTCTGTGGTCCACCAAAAAAATTTGGCCATGAATTTGCAAAATTTTTAAATTGATTTAAAAAAACATGAGAAATTGAGTATAACTTATGACTATAGTATTTAGAAAAATTATTTTAATTATGTCAGTATCAGTGTTTATTTCAAAAGGAATAACCTCCCCCGGAGATAAATCTAAAATAAATTTGGGGCCCATTAATTGGTATGAATGCAGTTTAGTTCCCACTCGATTTTTTTGATTTTTTTCTTCCCACATTATGTGTTTTATTTATGCACTAAATACAAAAATCTAATTCAAAAATTCTCGCAAATCATTATTTTGGAAGTTTTTTCCAAAGTTTACGATTTTACTCATGCATGCGCGAAACGCTGAATACTTAGCTTTCCTTCGTTTTCGTATTAATGATAATTAATACAGATTTTAGTTTTTACCCTGTGACTTACATAAGGTGGTTGTGCATTACAAGTCGAGGGATATTTTCGATTTGCGGAGCGGAACGACGAATGCCGATGCGTGTAGTCACTGCCTAGGGATTTTGCAGTGGCGTAGCCAGGATTTTTTTTCGGGGAGGGCTGATCAACTTTTGTAAAATACAATTTAAGATTTTTGTAGCGGTTATTTTCATACACCATTAAACATTTGAATAATTTTTAAATTTTATTGATATTTCGGGTGGGGGGGGCTGCAGCCCCCTTAGCCCTCCCACTGGGATATTGTGTTAATTTGTTTTATTATTATGAAGGACTTATTCACGAAAATAAAACATTATTATTTATCAGACATCAGTTTTATTGCCTTTTAAAAGTCGTTAAATATAATAATCTAAATTTTTCATCAAAACTACTAAGATAAAATAACATAATTAATAAAAGCCAAGAGCGACAACCCAACCTGAAAACATAAGAAAGCAAAGTATACAGCGTTTCGCGCATGCATGCGTAAAATCGTAAACTTTGGAAAAATATAACTTCCTAACTAATGATTTGCGAGAATTTTTTTATTAGAGTTTTGTGTTCAGTGCTTTAAAACATACATTTTGGGAAGAAAAAATCGTGTGGGAACTAAACTGCATTTATATATTCTTCATTTTTGCACAACAATCTGATTGTGATGCATGTATTATTTCCTATGTTCAAAATATTGCAGGTGCTGAAGTTACTAATTTTAATTTTTAGTTGCTAATAAATAATAAATGTTTATAACATAAAATGGTTAAAATATTTATTACAAATATTAAGTCTAAACAAAAGTATAAGACGCAAGGAAGCTGCCTTCCATCTTCCCTTCATCCTGCTGGGTGATACCCGTTTAGTAAATTCCGGTAGTGAGGATCACACTCCAATAACCACTCCAGTCTCCAATTTATGATCTTGTTAAATTTTAATTCAATGATGAATGTAGAGTGCTAACAGTCTATTTTATATAGACTTATACTTACTGGTTATCCGATATTGCTAAGTACATATTTACATTATAAATTAAATTATTACAAAATACTATTAATACTGTAAGTCGTAAGTAGATAAAATTTGACAAAAACATCACATTTATTACATGGGTAATTAATTATTATAATTGTATATTATATTATTGCTATACCTACTTATTAACTTTTAAAATAATTTGTAATTGATTTATTTTTGTTTTGATTGTTGTATGATAACATGGTTTTGTTAATATGTATCAATACTAATTAATAATAAAAATATAGTGAAACAGTGTTTAATAAATTATACTTTAATATAAAACATAAAACATTGATATTGTGAAAACATTTTTTTAATTTTATGAAATCAACTCATCCGCAGGGACGTACACAGTGAGGTGTTTTGAGTGGAAACACTTCAAACACCCCTCCCCCCACCGAAATATTTAGTTTTTGTATAGTTATTTATTTATTCTATCTTAATGTTAATTGTCATATTATACTTTGATAGACAAGTTTGATATTACATTGTGTTTCTGAAAAACCGGTTAAACCAAAACAAAAATTTAATTTATATAATTTGAATAAAAATAAATATACTTAAACAGAATTTATACATAAAAAAATAAAATTATATCTATATTGTGAATTGACGTGGGTACGTATTTTCGTAACAAAACTGGTAACGAGCTGACGATAGATTAAATGAATTAATATTGTTAAATATACATAGAGGAGATAGATGTTAACTGTGAAGATATTCTTAACATAATGACTAAAACTTCACGAAAATTAAATTTAATATTGAATTTTTTTCTTTATATCAATGTTTATACTTAAAAAAAGTAGGTATTTTACCTATAAGTAGGTACAGCTAATTTTCATAAAAAAAATTTGTATGTTTATTAAAAAAAGTTCTACTTTTCAATAACTGATTTTCAAAAACACCTCCCAAAATTTTTTTCTGTGTACGTCCCTGCTCATCCGGCATCCGCATACAAACTAATGCTTTTACTATAAAATATTTAATTACAACACTAACGCTTAAAACCATTTTCTTATTTTGTTGTAAATCAAAAAAAAATAATATTTATAACTGTTAATATCATGATTAATATACTCAAAATAGTCAAAATGTTAATATTACGATTTTCATATACATATGTGGGACATGGAAACCTATAACTTAAAAATGTTTTGTCAATTTTTAGCTATTTATAGATTTCTTCATATTTTTCCTATAAATGACAGTTAATTTTTTTAATACTGTAATGGTAAGCCATCAAGAAAAACCATGAAAGCTAGATCGCAAACCTTCATGGGAAAAGCTTATTCTTAATACGTGTGATAAGCACTTGTCCGAAAAGTGATAAGAATATGAAATGATTATTCGGAAAAGCAGTTCCACAATAGCACCAACTGGATAAATCAAAATTACCATATTAGCTACATTCAATTCATCATAGACATATTATTTAGTTTTAAATTTTTAAGCGAGTTACGAGCATTTTAAAGTTTTAATATTTTACATAACTATAACTATAATTAAGATGTCAATAAATGCCTATGAGATGCCCTATATAATATTATTATCTTTAAGTTTTATAATAGGTAAATTTACTCTAATATTAAAGCTAACATCACAAAATGTGTTCTGCTGAACGCAAATTTACTATGATCTAACATTAGTAAGAGAGAAACAACACATACGGGTATAACGTCCTCTTAAAGAATAAAACTGTATTAATATTATTTGTTGAACTTTTTTGCAATATCCTTATCGGTTTTACAAGTATAGTGTTGAAATGAATAAAGATGCACATTGTTAATAATAAAATTATTTGGTTAAAGATCTATGTAATTTTATCAACACAATATATATTTTGTTAAATATACCTTTTGGCATTTACCAGTTTCACCTATACAATTTATTGACGCAAAATCAATAAAATGCTATCCATTTGTGTTATTAAGATTCGCATGTATTTTGCATTAGTTTAAATTAATTAATATGTAACTAAACCTATTTAAGTTAGATACTAGTACTTATTAAATGTATTAATTTTAAGTAAATTAATAGAGGGAAACATGTAGGTTTGGAATGCGTTTCTTTATTATTATATTATAAAAATCAATTAATAATCTAATCAAATGTATAGATAATTCTTTATTATTAACTTTAATTTAATTATAATTAAAAAAGTATTAGAATATGGTATCATCAGAAATGTTAGTTAATATATATATATATATTTACCTAAATGTTGTAATTTGTTTTAATAAAAATATTTTTTATTTTAGTAAGAAGTGGATAAATAGTAATTTATTAAGTGTTGGAAAGTGATTTTCATTTATTGACTGTTAACATGATATTTAGTACCCGCATTTAGTTGCTCCAAGATACAATGGTAAATAAAAATACGTCAAATATGAAGCTGTTCTGTATTACGTAAATAGTAAAATAATTAGTAGGTAATTTATTATAGACTATAAGTAGAAATCTTGAATAACATTTATTTATATTATTATTTATTGACCAGCCGAGAGCCTGATAAAATTGAGTAGTTGTTGTTTGGGAAAAGGTAATCATTAGGACAGAGGACTTGTTGCATTTGAATTTTTCATACTTGTTTGGTACAAATGCACAATAATATAAATAGCAGAGTACATAGGGCTGACCCAAGAGGGCATTTGGGAGATCAGGTTATCCAGTTTTATTCTTAGTAAAATCTGGCCACTAAAATATTATGTACACTTCTAGTTAGCAGTGCAACTGAACTGCTGCAGAATGAAGTTTTATGTGGCTATAACTTCTCAAAATATACCTTTGCTCAACTATGACTGAAGACCAGCTATTATATTTGACAATATTGAGTATTAAAAGCAACTTATTAAACGTTTGAATATAATATAAATAAGGTGGTCGAGCATAACAAGCGAATTTGTAATGCATAGTTGGTTAAACCTTATCTACATAGACAAACAGTGATTTCTCGAAAGTGATGCAAACCTACAATACTAAAATCCTGGGTTTGCCACTGTCAGATAGACCGAGTACGAAACAAATAGGTACGTTTCATGCTTTCACAAAGCTATATAGTTTTGTAATTTTATTTTGTATATAAATATTATAAATGCAACGTTACCCCTCACAAGTGAAATAATCATTTTTTTACATTCTTTATTTGTCCGATACTTAAGTTCACTGCTTCCTGTATACTGAAATATTTCTAAGCACATGCTTTCCTATGTCACTATGCGCAATTGGATAATTAAGAAAATAACCTGTTGTTTTTCAGCCCCCTCCCCTAATTTGTTATTAACTTTGCTCGCAGAAAATAAATTGAAATTTAATCATCTGTATATATATCATTATAACCATTTATATACATATAAACCAACAAAGTTTATATTAATACAGAACTTTTATTATACAGACAAACACACAATACTAAATTTAATTTCTTTTGACTGCTAAATGCTAATAAGTAATAATAATAGTAGTAATCTTGCGATTTGATAAAATTATATTCAAAAAATAAAACAAATAATTGTTAATATATATTTAGGGTATAATACATAAATATATTTATATATATAATATATATATATAATATATTAATAATTATATTAAAATACATTAATATTGTCAATGATAAATTTTAATGATATTAAATAGCTACAGTACAATGTTTATAAATAACAATAAATTAATAATTAAAATGTATATAAATTATAAACACATTTTTAATTTATAAATAAATTATAAAGATTGAACGCTCAGGAAACTATTGTCCTTGCTTATTAATGTTCACAGTCTCGTACTTATTTAGAAGAATATTTTTTATACAATGAAAATAATATCATGTTTTCACTGTAATTAATCATTCAGTTTGTATACAATCGATAAATTATAAACATAACCATTTGTTCAAGTTGCATCTTTCCCATTTATAACAAAAACATTTAAATTTAAAATTCATGATCTATACAGAATGTTAAAATTACAAAACAAGTTTTAACAATTCTATCTAAGTATAATAAGTTGTAACATCTATATTCTATATGTCTTTTGAACACCAAGTTAACATCTAATGACATAAAATACATCTTAATAATAATGTAGAAGTAGTAATTATTATATAGAATTATTAAAAATATATAATATATTAATTTATAAGACAATCTAAGGCATTTGTTAAAAACAATTATCTTTCTGTCAAAATACACATCAATTTTCTTTCATAAAATAAATTGTTGCTTATAATTATTATTTCTCTTTAATACATTCAAATTTTTTTAGTCAACTGGCAACCTTAGCTAATTTAATATTATGTACATTTTATTTATTTGTGCAAAATACAAAAAGTCTGGAATGAATAATGAATTTAGTCTTATATTGAAAGAGAGCATTCAGTTACATAATGATAGCGTCCAAAAGTATTTTTTTTTCTAATTTACATTTAAAATAAAAAATAAAACTATTTTTTTTACAATTAACCAAAATTATCATTAAATCATTCAACTACAACATAAATTAATTAGTTAACACTTTTATTACTTTGATACTTATCTTTTTTACTTTAATACTGATAGTAAAATAGTGAACATACTTTTAATAAGAAATTGTAATAATATCATCATGTGATATATTGTTGTAATACTTATTTTAATTATTAACATTAAGAAATGTATTAATGATTTTATTTATAAAATAAAGTATTTAATCAAATTTAATCGGAATAGAAGGAAATACATTTATATTATAATAATACATTTCATGTAAATTATCTCAATCATATTTTACTAAAATAAAAATAGTTAATATTTTAGGTATTACGTGTACAATTGCATAAAATACAATAGCTCATTAATTAATCAAATTATAAACCACGTACAAGTGTGATAATATATATGAATATAATTGTAAATTAAGTAAGAGATCTAATTTAATAATAGAAATAAAAAATTGTATAAATAAACATTATTTTTTATAAATTTGCTATTTTATAATTAAAACATTTAAACTTTTATAGGAATTCAAAATAGTTATATTAATGTTATTTATAATTTCTATGCAACTCAAAATTTTAGTCATCATGCAAGATAAATAAAGTATATTATCAAATATAGTTATTGTTTTTTTGAACATTAATATTTTAATTATATTAAATGTTATTAAGAAATTGAAATAACATTAAAAGTTGAATTATATAGGTATAAAATAAGTATAGATTATTGAAGTTGAGAAGTAGTTTAATTTATAACAAATTACATCTATTTTTATAAATTATGTTGTAAATAATTAAAATCAATATAGGAGTTAACAGCTATTACTTTAACTTCTGCACCATTTTATTACAAAATAATTTAAATTAATGACTTGTTGAGGTATAAATTATATGATTAATGAAATTTTATTTCAACTACTGTACTTAAGCTACATCTAAGCTTCTTGCCAAGAACAAATTGTGTACTGTACACAAAAATACAAAAAAGGTATTATAGTCATGGAGTAGTCACCAACTATATATTCAATCACAGCCAATTTAGTATATCACTAATTCAACAAATGATTAGTTTATAGTAGACACCGCTTTAAACATACCATCTGTTTCCACAGTAGGAGTGGCTATCTCGTCCATCACCTGTATTGTTGTAATTTTGTTTGAAACAGAAGTAGGAGATTTCTTTGTTGGAGTATCGTATGGCACATATATGCGAAGCACATCAAGTTGTGGGCTCACACATGTAACATCCGATCCAGCATCATCATTTTGAATGCTTTGTGGAGACACTGTAGTGGTAGCCGCTGAAGTTACACTTGTGTCCAGCAATGAGCGTCTAGAACTGTCTCCAACAATTGAGCTAACATCATCTAAACTGTTTTTACCATTTGTAATAATTGAACCTGAAAAAATTCATATATATATATACTTATTTGTAATGTGTTTTAAATATAGACTAAGTTATAATTCAAAATAGTCAGTAGAATTTGATTTTTATTTGTTAATTAGGATTAGATTTTCTTTTGCTCATTATTACTAAGAATATATACAATTTATAATATTGGTTAGATATGAAAACATATTTTTAAATTGTATCTTACTCACCTTGAATAAGTAAAATGAAGAGGGATTATCAAAATAAACAAACCAATTTTTACATACAAATTTTTACATGCAACAAAGAAATTTTTTCACAGATTAAATCTGCCAAACATATCTACTAATTAAAAGAATAAAAAATGCTATTACAAAATGATATTGTAGTTAAATTTTCTTACAATTTAACGATGTTACAAATGTGTTGTATAATATCTTCCAATGTAACAATATGTATTAATGTTTTGTATTGTTATATTAAACAATTTAAATCACAAAGATAATTAACTTAGGGATATCAATACATATGATTTACATTTAAAACACAACAAATAATTGAAAAATACTTTTTTATTTATAAAACATAGATAAAAAAATAAATATTAAATGCAATAGTTTTAAAATATTTTATATAAAAATTTACAATAAATGAGTAAGCCTCAGTAAGCCAACAGAATAATAATGAAAAAAGTTTTGTTGTAGAGTTGTACTCAAATATAAATAATTAGGTAATAAAAACAACAACTTTGTGTTAGCAAATAAAAATTAATTGCATTACACAGTTAAAATAAATTTTTGATTAAAAATGTATACGTATAATATAAACAAGTTAAGACTATTGGTAAACATTGTTATTGAACAGCCACATTTTTTCAAAGGAACAATATTAATTCCAAGAAGTATTCAGTTTACTAGATATGTAAATTATATTTTAATAGTTTAATACACATTTAACGAGGCTAACAACACATCTGTTTACAGTATTTATTTCAATAAAAGGTATATAATTAATAATTTTAAACTTAAAATAACAAAAACATTATAGTTATTTTACAAAACGTAATAAGCTTATAAAAAAATAATAATCATAAAAAATAACTTTAAAATTTCTACTAATAAATAACTATCACGACATGTTGATGCTGTATTATATAAAATGTTAAACTAAAAAATGAAAGCAACTTTTTTCTAAGATCCTAAATAAATGAAAATATTTTATGATTTGTGCATTAATATTAAATGGAAGACTAGTTTCTATAGACACCATAGGTTTAATTATATCATCAGGCAAGTGTTCACAATCTAGTCCACTCACCTTGACGTTGTGAATCCTGTTCAGGTGAACTATGAATTTGGTCTGTATTTATGGGTTTTCTTTTTTTATCCACTCCATTGATTTGAGGCTGGAAATTTTTTTTTTAATTATTATTTTATTTAACTACATATTTTTTTAATTAGTATTTGATTGAAAAATAATAATTGACTTTAAACAAGTTTTACCTTCCTAACAGGGATATCATCAGGATTAAATATTCCAAGCTCTCTTTTTAACTTTTCACTTGGAGATGGCAGGCCAGCATTATCGAGTTTATATTTTTTTAATTCAATAAGACATTCTTGAAGTTTTTCTATGGTATAATCTGCTGTATGTTGATAATTTTGTTCCAATTTTACCTTATCATTAATAAATGTCCATTAAATTAATATATAAATAAAATATTATACATAACCATATTTAATAAATGATAAAACCAATTTGTTATAAATATTCTCAAATTAAACTATAAAAGATAATGAATATTTATTCTGTAAATAAGCAATTTGTTTTTTAATAAGCTATCAAGCAATCAAAAAAAAAAAAAACTTTTAATTAAATTGATTGAAAAATAATCACAATATTAAAAATGTAAATAATAAACAAAAATAAATTGTAAAATTGTATAATAAAAATAATTAAGAATTTAAATTTAAAAGTTATAATTTTTGTAACTTACTTGCAAAAAATTAAGTATATCATCCATTCCTAAAGCATATAGCTGGTGGCGATGTAATTTTAACAAGCAATATGCCATAGCTGATAATATTTTGTCACCTTCTAGTAAAAATGTATCCCACACTCTTAAAGTCAATTTAAATGGTATCTAAACAATGAATGGGGACAAATTATAAATAACAATATCGACTATAAAAAACTAATAAAGATAAATCAATTAATGTACATACTCTGTCCAAAAAACATTGGAAGAACCATTTTAATGTATATAATCCAGTTTCAACTCCATTTTTATCCAAATGTTTTTTTAACTTAGGTAATAACTTATTCATTATTTTATCATGGTGATCTTGAAAACGTATTAACTTAGGAAATCCAGGTATAAAAAAACCTAAAATATTTTGAGTGTTATAATAAGTGTTATTATTTAAGAATAAAATCATCTAAATTATTTACAGAATTAATTAACTATCGATAACCATAGTTTTAAAACAAATAAAAATAAAACTTAATATATCAAATTAACAATTGACATATTTTTTGTTTGTTTAATAATGAGATAAATCAATTTTTGCTTATGGAAAGTCTATTGTACATCAATATATTAAACTCACCATGCATATGATACTTGCTATGGGAAATAAGAGTAGATAATGCCCAGAAAGCTTCATCTTCACTTAAATACATCAATAGTAATGCTGCAATTTGTGACATTCCCTGAGTATAACCAATATCTAAATTATAAATACTATATGCAGATAGTATATTAAATAATTCTTGTTGCTTGAAATTGTAACGTTTTCGGAAGTTGATATGTTCTCGATATGTTCGATTCACATCTAAATCAATTTGTCTCACATCTGGTGAATGCTCCCATGCCAACTCACACATATGCTATGTAAAACAAATATTTAATAACAATGGAATTATAATATTTAATACAGATAAATATAAAAAAATTTAAAATTAGTCAAATTTAAACTTAAGAGGATGTCAGCACACTGTTTTTTCATCATATTTTTTCTCTCAAACTTACAAGCAACATAATATATTAAAAAGTTTCACCTAAAATCATTTTTTTTTTTTAAGATTTTTAAGTACTCAGAGTAAAATCACCCATTACAAATACTGTGGAGAATAATATTTTTAAGGGTATGAAATATTGATTTGTCTATATATTTTTATTTTACTCCAAGATTACTTAAAAATCATAAAAAAAATTATTTTAGGTGAAAGCATTTTTTATAGGTTGCATGTAGATTTGAGAAAAAAACAAATATTGCACTGACATCCTCTTAAATACTGTTATACTAAAAATAACTAATATATTGATCTATCAGAATAATTTTATAAAATATAGATTATCCAAAACATTAATAACTGTACATTTTATACATATTGATAGTTTAATAGAGAATTACTTTGTATTTATTTTTCTGATCATCTGTGAGTTGATCAACACCCAATAGTTTGGCCCACACTTTACCACGTAATGAATTTGGAATGCCTTTGTAAACGCGTCTTTTGAGTTTTTCTCGGGACAGACCATCCCAATTGGAGATCATTTTCAGCCATTTTTGTTCTCGGGTTACTTCGATTTTTATCTCTTGAGGATCTTCTTTTTTAAACTTTGACTCATCACTGGGAAAGAAATTGTAAATAATTTGAACCAAGACCATTAACGATAATATTGTAAAATTAAGTATATACCATATTATGAATCCAAATCTATCAAGTTTGTAATAGTCATTGAATGCAGGATCATCAACAGGATCTATAATTGTTCCGTCCCCGGGTCCATTCCTATATAGATCAACAATTCTCTCTCTCTCCTCGTATACTTTATCAGCTATCTCGTCCTCATTCATCACACTGACAAATGTTTCTCATGGCCGTCGCGCACTGTCCGTCACGACTGTGGTGTAGCGTTGTCGTCGTTGCGTGCTAGACGCGACAAAAATAGTGCTTGGTCAAGTTACAGTAGAAGAATCAAAAAACCATTTATCACCAAAATCGGGATTGAGTACGTACACCTTATGCCTCAGTGTCGTGCCGAGTGAGACGTCGACGAATCTCAGATGTCAGCGGCATTTTGCTATGTAGACCATGGTAGGTAGTTGTATGTGAATAGACGGAAGACGAGCGAACGATACAAAAAATAAATAAACCGTCCTAAAATTTCAATACAGACGCATACGGTATTAGGTCGTCGTCCGTCGGCGCTGATATAGTGATATCACGGAACCCAAAACACACGCAAACACACGCCACACTCGGACGCGATATGAACTGCACTAATTACATATTTTGTTCTCCCCCTCCCGCGCCGTTACCGTCATAACAATAAATTATGCTACTCTAACAACAACAATAATTCTATTATTGTTGTTATTGTAAACTGTATATAGTAAATACACCTATAGTAATAATATTTATTAGTATTATTATCACAGTATGGATGAAATTCAAACGCGAAAAATTCCGATGAAAATCTATCTGCCTGTGTCATACTGTCATTAATTGTTGTTTGTCATATTGACATAATATGTAATAAATAATAATATTATCGTCCATAGATAATAATATAAGATATTAGATCGACAACGACTCGTGTTCAATCAATTTAATTTGTTTATTTACGAAAAAAAAAAAAAATGAAAACCCGATGCTAAGTTCATATATGTACAACGACGCACGGACGGCGATAGATATCGTTTCCAACTTTTATATGTTGATACGTATACACAGTGGTCGTACACGCGCAATAAATTATTATTTATTTTTTATATTCATCATAGCTGGGGGATTACCACTGTGAAAAACCGACAAACGGCAATAACCGTTCACCCTTTTGAAGAATACGTAATACAATTCGACGATCGACAACTGTGCCGGACTCGACGAGGTAAATTGGTTGTTTTTTTTTTTTTCTTTATATATATACTACTTAAATCATAAATTATTTAAAGTTTTTCATTTTGTTCTCGTGACCGGCGTTTTTTTTTTTTTTTTGGCCTCAGCTTTTCCACGCTTTAATACCTACTTGCCTCCGACATTGGATTACAGTTCGTTTTTAGTACACCCAGTTTGGCGGATTATATTGTGTCATTTTTAATCATCTGACCGCGGTACTATCTATTCCGTGAAATGAATGGCGATCAGAAGAAATCAACTTTTGGCACAGCACTGTTGAATTTGCACAGCGGTTTCACGGATTCGCTGCCCGGGAGAGAAAAACACATAGAATGTTTAAAATCATTCCTGAAAAAACATCTTGAAGATAACCGGTCGGTTTCTATGTACATATCTGGACCGCCAGGTACCGGTAAAACCGTGTCTCTTCATTCATTGTTTAACAGTGATTTGGTTACTGACAACTTCACCATAGTGTATGTGAACTGTAGTATGATAAAATCTGCCAATCGTGTATATGCTAAAATTGCTGAAATGTTAAAAATCGGATCAGGTACACAAAGAGAATGCATATCGACCATTGAACAGTACTTGAAAGCTAAACACAAATCTATTCTCATGGTACTTGATGAAATTGATCAACTATCATCTAAAAATCAATCAATATTGTATCAAATATTTGAGTGGCCAAGCATTCCACACTCAAATATGGTTGTTATAGGTATTGCAAACTCTTTAGATCTTACTGATCGATTATTGCCTATGTTAAAAACTAAAGTTTCTTTACAACCAGAATTATTGAATTTTCCACCATATACAAAAATAGAGTTAGCTAATATCATATCTCATAGATTAGAAAGTGCAGGAGTTGCAGAATTATTTCCTGTCAATGCAATTCAGCTTTTATCTGCAAAAATTGCTTCTTTTCGAGGTGATATACGTTATGCATTGGATGTTACAAGAAGAGTTATCGAGTTAGCAGATGATAAAATTGACAAAAAAATTGAATTAAATGATGTGATAGCTGTATTGAATAATGTTTATTCCACTTCTGGTGCGCTTGATAATAATGATGAAAACTCTGAAAAATTACCGTTACAGCAAGAATTAGTGGTATGCGCATTATTATTATTATTGTCTTCTACTAAAAAAAATCAAGTAATTACTATAGGAAGAGTATTCAATGTTTTTACAACTATTTGTAAAAAACGCAACATTCAAGTAAGGGATTTGAGCGAATTCATAACTATGTGTTCATTATTAGAAACAAGAGGTGTAATCAAGATCTTTGGACAAAATATAAATAGATTATCTAAAGTATTGTTACTTTGGGATAAAAATGAAATTGATGATGTACTACATGACAAACAGCTTTTGGTCGACGTCTTAAATGATAAATCACTATTAATACAATAATATTCTATCTAAATCAAAGTGTATGATTTATTTCCTTTTTACTACCTTTAAACATTTGTAGCAACTATTTAAACTGTTTTTACGTTTATAATGAAGCATTACCTATAGAAAATGCATTATTTTTATTTAATTTTAATTAATGTGTTTAGGAAATTTTATTTTGTACTATGATTGTTTACTTAAATATCTTAGAATAATTGTAACTATATTTTTAAAATAAAATCTTGTTTATTTTTTATTTACTTTTATTTTGTTTTCTTACCTTTGTTTATGGTAATAAAAAAAAATAGCTACATTTTTTCAAATATAAATACATAAGTAAAATAAATATGTGTATCAGAACCTATTTAACAACATATCACAAGTGTGATCATGAAATAATCTAAATAAATTTGGCCTGGCTCAGTAATATTTCAATAGGCCTCCTAAATTGATGTTTATATTTTGAAAAAAATGAATGATTTAGTTTAACTTGCTGTCTGTTATATACCCTAGATCTGAACCTAAAATATATACTTCAGCAACTAAATCTATAAAAACTTTTAATAATAATACTATATCTCAGAATATGTTACTGTTAATTATTATTAGTATTTTATTAGTATTAGTTTTATATAAAACTGAAATTATATTGACTTTTATTATTTTTGTTTAGCACAATGACACTGTACAAGCGGTATGTGTCTCCAGTTAGCCCAGCAGTTTATCCACATCTCACCTTGTTATTGCTCAGCATTGGGGTGTTTTTCACAGCATGGTTTTTTGTCTATGAAGTAACTGGTACAAAGTATACTAGAAATTTGAAAAAAGAACTGACCATATCTTTTGTAGCTGCCTTATTTACTGGCTTTGGCCTTCTGTTCTTATTACTTTGGGTTGGAATATATGTATAATGAATTATTATTATTATTATTATTATTATTATTATTTTTGCAACACATCATTTAAAGACACTATTTTGAGTTATTATATGCAATAAAACAATATTTATACATAAAATATATACTGTTGAGTATGTAAAATATGGATAAATGTATCTTGTTATTTAACATTTATATGTAAATATTGTATAATATAATTAAAATCTCTATTTATATCTGTCATCAATTGAAACTACTTTCATTATAAATTATTTTTGTTTTCATTTTTAAAAATATAATAAATGTGTTCATAACGTTATATTTACCTACTATTTTTGTTTAATTGTAAATTTGTAAGTTTTAATTAATTATACAGTTATTTCTTTAAAGAAATAATTGATAATATGTATATCTATTGTCACGGCTATGGCTGGCAATGAGATGACCATGTCAGAATAAAAATTTGTTTCAAATAAAAATATAATATTGATTTTTAAATCATATATTATAATTTCAGTAATTAATAAAATTATTTAAGCAAAAAAAAAAAAAAATCAATGAATAACAATACATTTTGGGTTTCTAATTTCTACATACTAGGTAATACATGAGTGTATATACAAGAATCTCAACTGACTCTAGTTCCAATAGTTTGAAATCACAATAGACTCCATGCACCCACTATCTAAGAGTTTATATGGGAAATTTTAATAACATTTGGTAAATAATTAAAATGTTAAATATATTTAAATACCAATTTAAAGTATTAAATTAGTCGGTGTCAATACCAACAATAGTTGTTACATACTACATAGTATGTATTATATTTTAGAGCTACAAATTCTCTATTTACTGGTATAATTTATTTCATTTTTTATTTATATAAAACTGATGACAAGTAGTAGTGTTTAAAATTAAGAATTAGAATTTTCAATATAATAAAACAAAATATATATATGTATGTTTATTTAACTTCTATACATTACACATAATTAAGTTACATTAAAGCATAATAATCTAAAACAATAAAGATGCTTTAATAATAATTTATAAATGGCCAATTTAATTTAATTAACTGAACTAAAAATAACAGATTAATTATTAGTAAAGTAGTATCATTCCTTAGATGCTTAAATAATATGTAATAGTTAATAAAATAATTTAGCTAAAATATCTCTAAAATAAATTTTAAACATTTAATACAACTTATAATTTCTTTGGTCATATTCACAAATGCATAAGTCCATTTTTCTATTTTTTAATAAAATAAAAGGTATTATAATTATATTATATTTTTTTTTCTGTAATAGTTATATTATAATAATTATAATATAACTATTTTTTAGTTAAGACATCAATATGTTAAAAAATTGTTTATAAAAAGAACTATTGTATTAAAACATGGGCATAATAATAGAATACGCTTAAATAAATTTTAAAATTAAATATATTTTGTGGATTTGACCTATATACAATTAATAATAATAATTAATTACTTAATATAGATTTAAATTTTAACTTCAATAAAATTACAATTGTAGTTTTAATTTTGTTTTATATATAAAGTGCTTTTTTTTTCTTATAACAAAATATCATAATAATATATAAAAATTTAAAAATAAAGTAAAATAGAATTTAAAATGAAATAATATTTATTTTAGAGATATAATGATTGATATATCAACTTAGTGCACAGTAATTTATAGTAATAAAATATTAAGAATTTATTATTAAAATTAAAATGATTTGGTTGATAAAATTTTTAATAAGACTAACAAAATTAAGCATATTATTGATCTCTATTGCAATAGTTAACTGACGTAAATATACACTTACAATATAAATAACATAAGAAACATGTGTTATAGTAATATTATATATACTGCAAATATTGTTTTACCTCATTTTGTTTATCCATAAAAATTAAACATTTTATTTTGTTAATTTTATCTCAATCTTGTTAGTTAATCGTCTTTAAATTAAGCAACTAAGCCAGCCTTATGCCTACATCGTTGCATCAAAGCCCGCAACATAAATTGTTTACGAGAAAGGGAACGTACTTGCTTCAAAAATACGTCAAGATCAATCACACCTCTTCTTAATGCTTCTCCCATATAATAAATTGCATCTTCAGTTGCAGCTTCTTCAGCAAATGCATTCAATATTCTAATAATTATAAAAATAATAAGTAACTTACATAATAAAAATATATAATTACTTACTGTTTATAAAGAGGTGCAGTTGTAGTTACAGCATCGTCAATATCAATATTATCTTCTTTAGATAACTTAGAAATAGCCATTTCAAGTTCTAATTCTTTATCACGCAATACTTGAATATTTTGTTCTAATTCAGACTAAAATAATACATTTTAATATATTAGTAAATCAAAATATAAACAAAACTAGAGAATTTTGATAAGATGAATTTCTCCTACCTTTTCTTTGTTGAGACTTGTCAAAATACAGTCTAATTTATTTTTTCCAAGTGATAATTCTCGTTGAGAATGTTGTAATATATCTAATTCGGCTTTATTCTGAGCCATTTGTTCATTAAAGCGCCTTCGTACTTTATCTTCAATAGCAGATAATAAAGAAGCTTTAATATGTTCTTCAGTTATTGTACCACCGTCACTCAACTATGGTAGTAACAAATATACAAATATTTATTTATTGAATGGTATAAGTAAAATAAATATAGATCAAAAAATCTTCAAATCTATATAAATTATGCTTTACAATTAATATAACATGTTAGCAAACATTCTATAAAATATACATAAGCAACAAAACTTCATTAATATAGAAAACTCTTAATAGCAGTTATGGACAATACAAAATGGTTCTTATTTTCAATTAAAAATAATAAAAGCACATACTATTAAAACTAGATAATAAAATTAATTTATCTTTTATCCTTACATACAATAAATTAATTATTAGTTTCACAATATCATATATGAGGACACAATAAATCATTTTATTTTGTATTTAATTGTGTCCTTACTTTTATTTGCATATTAATATTTATGTTGTCTAGTATTTTAATGAATATCTGATAGTCATTTAAATAATGTTATTGAAAAATTATAGGCGATAAATAATTATTATTTTGTATTTAATAAATTAATACAAATTACAGTTATTATGAGAATTTATTTTATTTATACTTTAGGTTTACTAATTTATTAATTCAAATGAAAAAAAATAAACTTACCCCTGTGGTAGAAGTATTAGGCAAATTACTATTAGTTGGTGGGTAAGGAGGATATTCTGGTCTAGTTGCTGCAGGTTGCTGTGGATATGGACAGTTTTGTGAAGAATTTTGAGTTGTATATGGTGGAGTATAAGATAGAAAATTTGATGTATTTGCTGAACCTGTTGGATAAGGCGAAGGTGTTGGAAACTGATTATTATACAAAGGATAAGGAGTATTAGAATTTCCATGGTATGTTGTAGAAGGATTAGAAGTAGCAGTCGATGATGTTGGTATTGAAGAATATGGCAACATCACGTTTGAACCAGTCCCACCATATGCTAAATGTACATATGAAAAAATGAATAATAATAATTAAAATTATATTCCTATGACGTTAGGTTTTTGTCAGTTGGTGATCAGACATCACTGGATTATCGCCCACATAAAGTCACCATCTGTTCATCTTCCGTGTAGTAAATACACGCAACTAAGTAAAAGTCAGCTATCAAGTTTCCTTCTTAATGTCAATTGAGTATAATAAACTACATAAATGGTATCTTTAGAGAGGTCATAATCTATAATTTTGTTTTTTTTTAACAAAATTATTTTCCCTAAGTTGTCAAAAATTACAAAGTTTTAAAAAATAAAAATTACATGATTAAACAAAATACTTGTCTATCCTATAGCCTAATTTCATAAAAATAATTGATAGGCACTTATTTTGCAAATTGATAAAAGTCATGTTTATAATTTAGTCATATATTCATAAAATAAATATCAAAACATTATATCTAATATAACTTTTATTTTTATAGTCAGTTTATACTTTACTAAGTCACTCATACGTAGAATAATAATGAAACTGACTAGTAATTTTGATTGAAATATAATTACAATATTCACAAATTTTCAACCAAAAATAAAAGTATACCAAATATGAATTAAACTTACGCATTTGAGTAGGATAAGCAACAGGATTTACAGGGGGTTCAGTTCTAACAACTGAATATACAGGTGGTGTTTCTGAGAAAGTTGCTGTCATTACTCCAATTAAATCAAGAAGATTGGAAGTAGTCTAAAAAGGTTAATATATATAATTTAAAATTACTAATTAGCACAAATTAAATATAATTATAATTTAATGTATTACCGGAGTCCAATTATGTAAATATGGCAAATAAATTTTACCATTATGATCAACATACATTGACATTTTAATTCGCATATCCAATGTAGGTTTCACATAACAGATTGGTGCATTATTTGGATGTGTATCCATCAGCCAGATACTAATTGGAATGTGATAAGTGGTGCCTTTAAGAATAAAATTAGATAATTAATTATTCTTATAATAAAATAACAATACAAAATTATAAACTTAAAGTAATTACCTTTAAATGTAACAGGAATAGTACCACTCAAATTAACTAGTTTCTTTTCAATTCTATTTGAAAATACTGAAAAAAAAATTATTGATTATAAAAACTTAAATACAAATACTTACAAATAACAAATATGATACAAATAACTTACAAAATGTCTCAAAATTACAAATGAGTCCATGATAATAATTTAACGTTTTTATGATTTCTTTTTTTGTATTTTCAGGAAATTTATACTGAAATAGAATCAATATGAAATATTAAACGTACAAGAAATATAAAAATTATACTATGTATTCAGTTCTAATATTTCATATTATAAATATTAAATACATTATAACCTACAATAACATATTTTTAATTTATAAATATATATATATATATTTAACAAATTTATTCAATATAGTGTATCTACATCCTTACATTCATAACTATATAATATATAGTGTATCATGGTAATATGACGATTTTTATAAAATAATTACATTTGAATGTGTCAGATCATTGTGATACATTCTGTGTATGGATATGATATTTAGTTCTAAAAAAATTTACAAAGAAGTATACCTCTAAATCTATTCTATTTTGTGGGCTAATTGTTATTTAGTTATTATATATTATAAGTTTTGAAATATCACTAAATTCCAACTCCAGGACTGGCTTTAGATATGATCGGCATGTGCAATGCCAGAGGGTGCAAAAATAAATAGGGAGTGTGAGAAATGTCTAAATTAAATTTTGATCAGAGTGAGGAACGCCAAAATAATTCATACATTGTGTGCTGAAAGATTTAAAGCCAGCCCTGTTCACTTTGAGGCATTTATGATTCAGAAGTTACTACACTTTACACTCCTTTTGAGAAAGAGTAAGTTATGAGTTGATAACAAGGTAAGTTTTTCAAATATCGTGTATTATATTAAATTATTGTAATTAAAACATTATTTTATAACTTACCATGGTTAGATATGATTTTAAAAGGCTTTCTTCGATTCGTATCATTTTAAATTAATATTTATCCTCCTAAAACATATTAAAACAACATCATTAATTAAAATATATACACCGACTAATGTCTGTAGTCTGTTAACTATAAATAACTTAACTATAAATAATTAATAAATACATGTCTACAAATCTTATTTGAAAAATAATTAAATGTCCTAAACCAATGAAAATGTTATAAATCACAAATGTACTATTAATACGATTACTAATAATCATCAAATAAATTTACGGTAATTAGTATACATTGATTTGTTGCAATATCTAGTCTAATTTATTGAGTAAAGACGAAAATAATTGTTAATGTAAAACTATATGCAATTGAATAAGTTACCTATATATAAATAATATTAAAACAATTAAATAAATAATAATTTCTTACTAGATTCTTTAGAATGTATTACAATATTGGGTTGTTGGATACTTTTAATGAACAATAAAACTTACGTCTTTATAGTTAATGGGCTACACTGAAATCAAACTATCTTTATACAACGACCAAAATCGAGTTGGTAATTTTAATTTACTTATAGGATTTATTTTAAGTAAAACTTTATAAACATAATAAACGTGTAATAATCAACAGCTAAGTATTCAACTTACGAAAATAAAATTAAAAAGATAAAAACTTACACTTTCTTTATAGACATAATATTATATAGTATTAACCATTACCATATTATTTTATTTAGTATTTAGTATTTACTATCAACACCGTGATCTGTGAATCATATGATGTATTGATGTTGCGTACAAAAGTACAAATTACAAAAGATAATAACGTGATTCAATGTTGTTGACAGATAAGAAAACAACAATAGAGATTAGTAAAAACAAAATATTCTCTATTATGTTATTATAAAAAATAGTTATACAGATTATAGAGTACTGACTACTCTGAGAGTAGGTATTTTACTATTTCAGTATTTGAAAGAAATTTAAATTATAAAACCGACGGGGAAAGCAATGAAATACATTAGATGTGCGTCTCCTCCGACCTACAAGATAAGCCAGTTGCCGGTGCAATGTATGTGATTTTCGGAAGGAACTCAAGGAGCCCATTATAATTCCATTATTGAGCTACTTTGTATCACAAATTCGGTAAAATTTCTTAATTGATGATTTTTATTAGAATCCAATAAAAATAAAATTTAAATTTATAGTTACATAATGAGTAGAGACTAAAGAGATAGACACAAAAAATGCTTGCATAGGCAGTAATCGGTCAAAATATCCAAATATACCTATCCGTTTTTCCAAAAATAAGCGCATTACACTTTAATTTATAATAAATCTAATAAAAAATAAATATATTAAATTAAAATACATAAATTACGTTATAAATAGTAATAATATCACAAAATATACTGCATATTAGCATAGGTGGAAATCCATTGAAAAAGTTGGGGGGCTACGATTTTTCTCATAAAACAAAGCCGTTAAAAATGTATTAATTGTATGCAATATGTATGTATAATGGATTTTATTTTCGTTTTCATTTAGTGAGATAGATCTCTAAAACTGGAGAGCGAATTTTGTTGTTTGGGGTCTTGTTAGATTCACATTGGCTAGGAGAAGTGCAGTGAAGATTTTCAGAACTTAATATTTTATAATTATTCACTACAAAACTTAAAAAAAAAAATTAAAACACATTTTATTGGGAGTTTTTTTATGTTTTTCAGCTTTATAGCTTTGTAGTGAGTTAACAATTGACGATAAAGTTCTAAAAATCTTCACAGCACTTTTCCTAGACTAAGTGAATCTAACAAGACACCAAATAACAAAACCCGTTCTCTTGTTTCGGTAATCTACCACTCTAAATGAAAATCTAGAAAAAATAACAATTTTTTTAACTGTGAAAAATTATTATACACGGTGATTCTTTTATCATAAAACACACATTATTTCAAAAAGTATTCATGTTTTTGAAAACATTTTTTTACATAATTTCAAGTTGTTAAAAAAACGTTTTTATTAAAAAATTATATTTTTAAATATTTTTTAAGTTATTTACTTTTTTGAATGACAACATAGAGTTTTATTTTCACATTTCAAAGCAGAATAATTTTCTGAGTATTTTAATACATAAAAATCGAATTTAGGGCGAGTAGTTTATGAGTTATAAGTATTTAAAGTTTATATGCATAGAGTGGAGTGGTATGGAGTTATCCCGCAAAATGTTAGTCCACTACTCTGCTTGTCTAAACTTTAAATACGTATAACTCATTAACTACTCGCCCTAAATTCAATTTATATGTATCAAAATATTCAGAAAATTATTTTGCTTTGGATTATGAAAATTGAAATTAAAACTCTATGTTGTCATTTAAAAAAGTAAATAATTTAAAAAATATTTAAAAACATAATTTTTTAATAAAAACGTTGTTTTTTCAACAACTTGAAATTATGTAAAAAAATATTTTCAAAAACAAGAATACTTTTTGAAATAATGAGTGTTTTATGATAAAAGAATCAGTGTATATTGTATTTCCAAATCAATATAATTTTATATATTTTGTTATATTTGACAGACGATAAAACAAATCATTATAGGACAGTGTTCCAACTTATATTTTTAATTTTCGTATAAAATATTATGTAAAATATTATACAAACAAATTTATAATATAAAAATTATTATGTGTTATATTTCTTGTTTTTTAAGAATATAATATATAAAAATGAATCTACAAAATTTTTATGTTTGTAAGAATGTTTGAGGGGGCTTAGTGGGCTTTTTTGAGGGGGAGGGGTTAAAATTGTTTTCAATTAGTTTCTGTCTTTATCTTTTATAAAGTGGTATAATTTGTATATTTTTAGATTTTAGCTTAAGTCATCTTTTTATTGGTACAAGAATTTAGAATTCTTCTATTACTTCAATGTCAACCTTGAATGATAATTGCTGCTTAATAAATATCATATAAGTGGATCAAAACGCTCTTGTGTCAGTATGCTTCTAAGTTTAGATTTCACAATGGCTAATTTAGAAAATGCACTCTTCCACTTGTCACAGAAATTGCAAATAAAACATTTAAATTGCATATTACAGGACCTTACACAATTTATTTACAGTTAAAATATTCTAAACATGTTAATTATATATTCAAAATTACATAATTAAATAAATAGTTTTATACTTACACTCTGTTGACAACTAAATAGCATTTAAAAAGTTATTTTATAAGTTTTGAAATGTTTTCTTCCTTTTCTTTTTTTTGTTTCTCACATTCATTTTTGCCTTTTAGTAAACAAATACATAATAATTATTATTACTGATAAACATTTTTTACTTTTCATCTAATAGGCAGCAGTCAAATAAGACAATAATGAGTATAAAGCTGTTGTTCTATTGATTATCGTTCTATGTTAAAAATATAACACGAATACATAATTGGTCAATATCACAGATGCGAGCCGACAGCTAGCAGTAATGAACAAACTGTTATTTATAATTAATTATTAAATATTAATAATGTAACTTATTAATAGCATAACTATGTTTTCCATAACATTTTTGAATTTTATTTAATATAATATGCCTATGCAGAATCTAGGACAAAATATCCAAATATATCCGTTTTTTCGAAAATAAGTGCATTACACTTTACTTTCTAATAAATTTAATAAAATATAAATATATTATATTATAATACATAAATTAATAAAATAATATAAAATAAAATGTAAATTAATCTTAGTTTCAAATAAAATTGTTTCGTTTTTCTGAAAATAATAAATGGATTAAACTTTATTTGCTAATAAAATTAGCTCAAATACTCAAATAATATAATAAGCATTTTGACAAGAGAAATAAAATTCTATAAATAAAAAAATGTATATTATAATAGATAAGGATCTAGGGACTGATCCGGTGTCTATATAATTTTATATCTCAATCCACCCCTGAGGCCTGAGTTGAGCTTTTAATTGTTGTTACTTGTTAATATATATATATATCAGGGGCGTATATAGAAATGTCTTATGGAGGGATGCGGCATGAAAATGCTGCAGACAAAACTAAAGTCACACAGCGTCAACTAGGTACCATTGGACCACCAACAAAAAAGAAAAGAAAGATTTATTCAAACACATTTGTGAAGAATACAATGATAGCACTAGGGACATTCCAATTTTTTAAATGCTATTGTTAATTTTCTTCGACAATAAGATATAATTTTTTATTTTTAAAAACTTATACTAAAGTTTAAGTTATTATTTGAGTATATTGTATACATATAAACAATTATTTTACATTTTATTTTATATTATTTGACTAATGTGCATTGGCGGAAATCGGGGGGGGGGCTTGAGGTTAGGTTAAATATAGAAAATATGAATAAGCTAATCAGTAATTACTATTAATGTAATGTATACTTATATTTACAATCTTGGTTAAAAATATTAATTTAAAAAAAATAAACTGACGATAACCAATTAGGCCACTTAATATTTCTAATTGCTATGCTTTATCTGCAATTGACTATTATGAATTTATTAGAATCTACAAAAAGCAGAAAAAATTTTACAACCAAAATTTAATAGTAGAAATACTTCAAAATTGCAGTTGAATTTTAACATCTTCAAAATGCCATCATATAAATAAATTAATAAATTATTTTAATATAATATTATAAATATGACCTCTACTGCACCATCCTAATTATTTATTTTATACTTATAATTATAATGTACAATTTGACATAACAGTCATAACACTAATATTTAATAACTAAGAGAAAAAATCAATTAGAATCAATTAAAAAGTGAATTAAGGTATTTAATTAACTATAAGATCAAAAAACAATAACAAATATGTAATCATTAAATCATAGTTGTTTAATGTATTAATATTAAATATCAAAAACATTTATTTTATCTTATAATTATAACCTCATAATGCACAATTAATATTATTTATAAGTTATTAAATAAATTAAAAAATAGTTTAAATTAATATTTATGGTTTACATTCATAATGGTATGTATCTAATGATCTAAGATCTCTCCAAGTTGGCGGATATGCATTAAGCAATCGATTTCCACATGCTTTACACACCGAATTGAATAATATCAAATAACTATTGAGCCAAGTCTGTAAACAAAACAAAGATAAAATTAATTTTTTTGATATTTTTATTTAAAACGAAAAAGTTTTAAAGGAAGACTACCATGAATGATCGGACTGAAAGATCTGGCAATGTTGGTGAAGAGAAATGTAACATAGCTGCATTAGCATGATCAGTAATTTTACGAAAAACATGGTATCTTGATTCTTGCCAAAGCTCTTGTTGTAAACTATTAGGGTTAATAGGTTCATTGAATCCTTTAACAATAACCCATTCAATCATAACTCCTTTAAATGATATAATGGCTTGTAAAACTCTACTTAGTCCAACCTAACATAAACATAATTTAAATTAATTTTTAACAATGAATTTATTTTATTTTTTAAAATAACAAATTTTTAAAGACAATACTTATTTCATTTAATTATCTATCTATCTGTCTTTTAGGTTGTTTTATGGATATTGATAATAATTTAGTAAATAAAACTTAATACAGAATAAATACAATTTAGTACTCATCCTTACTTCCCATTTCTTTATTTTAAAATATATATAAGGATGGTCATATAAAAAATTGTTACTCGTTTTTTACACTGGGAATTATACCAAAAAAATTATCAAACATAGAAGTGGTCTCAATAAAAATTTCAAAACACTACTTTTATTTTATAAACACTGAATATAATCAAAAAATTAAATTTTTATTATTATGCACATTGTTTTATCATTTTATTCATTAAAGTAATTAATATCTTAGTTTTGAGATTATTATTAAATTTCCCCAATCATTATAAATCATTGTTAACTATTGTTTTATAACATCAAAAATAGTGCATTTTAATAATATTAAGCTTAGTTGACTGTATCAGGAAAACGTTATATTAATAAAAAACAAAACAAAGATACTTTATATAATTTAATTTTTTGCCAATTAAAAATTACTAATGATACACAAATAAGAGTGCATGGTTTTACTCCCTTATTCAACTAGGGATTTTTTTGACTCCTACTTACTATACAGTAAATAATAAAAACAGTTTTTAGAAATTTTTATTGAAACTACAATGTTTTTTTTATTATAACTTCCATTGTAAAAAAATGAGACCATCACAAGATTCAGTACCTTCAAATACAAACATTGAAAAAAAAATAAAAATTAGTCTAGGTACTAAATTACATTTTTTCTATTATATTATCAACAATCGTAGTAAAATAGTTTATTTTTATTTTGTTTATTAAAATTTTTAAATAGAAAATAAATATTGAAATAAAATTACCAATAAGACAACATTTGATGCACAGGGTCTTGTTATTGTAATACTCATATCAGGAAACATCCGATCAATATTAGTTAAAAGTACATCAACAGCTCTAAAAATATTTATAAAAAAATTAATTAAGCTAAATATTAATTATTATAAATCATTAGAATGTAATTAGACATTTACTGTGGTGATATATTATGTAAACTAGACTGCTGTCGCTTTTTTTTATTCGTACTGGAATTGTAATATGATTTTTTTAATGAATTATGACTTAAAATTTGCACAGCATTTGAACTAAATTTATGCACCTAAAATCATATTATTTCGTTAGTTAAACACACAATAATATGTATACATTATAACTTATAAAAATTAAAGTATAATTAATTATCATTTGTAATAGATACTTTGTCAAGCCATTTGTGAGAAGATACAAGAGGAGTGTATAATGCTTGTCGATCAGATGTGCTCTCTTGTGTTAAAAATGATGTATTATACAATAACATAGCACCTGGAGGACTTGATAAGGATCCAACGACTTGCTCAAGATCCCTAAAAGTTAAAATTTACAAATAACTTAAATTTAGAATAGTTCAATTTTAAAAATGATTAAATGTACTACAAGTTAAACTAAACCTCATATGCAGTCCAAGTTTTCCAACCATTTCATTCATAGAATACATATAACGATTATCTTTTGTGTCTGTTTGTGAACCATCTTCTTTTACTCCTTCACCAATTTCAATGATAAGCTGCATTAACTCCAACCTTAATGTCCTAACAGTATTTAAGGCAACTTGCATAGGATTTAACTCCATATTATTTTTATTCGCGTGTGTATCAAAGAAATATATGTTAAAGAAAGTAATTCAAGTAAATAGTTTTTTATGGACGATAAAAAAGTTTTTAATTAGGTATAGAAAACCATAAGCGATACACTGAACAGATTATTAAAGATCAACATTTATTTAATGAATAAAGTAATGAACAATAGTTATGTCAATTTGAATTGCATTATTTTGAAACATAAACGAATTTCGAATATTATAATATTTACCGAGAATTATTTAACAACTAAAATATTGATGTAAGCCTACTAACACCATGTATCGTAAATTATATAAACAAATTTAAAACATTTTTGAATTTATAATTTATAAATTAATGTTTTTTATTTATAAAAAATATTGTAGGATACTATGATTTAAATCACAAATCAGTAGCACTACAGCAGTACACAGAATACTGATAAAGTGATAAGAACCTGAGACATTTTTAAAGTTCCCAAATCGAAAATGTACTACCAACCATTGTTACCGAAATTATCATATTAATAATTCTATAGTAATTATGTAATATACCTACTAACTAAAATATATAAAACAACATAATATTAACATTTTTTTTTTTTTTTTTAGAACCCAAAAGTTTAGTAAATGAAAAATACTATAGGTAGTGAATGTTTTTGACGGTCGTCTTACTTGGAGACTAAACTTATTTGCTAAACGTAAAGCGTACAAACTGCAGGCTGCATCGCCTACAACCACTCATATTAGTCCGGTCTAGGATCTCAACTCCGCTTTAGACTACCTTTAAAAACAACGCACGATCTGCGGTCTTCGCTGCTCTCTTAAGACTAATGTGGCTCTACGGTATCCAACTATGGGGCTCAGCTAAGCTGTCCAATACTCGGCAATATAAGCATTTCGGTTAAAATACTTACGGTATTGCAGGCGTCATAGTATATTATTACCGATAAGGCGATAACTCCTTACACAAAGACCTTTGCATTCCAACATAAACAAATTCGCTTCTTTCTCTTACCTATAAATTACTCATAAGACATTTAATACATACACTAATCAATAGCCTCGATTCCATACAAGTTCTTAACAACCTATCTATACGTCTGAAACTGGTGTAGAGATGTACTTTTTATAACAATTAAAATCACACCCGGAGTAATGTCAATGGGCATTTTCCCCTTTCGTGTCCTACTGTTAGACTTGTATCATTATTATGGCAAGGGACTTATAGGAGTTTCCATGTTTTCCAATATTTATTCAGAACATAGCTGATATGGAAATTCGTTTCATAATACATTAATACTAGGAATCTATCTGATTCATTATTACCTCATTTGCTTATTCTATAAACTTTATTGTTACTTTAATTAATGTTTAAATAGCAAACTTATTATATATTATACTTATTTGATATTTACTTAGATCAGCGGTTCTCAAACTGTGGTACGCAAAAGACTACATGGTGGTACGCGGAAGGCCGCATGGTGGTAGGACGGAAAATTAAAAACAATTAATATTAGATTCTTAGCGTAGCGATGATTTTACGTCATGTGTTTTTTTTAATACTCAGATAATAAAGGTTTAATAAATCATTGATATTTATCGCATATGTACGTATATAAATTCTGATTATTTTATAATATATCTAATTATTTTATATCAGTACTAAATATTTTCTCTTCGGCCGTTTAGTTTGTTGGTGTTAGTCAACGTAACCAGTCGAGTTTGTCTCTTTAAATATTTACGTTCTTACATTATACATATGTTCGTACATTATTTTATATCAGTACTAAAAAAGTAAAAACATGGATAAGTGACTAATAGAGCAACAGACAATAAATCTACGTCTGAAAACTGTTCAGTAAGTTCTGCTTCAAAGTTGGAAAGCGCAAGTCAAGATGTGAATAATCCTATGAAAATAAGAAAATGTTTAAGGAAATATGATCCTGAGTACATTAATATTGGATTCACGGTCATAGACGTAAGCAATGAGCCTCGGCCTCAATGTGTTATCTGTTTTGAAATTCTTTCTAACCAAAGTATGAAACCGTCCTTATTAAAACGTCACCTTTCTACAAAACATTCGACGTTAGAAAACAAACCAAATGACTATTTCGTTCGAAAATTGTCAGAGATGAAAAGCACAAAGAAAATTATATCATCTTTTAGCGGTAGTACTGAAAAAGTAGTGGAAGCATCTTTCTTAGTGAGCTTAAGAATAGCGAAGTGTGGAAAACCTCATACCATCGGCGAAAAACTGATTTTACCGGCAGCAAAAGATATGGTAACTTGTATGTTAGGTGTTCCGTCAGCTAAAAAACTTGATATGATATCACTGTCAAATGATACAGTTCGCCGCAGGATTGAAAGTATGGGCATTAAACGTTAAAGAAAAATTAATTGATCAAGTAAAAAATAGTGATTTTTTTTCCATACAACTTGATGAAAGTACAGATGTATCAAACTATGCTTAACTTATGGTTTACGTGCGGTATGTATTTCAAACTGTAATTAAAGAGGATTTTTTATTTTGTGAAGCACTATCAACACGAACTACCACTGACGAAATATTTAAAAAGTTGAACCATTTTTTTGTTGAAAATGGATTAAACTGAAAAAAGTGTGTTGGCTTCTGTTCTGACGGTGCTCGAGCTATGACAGGTAAACATGGAGGTGTTGCGACTAAAATAAAATTGGTTACAGAAAATTGTACTTTCATACATTGCAACATCCACAGGGAAGCTTTAGTAGTAAAACGTATGCCAGAACCATTTAAACTAGTACTCCAGGAAGCCATAAAGGTAGTCAATTTTATTAAATCTCGGGCTCTACAGTCTCGTTTATTTACAAAACTGTGTTCCGAAATGGGAAGTGATCACATTCAATTGCTTTTACATACGGAAGCGAGATGGCTCTCTCGAGGAAGAATGCTTAGCAGATTATTTGAACTACATTCTGAGGTTCAGTTATTCCTAGGAGAGACTAATTTTGAACTCAAAGATAAATTGACAGATAACCTGTGGATAACAACATTGGCATACTTATCAGACATTTTCAATCGTCTCAATGTATTAAATTTAAGTTTACAAGGTAAATCAATAAACAGATTTTTAATGAATGACAAAATTAAGTAATAAGTAATAATGTTTCGAATGAAAACCTACAGTCTTTTCCTAATTTGGAACAATTTGTGACAGAACATGAACTTCAAGTGGAAGCTGATCTTATAAAAAACAAAACATCATTGTAAAATGCTAAAAACAACGTTTGAAGAATATTTTAAAGAAGATTATTCTGAATTTTTTTGGATAAGAAACCCATTCATTTTGGATTTGGATGATATTCCTAAGACACTAACAAACAATGAAAAAGAGTCTTTGATAGAATTGTCATGTGATGAAAGTTTGAAAATGGAATTTACTAAATTAGAATTAGGTGAGTTTTGGATAAAGATAAAAAACGAATATCCGTTGCTGTCTAAAAAAGCATTGTTATTTGTATTACCATTCACAACAACTTATCTTTGCGAAACTGGATTTTCCTCAATGATCGAAGTAAAAAACAAGTTTCGAAACAAACTGAATCTCGAACCAAATTTACGCTTAAAATTAAGTAACACTGAACCAGATATTTCATCGCTAATATCAAATCTACAAATCCATGGGTCTCATTGAAAATTTGTTATTTAATTCATGTCTTAATTTTTAAACACTAATAAATTTAATTATGTAAAGTTTTTATTGTTCTATTTTTAATCATCAGTGGTACGCGACTGATTGATAATATACTTAAGTGGTACGCGAAAAAAAAGTTTGAGAACCGCTGACTTAGATAATTTTCATCTTAGATTTTTTTTTTAATAATTTATACCTTAAATCTAAAACTTATTAATTTTTCTTTAGTTGTATGAATAACAGCAATTTAAGAGAATAATTTTGGTGGCCGGTAGGGCCAAACACACTTCTAAACAAATTTAGCATAGAATTTAGTTTTACTTAATATTACAAATGTGAGTGTTCGTGATTCGTGAATTAAGGTGGGCATGGTTCCCTAAGCCCCCTACCCCCAAAAATATGACGTTTTTATTTTACAGGGGTAGGGTGTGCCAAATTCTGTTGATCTCATAGGTAAAAAAAAGTTCATTACGCCATTGGTTACACGTCCTACTATCAGACATCTGAATACAAAATAAGTTTTTAAATTATAATGTATTAGAAGTACTCAGCACTTATAATAATAAAGCAATCACCAGTTAAGTATTTTTTTTATTAAGCATATAAATCAAATTCACTCAATTATTAAGATTTTTTCTCTTTAGATTTTCTATTTAACAATCTTAATAGAACTTTAAAAACTAAACAGTAAAGTAGTACAAAAAATGTTGTTACAGATAAGAAAATTACGATGAATACATCGATTAAGTAATATTGGAACCATGGCATACCAACAGCGGCAGACCGAAGATGCGGTGCCCCTTTGTGTCGAATAACATACTCTGTCCAATACACTGCAGTTTCCAAAGGAGACATAGGCCTGTCACGGAAAGCTTCTGATAATTCTTTAGCCTTTAGTCTGTATCTATATTTAACAAATGAGTAAAGATCATAAATTCATAAATATATAACATTCGTAGTGCATGTCAATTCTCTTATTATCGTCCCACATTATATGGCTATATGAGTACCTACTATATAATTCATAACAATCATAACAATTGATGTATTACTGGTATAAATTATGATCCGCAATATTAAACGTTAATACATAATAACAATACACTTACTTAGGATTTGTGAGCATCGATGTAATTTTAATAAAAATTTCATCTTCATTCAAATCATTGTAATTCATCATCTCTACACTTCCTTTATTTATAAGAGTTTTGATGTTTGTTATTTGATCACCAAACATAGGCATTGATAAAATTGGAACGCCTTCATATACAGCTTCGGTAGTTCCCAATAGGCCACCATGAGATATAAATAGCTTAACATTAGGATGGGCTAAACATAAATAAAAACAAAATTATAACTTACATATTATAATTAATAATAATAAACTGATATCTATAAATGGTCAACATTTTAAATGCAATACAAATATCGGAAAAATTAAATTTAAAATTGTTGCAGTACTATAACTTTTTTTTTTTATAACTACAAACTGAATGAATCGTTTGAAAACATTTATAAAATGTAAATACCTAACATAAAATATATCAAATGATGCGCATATACCTACCTAAAATATCTCTTTGAGGCATCCATTTGCGAATCATCACGTTGGACGGTTTTCCTGGTAGTTCTCCTTCCCATTTCCACAGAATTCGTTGTGGAATTTTATTGAAAACATTCAAGAACATTTGTCTTTTTTCGGCAGAAAAAGTTTCACCTCGTAATAAACTGCCCATGCAGAAATAAATAACTCCATTCTCAGCTTCGTCAATATATTTCTGAATGTCCTATATGTAAAAATAATTGAATTAATAAGTAAAAACTAGGATTTAATAGTTACAGAGACTGAGGGACTAGAGTCCTAGAAAACCAAAGTTAAAAATAACTTGAAGGCTAACTGAGGCTAAAAAGTAAAACCTTATAGTGGGTGGAGGTGTTAAATTAGACCCTCTCCTAGTAACGCCGATGACCGAGTACAAACTTGAGTTGTATAAATTACAACTAAATATAGTAAGTATTTAATTAGGTTATCCAGACGTCCCGGTTTTTTAAAAGTTTCTCCTGTCTATCCAGGGGGGCTAGGGACCATGGCCTCCCAAGACATCTTACTCTTCACTTTGTTAAATATTTTCATTGATTTGATATTGTATAATTTGTATAATATTAATGTAAAAAAATATTGCCCCCCCCCCCCAGGCAAAGAACTAAAGCCACCCATGACGTCAACCCAAAAATCTTTATCGGGATTCCAATATATCCCGGATAAATGCGTTAATATGAATTTGTATTACAATATGTTAAAATTTATATAATTTTGATGGTAACTTGTAAAATCAAATTCCAAACACAATTAACAATAAATTTAAAAATATTATATACCTATCCTAAAATTACATAATTTATATTGTAAATTAAAATATCCATCTAAATTATACATTTGTTTTATTCAAAATATTTTTTCTTTGTGAAGCATATTTTATTTGTTCCGGTTTTTCTTTTTAATAAATTTGGTCACCCTATATTTAATTAGTAATTAATAATAACTATAGATGCGCGCTAACTTATGTCACCAATGACGGTCAAATGATTTTCTCATGGTGGTGAGGAATGTGGTGTAAAAAATAAAAACAAAATTTAATAGATTAACATTACAATACAATATACATAAATGTAATTGTTATTATATATTATTTTTACTATTAAAACAAAAAGTCATGGGGAATTATCCTCCCCTCATTTGACCGTCACTGTATGTAACAAATATGGCCACTATTTTTTGATCACACAACCCTTCAAAACTCAACCAGAAAATTAAAATCTTTTTTAGTGTACTAAAAAACGAAAATTATTTAAAATAAGTATACCTAATACATATCTATTAAACTTAGAACGGAATCACGGTAGATCATAGTTAGTAAATACTTGCACTAAACATCATAAACACCACAAACCACAGCAACTGATTAATCCGACATTATAAATAACGCGTTAATGCGTTCGTGATCATACTTTCAAATTTCAACAGTTAGGTGTAAAAGATTGTAAAGAATAGTATATTTTTTATAATTAGACACTTACTGCAGGTAAAGGTTTGATTGGCATTATATGTATCCCACCGATTTCTACAACAGCTGGCACTAACGGTTTAGATGTAAACATTGTGAAATGAGTATTAACCATAATCAAACTAGCGTTCAAAATCATTTGGTCTAATGAAACGTCTATGTCAAGATTTCGTTTGATGGTTGCTTCGTCTCTAGCCCTACACAATAGTTTAAAACCAAATAATTGTATTGCTTGAGAAATTATGTTTATAACTCTTTCATAAAAGTTCATTTTTATAGATAGGCTGGTCAATGTTATAGGTATATTGGCTAACGAATATGGCTGTCCGACCGCATGCTGATTCCAGGGCAATAAGTTGCAACTACTTAGAAGTATAAAAGGTATATTGAACTTAAATGCAAAAGCCATAAATAATTCGTTATTAAAATGTTCTGTAATGAGTAAATCAAATTTAGAAGGATTGTTCAATAATGTCATAACACTGTCTACCGTAAACATAGCTTCATGTACTTTTCCGCGTTTATTAAACATCCAAATAATATTTATAGATTGCATTATTTCATTCATTGATTTGTTTTCGAAACTGCTGATATTTTCTTTGTTATTGCGAAGAGGAATTGATCCTCTGATTGATAAATTATTTATATTCGGATGTTCTATTGGATAGTTACTGATAAAAGTGATGTTGTGTTTTCGGTTTGCAAGTTCTTGGATGTATGGCAAGTAAACCAAATGATGACTAAAACCTTCATGAGGGAATACAGCCAAGATGTTTGCAGTGTCCGCCGGAGAAATCACTGTTACAGTTATAATTACACTAATTACAGTTACAATTAAAACAACCATTGTACTTAGTTAAATATTATTTAGCTTATTATAATAGTATTACTAAGATATAATGTATATGAACATTGAACACTTATATTATAATTATTATTATTCAAAAATAAGAAATTTAAATATTTAATAAATTAAAATAATAAAATGTCAAAGTAACTTATAATATTTTGTTTCTATTATAATATTATTTTTATGAAGGTATTTTAATCAATAAATCAATAATATTAAATAAAATATTTTGTAAGTTAGATAAAATAACTAGAGTATTTTGTTTTGTAAGTTTTATCATATACTGACTACTGAGTCGAATAAGAATAAAAAACAACATGACTTTATTATGGCATATAGCCAACTAATGCAATACTTAGTATTATATTATTTAATGTGAATATAAACAAGGAGATTGGCCCAATCCCCAGCCACACCTGTAAACACTTTAAATGATAAAATTGGTTTCTATGTTGCATAATATATCATTTATGTCTATTAGATATTCATATTACATTATAGCAGTCACATAATGTTTTAAAATGGAGAGGGCCAAACCAAAATATTAAGAAAAAATCGGTAATCGGTCCGTTTTAAAAAAAGTTTGACAAAAAGTCCGGATTCAGTTTTTATAATCGGACAAAAAGTCCGAGCACATTTTTAGTGTCGGACAATAAGTTCTGAAATACAAAATATTCTATGTAATTGATATTTATTTTAAAAATTTAAAAATGCTAAGACATTATGTCATTATATATTTTTTTCTATTTACTTATTATTTTCATTCATAATTATATAATTTATCATTAATTTTAATAGGTACGTAGATACATAAGTGGCGTATTTAGGATTTTGTCATGGGGAGGGTTCAGAAAATTCTCATAATACAGATCCCCCCCCCCATTATTCTTAATTAAATAAATTTACTATATTTTTATATTTTTATATAGACATTTAGTTTATTACAATAAATTAACATAAATCCGTATAATTTTATACTAGTGACTAGTGATGACTAATGGGTCAAATTGTTCGAATCTCGAACCGAACCGAACCGTGTACACTTGTTGTTCGGTTTAGTTCGAAATTCGAAATTAAAAATATTTGTCGAACTAGACTTGACTTATTGGCCACCATATTTTAAATACCAAATATTTGTACAATTCTTCGAAAGTTATTTAAAAAAAATAAAAATTGATAATGATTATTTAGAAATACCAATTTGTAGGTAGGTACAATGTACTAATGTACATAATAAAAAGTATTGAGTTCGAGTTCGAGTTCGAATGCTTCTTAAAAGATTCTAGGTTTAGTTTGGTTTTGTTCGGTAGCAAATGAAGGTTCGAGTTCGAAAAAATAATTTCAAATTCGGTTCGATTTAAAAAATCAAGGTTCGACCCATCACTATTTTATACTTAAATAATGTTAATCTTGTGTATAACATGTATAAAAAAAATATTAAAATATATTCATCACTCCGTTCAGAATCTAAAAGTAACAAAAAATAAATAATTATAAATGATTTCATATGCATTTTAGTGAATTGTAAATACCTATGTATTTATTTATAAAAATGTATATGGCTCTTATTCAGTCAATTTTGGTTTTAGAGCCATGGTTAATAGATCAAAATAACTTTAAAAAAATCAGTCTATCCGAATTTGGTATCAAAAACACCGGTTGCCATTAAAAAAATTTAATTTATATTATGCATGCGCGTACCGAGAGGGTTAAAAATTTGAAATTTGAACAACAATAGTTCATTCTTATATTAAGTTGATACAGCCGAAGGTGGGTATCGGGTATGGGCAGGCACGGATTGAACCTTCAAACTACCGAGAAAATCTTGGGTCGCGTAAAATTTGAACCGGGAGCTAAAAAATGGGACAGCATACATTTTCAAAACCCACCGAATTATTGAATACTAGGATTGAAGTCTTTGTAGCTTATTATATATACAGTGGCGGCTTGAGTTTTTAAAACAACTAAATTTAATAAGACCAATGTAATATTTTTAGGTTCTTTTTTAGTTAAATTTTTCATTAACTTTTACATTTTATGATATAGATACAATTATTCGTTCTTAGTATTTTTATAACAAGCCGTCCCTGCATATATAATACAAATTTAGCCTACCCTAAAATTTAATCAAATCTCCACCTATGAATGGGCTGATAGAAATTTAAAATCTCATGGGCCGAAAAGTCTCAAACTGGCGCTGGGCATGGCAAAGTTAAGTAATTATAATTTAATTTAACTCAGTTACTTATGTTACTTATATTATATTAACTAAAAATAGTATAATATCATAACTTTTACTTGTATGTTAATTAATTGTTTAAATAAAACTACACAAATAATATAATTGTTGGTAGGTATATATTTTTCTTTATTAATAAGTGACATAAACAAAGTTCTTGATCACATTTTGGAAATACATTAACAAAAGTGTGTTATGAATTTTGTTATCATAACTATCATACTTGTATAATTAGTTCACGGTTTATTTTATAAAGCTATAATATCTAAAAAAAAAAAGAATTGTTTACATGGTTTAATTTATTATTACATTTAAAACAATATTAAAGTTAATTCAAACTATTAGTACCATCTAAGTTTAACACATTTATGGCCAAGAAGGTTTTTCACCTTTCTTCACCATTCCTCCATATAAAGCACTTTTATCTCTAAATAGTGTCATCCTTTCTGTTTCTTTGTCATCTAAGAATTTTCCAAATAAGGCACCAGTTGTAAGTGGGATAGCCAATACAAAATATTCCCAGGTTAATCCAAATAATGCATGCTTGGCTGCCATTGTAAGCTATTTCTAAAAAAAAAAAATATTTTACATTATTATAATTATAATTACAATCTAAATTCAGTTGTTTTTTTGTGTAATATCACATAATGCGAACAGATAAATCCACAATTTTTAAATTTTATTTAAACCCAATTAATTATAAATAATAAAATAAATAGTTGGTAAGCTATTTAGCATTTAATGATAAAAACATATGCATGCAGCATTAAATACATTTTCAGTTAATAAAATAAAATAAGATTAAATTTGGTGCTTATAACATGTTCATTACTACAGTATAGAAAAAAATAAACAATATTTTTACTATAACATCAAATATAAGACATTACTACTGCTTAATTTCTAACAACAATAATATTCTTAAAAAATGACTTAATTTTTTTTTATATTAATTTATTAATTTATAATTTTTATTTTATTACAACAAAATTTAATGGGTGTGATGGTTTTGAGTATTGACCGGCAAACATATTACCTTTGATATTAAATGTATCAACATTTATAGTTAATTTTATGTTAAATTCTACTTTTGTCCGAGTGCCAGACTCACTACAGCTATTAATCGCTCTGTAGATAGATATAAAGATATTATGGATATATCAAAATCATAAATAGAACAAACAACAAATGATAAATGGTCGGAACTAAATTTCTTGAGCTAACATTTTGAATTACCAATTATTATTATTAAATTTATCCAACAATTAATAAAATGATATGAAAATTATCAAAAAAGCAAAAACTGTTAACAGTGACTCCGAGTTTTGAAATGTGGTCAGGAAATTTCAAAACTTTGTGGCCTCAATACCCATTGGTGTAAAAAATGAAAATTCAATTTAGGGGTAGGGGTATAAACATATATATTTACTCGTAATAAATTTGTGATGTTAATATAATATGGCCTGCCAGTCACATTTTTCAAAAAGGAGATCAGGCCATTGCCCAACCTCAACATAAACTTTGGCACCACTGTAATAATACAAAATAAAAATGTAAGTAATGGACATTATATTTGAAAATTATTTCCTGGGACTTCTCAAAAAATAATACATTTTGTATTAAAATCTGGCATGTAGATATTATACTCAATTGTTTATTTGACAGCTGAATATCAAATTAGAATATAATATTTTTTTTTTTGTTTTTGTTATAGAAATGTTTATAGTAAAGCAATACAGTATAGACTAGGGGTCTCCAACTTCTTTTTACAACGGACCAAATCTAATATACGCTTTGGCATCACAGGCCAAAATTTTATACACTTTTTATTAATAAATTAATAAGTTAAAAGCAATAAAAACTAATATTTTATTTTCAAAACATTAATTAGCTAGTCTGGTTGGTTTGAAAACCAGAACTAGCATAATGAGCCAATAAGTAATTACTAATTTAATAAATCACAAATATTACAACCTGGAATTTTAATCTCTTACTTTAAACTTTTTGATTTTGTATTTTTTTCCAATTTAATGTTCGATTGTAATCAGCGTAGATTGAAGAAATTGAGAGAATAGGAAATGTTACAGATATAAAATTACGTTTGAAATGGTACCATGCACGACTGAATGCCATTTACCTGGAAAGAATTAGTCGTTTATTGTGAAAAAAATGATTTATATTAAACTAGAAAAATGTTAGTATATTTGTTTATTAATGACTTACAAAAAAACATACAATTGTAGAATAAATTTTGCACAATACCTTGCAACTTGGTATAGTATTTTATTCTGTCGACCTTCTAAATAAATTATAAATTGATTACACAGTAATGATAGTGATAAAAGATGACTTTACTAAAACTGGCAACATGGTGTTACCATAGTGAACATTTAGGTATATTACTCTGGTTAAACATACTTTCAAATAGTTCGCGCCAACATATAATTTATATCATTATTATACAATATTAGGTTATAAGCGAATAAATCTGCAATTTGGACGAATAAATTAAACTGTTAAAGTAAGTATAATATATTTATTAAAATATTGTCTTTAATATGTTGATATGAAATTTACAATTGGTACTACTCAATAAGTTGAGTTATATATTATTCATATTATTATTTTTTCATAAATGTATAATTTCTTCATTTTAAATAGTAGGTTTGCATATTGTTATATATTTTTTAGATAATTGTTTAAAAACAAATTTTTAAGAAATTTATTAAAATAATGAATATTTGTACATTTTCTTGTTATTGAAAATGCATACAATTTATAATTACCAACTCTAGAAAATATATTAGGTATGTAATAATAAAAGGGTCCTCATAAGTTGATCACAACTTTATTAAAAACACACTATATTAACACTATTGTAACGAATTTGGATATTTGAAAGAAAAATAATGCTATTTCCTCTGACAATTTTACTCATTACCTATTTATGATTTATATATGTATATATATTGTAATTTAAAATATATTAATCGTGAAAACTCGAAAACTTTTCTCCGAGACCTATTGACAATATTTAGACTTAATAGTTAATAGTGTAGTATAGAAATAAGGGGAGGATCGCATCTCTCAGGTGATTCCAGGACATTTTAAAAACACGTTCAACGTCTGTAAATATTTTACGTAAAATGTAGGTAAAATTCAAATTGTATAATTTACACACACGCTAGTAGCTACTGCAAAAGTCTAAAATGTATCAGCCTACCGATTATTTTAAAGTTAATATCCCCAAAGGATAATACATAATTGATACGAAAAATTACAAGTATTCAAAAATATGGGTAATGGGCATCTAATATATTTAAAAATTCCAATTATAAAATTTTGAATAATTGTAGTTAAAAGAAAAAGAGGGCAAACATGCTTTAAACTCCGTATAATATTTGCAACTTTTAATAAATTGATAGTTATTTAAATTTTTTGGTATTTTGGGGATCGTAGAAGGATCGCATTCCTTATTACCTAAACTAAAATGTTCGAATTGCACTGGAGTTAAAAAATAGTAATGTTAGAAGAAATTGCACGGTAATTTATATTTTTAATATCTAAAGTTTGCTATTTTTATAATTATTATTACATAATATACATATGAGGCCTTTAGTGTAATAAACCAATAACGGATAAATCCATATATAACAGAAATTACAACAATTATAATTCAAAAATACACATTTATTTCGAAATTAATTACTATTATAATTTGAGTACTAAATATATTGTTTGTCACATATACTGCTAATAATTGTCAACTAAAATTATATTTATAATTACTATGAAATAAGTGATTTGAGTACAATTTAACCTTACATTGTTAGGTACCTTGAAATTATTACATATACCTAATAATTTATAAATCTCAAAATTACCATTTTAATGAAATATTATTAGTTTGGGTATATAATTAAAAAACCTAAAATATTCAATTTTCAACCAACGATATATTAGCTGAGTATATTTATATTTATGTTAATATGTTAGACTTTTATGTACTTTGATCTTTATAATAAACATTTATTTTTGGAAGATCATAAAAATTTTAAAAATTTCTCATCCCTTAGATCTGTCTTTTAAAAACAATTAAATCGCTTTTAGATTTTATTTACACACTTGCATATACCTATTATCATTGATGCTATTATATATTTATATATAAATTGATAGCTCGCATTTGGTAAAAAAATATGTATATCTGATACCTATATTCATACCTATGATGTATACCTAGTTGATATTTATTTCTAGATAATGATTAGGGATATTAATTTATTTTGGAAATGACGAATCAGATATTGAAAACTATGTTCATATATGGCTATTACCCATCGAATACCATTATTATCAAAATAAAAGAAAGGGAAACTGTGCTAATAATACGGCTGTACTACCTCCTACCACATACTATGAGTTTATTTTTTGACTCTTGTGTAATATTAAATTAATAATACACATTTAAGAGCTTTGCACGCGAATAACCCATAAAAATTCGTAATTTGAAACCTTTTAACCAATATGGCAATATTGATAAAATATAAATAAGTATCCGAATTAAATATTATTACATATAACATACATAATAATTAAGCATATTTTTTAATAATAGAGTAACATAAATTTGTAATTTGATATTTAGATAAGTACTTTCTGTAACTGAATTACGTGATAAATATAATGTATAGGAAGTAGAATAGTCAATAATTTCCATTGCATATATAATATTAAATGAATATTGATATTTAATATAGGTATAAGCTATTAGTGTGGGTAACTAATTAGTAATTATATAGTATAAACCTTAAACTTCTTAGAAAAACAAAAATAGAAGTCACAAAAAAGTTTTAAAGTTCAAACCATTTTTTTATGATATAGATATTTTAATGTTATTTTGAAGACTTTTAATTATTATATTTATAGTTCATACTTAATAATATTTAACACTTAACTAGGTAAATGGTAAGAAATTTGTTGAGCTCTTGAGCTTTAATTCTACATTTTAATTATAGATTGGTAGATAATTTTATATTTACTATGCCAAAAGCCAAAATATTAAAATAAGTTATTATCACCCACCACTTCCAAAGTCAACGAGCCGCTACTGGTATAACTATATATTAAGTTATTAGTGTTATTATTTAATGTATTATATTTTTGGATCGAGTCCGTTTATAAAACCGTCGGTACCGACCAGCAGTACGTTTATAGTAAATCCACATCGTCAGCCAGAGCAGACTGCAGAGCAATATTTTAGATTTCTTTCATCTTAGATCAGTGAGTAAAATATCTACTATACCATTAAGTACATATGAAATCGGAATTACAAGTCACACAACTATAAAAGTTTTACGACATTATTTTGTGATCACTGGTCCAACAATAAGCAAAAAATTAAAACAAGATAATTATATTATACTTACAATATTATATATTTACGTGAAGTCCGTTTAAAATTATTATAACTATTGTACTTAGTACTTCAAACAGTTCAAACATTGAATAATGAATATGTTATTTTTTTCGAAAAAAAAAGAAAATATACGTGTGGTGACGTGGTGTTTTGTTCTCTCGGTTTTAAAGTCAAATATTTTTATTTCCCATAGTTTTTTTTAAGGCTCCAACTTTTGATTTCCGTACAATCATAGCATTTTTACGTGTGTTTTTCGCCACGGCATGATGAATGACCCAATCGCTTTTAAAGTCGCAGTGACAGTTTTTAATGGATTGTTTAATTTATTTATATTATACATTTATTCATAACAGTATACTGAAATTTTTTTTACTCGGCGAGATGTATTCTTGTTAACAATATTTATCGGTTTCCAATCGTAATCGTAAGCTTATTATTTAATGTGTTTTTTTTCAGATTCAAAAACCCAAATTAGCAAAATGGATGATGATGTTGCGCCTTTGGTTGTTGACAACGGCTCCGGTATGTGCAAGGCTGGTTTTGCCGGTGATGACGCACCTCGTGCCGTCTTCCCATCAATTGTTGGCAGACCACGTCATCAAGTTAGTATAAATACTATAAACACCCATTTATAGATATAAGTATAATATAACCCATTCCGGCCATTCCGAATATCATTATGATGATTACTGATAATTTTACTCCGGAAGCTTTTTAAAATTCGTCAAAAAAAATATATATTCGCATTTTCTATCTTTATTCTTAACATATTTGATATTACAAAAAGTAATTGCCACTAGCCAATACCTATAGCTGCCTATCGGTACCATAAAGCACTCTCAAAGTTCATACTTATAAAATATGATGCGAATTTGTTACAAATCCGTTGAACGAAGTTAAATTAAGCATGGCCTTGTATGGGACCCAATGGAATTTTTTATTAATACTATTTTATATACTTCAAATTATTCAAATTTCAAACAAATGATTTTTTCAAATTTCCCCCACCACGGCAGGTCTAATATCTGATCAACAGTTTGATTTAACCTTGATGTCATAAAATAATTGTTTAGTAAATAACTAATAAGTACATAATATTATAATATATAATTTATAACAAAGTAATTTTCTAAGGGTTAGTGAACTGCTTCCTTCACAAGCTATGCATATGAACCTTCCTTTTTCTATCATGTTTAAATTTACCTATTGTTTTAGTTAACAAATATTAAATATCTAATTAAAAAAAAAACCTTTTATGTTATTTTACATATTTTTTGACGTCAAACAAACTCATACTAAAATATGGTTCCTATAATAGTTATGTTACCGGAAAAAAAATGATAAATAGTTTGTAATGTCGACAATGACTAGTCAATAATGCCAGATTTAATTAGAAATTAACACAAATGACTAATTATTATTTATTACTAATAACCGATAAGTTTATCGATAGGTTTTTTTTCGAAAAATGTAGTCATCATCATGTTTATTTTCCATTTATAATGAAATATTGTAGTCAAGTTTTGTGTGCCTTTCATTTAAATCCTTTTTGAAACATTTATGCAATTTTTACAATTAAAAAATGAAGTAATACATACTTATTTAAAAAGGGTAGACAGTGGTTACCGCTCTGCTGTGTATTATAGGCATTGAGTGGGGCATTTAATTTAGGTCATTATGTGTCACAAGAAAAACGATGACGATCTATCACTTATCAGCATATACCACTAATAAATAATGTTTATTTGATATAACTATTTGAGTCATTTATTTTACTTTTAGTATTATAGTAGATTATGGTATAACTTTTTTTTTTAATATTACATTTATAATATTATTAGTATTTAATCATTATAATAATATATATTTATACAATATTATATCAACCTATTTAATACAAAATTTAGATACATGTTTAAATACCGTAAAATAATTAAAAATAGATTCATAATACCTAAAAATAGATAATATTTAAAATAAATTATAAATTTTATTGCGTATTGTAAAATTCATACTAACATAAAATATACAGGAATCTAAGTTTTCACGAATCAAGTTTTTAAATTTTAACATAATGATTAACATATTCATCATTTAAATAAGTAATTTCGTCCAAATTCGAACTTAAAATATCTACTTTTAAAAAAATAATTGTTTTTATACATTTTTTTAAATTTTAGTTTGAACCACTTATGAAGAATCTAATATTAACATTCAAAAAGAAAAGTTTTTATACATTTTTAACAATCAAATAGTTTGCGATTTTTTGCGATTTTGACGAATTTCGTATATAATCTTACTATACATTCGATAATTAAACCGATTAAGACGTACGGATTTACAAAATTGTTTAAAATAATATGAACATTTTGATTTAACTGAGATATATTCAACATTGTTGAACCTTTCAAGTAACTGTTAAAAATGGCCTGGAAATAATGACAATTCCTAAATTATCATCTTTTTCGGTACCTATAACTGCAGTTTTATAACCTAATATTTATCTATTTAGTCATCCATAATGTATCTTCCATAATTCCACAATCTATTATTATTTTATGTATTACCTGAATTCTGTACATAGTAGATACTATAAATACTAATACAATATTAATGATTGTAACTATAAATAAAATCTTTCCGTGAAAAACTATTTAAGTAGATTCAATTTTAAGGTAGGTCACATACGCTATACCAAATAAAATTAAATGGTAGGTTAAATTTAGTGATAAATCACATATTCCATTTATTTGGCTAATCGTTGTTATTTATATTTATTTGGTCCTACTGTATATGTCGATTCCTTACCATTAGATTTATGTTCATTATTAGGGTGTCATGGTCGGTATGGGACAAAAGGACAGCTACGTAGGGGATGAAGCCCAAAGCAAACGTGGTATTCTTACTTTGAAATACCCCATTGAACACGGAATCATCACCAACTGGGATGATATGGAGAAAATATGGCATCATACTTTCTACAATGAACTTCGTGTTGCCCCAGAAGAGCATCCAACACTGCTGACTGAAGCCCCGTTGAACCCAAAGGCTAACCGTGAAAAGATGACTCAAATTATGTTTGAAACCTTCAATACACCTGCCATGTATGTTGCCATCCAAGCTGTATTATCCTTGTACGCTTCCGGCCGTACCACTGGTATCGTTTTGGACTCAGGTGACGGTGTCTCCCACACTGTTCCCATCTATGAAGGTTATGCATTGCCTCATGCTATTCTCCGTTTGGACTTAGCTGGTCGTGACTTGACCGACTACTTAATGAAAATTTTGACCGAGAGGGGTTACAGTTTTACCACTACTGGTATGTATATAGTCACTGTTCATATCCACGAAAGCTAAATTAGTTTTACTTATTTACTTATTTCTAAAATAATTTTCACGATTACAGCTGAACGTGAAATCGTTCGTGACATCAAGGAAAAATTATGTTATGTCGCTTTGGACTTCGAACAAGAAATGGCTACTGCTGCTGCATCCACCTCCTTGGAGAAATCCTATGAATTACCTGACGGTCAGGTCATAACCGTTGGAAATGAACGTTTCCGTTGCCCAGAATCCTTGTTCCAACCTTCATTTTTGGGAATGGAATCTTGCGGTATCCACGAAACCGTATATAATTCCATCATGAAATGCGACGTTGACATCAGAAAGGACTTATACGCTAACACAGTACTATCAGGAGGTACCACTATGTACCCAGGTATTGCCGACAGAATGCAAAAGGAAATTACCGCATTGGCTCCAAGCACAATCAAGATTAAGATTATTGCCCCACCAGAACGTAAATACTCCGTATGGATCGGTGGTTCCATCTTGGCTTCTTTGTCCACCTTCCAACAAATGTGGATCTCTAAACAAGAATATGATGAATCTGGCCCAGGAATTGTTCACCGTAAATGCTTCTAAGTTACTCTAAGCATTACACAAGCTAAAATCAAAATTACAATATACTTTAAATGTTACATTCATAATAAAAAATCAAGGTGTTTTTTCTTTTTGTACCATTTTACTTAAAGATAAAATATAGTTTGATATTTTTAAATAAAAAAAAATGTAAATTGAGCTAATGTTTTTTGATAAAAGTATTGTGTTGTTGAATTTTTTATTTCAATTAACCATTACGGACACATACTGTATAGGGGAATTACTAATTAGGGAGATATAATATTTCTCCGGTCTGGTAAAAATAATGTTGTGAGCAGAGGCATAATTTAGTAAAGCTTGATCTATACATATAGTTATATAGTTAGTTTGGTTTTTGATGTAGGTACAAAAGCTACACATTTATACATTATATATAGATTATACAGTGGCTGTTTTGATAAAACATCATGGGGGGGGGCTATTTTCAATTTTTACCTCCCCCATAATTACATATATCAAAAAAAGAATAACATTTGTATATGGTTCTATAACCATAAAAAAAACACAAAAAAATCCAAGTGGCGAGTGCTCCCTTTGCTCCGCTTATATAACCACCACTGAGATTATATCCTATATAAATAATTAAGGATATTTCAAATATCTATAAAAATGAAAAATAATTAGATTTAAACTCTGAACAGGATGGAATTGAGGTATTCAAATACATTTATTAATTATTAGTTATTATTATTATAACTTTTTTTTTTATAAAATCATGGTTTTATCTGATTGCCATCTTGCATACATTTTTTCAAATTGAAATTATTTTTTTTTACTAGAAATTATTACTAACATGAAAATAAATTATTTTAAACTATGTTTGATCAAAAATTGAATCAATTTTAAATTCTGCTAAAATTTCTACTGAAAGTACTTTTAGAGATTATTTTATAAAAATATCGAGGTTACAATCGAGTTTGATCAAGATGAATTTATTTTTTTAAACCCTAAGGTTGCTATCGGATAGTTCACAAAACTTTTTTTGTTTATTTATATGGTTGCATTGTTAATTGAAAATTAAATTACTATTATAATTAGTAAAAATATGGCAATTAAAAATTGTATATACACACAGGGGTGGATCCAGAAATTTTCCATGAAGGGAGGCATATTGCGCATGTAATAAAAAGTAATAAATAACTACCTAGATATTCATTGCGATTAATGACTTCAGAACCGACAGAATCCATATAATATTCATATTTCATTTGGAGGATCCATCTTCGCCCACCTTGTATCCACCTCTGTGTACACATGTATATTTTACATTTTATATATAAATATTACAAATATATTGAAAATAAAAATAAATCTTGAAATAAAATACTTATAAACAAACACGATAATTACAATTATTACTATTACAAGGAAAATTTTGATAAAGAATTATAAATAAATAAATAATTATAACTGTGTGTTTGTGAAATTAAATTTGTCTGAATAAACAAAATTTTAAAAACTTTATTTGTTATTTCGTAGTTTCGGACTATTACTATGGTATTTTCAATTTTGTTTATTCTTGAGTTTTGACCATTATCATATTCGGTGGATCTAATAGTGTACATACCTATTGGGATTAACACCTAAGCATAATCGCGTAGTAAAGTGATAATTTTAGTATTGTACAATATATGGTGAGTACTATATAAATACTAAATGAACACAGCAAACCTGTAATAAAATTAGTAAAATGTTTGTACTTAAAAGTTTTAAATATGATTTACAACTACTAGTATAATTCTATGTTATTCGTATAGCAGCTACTGTCAGCAAGTAACTCAAGAGTTTTGATCATTTATGCACTACTTCTGATCCATGACAACTAATAAGTAACAACCTGACCAGGTAAATATAGGCTAGGTATATATAAATATATTAACTACTATGTACAAAGCACTAGGTACTCTAAGTTTCTTGGACTTGATATTTCTGGACCTTGGGTAATAATTCTATTCTAAGAGTACCTAGTAAATATTCAATATATGTATACATTAGATAAAATTGAATGATATTAACATTTAATTATTTTCAAAAATATTATTTTATTATTCAACCGTAAATTAATTAAGCGTGCCTATAATATAAATATTAAATGTTATATTATTAAAAAATAAAAATAAAATATGAGTACCTAAGTAATATTATAGTTAAACAGTTTGTATATATTTAAAGTATTTATAATCAATGATGGTAATATGTAAAAATATATTAAATAAAAAAAAATATCACCAAGATAATAATGTGTAGCTGTAAGCTGTTACCAAATATATTATTAATAGAAATTATGAAATTTATGGGTATACATTTAAGCCATTGGTGTATTGAATAAACATTAAATAGATAGTAGTTACTATATTATACAAATAGATAGTGCCGTAGTGGTAGATAATATAGTAACCCACAATACCTATATAACAATGAAAATTTCAAAACTATAGTGTAAAAATACCTAATAAATGCATTGTTATTTTAACACGATTCAATATTTATTATTTTCATAATCATTTCTAATTTATTGTAGACTGTATTACCTATGTATATGCATAATATGCATTTCACTATTAAAATTTGTATGGATACCAACTACGTAATAATAGTATATAAATTGAACGGTTGCAGAAGTCTGAAGTACCTACGTGGCTACGTCGATAAGATGGATTGTGCAATACACATCTTCTTAACAATATTATAATACAGTTCTACCCGGTTCTATTTTTCCCTTTCATTTCAGTACACTCAATCACTGTCAAACTAAACCAACTATATATATAAGCGAATTCATACTCTATAGAGTATCTGAGTATAGATGACCATTATAATGTAACATGTTGTTGCATAGTTACATATATATTGTATAGCCGTATAGGTATTAGTTATTAATAATAACATAATATAATATATTATACATATGCAGAACAAATCTGTAATAATTGCAATAGGTGTTTCGTATAATATAATAAATAATAACACGTTGCACTGTCTACGTGTATAATCGTCGTCCATCGATCATAATTCATTAATATTTACGTATACCCATTTCATTTACTACGTACCAACAATGAATAATGACTAAAGATTCATTTAAATTATATAATGACATTAATGAGTATTCTACAACTTAAAAAAAAAGTAAAAAAATATACTTTAAATTATTATTTATAAGTATTTATAAATTGCTAATAAATAAAAATAGTTTTTATGTAACTGATATAGGTAGGTAGGTCTCGGTGTATAAGAACCTATAAATCTATATTTTACAAATCTTTTAGAAAATGTTTAAGGATTACGACTTACCTATGCATGTTTAATGTAGTTAATTTTTAAAATTGAGTATCGCTTTATACCTTTAAAAATACGAAATCCACACAATGAATAATCCATAACCAATTATTGTGAATCAATATATTGTAGAATAGCGCTGCAGAGCATAATATACCAAAATATATTATTATTTTTAAGAATACCTATGTAATTCTTGTACCTATGACTGTATACGAATAAAATCCCAGCAACAGGAATATGAAAATATTCCACTACAAAAATATCGAAAATTCCTTAGTTGATACATAAGAAACTTAAACATATTTACCAATTTTGAAGAATAGAATGTTTAAATAATGTTACATCTTTTTGATACAATATATTGTCTAACGAAGAATTTACAATAATCCATTATAAATAACTCAATAGTATTGTATGTAGGTATATGAGCAAAGTAAAACTTTGTAACTGTAACTTTTGTAGGTATTTTCTTTTAAAACTTCTAACTTTCTAATATCTCAGTTTACCAAAAATTGAATGATTTTGTTTTTAATTAATGTTTACTGCTTGTATATATCAATTTTTTACCAATTTTTTATTTAAATTAATAATTTAATTTACCACCCAAGACTACTAAATTTTAAATTTAAATTCTTTGATCAAATAAAAATAATGATTAATAAAAAGTTATAGTCTGCGATAACAATGAAATAATACCTACAACTGTCATACTGATAGATTAAATTACTGGCTGAGAAATTGGTAGTCTCAAATAACAAAATATAAGTATCATCTATAAATAGTAAATACCTACGAACCTACCTATCCACTTGGTATAAAATATTTAATATAATTTATGTAAGTATAACTATTAATTAGCTATTTACATTTATTTAAAGTTAAGTTATTTATTAAATTTAAAATACATAAAATTTTAATTATTTAATGTAATTGTAACGTGTATATAAGGTTTGTCAAAAAAATTTGTATTTCATTGATTTTTTTTTCAGAAAACCTTTATTAGATTCTAAGCGGAGCTATGAATACGTATGATTTTTAAAATTATGTTTTTTTTTTGTGTATGTCGTATGTGCCCGTACAGTACATAATATGATGTAGTGACAATAGTAGTCAAAATAATCACTAAACAAGTTTTCGACTAAATTGATTTATTTATTTTGTTATAATTCATAAACGAAACCTAATTTAACATAACGTTTATATGTGGTTCATTTCCCAATTAAGAAGTAATTATAATAACTTATATTATAACAATTTTTTTTTATATTTTAACAAAATTCGTCAAAATCTCGAAAATTACAAATTATTTTAATCACTTGACACCCAAGAGTGATACCCACTTGCATACTTTATTTATTTAATATTATTTTAATTATGTTCTTTCATTATATTTCTAAATTTCTAATCAGTAAATATATTGTATTGTAATTTGTTGGTACTATACAGCTGTTCTTTATTACATATAATTTATAATATATTATATTATCTATAATTATTTAACAAATTTAGAATAATTTGTAATATTTATTGCAATTAATAGTGGGAGATATATGATCTGATTGGGGGATATATTTACAATAGGTAGGTACTGTAGGTATATATTTAAACAATCTGAATCTTACAATATCTCAATAGTGGTGGTGTAGACGTTCACTAAGTTAAACGTGGATTCGTAATGCACAGTAAGTAAAAGATAATATTCATATTACCAATATTACCATATAATATACAATCGTATAGGTATGAAAAACAGTATAAAATCTTTTTAACTTTTTTATAGTACATTTAAAATAAGTATTGATTAATATAGAATAATTTAGCATGAAATCAAATACCAGCGTAGATATAATATAAATATATTATATAATTAGCAATCACGTATCAGGTATAAGAACCTACACCTTTCAGTATTATTATTATTATTATTATTTTTTTCATAACACAATTATATTCACTGAAATAAAAAAAATCTAATACTTTTTATTTATAATGTTAGGTTAAAATGCCTGTTAGGGCAATTTTACAAAGGTAAATATTTAGTTTTTTTATATAATAAAAAAAATATTTATCAAGTTATTAAAATATTATATACTTACCTAATAATGTATTACATAATAATAATTTAAAGTATTTAAAAGTATTTGAAAACAATAATTATTAATCAAATACCTATTTTGAATTTTTCATATTTTTATTCTTGTTGCAAAGTAGGTACTTAGTAAAATATAAAAATAAAATAAAATGTTATTTGTTAAATTATATAATACATATTTATAAGAAACAAACATATTGCGTTAGTTTTGTTATAAGTTGTAATAAATAAAAAAGTTACATTATTTTTTAAAAAGAATAGTTTAATTTTATTCAAATTACTATTTTTTATTTGTTTGAATACATATTTGAATTCGAATGACTTGGGATTGAACTTTAAGCATTGACACAAGAATTATTTTGATAGTAGCGTATAACTTAATACTAAATAAGAAAAATAAAATACTATCTTCATAAATTATAACAATATTTTTCAATGTTAATTATTATCACTACGCCCTAAAATTCAACCAAAATGTAATAAAAAAATCGTTTTGACGACCTCTAATTTGAGAGTTATGGAAATATTAATGTGAAGTCAGAATTCAAGATATTGTTATTTTTAGTGAATTGATACTGTGTTTTTAATATAAATCTTCAAGCATAAGCGGAAATTTTCTGAAATTACTGGGGGGCTTAGTCCTTTCAATAACCCCCCCCCCCAGTTTCCGCCTATGTACTTCAAGTAAAATTTGAAAATATTATTTTTTAAATTTTTTAGAATTGGTTTTTTTTTCTATTGAATAAAAGTGGGAGGTTTGAAATAAACTGAATAAATATATCAGCAAACATCTGGTGGCTTCTAAGTTTTTCAAATATTTTAAATTTTATTATGAGCTGACTGTGTTTTATAAAGACATTGTTTTTATATTAAGTTTAAAATTTTGAATTTTTTTCAATCAGCATAAATTACCTAATAAAAAACAGATAATGTTTTTAACACTTAATTTTCAAAGATTAATTTATTGTAGTATTGTAAGTTACTCTCCACAAAGCATTAAACGCAATTTGCGTTTAAAAATATGGATGTTCCCAGAATCTAAGGCTTGGAACAAGAACTGTTTTTTTTTACTTTAATTTCCTTAAGAAAAAATTGTTTTTGTGTACAATCTATTCCTTGAAAGTGTGCAAGACCACGCGAGATCTTATGCAGAATTAAATTATCTTTAATAAATCTGTTAGAGTTAAAATCATTCCAAGTCACCCAGATTGATGTATTTTAGATATTTTCCAAAAATATTTTTTACTAGAATTTATTATTATTAATTACTGAAATTTTTATTGATATAACCATATAGTTATATCTTATATACTCCCTATACCTAAGTATTAAAATTCTGAACTTGTGTATATTAAAGAAAATGTTTATCAACATTTTATATTTATTATTTATAAATATTAGTAGTTAGATTATGCTCTGTAAACTTGATATTTAAATTATCAACATTATTATACTTGCATATTATGTTTTTAAATTTGTTTTGTTTACTTTTAGCTTTTTTTCAATAGAATTTGTTATATATTGTTTATTCTGAAATCTGAGTATTAATTTAAAATGGAACAGTGTTTAAATATCGAAACGCTGAAAATAGCAAAAGAAGAACTCAGGGAAGATGAAGAAACACGGAATAATGCTTTAAGTCAAATGCGCATATGGTTGAAGCAAAATAAAAAAATTATTCATTCTCGTAGTGGTAAATATTATTTTAATATTACAAAATTATCAATATAAACGTATAAATTACAATAAAATTTTTATCGAATTATTTAAAAATATTTTATAGTTATTAAAATTTAAAAGTTAATTATATGCTTTGTACGTATTTACAGTAAATTTAAAGAAAATCTAAACAATTTTATTGGCGTAAAGTAACTTAAAGCTATTATATTCTATCATTATCAATTTAAAATATATATAGATTATAGTACAGAGCTGTAAGGCGAGCGAAGCGCTTGCCTTGGGCGCCTAGTGGCTGATAGCCTGATGCTGGTGTCGTAAAAATATTAAATTAACTTAAGAAAAATAAAAATATAAGATTTTTCACCTACCCGTAGATAATTTTGAGAATTACATAGGTACACTTGTGGCTAAAATTTATATTTTTTCTTGATTTACTCAATACATAATTACCAAGTCATTTTCAGATTTCCGACTCTTATAAGAAATAATAAATACTGCGAGTGTGTCACCCCAGGATAAAAAATGGTTCAGTACGACTCTGCTATAGTACATTATATTATTATAGAATTTATACAAGGTGATTTGCCCCATGTAGTGCCTCATGTAATAGTCAATACTTTTGTTTTTCAACAGACAGTACATTTCAATTGTTTTTTATTTTCTCGTATAAAATAAAAAAAAATTACATATATTTTATATTTTTAAAATGATATACATACATATTTCAATATTTGTTGGTGAAACTATTACAATCAAAGTTTATTTTAAATTAATATTCAATATTTTTAATTTTATAATATGAAGAATATTTCTATGAAAATATTGATGTGTATTATCACTATTATCGACTTAACATAATGAATCAATAGTTTTATTTATTTTAATAATAATACATATAGACATTGAGGGTTCTTTTTTTAAAAAACGAAAAGAACCTGTTTAAAGTTTAGGAAAAAGTAAAATGTGGTAAGTGACAAGTAGGTAATGTTTGCTTAATATAATTTATTTTTTTATAAGTTACTTACATAAAAAGTTAAAAACAAATATTTTGCTTAAATTTCCGAAATTAAAAACAGGTTGCTATTTAAGAAATTAAAAAAATCTTAAAAATGATATAATATGGTAGAATTGCGGGTTACTTAAACTTTAAATTTTAAGTGGGGATAATTTTAACAAAAAAAGTTATTACTTACTAAGAATACTGTTCAAAATAGTTGCGTCAATTAAATTATGATAATATAAAATTGTTGAAATTGATTGTATGATTTTTTTTTCACCTTTACAGATGACAGCTTTTTGCTAAGATTTCTTCGAGCCAAAAAATTTAGTTTGCCGTTAGCTCAAGAAGCTTTGGAACGATATTTATTATTGCGACAAACATTTGGTCGTCAACTCTTTAACGAACTTGATATCACGTGTCCACGATTAGAAAAACTTCTGGAACTCGGGTAATTAAATAATTGTATTCGATTGTTGAAATCGCATTATATCGGAAATTAATTTTTACGATGTAGGTACTTACTTATAAATTATAATATATATGTTGTTACAGGTATATATTTGTAGTTCCGAAGCGTGACAAAAATGGACGTAGGATTATCATAACAAGACCAGGTAAAATTTTGTATTTTATTATAATTTAGGAATTAATTAATAGTCTTGAATCTTAAATTATAAAAAAATAAATTTAAGAAAATAAGATAAATAGTCCATCTATGGTACAATTTAAAATCTTAATGGTTCTTTTTTTTTTATTGAAGTCTGTATTGTCCTAATACATTTAGACTTCATTAATTATAAATAGTAAATTAACATTTTTAATTCTTTATTCATAAAATGTATTATAATTATTAAAAACTGGATAATTGCATAAGTGCTTGGTCCTAAATTATATATGTATTACGTACAATACATATTTTATTTGATTTTAATATTCCATATAGGATTTTTAACAAAGTTCAAAATACTTGATTATTTTGTTGTCAATGTATTTTGCTTATTTTATTGAACTATACAACTAATATTTTGATGTAAAGTGTTGAACTATCATATTTAAAGTGACCAAGTCTGAGCACTATAATCAGGGTAGGATGTGAACTGGGGTGTTGCCCTGGAAGACTTAATTGAAGAGCGCCAAATTACCAAATAACAATGACATATTAGAGAGGGCTGAATTATGAGAGGACGCTAATTTTATATTTTGCCCTGGGTGAAAAATATGCTAGATTTGTTCCTAATTATAATTCGTTGTGATATTCTTACAAATTTCCTGCGGTGCACTGTGGTATTTACTATTTTAGTAGTCTGCTTATTTTTAGTTTACTAATACAAGAATATAAAACATATTTTATTTATATATTATTTAAAAAAACTGTCATTAACTTTGTTTATTTATTTAATATTATACTGGTATTTTTTATACAACAACAACTTTAAATTTTATTTCAATACAATTTTTTGTTTTTAAATCATCTAGGTACGTTAAACGTTATTCTTTAACTAATGTAAAACACTTTTTATAATATTGAGAATGTATTTATAACTAATAGTCAAACCAAGAAATCACGACAGTCTTATGGGCTACCTATACTGCTACAGCATACTCGTCTTTAAAGCCAATTTTCTAGCTCACTGAAAAAAAAATATATTTTTCGTAACTTAATATCCAATATGTATTTGAAGGAAATATGAAAATATTTTTAGTGTTCTCCTATCCTATAATAGGAGCGATCGCATATAGTGTCTATGCAGATATTATAGATACCCATACATATTATAGTTTAATTAATCTACTTCTACAATTGCAAATTATAGATATTTGTTCGACGACACTTAAACACCACTTGGCACTTTAAATACAGATTAGTACTGATTCACTGAATTGTTATATTAACTATAATTAATTTGTATCTATATATATGGCCCAATAAATAGGTACCAACGTAATACATTAATTGTAAGTTTTAAGTTTGCTAAGTCCTAAAGTAGTAAGTACTTATATTATTTTATAAGCTGCATAATATGGTTTAAAATAAACTATTTTAATGGTTTATAGTACTTATACTCGATGCGACTATAATACTATATGTCTATATTGAGTATACATGATATTCGAAGAAAACCACGAATCACCGGTGGCGTAATTAGGCAGGGATTATCAAAGCCAGTCATCGGATACATGCATATCTAAATTCTAAAGGCTATTTTATTGTATTAAAAAATCATGAAACCAAAAATATTTATATTTTAAATTAAACGAAGGCTCAAAAAGTTTATATTTATGTATACATTGTATTTGTTTTTAATAAATTTGACATTTGTAAATAGTATCTAAAACAATAATATTATCATTATATTAATGTCATATTAGTTTTTATTATTAAATTCTTTCTAGCATCACTATCATAGGCACAACTAGAACTCTATTTCTGGGTAGGCTAAATTTATATTAGCAACCCATGGGGGCTTTGCCTCTACACCATTAGTAAGCCCACCCAAGCCCCCCCTAGTTGCGCCTATGATCACTATAATTATTAATTTAATTTTTGTGGTTAAAGGACCTCTACCTTTCTAATTCCTATACACCGCAGGTTTACCAGGTTTTAAATTACCTACCTACTTCACTGCAAAACACTCAGGGGCGACTTCAGACACTTGGTTGGGGGCCTTAGTTTTAATTTTTTTAATTTTCTTCGTATTTCCGTAACCTATATAGAAATGTGTGCCACACTGCCACACAATTAATCTTTGAAACATAATAAAATAGTATCATAGTATATTTTATATTAATTTATTATTATAGTTTATTTTAAGTTCTTCATAATATACATATTATAGATAACAGGTGCCAGGTACATACATCTATGTACATATTTGTACGTGTCTATGATTGTCGATAGTATATCTAATGTGTTTTTTGTTTAACATTTTTTTTTAAGAAATAACAATAAACAATTTTTTAGAAATACAAGCCTGGGGGCAGTCCCTAGGCTGCTAGCCCCCCCCCCTAGAAACACTGTAATAATTTATAAATTATAAATGGATACCTGAGCGATTACTGTAAATAAATTATATATAGCTACGCGTCCAAAATGGCAAGACCATAATAGCTACATAATATGTTGCTGCTGTTTGGTGATTTTTTTGTACCTTCTTTACGTCACTATGCAATAGCCTTGGTTATTAATTTATAATTATTGTTTAATATGTATGGAGTTTAGATTTTTAGTATACACCTATAGCTCCAGGTCAAGTAAATATTTAATATACATTATAAATATTATGTATGGTTCCATGGGCATTTCTATGAGCTTTTAATAATTAATTAATTACTACAAGTGGGTACCGGGTACCTATAAACATTTACAAATCATATAATTTTTAAATTTCAACTTAATTCACAGATTTATATTTTACATATCTACCTAATACTCATTGGCATAATCAACATATTTTAAATATTATTACTGTAAATTGTACAGTATATAAACCTACTACATAGTTATGTTGTTATGTATAATAGACAATAGGTTAGCTGATAGAATAGGTATATTGGTATATATTAAAACAATTTTTGTTTTAAGTATTTTCAATAGTATTCAAATATTTTATAAAACTTATTAATACTTAAAATATTTTAAGGAGTTTTCAATCCATCAATGTGGACTAATGCAGAAATGTGTAGAATGCATGGTGTTACATATGAAACATTGATGGAAGACCAAGAAAACCAAATTCGTGGGTTTGTACACTACACAGATGCAGCTGGTATGTGCTTACAACAACTTACATTATTTACACCAAGAGAAGCTGTCAGAATTGTTAAAAACGGAGAGGTACTTAAATTTTATTTAAAAAAACACAATATTATAAAATTGAAATTATATAATTTATATTTGTACATAAATTACATAATATAGTTATTATAAATAAAGTATACACTTTTATATTAATAATGTCACATTTTGGCAAGTTTTAGATACTGATACATTATAATAATTTGTCTTAAACTGTCAATTTCTACTCTTCTTTATATTGCTTTAATAATCATCTTCTTGTATTTATTATGGATTTTTTTTGAGCTGTAATATTGTTAAATAAAGTTTATACCTAAAATATTAATATTAATAATAATTGTTATTTTATAAAAATAGATAATTCTTTTATTATTATTTTTTAGCGAACACTTCCAATGCGACACAAAGAAATATATGGAGTAAATGTACCACTTAGTTTAAAATTTGCATTAGATTTTGGAATGACCTTGATATCTGAAAAAATTAGAAGTCGTGTAAAAGTAAAAAACTAATTAATTAATAATGAAGAATAATTACTATGTATAACTCTTGCAATTCATTCCCCAGATATTTAGTTCAATAGAGGAGAGCCATACATATGTTGATAAGTCATTATTGCCTAAAGAATATGGTGGAGAAATGGAAATGTCAACAATGATAGGTAGGTTTATTTTTAAACACATAATTTTGTAATCAATATTTTATTTATTTAAACAATTATGATAGATTTATGGAAACAAGAATTGTTAGAAAAACGAGAACAAATACTCAAAAATGAAAAAATGTCAGTAAGAGAGGATATGTTTAGTGAGGGTGCACGACAAGGACGAGTATCAGCGTTGACAAACCACAATCACCATCACATGGTTGGCAGTTTTCGTCAACTAACTGTAGATTAGTTTTCATAATTTTGAACATCATTATATAATTTGAACTTATATTTTATGCAAAATTTTAACATTAAAATGTTACATCTTAATGCAAAATCTCTGAAAACAAAAAAATGTTTATGGATTATTCAATGTAACAAAAATACATTAAATTTTTGATTTCTACAGATATGAAAGAAAAATTTTTAATCATTAATTAATTGTATATTTAACGTAAGGGAATTGAATTAGATCATAAATTCAATATTGTCATATTCAACAAAATAAATAATAGTAAATACCAACTTTAACAATTATTATGAATTCTAAAAAAAAAAAAATCAAAAAAAAAAAAAATGATAAAAAAAAAAAATCAAAACGTACAATAAAAATATATTTCTTAAGAAAAATATTTTTTTTTCTGCAATTATTAAATTTTTCTCTTAAAATAAAATAACAAACATTTTATGATACAAACATACCAGTCTTCTTCTATTATATATATATATATATATATATTATTTATATGTATAAAAACATGTTCACCAATAATTATTTTAATTGGATATTTAATTATGTAGTCCATACACATGTACAAATTAAAAATAATAACTTTTTACATACCAGACTTTTTGATATTGAACATTTCCCTAAAAGTAAATCTACATAATTGTAGACAACTTATCTGAAACAAAATAATATAATTCATAGCCAAAATTATGATTATAAATTTAATGATTCAATAATAGATATGATCATTAATAAAATCAAAAAAATATATTGCTAATAAAATAATATATAATGTTTAAAACATAATTATTGTGTCTAATGATTTCCTAAAATTCTGTTAAACATGACTATTATGAGATTTCATAGTAAGATAAGTATTTAGATCTTATGATTACAGAATTTTATAATCAATTAAATACATTTTGAACCATGTATTTACATCTAAAATATTATAGTAAATATATTATGGATACGTAAAATTACCCTTTTTTTAAACTGAAATTTTAGAAATAATATTAAATTTATGTCAAGATTATAATATTATAATTAAAAATTATAAATGTATTAGGATAAGTTATTATGTATTTATTATTTTCAGAAACCTAAGAACTTAAGTAATCATTTCTATATATATATTAGTATAATTATTAATTAACAAATACAATTATTCTGCATCATACTCATAGTATAACGTATAAGTATAATGATATTTTTGTTTTCTAATATTGAACCAAGTTTATTGAAAGCTATAACAAATTATAATTTATAACAGTAAAGTTTATCTATTAAATATACTGTGTATTGATTTGTATAGATTTAATTAAGTATTTTATTAATTTCATCTTTAGTTAAGTATTTTATTAATTAAATCAACTTTAGTTAACAAATTTAGTAGTTTTAATAAGTTAATGCAAATTATAAATAAATAATTTTAAAAGATTTTTAATTTTTGAAACAAAATATAGTAAAACATATTAAAACTACATTATTAGGGTAATAACTATATTTTGTTTCAAATACATTCAATTATTTATTTATTAAAATATATTTAAATCATATTACGGCGAATATGATTACATACATAATATAAACACTTACTGTTTTTTCAAAGGTATATAAGATGGTAAGTCCAATAAAGGTGCGCGGCGTTTGGGTACAATATGAATGGACTCGTTTTCATTAGATTCATTACTATTGGGTATCGATATCTCAAAGTATCTGGGTTCATTGATTTCAACAACAGTATTTTTCTCTTCACATTGAATGTGAGGGTATAAGCATTTTTGACCATGTGGACATTCATTCTTTGTTTCAAAAATTGGACATAGATTCAAGTGTTTTTTAGGGCACTTAAATTATGGTGAAAAAAAAATAACTATGAATATTTCCGCCAAATCACATGTTTTAAAACTAAAAATGAATATTTAAAAATGTAATAAAATAAAATTGAAATTGAACTTACTTTTTTTCCCCAATTACATGAACCGTCAAGAAATTTTTTACAAATAGGAGTGTTTTTACTTCTATATTCGTGTAAGTACGGGCAATTTAATTGAACACAAACACTATTTAAATAATGCTTACAAAATGGAATTTTTTCTTCCACAATATTATGTGATAATGTACAATTCTCTTTAAGACATTCTCCTGTTAGAAACCTAAAAAAAATTGTTAAAGCAGAAATTTAATTTAGTAATACATTTGAATTAAAATTAGCCAACTTTGTGCATAGGATGATGTATTTTTTGTAATGACGTTTATCACATTCTCCTTGATTCAATTTAGAACAAACGCCAAACCGATTAAATATTAGACAAAGCTGTTTGGTAAGTGTTTTTTTACTTCTGCAAAATAAATTCTTATTATAGAAATAATCAAATGAATTAATAATTCATTTTTTGTAAAATTTAACATACTTGAGCCGTTGGAGGGTTTTATTATTTGTTAAACTTAAATTTTGAATTTTATTTTTTTCATTATTTATAATTTTAAAATTTTGTTGAGGTTTGTTATTAGAAATGTTAAGCAAACGTATTTTATTATCAGTGGATCTGGTTTTTTCCAACTTAATACTATTTGTTTTTGATCTAAAAAATAAATGCCAAGTTGTCATTATCAAAGCGTATTGATTTTTGTTAAAAATAATTACCTCAATATTGGATTTATATATGAATACACGGAATACGACCTTTTTCCATTTCTTTTAATTTCAATTGGCTTAATTACAGTATTTTTCAATAACATATTTTTAACTTGTTCATTGTTTGTAACAGTTTTTATTTTAGCAACAATGTTTTTTTGCTGTAATTTTCTCATTAGAGCAAATCTATGTGAAAGATGTTTGAGCATATAAGATTTGGTTTTTGACTGTATTGGATTTATTAATGATTGTCTAATTATTTTATTCTTGCCAAATAAAATTAATTTATCAGCTTTTGGTATTGAAGAATGGGTATTATTTTTCACGTTATTAACCAATAATATACTGGGTTTTGTCCATTTTAACTTATTAATATTACTTGAGTTAGATAATTTAGATTTAAGTACAGGTGTTGAGTTAGTAACTTTAGTCCATTCTATTTTTTTATATGGTATTAATGTATTTAATGTCGGACATTGTAAAGTTGAGAGTGGTTTACGTTCAGTTGTATTATTTTCAATGCAATTAAGTTTATTGTTGATTTTCCATTTATTTCTAAATAATGATTGACGTACTAATTTTGTGTTACCTATCTTTACAAGATTAGGTGATCCAATTATTTTTCCAGATAATTTCTTTATTATTTTTTTTTTATTGATACTTGTTGACTTATTAATAGATGCTAAAGAATTTGGTACATTTTTTAAGTTTGAGTTTAACAAATTATTAGAAATTAACTGGTTTTGAAATTTCCTATTGACATGAACATTTTTTGATTGATTAGTTTTCTTAGCTGATGAAGAGTTTACTTCTTTATCAACGACATATTTTGATGAAGTTAAATAATCTTCAACATTAATCATATATTTATCAACATTATGCAATATTTGTGAAATATCAGAAGTTTCATAACAACTTGTTTCATTTGATGATAAATTGCAATTATTAACAATGCTATTTTTCAAAATTTCATTAATCTCTGAATTATACTTTATGATATTTTGAGTATTATTTGAGATTTCAGGATTTTTTTTGTTTATAACAGTTTTGACAGCAGTGAAATGTAGCACATTTTGTTTGTTAAACACTTTAGAAGAAGAATTATTAGTCTTAACAAATAAGCTATTTTGTTTAATTTTACTTTGTCGGTTAGTAAAATTACGATTATCTATTTTTGTAGAAAGGAATTTATTAGCTGTATGATTATTATCCTTGCAATACTTAAATTTTGATGTTGATTTAATATTTTTATTAGTAACAATATTTTCTTTGATATTATTAAGAGTCCGTTGTAATTTTGGTTTATCCTCATCATCATCATCATCATCATCTAGTTGCTCTAAATAAACAAAAAGTATTTCAATTAAAAAAAATTAAGACCTATAAACTATATGAAGGTTTTTTATAATATATAGATTATGAAATACAGTTTAAGTTAAAAATGAAACTAAATTTAAATCATCATGAAGCATACAAATTGTTTCTGCTATTAGGAATGTAAAATAAAAATTTTAATGGATATATATAATTGTAATTTTATTTTTTGATTTATAATAACCTTTTCAATAATATTCCTAGACAAATTAACAAAATAAGTAATTTAAACTACTTGTATATGTATCTACTTGTATCTAATAGAAATTATTTGTGGGTTATATAATAATATGAACTGATAAAGATATACTATAATATTAATTTGTATGTAACAACTAATATACCTCAGTATAGTGTAAGAAAATGAATGTCTTAAAATTTCTAAAATAATAATCAATAGTTGGTAATTAATAAAATGTTAATAAAAATATATAATTATTTGAACAGAAAAAATTACCCTGTACATAACTGTGTAGTCTGTGGGACTATTAACATTTTAATATTTTTAATATTTTCAACAAAATAACATTATAAGCAATAATATTGATTCAAAATAGCTTTTATTTTTATTGGAAAATTAAATCGATGATAAACCACTTTTTTTAGTATGATAACATTATAACGTAATACATTTCAATAATATTATCTCAAAAAAAAAAAAAAAATAAATAAAGTATTGAACACTTTTTGAAAGTTGATTTAAATATTGTCCTCGACCTAATTCTAAAAAATAAGCTTCCTATTCCATAAAAATATTTGGATGTAAATGGTTTTTCAGTTTGAATGCTATAAAAATATCATTTCTGTAAAATTATGTGTGTAATCTGATAAACGTCGATTTGTTGTACATAATATTGATATATACCTAACAGGTATTATAATATGTATGATTAAAGATAATCACAATAATTACATTTTAAATAAATATAAAATTACAGAAAAAAAAACCTATGTTTAAATGCTCAATACATACTTTTTAGAGCAATTAAACGCTTCAGTAATGCTTCTTCTTCATTCGAGCTACTTTTATGAGAACTGTAATAATCATTCAACTCCATCGATAATAAATTTTATCAATCATAAAGATGATGAATACGGAACAAATCGGATTAAAACACAATTGTAAAGAAAGAGAATAATTAATGAGCGATGATATTAATCAGTCATAACACAGGTCAAAATAAACTTTAATTCGATATTTGATTATTCTAAAATTATAATACTACCACTACAAGAGTGAAGAATTGAATTAATTGAAGAATACTTTATAGCCATGGCCCCGTGGGCTGTGCTATAAAAATATAAAATTAAATCTACTTTTCGTTCAAGGTTTATCATTAAACACGAGTTTTGTCATTGTTGTCAGCAGTTTTATCATTTATATTGTTACATATTCTATGATATGATGTATTGTTACCAACACGATGTAGAGAAGAGATCTTAAATATATCTTCTTTACATCGTGGTTACCAATATCATAGATTTATACAGAATCAATGAACCAAATTTATTGTTTTTTCAATAACAATAATTATAATTTATAAGTATTGAAACACTAAAATAGAGAAAAATATATGTAAGTTTATAAACATTTATTACAATATTATTAAATATTTAAAAAATATTCAAGTATTATATTGTATGAAAATAATTTTCATAATATAATCTCTAAATCTGTGATATCACATTCCAATTGAACCAATGTGCAACCTGTTCCTATACGGTCATATTCTTTATTTGTGATTCACGTTAAACGGCCACACGGTCCTTTCGACCTTATTGCTTAGTACCTAACGACAGTGCTTGACAGTGCCGGCATACCAATAAGCAGTAAGTAAGTTAGTCTTAGTACTAGTCGTTACTCCTTGTGGTTTGTTTATGCCATCACGTGAATGATAGGTATTACCTATTTCAAATTTTAATCGACAAATCAAAATTACTGTACTGCAGCAATATAATACGTTAAAATGGGGTTGTCGTGTATTTGTTCAAGTCATTCGGGTCAATCAGAAGATAATTCGTAAGTTATACCAAAATTTATAGCATATTAATTTTATATTTTATATTAAATGTTTTAATACGGCATTTCTAATACCTATTTTCATAAGGCATACTTTTAGGCTAATGGCGTAGATGAAACGAAGGTTTTCGCACATAGAATGATATAAATGCTTATGATTAAGTGTTGAGAAAACTTACTGTTGAGACAATGTTGTGTATTTAATCCACAAACACTATATTATTTAATTAATTTCATTAATCGTAGTTTGTATTATTATCTATAGTGGTTTAAAATTGTATCAGTATTGTCAGTCGTGTTTGCTTAAAGATTTTTATTGTTTAATGCTTATACAATGCCGTATTCAAAATGTCAATGATGACTACAAACATTTATAGTTCATTTCATACCACGATTAAAAATTATTTGTAGCCGTGGTTCATGCTATAAATGGTTAATATTATTATATTGATACTATACAGTTGATTGTGTAATTTATGTACATAAATATATAATTTATAATAATGTATTAATATTTTAGTTTTGGCGTCAAATTAAATAGTTATACAGAAAACGGGTGCAATGTATGGTGGTGGACTATTAAATAGTCTGTACTTTATATTGTATATAATATTTGTAATTTGTATTTTGTATTATAATATTGCGCGGCGTTACATTCCGCTAGTCCACATTTTTCTCGATCGTTGGCAACAGTGTTTCCCTCCGAAGGCCCTGTTCGTTGTTACTCCATGGTTTATCACGGATATATTTCGTCATTTCGTATTCTCTTTTTATATTTCTCTCCCCTCCACTCATCAGATCGCCATAGTGTCACACTCACCACTGCGATTCCACTACGGTCTGTTTCGCCTTTTTTCGATAAATTTCTGCAGACTCCGTATGAATTCGTTTCTCGAATGTTCGGCGTCTTCTAGTCGTATGTGTTGTAAAACTTCCGCGGAACGATGACCAAACAACGATAATAGCGCAGAACCATCGTCCGCCGTACAGCCGATACAAAAAATCGCGAGCACTATTTGCTTGCTTATTTCATTGTGCTGGCGCATTATCATCGTATTGATTAAACACCGTCGAAGCATATTATTACTATCTAGGTGATTACGCCGTGCAGCCTTGTAATTACTGAGGTCCGTGCTTTATGGGTTTATTTTATTTATTCTTTGTATCGTCATTCCGTCTTCGTTTTTGTTACGGTTAGTGCTGTATATAAACTGTTTTACGTATTTCAGGACCACCGAGAGTAGTACACCCTCGAACGTCAAAATGATTGATCTAACAATCAAGACATTGGATTCGCAGAATCATAAATTCCGCGTTCCAGACACTGTAAGTCTTGTTTCTCCTCACAAAATTGTTTTTATTTTTTGTTCGATATTCTATTGTATCTGTTATTGTTACTAGTTCACCATATTAGAACTCAAAGAGCATATTGCAGCACAAGTAAACGTCGCAGTTGTTCAACAACGATTGATATTTTGTGGTCGTGTTTTGAGCAATGAAACCAAACTTGCTGATATCGGTAAGATATTATTATTTGTTTTTAATCATCGATTTTGTTAATTAGTAGTCTTATTAAGTTATGATTATTAAATGCTTAACTGGCATGTTAGGTATAATAAGTTGAGTTAATAATTTTGGGTTTTAGATTTCATAGGAATTTGATAAGCTTTAGATGAACTGTACAAATTTATAAATATTAAAATTGTTATTTAGTAAGTTGACATCCCGGTTGACATTAAATATTGTTTTTTTTCTATAAGAACACTTGATTATCAGTTTTGATTACACTGTCCTATTAAGAGTATACCATATACTTAAGATTCTCAACTAAAAAATAGTTTGATAATAGGACGCTAACAGTGTTATTCATAGTCATTGTCAAAAACTACGGCCTAACCTGAGTTTAAAAAAACTTGGTTTAATTCTTAGACCTTGGTTAAACTCAGGTTTAATAATGTACCTTTTATTCATAGTCACATAGTCAATGGCTAAGTTTTTAAAAATTAGGACTATCTTAGTTTTATTATAAACACCCATAGGCCTCTCAAATTTCTATATATTATTACTAATTGTTGTCAAATTTAAATTAATTAACTTTTTTTTATTACCTAAATTAATAATTATCAGTATTATTATTATTACAAATATTAAATTAAAATACAAGATTTTAATTGTACAAAATTTGATTATTTTGATACAATAATACATGTTATATGGCTTACTTGAAAATTTATTGAATATAAGCCTTATCTATTAATGTACAATTGAGCATAGTTGTCCGCCACCTTTTTGATTCGTATATGTGTATAATCTATCGCACCAATTATCGAAACAATATTAAATTTTCTACAAAAATCTGCTTTTTTAGTAACTATCTCTTCATTGGTCAATGGAAAATTAATATAATATCATTTTTAAAAGTGGTAGTGCTCTACAAACTAGACTCACACATCTACCAACTGTTGGTTGACTAACACCCTGTAAATCTCCATTATCGCCCTAAACCTTGAATTATAATAAAATAAGTATTTGTTTTAAATTGATAAATGAGTTATTTAAATAAACATAATTAATAATTATTTGTCCTCTAACTAAATAACAAAGTGCAATCAAAAATTGTAAGCTTGGCAAAATTGATTTTTCACGATTATTAACTGCTAAATTTTTTAATTTCTTTACGCATCTAACATTTTGTACATTAGTAATATCCATTTTTATTTAATTTTTTTTTTAAAACAGAAATTAATTAAATTAAATGATAATGGTGATTTTTATAATAACCAGCTTTAAACCTAGTGTTTGCCTAGTTTATAAATCGGAAGTTTATCATTAAACTCAGTCTATGGTCTAAGTTAAGTTTATCGTCTATGAATACCAAAAAAATAAACGATTATTTAACTACTATTGAACCAATATTCAGGTAAAATTTTAAAATATGTTTATTTTTTCCATTTTATCGTTTAATTTATATTTATAGATGAGTATAATTAATATACTTGTAAAATAAACATTATTACTACTTTTTTTTTAAATATTTTTATCATTCCAGAATTAAGTCTCTTAATATATTTTTAAAGAATTTATATTAAATTTTCCTTGTACATGAATTTGATTATAGTTTATTCATTTTAATGTTAATATTATAAATATAACATAACTGTTTTTTTCATTAGGTATTGATGGAAAAGTTATGCATCTTGTGCAGAAAGTCCCTCGTTTGTCTACTACTACATCTGGATCATCATCATCTACAACAACAAATACTAATAGTCGCTCAGGGCAAAATGCAGGACCTGGATTTAGAGGATGGCATGCACATGATCCCACTGTTCTATTTGGTGCGATTGGTATTCCTTCAGAGTTGATGCATGCTGGAGGTATAAATAATAATAATAAATAATATTTATGTGGTGGTTGCACAACTACTTGTTTCTATATTATTTTTTCTTTAAAAATGATTCATAATTATTTATGAGCTAACATTATTTTGAATACTAGTTAATAAGTTAATAGTTATTTTGTTTCATAGTATCAATTTCATCAAAAATAAGTCTCTAAGATCCATATTTTATATGTGTTGTCTTAATTACAACATATCACATTTTTGTTAGCAGAACCAATTGTGTGTTGTTAGCTTTATTATTAGAATGAAATAAATTATTGTTTAACAATAAAATCCAAAATTTTCATTGTTATTATTAAGTCCAAAATAGTGTTATGGTTGTGTACATCAAAAACATAAATTTATTAGCTTATATTTGATGTATTTTGACATACCTAATAAATATACTGTATTTTCCTCATCTTTTTAACTTTATGGGGTCAATGTAGTAGTAATCAATGATTAAGAACATAATTATATATTTAAATTGGTTTTTCAGTATTTAAATAAGTTAAAACTGTTGTGAGCATTTAACATTTGAAATCATAACTAAAGCCTATATTTTAAATGTCAATTCATTTTGTTTTTGATACTCTAGAACAATACATTCCAAGTACATCATTAAATGTATTTAGGTAACAGATACTCATAAATAAAACTTATTTTTAATTTTTTAGTGTCTTACAATTTTAATAAAGTTGTACTGAATAAGAAACTTTTGTAAAATTACACAAGGCTTAATCTTTAAAAAACTTATAAGTCAACAAATTACAAAGATATATTTATTTAATGCAAGCATATACATATATTTTTATGTATATTTATGAATTTTTTTTTGTTTTGTGTACTATTATACCTTATTGAATAATACAAAAAAGTAGTATTGAATTAGAGTATAAGTTAAAAATAAAATATCTCCATCAATAATCAATTTATAAAACTAGTAAATTAAAATGTTTTATAGTACATACATGTTAAAATAATAAATATATACATTATATAGGTTTTAAAATATAAATTATTGTTATTTATTAATAATATAGATATTTAGATATATATACATGATTTTACACTATAGAATGTTGTAATGTATTATGTTGGTGATAATCCTGTTTTATTATATTAAATAGTATAAGATTATAAATGATTTTATCTTGGTGATCTTATTGTGTTTATAATTTATTTTAGATTTGCCACGTCTTTTAAGTACTAGAAATCAAGGGACTGGTAATAGAGTGTCTTTGGCTTTAGATATGATACGTAGAGGCAATGAAATATTAAATAGACTTGAAAATCCAAGAAGCAATGGACAATCCTCTGCTTCTAATGCAAGACAATTTCCAGAAGGATCACAACAAGCAGAAACTACTTCCACTAGTGTACCACCAGAAGTAGTAGGAGCGCCAGAATCATCCCAGCCAGAATCATCTACTTCAGAATCATCTGCACCACAATCGCAAACAGATTCAGATTCAGTAAATGTGTATGTTACAATTTATTTGAAAATATTATAATATTATACTTATATTATGTTTATTTATTGACTAAAAAAAGACATAATTTTGATAGGAGTTATGAAGTGGATGAAACATTTCCAAATACTGTTGTTGTTACTATTGATGCTACACATCATATGAGAATGCCTCCAGGATTAATGCGTCAAGTGCAGAATCACATGCAAACAAATAATCTATTTCCTCATCCTCAAAATGCACCTGAACTTTGTAAGATGCCTAAGGGGACTATTTTATTTATTTTAGTTTTCATTATTCTCTTGTTCAAAGTTAGATAATTGTTATCTTTGTACTGTGTATTTGTAGCTGGAGAGCCTGAAGTTATAGATGTTACACCTGACACTACTCCAGTTGGATTATCAACTAACCAATCTTCATCTGAACAAGCTACTGGAACTTTACCATCTTCTGCATCATCTGAACAAAATTTAAGGTGAAGCAAAATAAATATGCAGATATATAGTAAAGAAATTATTAATTAATATTAATTTTTAATTGTAAATAATAAGGAATGATCACCAAACCTCTGAAAATAGATTAACAGTTGCTATAAGTGACAGACGTCGTTTAAGAGAACTTATTGAACAATTAAATAAATTAAATGCAAGACTTAAACCATTTTATGCTATGTATTGTGAATATATTAATGACGATCCTCAATTTGAAACTACTGAGGTATGATAATTAATATTTTCAAATAATTATACATTTAATATTGTGTTTGTTATTAATTTTAAAGAAGTTACATATATATAATAGTCATATATCATTTTATTAATATGGTTCTTGCAAACTTATAGGGTGAACATGGAACACTTAGAGCACAAAATGTTTTCAATGGTGTGTCAGAAGTGTTACATTATATATCACATGTTTATCATGCAATTAGTGATTTAAGAGTTGCATTTAATAGACCACCACCACGTTCTCTTCAATCTCGTCCTTGTTTATTACAAGGTACTATTTTGCATGCTGCTCATTCAGTTACAACTACTACTACAGCAGCACCTCCATCTACTCAACAACCTACTTCTACACAAACAACTACCACAAGTCAATCTATACCTAGTATACGAGCTGTTAGAGTTGATTGTAAGTTACATTTCATTTTAAATTTTGTTTTAATTATACCTGATGATATACTAAGTATTATAATAATTGTTATGAATCCAGATCGAACTGGAAGAGAAATTCCTATGACCATTCCACCAGCTACTGAAACAAATACTAACATGTCAGTTGATCCAAATACTGATAGTAATAATACAACAGCAGAGTTTCCGCCTGAGGCTCCTCGGGGAGTAGAACTTATGTTTGATCTTGCACCAGGTTCCATTCGCATTGATTCTGTAGAAGCTGCATTTATTGACCAAACTGCTCCTACAGAAAATGGTGGCACACCTGTAGCTGTTACTCGTTCGTATACAGTATGTTATTCTACAATATAAGAATAAAAAAAAAAAAATATTTTTTTTTTTAGAATCAATACCAATACTATCTGCTGACCCGGCAATGCCTATTGACTGGATGGATCAGATGATTGATGTTATTTCTAGTGGAGTGCGACGTCCTTTCATGTCTGAACAGTCTTTGGACTGGAATAGTATACCTACTACTTCTACTCGAACTCCTCGTGTAACTCCTAGGACAACTGATTCATCATCAACAACAAATCCTCCATCACAAGGTATTACATTTTAATTAAGTTGTTTTAAACAGGTAATTTAGTTTAAAAACGTGTTTTTAATAAATAAATACTAAAGATTTAATAAAAAAATAATTAGGTAACTATAGTACAGTCACGATTATCTGCACTAATTGGGAGCAAAGGGGTATCGATAATCAAACAATGATTAAAAATAATACTAATGTACTATATGTATAACATATAAATATATTATAATAAAATAAATATTTTAAAAATAGAAAATAAAAATATGTTTTTTAAAAAAAAATGTGTAGTGCAGATAACTGATGTGTAGATAATCAACACTCCACTGTGTATAACTTACACATTTAAAATATTATTATTATTTTTATTTTTATAAAATTTTTTTAAAACTAAAATATTTTAGACTGACAAATTGAGTATAATTATTTATTTAAATCTTGATAACTTAAAAAAAACCTTATTTTAATTTTTTTTAACTTCTTAATTATCAAATACCTGTTAAAAATAAATAATTAAATATCTGTTATTATTTTCTTTATAATATTATATCATATTTTGTTATAGGTTTAACTCGTGGACGTTGGGATACTAGCCCTCGAATGGATCCATTTTTACCATGTAGTTCACATCATTTTGAATCAAATTTAAGACCAATGGTTTTAGCTAGGCGTTCTACTCAAGGAACTGACAGATCAACATCTTCTGCCACCAGTGGGAACTCAACTACAGATACTTCTTCTCCAACTTCTCCTAATGAAGTAAGATCTTTTCCCAGTCGACGTCTAGGTCGATCGAGATCTCGTTATGCGCAAGAGTCTGATACAATTATGGCTGGTGTACATCCAATTCTGACTTGGGGAAGACATCGTAACAACACAGCTACAACATTCTGCAAGCAATATTAATCAGGCTACTACACAGGGTAGTAGTTTAACTGATGCATTGGCAGGACAAATAAGTAATTATTCATCAATGAACTAAAAAGCTCTTATTATATATATTATATTTCTTTATAATTAAACTAATTACAAATAAGTTTGGACAGTCTATTACTAATTATTTTTGTGATAGTTTTAAACTAGTATGTTTTATATGAAACAATGAATAATTTGAATTTAAGTTGGTTTTTCTTATTATTTTTTACTATTTAATTCATTATTTACAAGTCTCACTTATTTCAGGAGCTGGAATGGAAAATGTTTTTGACACATTGGAAAGAGAAGTGGATTTTGATAGAACCCGAGACTTAAATTTACCACCTGCAAGCAGTTCAGTGCTAGTAAGTGGACATCTATAATGTGACTTTGTCTTAAGATTCTATTAGAGATTAATTTACATTTTATAATTTAAGATGGTATATTATTTGTATGTTTTTGAGCAGTTGAGCATTATATTTTGATAAGTAACGACTTGTTCAGTTCATCTTTTTTTCTGTGATCATTCCTAAGATTGGTTTACACTTTTACAGCAATTCTCCATTTATTGTTTCTGTTACTTGTTTTCTTTTGAATTTCTTTGTAAAAATTATTTTCTTTGTCTATCACTATTTTTTGTATTTATTCCAATTATAGTCCTCTAAAATTTTATTTTTTTTTTTTTCATATCCTTTTAAAACTAATTGAAACAATTTGCCATTCCTCAATATATAGCCAATCTAATTTATAAATAATTTATTTTTTGATGTTTCTCCGCAGAGATCTTCCTTGTTTTATTTTTTTCAATATACTCATATTATACTCTACATTAATCAACAAATCTATCCAACTTGTCTAGAGTTCATCTATAGTACCACAAAGTTTATTCTTATAGTTATTAGTTCCTAAGAAATTGTTAAAATTTCACTACTATATAGCATTAATTAGACCAAAAATATATTTTTTTAGAAGAGTTTTTTATAAGTGAGCTAATATTTTTTGAAATGTGAAGGTCCTTTTTTTTATTGAATTAAGTTTTATATATTTACTTTATTATTTTCTTGTTCCTTCTTCTGTTAGGATTTATTTATAGTACATCCTAAGTATATAAATTCTTTTAATTAATAAGAACTTGATTTTTTTTATCATTATGTTTTATTTCCTACTTAATACTTACAAACAATACCTATAAAGTAGGTAAATTAAGTTTTGATAACTCATATAACAACTGTTTTATTTTTTAATATAGTTTGTTAAGTAGCATCCTTTTTATATAATCTCTTCAGCATCCTAAACATTACTGATAAGTTAATATTTTTACATGCCTTAATAGATATTTCCAAATTGTTTTACAGATCCATGTACATAAAATATAAAATTACTTAAAAGATAGATTTTTCAATTTTTAAATAATTTGATAATGTTTTTGATATAATGATTGTTTTATTTTTAATTAAATTTAAATCTTAGATTGATTTTACATTTTATTTTAATAGGGGTTTGAGAATCCAGTAAGTACATCCACCTCCCAATCAACTGCACGTCTACCAAATCAATTGCTTCTAACCCCTATTGGTGACATACCATACTTTGGCAGTATAGAGGGTCAATCTATATTGGTAGATTTATTCTTGATGGTTGCTCGTAACTGGACCCTACGTGACATTTTAAGTGTTAATTATGTGTCAAGAAGTTCAACTCTTAGAACCAATCCTGTTAGTCAACATTCTGCAGAGTTAGTAGATTTTATATTGGATAGAATTATGCTTAATCAACCACCCAACAATCAAAACATCGAGGATGCTGCAAATCGCATATTTTTAGAAATGGTGCCATATATAAATATTTTTGTAAGTAAATTATATTTACTTAATTTTAAGATGCATTTAATAATTAATTTTTATTTATGAATTCATTAGCAATGTACTGTGCCAACACGCACAAATATTAATGTGAATGCATCTTTCCGTCAATGTATTCTTCAAAATCTACGTGGAATTGTTATTTACTGTGCTGAAAGTAAGATTTTTCTTTGCTGTATTAGTTTTTTATAAATTTTATTGTAATTCAATTATGTGAAAATTGGTATTTTTTTCTTGTTAATGCTTTACTCAATGATTACTAATAGGTGTTTATCAATGTTTCATATTATATCACTATACATGTTATATAAATGTGTTTTAGATCGAGCTGGAGCCATTAATGATATTGCACCTACATTGTCCATATTTGCTGAAGGATTTTTATCATTGATAGTATATTGCTGTAACAGCCGCCCTATATTTCGACTATGTGTTTCCGCAGTAATGGTAAGTAGTTAATGTTACATTCTAATCTTAATGTATAGTCTATAATCATGTTTGAAATAATTTTAGCAATACTTGCCTCTTCCTACAAATTTACACCGTTTAATAATGGAAGAAATACGTGCAAATATTGACAGATACTGGGAAAGAATGACCACTTTTGAGATGATGAGTTTGTCTGTAGCTGACTATATTGTACCATTTGATGAAACTGCACAAATATTAAGAGAGGTCAGTACTGTTATTTACCTGTAGTTTAACAATTTTTGGAGTTGGAAATATTGTGTTCATTTATAATTTTTATTTTGTAGGGTAATGGAGAACAATCTTCTAATCCTTCTATGCCTCCTTCTGAAATTATCAATGAACCATTACCCGAAGTTGTGATAGGATCTCAAGATTGGCATCACAGTGTTCCTTCAGTGAGTTAATAAATTATTTTGGTACTAAACAATAAATATTAATGCAAGTTTTCTAATTTACAGGAATGGGTACCAGTTATAGCTAGAGATTCACAACGTCAAAGACGTCAAGGAACACAACCACCTTATAGTGATGCGTATTTGTCTGGTATGCCTAACAAACGCAGGAAAATAGTGACAAATTCTAAGCCACAAGGTTCTTTATCCCAAATCATAGCTAGTGAGTTGATTTATTATATTATACTTTTATAATATATGTACATTTTATTCAAGTTAAGTTTATCTAAAAAACTTTGAATTTAGGCATCATCTCTCATAAGTGTTCTATAATGTTCCTGACTACAAGCCCTCATGTCAAACCTTATGACACCTCATGATGTTTAATATACTTGTTGATCTGTATTATCATATCCTATTCAATATTCATAAATCATAATACTCTATATATGTGTTGACCAATTAGAGCTTCAGCTGTCGGGAGGGAGGTCCAACCATTATTATGGCTCAGTATGCATGTGGGTAAACTTAACTTGTATAGAGTAATGTAAATTATCATATATTAATTTATATTTGATTTAAAAGGTTATAATATTCTTATGATGCAGTAGCATCATAAGAGATTCAACTGTTGTAATCATACAAATGTTTTTAAATGGGTGAGGGGTGATGAAATTAAACAATAATTTAACCTTAAGAGGACATTATACACACATGTTGTCTCTGTTTTACTAACGTACATCATAGAAAATTTGCATCTAGTGGAACACATTTTATGTTGTTAGCTTTAGCCTTTAATATTAGAGTCAATTTACCTATTATCAAATTTTAATATTATAATTTTAAAGTGAGTTATAGTTATATACAATACTGCAACTTTAAAATGATAATATTAATAAAAGCATATGACATGTCCTAGATAATATTCTTACCTTCAAATTTGATTATAGGAAAATGTACTCTAATATTAAATCTAACATCATAAAATGTGTTCTGCTGGACGCAAATTTGCTATGATTTACGTTAGTAAAACAGATACAACACATGTAAGTACAAAGTCCTCTTAAGTAACCAAGCTAGAAATCTGACCAATATGATAGTGAATTTAAAAATTTAAAATGCTTATTTTACATATTTTGTTAACTTTAGAGAAAACGTATTAAAATAATAATTCTTTTTAATATTTATCATTAATGTCCTTTTGTAATATTTTCTTAATATAGGCATTTATTGACATCATTGCAATTTAATATTAATTTGACAACAATGGCCCAATGTTTATCTAATCTCTATGTGTTATTATGCCAAAATACTAACCTATCTAAATCTATTGTTTTTTCATTTGTAAATTTGTTGTTTACAATTGATATATTACAATATTTTTTTATACTATTTTTCAGTTTAATTATACATTAAACTACTAATCAACTTTCCATTGTAATATTTTAAATTAAGCATTACCTATAATTTTTTCTATATTTCATATTTGTTTTTGTATGTATTTTTTTACAATATTGTGGTTTTTTTTTAGGAATTTTGAATTTTTTGAGTATATTTAGCCTTTTTTAACTCCTATAACTTCAGAACTTTTGTTATAACTTATAAATTAACATTAACTAACTTAATATAGCGACATTATGGTATGTATGTTATAAAAGTCATAATCTCACTCACCATTAACCATGCTTGATGTAAATTATCCGTTTTTAATAATATTGATCTTAAAATCAATAGAACTATGTTGGGTGATAAAAGTCTGAATATTGTTCTAGTTCAGTGTAATTTGATCATAACTGTTAATTAAAAGATCAATCAGATAAACATTGTATTTTAAATTATACTGATTTTATTCTTATTAAAATTATTTAGAAAATTTGGAAGTTGCCATGGGTGCAGCAGGTGTAGCCATCAATACAGAAGTGATAACAAGTGCTGGAGCCGACACCGCTGTGCAAAATGCGTATACTGAACGCATTAGGACATTTGGCAGATCCGGATTAGATACACATCCTGATTTTTGCCCTATTCGTTATCCTAATGCTTCTAAATTCTTTTACGATCATAATCATCCAAATTAAACAAGTTCATGCAAACAAAAAACAAGCTCCAAATATCTTTGTTTTATTTTATTTATATTTTCTTTAAAATCCTATAATAGACTGACATGTTAAAAACGAAAAAAAAATCTGATGCTATTGTTTTTATTATGTATTGGAATTTATTCATTTCTCAGGTTATGCGTGAACGTAATTTGTACTTTTTATTATAATTGAATAAATATCCCTTTTAGACGCTAACCATGGCATGTAATTTGTTTGGTTAGATTATATTGTAAGGTGTTGGCAATTAATGTAACATCATTTAATGGATATTTATAATGCTTTTTACAACACTGTATATATACATAATATAATATTATGTACCTATTATAAAGTTAAATATTACTATTTTGTTTGGATTATCGTCTAGTTAATTATTTCTCTAGATAATTTTTTAATACTATAAGATTAGATCACGTATAATGATATAATTATTCATTTAAAAGAAAGAAACCCTACAGTTTCTAATTACCTAGATTAAATGATTATAGGTAAATTATTTTGGTTTATACATATTAACAATTAATAATATTGTATTTTTTAAACTATTATATCAGCAGATAACTTTAAATTTTATTCACTTTTAATTGAATACAATACTGTGTTTTTATGTAGCACATTCATAGTTGTATAACTAAAAATGTTAGTTGTAAGTCGTCAAATATATTTATAACCAATAAACGATTTAAATGTTCTCCAAAACGAATAAATGTTATTCATTTTAGTAGTCTAAGTTTTCCGGTTACAGGCTTGAGTTCTTGATCAGATCCAAAAAAAGCCAATGCAGTGAATGAATTGGGTTCCACTTCGGTTAAACCTGCGTCATGAACACAGAAAAATGGAATTTTGTGTATTTTACCCTCTGAACATACTTTAATAAGTTGATTAGTGTTGTTTGCTTCAACAACAATTTTTCGACTTCTGAAAAAATAGTTTTTAATCATAGTAATCATCATTAATATTAACGGGTTAACCGCCATGTGACTACTAGCAAACATAAATAAATATGTTTTTAAATTATTAACTTTTCTATGGCGTTACAAGAATATACTTAAAATAGCGCAGTGACATATCAAAGAGTTACAATTCGTTTGATGTATTAAATATATTATTTTTTTTATGTTTATCATTTTTCAAATATAACTTAACAAATTAGGAATAATATGGATAAATATTTTAATGCTGAACACATGGTGGTTATTGTGTTAATAATGGTTAAACTAATTTAAAAGTTGTTTATATTTTGAACTAATAAATGTTATATCTTTGTACCTAATGATAGAGAAATCTTTTGCATGAGAATTAACACAGACTATCCATAATAGAATTTAAAATATTTTTGAGAAAAAATTTACGAAGTGTAGGTGTATTATTTATTTTTAAATTAATAGATTACTGGGCCTCACTGAAAAAAGCCCGTGTGGAAGCCCAGGAGTTATCTTAGTTTACAATATTTTAAATTAAAATTCACAAATTCATTTTAAACCAATAACTGAATTACACAAGTAAAAATATATAAGACATGATATTTTAACATAAAAATGTATTTATTTTTTCCATATTCATACCGTATCTAGTGGAGATATATATTTTTTTTTAATACAAGTAAAAACATATTGTTCACTGCCCTAGGCGTTAAATTGAATATTTGAGTTTCTAAGAACTCAAAGCCCTTTTGACAGCCTGTTTTTTTGGCCAGTTTAATGAGTAGTTATTAACAAAATATCGTGTTTATTTCAAGCTGTATAAGGGATAAATGGTTATGCGTTTAGAGGTATATAGTGATTAAGAAGATAATTTGTAAACCATCTGTTTATCCTACATCAGCAGTTCTTAAACTGTGGTCTACAGAGGCTCTATTGGTAGTTTCAGTCTGGATGTATATAAGGTTAGATATTTTGTAAAAAAGTTATTTGAAGGAAAGTTGTTAAGAAGGGGGTATGCAATTTTAAAGTATTTCATCAGGGGTCCGTGTTCTACAAAAGTTTAAGAACCACTGTCCTATTTAATACAAACATAGAATTTCAAGCTTACCCTTGTTCGTTCCAACTAATTAAATCAGAGCTTAAATCTATACGTTCTTTAATCACTTCATACAAGCCCAATGCAGCATGAGCAGCCTACAATACATAAAATTGAAACATCAAAAATTTAAATTATAAACATATTTTGTTATTAAAGTAAATTATTCTTCTAATATTTATATGTGAGCTAATTAAAGTTTGACTAAAATTAATATTTAATTACTTGCGAAGCAATCTTCCCAACACTCATTTTCAATCCAGTGTTTATAACGATTACCATTTTATTAGCAACAGTAACATCTTCCCATAATTGATCCCCGTCATCTTCTACCACAGGTATATTTTCGCTAGGTCCTGGGTTTGTGGTTAACAGTTGTTCAACAATTAAGGCTTTAGGTACATCACCAGCATTATCAACAATCTAAAACATAATAGTATTTTTAAATTTAAATTTAAGTACAAGTGTCAAATATTAAAATATATTACTTGTAAGACTAGTGATTTGGAAAAGCCCATATCTGTTAGTTCTCGTACAAGTTTTTCTTTTTCCGTCGATCTTTGTTGATCTTGTTTGTTTTTGTTTTCGACAGTCTGGATATTACTTTCGGAGTTTTTCGGAATAGTAGTTGTTCCGCTCGTTTCCATTTTCTATAAGATTTTGATAATATGTCGAAAATTAAGAGATTAATTTGTTGAGAAATTTGAAATTATATTTCGAGCATTAACAAAAATTATTTTTATGTATAAAGTTTGCAGTGCATGGTTCCAACTGAAATAATAAAATGCTTAAACCGCCAAACCGGACCAATATCACAGAAGAATGTTATTGTTTAATTACTTATTAGTTATTATTACCACAGAATAACTTAATAGTTAATACATTTTTTAATACTTAAAATTTTAAACATTCTTATAGATAAACCGTGATGATAACAATAGTGTCTATATGATAGCAGCAAAATTGTGGTATACTTTACGAAATACCTATGGCAGTATGACCATTGTAGAAGGTAGAACACGATCATACATGATAGCACAGAACAGTAGGTAAGTGTATACACAAAACAATGCATATAAATATATTATTGTCCATGAATAAAATAAAATTGCTAAAATGTCTTAAAACAAATGTTATATATTTTAGATTTTGTAAATTAAGAATCATTATTAAAGTTGCTATTTTTTTTCAATCTGTCATATTAATAATATAATATATGTAACGAAAATACAAAATACAGTATGTTGGAAATATGATTATAGGCTAATATACATAGGTATTACCTATATTATATTATTATGTATTTAACAATAACAATTTAAAATAGTCTTTAAGTATAATAAAATAATTAACATCGTTATTTATCGTTTAAATATATAATTTCGTCCAAATTTGAATTTAAAATGTCTATAAAAAATAATTGTCTTTATACAGTATGTATAAATTAATTGGAAAGTCAGTAGCTGTAGTTCAAAATATAATACAGATATTGTAGTACAGTTTTTTCGATGTAATATATGATTAATAGGCTACCTACCGTTTACAGTGGTCTAAAGTCTAAAATAAAAAAAGATAAAAACCACTTAAAATTCGAAAAGAGCCATTTTGCAGTTATTTATTTGTAATATGGAGAAGAAAAAACAATTTTGAAATCGGTTGAATTTTGAATAATCAAAACAAACTTCTATTTTAAAAATTACAATATATTTTTAGCAAAATGTACATGTTGATTTACATTTCTTGAGACCAATGACAAAAGTTTAAAACTAATTTCTAACTATCAGGTCGAAATTCGTATGTACAATCATTTTCTTATACTTATAAGGACGATAATCATGGTTTTTTAGTACTTTTTTATTGTCATATGACTATAATGCTAGTCTTCAGCACGACTTCGCAATGAAAGTTTAAGCTGTGCTATTTCACTAGCCAAAACATTAATTTTACTATACTCATTTGAAACGTTTTTGGATCTTCTTATGGATCTTCCTGGTTTTTTATTTTCAGCAACATGCCAAAATTACCAGTAGTTTGGAAACGTTCTATTAATCTACTTAATAGTTGAAAACCATTGGTACTTTTTTTTTGTGTAAATTAATAATAAGTCCTTATTAATGTGTAAGTTATTTACCAAATACCAATTACACTATTGCTTGGCGTAGGCCTCTCATCGGGAAGTATTAAATTAACAACTTATGATGAGTTGTGTTTAACATTTTGAAACATTTCTATATCCATCGAATAATTTTTAGTCGATATTTATAAAAAAAATCGAAATATCTCATGCCTATTGCATATAAAAAGCTCAAAAATAGTCTAAATATTTTAAAAAGTTTATCGTAAATATAAAATAATATTATAAACATTTGATGAAAATCGAAAATATTAAGTATCTATATAGTTATCCATTTTCGTAAAAATTACCGTTGTCCTATTAATTTAATTTTTGTTTTTTCCGATTATAAAAAAAAGTAGGTACTGGGAAATTTTAATTTTGACCTTTCTAAAGTATAAAATAGATTCAATTATGATATATAAAAATAAAACTACCCTCAATGTTTAAAATCTAAGTATTTTATTGACTATTTTATAATTTATCGAGTATACGACGTATACATAAAAAGAACACATACCATTGTAAAATCAATAAATTCATCTCTCATTCTCTCCACTAAGAATCCAAAAGTTAATGTAACATACTATTATCTACTAATATTTACATAATTAATATTATAATTTATAACTATATTATACGAGTAGTAGTAGAAAACTATCATATAATAATATTATTTTACAAATTACTTAGGTGTATTTGTAAATTACTGACCGACAGTGAATAACACATATTTTGATTTGGTATTCTTAATACTAAAAATGTTTATTTTGGTACTACTTACTACATATAAAAATTTTTCATAAAAAATAGACAAATATATAATAATTGATACTTAGCTATCAATTCAAAGTTCAAACAGCATTTCAATTTAAAATTAAACGTAGTGACTCAAAGTTGTTGCGGAACATGTAATAAGGACATGCTGTATATAAGTTACAAGTAAAGTATTTCAACTTGCAGACATTATAGTAATATACGTACGTTTGTATTTGTTAATATTTTTTTAATTAGGTATTTAACATTTATACTTTTATAAGTAATGGATAACCATTCGCTTACCTCTTGGCTCTTAAACCTATATATAGCTAGAATATGTTCTGTAATCTGTAGAGGTTAAAATAACTCATAACATTATAATATTATTTTTCTAATTTATTGCCTATAAGTACTAATAATATTATAATAGTGTTAGTATAGAAGTCAGAGGTTATAATACTTTTTTTATTATATTATTATTTATTTTATATTAATTAAAACTATAGTTTATAAACCTTTATAACCTCTGATTTCAAGACGTATTTTATTAATATATTTGTGTATAATACAGTCTAAAGAGGAGTGTGTAAACATACAGAATAACAGAATACTTAAAAAGGTATTTGTTAAAATGAAAATTTATTTTATGTACATATCTATACATAGGTATTTACTATTTAGGTAATTTAGGAGACTCTAACTCTATTAGTTCCTATCAAATTTTAATATTTGAAATTGTGTCATTTTACGTGGTACAATGTAATAAGTAATAACACTTAAAAAGTTACAACTCATAAGTAATGAAGTAATTACTATCTACCTATATTAAGTATTATACTATTACTTAAATAGTTATGTATGTTATAAGCAGTATAATATAAGTGTAATAAATTAATAACTATTATTGATTAAATAAAGTCTATTGTGTACTCGAGTCCCGCTGGTTATTTTTCTGTTTAATTATTTTTAAAACTCGGGTAATTTGATGGTTTAATATTAATGAAATTTTTTTTTTACAAATGCATTATCACTATTTACGTAGGATAGGATGTAATATGCTAGAAACCTTCGCGGGAGTGGACTCAATAATTAACTAAAGTTTTATAGGGATCGGATAAGTAATGTATGATTGTATGAATACATAAAGGTTAAAAAGATATATATTCGCTTTTATATAAATAGATTAATTATTGAAATATCAATTGTCATAATTTTTAGCCTTTTAGATAATCATTAATCTTGACAATGTTGTATTTTAGATTCTGAGTGTATTGATTTTACAATGATGTGTGTTTTATTTATATTTGTGTACATGATATAAGTAGAGTTGATAAAATGCTTATCTTTTCACTTTGTGGTTGATTTCGGATAGTTAATTGAATCTAGTTTGTACTTTAAAGAAGTCAAAATTAAAAATTCCAAGTACTTATTTATCTTTATAATCAGGAAAAACAAACAAATTTAATAAAATCCATTGTAGTGATTTACTCAATAATAGTTCTACTCAACATTAAATGTTAGCAGAGCGGTACCTACCCACTTGTCTATATTTATTAATTTTTATGTTAATATATTATAACATCTATTTTATACTCATTATAATATTCTTATCTTTGTCTGTACCCTGTAGTTGTAACAATGTTATTAGCTTATAGTTATTATCATGAACATATTATACATGGTTATTACTCTACACGCAAAGATGGCATAGGTAAATAATTGGTATAAAAAATATAAATCATTTATATTATCCAAGGTGTATTATTTTATAAATACACTTTGATAGGTATTATGTCTATGATTAATGAGCAGACTATTCACAGTTATTTAAAGAAAACGTATATTGTATAATATTTATTAATGTATTATATAATAATATGTATAATATAATACATAACAATGTAGAGAAGACATCTCTAGTCTCTACATCGTGTTATATCATTATGTATAAATTTATCATGTTTCGTAACATCATAAGTGATTACAGTGACAGTGTTGATAACAACGCAATCAGCTGCTGAATTATTATGTGGCGGTAGTGTGGTGGTAATAGTTGTGGAGTTGTGTACTATTGTATAGTGAATATTGTAGAATATTTCGATACTTATTACTTCTATAGTTGTATCACTCGTAACTGAGAACTCGTATGTCAACAATACGTATATACAGTCGGGTCCTTATGGATACATTGTTTTTTAATTTTGATAATTACTTATATTATTAATAAATAATAATCCAATGGTTTTGAGTGTAAGGTGTCCTTTGAATTTTGAGTTCTCACTAAAAATTACTAGCTAATAACTAGAACATTTTAACATTGATTATTGTATGCGTAAATATACCTTATCGAACTATAATATTATAATAATACAACTACAAACATTGAGTCAGATAATACGTCATACATGTACCCGACTATCAACTGATATTTCGTCGGAATCGGATTAATTCGTCGTCAAAGGTCTATCAGTTCGCTTAGTTATCTTTGTTCCGTGATTCTGTTGTTTGCCGTCGCCCTTTTGTTCGCCTAAAAGTTGAAAGTTTTTAACTTTTTTGAATTTATTTTAGAAGTTAGCAAATTTAATTTTTGAAAACTTTTGGAAAAATGGATGTTGAAGACGTTTTAAGTGATGTGGTCACCATGGAAGATTTAAAGGTAAGTCGTTATATTTTTCATCCACTTGTCTTCTCCATTGTATTACAATATCAGTCAACTGTCAAAATATTTCGATTCTTTCACAGTGGACCTCCGTCCGAGTGGACAATGTAAAACAATGGGGATTACAAATTTGGACTGTACATACTGTTAGCTTTTAGATATTATAAATTTATTCCTCGACTCCTTGTATTGTCACAATGAATTTGGTTCCAAATATTATGATACAATTCATAACATTTATCATAGTCTTAAAATGTTTTGAAACTGAAACTTTATTTTTCTATTTTATATTAGTATAAGTTCAAGGTCATAATACTTGATTGTAATAATTGTTGTTTGTTAATATTATATGAAAAATAATTGTTTTCCATTAGGTATAACATTTTTATTGACATTTTAAATATTAAAAATTTTTAGAAATTTGAAAGAGAATATCATAATCAACTCACTACAGGAACTGTTACACAAGAAGCAAAGTTTCATTATGCTTGGTGCTTAGTGAGAAGCAATTATCCAGCTGATATTAGAAAAGGACTCATATTATTAGAACAGTTGATCAAACATGAAGCTAGTGATGAAGATTCTAAACGAAACTACCTTTATTACTTAGCATTAGGAAATTCAAGAATTAAAGTGAGTATTGAATGTGATATTTTGTGTTTTATGAACTCAAAAAAAAAAAAAAAATTAAAAATATAAATATATATTTTAAGGACTTATTTAAAATGTTCCTAAGAGTATGAAATTTATTGCTTAGTATATTTTCATAAGTAATTTCATTATAATTTTAGGTAGTTTAACAATTTATACTTTTTTTTAGGAATATAGTACAGCTTTACAATTTATCAAAGCATTTTTGCATATGCAACCTGAAAATATGCAAGCACAGAACTTGTTGGTCACCATTCAAAAGAAAATGGAATCTGGTATGTTTTGAAAATAATTTAATATGTTTTGATCATTATCATTAATGTCTTGTCTACTCTCTAATTTTTATTTTTTTTATTGGAAAATTTTAGTTTTGGTAAAAAAATTTAAGAAAATATATACTATATACCGTGTGTTCACCAATTTAGGAAACACTGAATCTTTTGGCCGGATTATATTGGAATAAATTAAATTTTTTGCAATCTATTGATATGAAAACATACTCAATACAATTTGCATTTTTTTAATTGGCTAACCGTTTTTAATGCCAAATTTGGATAAACTAAATTTTTTTAAGTCATTTTGATCTATTAACTATGACTCTAAATCCTAAATTGACTTATAAGAATCATTTCGATTTTAATAAATAATACATTTTTACGATTCATTAAAATGAATAAAACCATTTATAATTATTTATTAATTATTATTGAATACTTTTTGAATATTTTTATGAATTTTTTTTTACTCATATTCAATGGTTTAAAATATGTAAAAATATTCAAAAAGTATCCAGTTATAAATAATTATAAATTGTTTTATGCATTTTAATGAATCATAAAAATGTATTAATTATTAAAATTGAAATGATTCTTATAAGTCAATTTAGGTTTTAGAGCCATGGTTAATTAATCAAAATGACTTAAAATAATTTAGTTCATCCGAATTTAGTATCAATAACATTGATAGCCATATAAAAAAATGCAAGTTATATTGAGTATGTTTTCATATCAATAACTTGTAAAAAATTAAATTTATTTCAATATAATCTAGCCAAAAAATTTAGCGTTCCCTAAATTGGTATCGCAAGGTATATGTGATATATATCAATATTTTTTAAACTTTTTCAGATGCACACAAAGGAATGGCAGTGGCTGGAGCTTTAGCATTAGGCCTTAGTGCTGTTGTTGGTATTGGGTTTGCATTGGCAAAAACCTTAAAAAAGTAATCATTCCATTTAGTTAAATCTATTGATTACAATTTTATACCTGTATATATTCCAAACTATTAAATTGATTTAAGCTTAAAATTTATTACTGTTTATAAGCCAAACATAATTCAATATAATATAACAAAATATATCATGTACATATTAATACCCTCATGCATTACATGATTGTATTTAGCAAACATCTTAGATAATAATAGTAATAATAATAATAAAAATATGCAAAAATAAAAAACCAGTTACATATTATGCTCTAATTGTATTAAAGACATGCACAATGATAATTGTTTTTAAAATACATTTTTACATTAAAATAAAAATCATATTATTTGTTTATAAAAACATTATTACCTTTTAGCTTTATTATGTTGATACTATGAATATTAATGTATTGATGCATATTTACTATTTAGTTATTAATTATTTCTATAATATAACTGTAAATTGTGATTTATAACTCAATTCAAAATAATTTAAAGTTGTGAAAATAAGTAATAATATGCTTGGTAAATGTTAATTATTATTTGTTATTTATCTAAGAATAGTTTGGAGTACAAAACATTTATTTTTTTACATACAGCGTATGTAAACATATAAATATATTATAGTGTGATATGTGTGTATTTTACACAATATCTAAATAGTTCAAAATCTAATTTTTGATGTTTGTTTTACAAGGATGATAATGAATTTTTGTTATAATAAGTTAAATTAAATTATATAAGAATATTTACATTTACAATTTTATCATCTGAACTGTTTTACTTTTATGAGTTTTAAAATTTAGCTAAGGTATGAAAACTTAATAAAGGCGTATAATAATATTATCTATGGTTTTTGATTTTTGATTTGTATATTAAAAGTGGAAAGTGTGGTTTCTACATAATTTAGAAGCTAGAGCTCATAAAATGATGTCCAGTTACAAGCGTGAAGCATCAAACGCGCCAACTAACAGTATCTTTTATAGGTACTAAACAATAAACAGTTATATTTTATATACAATTATACAAAAATAATTATTACAATTACATACGCTATAGAGATTCATTACTCATGAGATTATGGCATATTATATGACTGGTAGATTACCTAGGTAATAGGTAAAGGTAATAAATTAGATATGTTTTTTGTTTGTATATATTTATTAATTTTGAATTATAATTAACAAAAGATATGAATATTATTAATAATATTTAAGTTGTTGTTTATTTATAGTATTTATAAAAAAATAAAAATACTGGTCTGTCAGAACAGATTTTTAATGAAATAAGCTATTTAGACTCAAATTGTATTTGAATATTTATTTATTCTATTTATATGTTAATATTTTCTTAATTATTGAAAGGACTACTGAATAAAATATATTCATTTACACTAGTATACGAGTATTTAGTATTTATTTAAAGTTTATTGACATAATTAGATATGATACATTATATATACATCATTAAGACATTAATTTTAATATTTGAAAATGTCCTATTGTACTAATAATCTTTAAAACCCGATTGTTCCCACTATATGCTTCTCTAGACCTGAACAGGGTACCTACATATTCAAGCTGAATCCTGTAAAGGTTTTGACTATAGCCTATAAATTATTACATTTAATTAAAAAATGTGCTGGTAATGTGGAATTTATTATACAATTTTGATATGAACGAAATGGTAAAAATATCAATTTACTATTTAACTTCATGAACTACCTACATGAAGTTCCTATACTGTTATACACAAGGCCGTAACTAAAAAAAATTTCGAGGGGGTCCAACATTTTTGTAAATATAAATGCTAAAAATGTATAGCCTTGGTTATATAGTTATACACGTTTACCGATCAACGCCCAACGGTCATTCCGTATGGAAAATTACATATTTCCGTACATTTGGTTGCCTATCTAAAACAATAGATTAGTCTGTGATCAACAATAAGTGAGATATTAGGTTATTTCTTAGTGTCATCGTGGTGATTAACAATCTTTAATATTATTATTATAATCATGGTTTACGTATGCATATTGACCATATTGTTATATAGTTTAACATATATCTTAAACCATGATTATAATTTATAATCGATTAATCAAGGCGGATTATTCAGTGACGCAAATCCCCGATTGTAAGGGTGGGAGGCACCTGCTCCCCAAAATAATTTTATGGTGACTTACTTATATGTACCAGGTACATTGTACTTAATGTACCTGTTGTGATAATCTTTTTTTGGACTAACTATATGTCTATTTGTATCTGAGATTGTACCAAGAAAAACAAATATTTTAAATTATTTGTCAATGATAGTGGATGGGTGGTGGTCGGCTGGTAAATTTCTTATTTTACATAATACCGTAAAAAAAATAATCTTTATCGCCACTGATAATTTCGCAGGAAGGTTATACTAGGGCTAGGGACTTCTAGGAGTTTGAATGTTTTTCAATAATCATTAAAAACATACCTAAGTAAAATATTAATTTATTTCATAGTAAATATCAATACGAGAGTGTATATTTAAAATGTATAGGTGAATGTTTTGCATAATTGACCATTTTTCATTTATAAGTGCATGTTTGACAAATATGTATGTAAAGGTGTAAGTTTTATAATTTGTTAAAGAAAAACTTAATTGTAAATAGATTTTTTGGACCTGATATAGTGAGATATTATAGTATGATGGTTTTATTTATATAAAATAAATATTTTAAAATTAGTTTTTGTTTTTTTCTCACCGATCACTTGCATAATTATTTATCGGTACACCGCAAGCGTGATTCAATGAAAATAAATAAAAATAAACTATTTATAATTTTGAAAATTTTGCAAATATTATCTAAATATTAAAATAAAAAGATTTTATCCAATACTATGATTTTATTTTAAATGTATATTTTAATAGCAATTTAGTGGTATTTTAGGGCATAAATACATGCATATTTTAAAGTTTTTTTAAGACACGAAGTCCTTAGCCCAAGTTATAACGTATACTTGCCTAAATATCGAGCGAATAGAACAATATTTTGGTAGACTTTTTGTCTGTCATATCAAAATTACACAATATAATATTGCTCGTTATTAACCACACGCGCAGACGACAGAGGACTGCGAATGTTCACTGTAAACGTATGTTTACATTTATCTAGCTATATATATGTCCACAAAAGTCTATAATCTATATCCACATTCCGCACCCGTCCTGAATTCCAGATGTATGGACATCGCACGATCGCGTTCTGTAGAAGACGTCTTCTGTATATTATATACATTGTGACAAACACGACAGTCACCTGCTGTATCGATAAAATATTATACTGATAGGTAACAGACTAATAACAGCTAAACAGCTGTATGCAGTTATCGAATTTAAAAAATACAAGAGATGGTGCTGTGCGAGACTTGAAACAAATTAGCGAGTTACAACAGAAAGCTATACATAGGTATTTTATAACAGTCGATTTACAAACTGTATATGCTTGTACAATGTACATACAATATATCTATTCCGACTATACATATTTGGTTTGTACGTTTTATTACCTTATTTTGTGTCGTAGTTGGTACACTCGGAAAAAATATTTACCGACAACGACAGCATAATGCATCGCATCAAAGATTTACAAGATTTATATTTTCATCTAAATTTCCTAACAAGTTACGACTTCTATACTCGTACACTGCAATGTGATTCTGCACAGGTATAAAATACTAAAATTACATTATTATTATTATTATTTATATTATGTCCATGTGTTTTCTAATGATTTATATACTCGTATTCATACCTTTATCTTGTTGTCGTGATGTATAGCCGTATAAGTACCTCTAACTTTCGGTTGTGTCAGCTACCTACCGACAGGCCGACGGCTCGCTTAGTTTAGTGTCAACGACGAACGAACTGTCGAATATACTGTAATTGTCGCCTTCATCATCAGTTTCAGCACCGAGACAGTTGTATTACTGGTTCCGATGGTTTTTGTTCCGTTCAGTTCTGCTGCATCGTCGAACACTGCAGCAATTTTTGTGCGGGACAAATTCGGTGTGGTTAGGTTTGTATAATTGTAAACTTGCCATACACAGTTTTAGAAATACGTGTGACACTGATGCAATGAAACCAGTATAGGTAAAACAAAATCTGTAAATAGAAAATTTGTGTTAAAAAATACAAAAAAAATAAAATAAGCAGCAATAATATATATATGTTCAAAATTTAAAATATGCAAAATAAATGTTACTTATGTAAGTACCTATATACATACTAACACTATAATTATTATGAATAAATAAATAAATAAATATGTGTTTAGATTATGTATCTGTCAAAAAAGTGTTAACCTTTTTTACAAAAAAAAGAAGAAATAAACACACATAAATGTATTAAATTCATTCATCAGCTGACAAATACATGGTGAATATATATTATAATTTAACGTTTATTGATTATAATATTTTGTATACACCTTTGGCATAACCGCTTTTATAAAGTCATATTGTTTAATTAATAAATTATTAAATTAACTATAGTAGTTAACATTTTTATTTATTTAATAAATTTTTGTATAGTTTAATATGTTATGTTCAGTTTTCAGTAATCAAGAATCATTGTAGAAATAATTTTATGTAAAATAATTGATGACGTTTTAGGGAATATACTTTTGAGTTGTTGACAGACAAAAAATAAAATAATAATTGGTTGTTTACTGTTGTAACTACTTGACACCCATATAGGTAGTTGATGGTTGAATTCGTGTAGGTATATCATACATTTATGACAACCCATTACCCATAGGTTGAACAAAGATTTAGTAATTACTGTCGCTAAAAGTCCTAGAAAATCCAAGTTTTGAATAGGCTAGTTAAGAGGACGTTATACCTGCATTTTGTATGTGTTGTTTTTGTCTTACTAATGTACAGCATAGAAAATTTGCGTCCAGCAGAACACATTTTATGATGTTAGCTTTAATATTAGAGTCAATTTACCTATCATCAAACTTTAAGGTGAGAATATTATCTAGGACATGTCATATGCAATATGCTTTTATCGATATTATCATTTTAAAGTGAGTTATGCATGAATATTTTTAATTTGCATGTTGTATATTGCTATAACTCACTTTAAAATGATAATATCAATAAAAGCATATATGATATGTCCTAGATAATGTTCTCACCTTAAAGTTTGATAATATGTAAATTGACTCTAGTATCAAAGGCTAAAGCTAACATAAAATGTGTCCGCTGGACGCAAATTTGCTATGATGTACATGTCAGAAACAACACATGCGGGTATAACGTCCTCTAAGGACCCCTTCCTTGTTTGTCCCCCTGACTGGAAAGGTATTATCATAAAAAAAAAATAAGACTCAAAAATTAAATATAAACAATAAAATAACTGATAAGCAGGTACATATTTTTTATTCTGACAGTAAGCACATTTAATACTTAATAATCAATTTTTTCCCTCAAAGCCGGGACACCTGTAAATTTTAATAGGAATAACAAATTTTTTTTAAAACTTTTGTGTAAATTTACATCACTATAATAATTAATAACTGCAATAAAATATCGAATAGAATAAAATAAATTATTTTAAATTAGTGAAATAATGTTTATTAATAATCAAAAAGGTATAAATATAAAAACGTATACGACGTTTACACGTATCAGTATTGTTTCATATTGCGATAATAAAATATATGTTCTTTTTTTGATATAATGCAAATAATGCAATGCAGATAACCATTTTTTTTAAAGCGGAACATTTTTGCGTTTTTTGGAGATAGTGGAACTTTTAACTCTTAAGTGGGACGTATGGTCACCGTAGCCGCCTGTGTTGTTGAAGAGAATACTTTTAAAATATCATTATCATTAATCTTATTCTCTTTGTATGTTTAGTATAGCTAGATAATGCATGATAATGCTGAATTTATTTTGTGGCATGGTTGACTTTCTTTTTATACATTTTATTAAAATGTTTATAAAACGGTTTTAATTCTCATATAAGAAAAAGAACTTACTAATCAATAATCATATTTCATGTTGTCGTGCTTCGCTACGATAGATTTTGAGATAACTAGAATAACCTATAGGCTATAAACATAGCTCGTAAGTGTATCCAAAAAATAAGTTTATTATATTGCCTATATACAGGGTGATTATTTTATCAAACAACACTCATCATTACAAAATCTATTAAAGTTTTATAAATATTATTTTTACATAACATCCAGCTGAAGTAAAACGAACATTGTTTTAAACAAAATTATTTTTTAATATTTTTATGGTCATATTTTTTTTAAGTATTTACTTTTTTGAATGACAACATATACATTATTTAATTACTCATTTCGAAGCAGAATATTTTTCAAAGTATTTCAATACATAAAAATCAAAATTCAAACGAACAGTCTTTTAGTTATAACTTTATAAGTATTTTAAAGTATGGCGAGTGGAGTAGAATGGTACGGGGATAAACTCGCGAAATATTATTACTATATACCCACCTAATAAGCTCTAAATACTTATAAAACATAAACTACTCGTCGGAATTTCAATTTTTATGTATCGAAATACTCTGAACAATACTCTACTTCGAAATACCTAATTATGTTGTCACCAAATATGTAAAAAATAATTTTTTTTTTAAATGTCGTTTTAGTTTGACTGGAAATTATGAAAGAAAAATATTTTCAAAAATGCTAATAAATTTTGAAATAATTAGTATTATTTAATAAAAGGATCACTTATTAGTTATTTGTATACTAATTAAACAAATTGGATGCACAAAAAAGGTGTTTTTTTTTTTTGTAAATATTTGGTTGAAATGCCAATGAGGAGGGAATAAAAAGTGTATTGGGATTTAAGTCTTCCTAGCACCAGTAAGATTGATGTGACTACTTATTGTTGTACACGATCGACCATTACTACTTCTTTTCCAAATTATATAATATGTATATGACATTATATTATTTATGCTTGTATAGCCGTATACATGTATTAATGAAGGTATATAGGCATATAGCCCTAATAAATTAATAATATTGAACATCATACAATGTTTTACGTCTCGCGTAGATCATTAATTCATCACATCGATCTCAACGCTAGTCACCAGTGGCAGATGAATGATGATATAATACGGATACCTTACGTGCTTATACATAAAACCATTATAAGTTATAATCGTTTGGTATTTATATTTTATATAAGGTATCTAGTATCTATGTATTATTTGAACATAGAATATTTATAATGTATACCTATACTGTCGGATATATTATTGTGTCGAGTAAAACTGTAAAAGTGCTTTTAAATTAATATTATGTAATCGGGAGGTTTCTTCGTCACGACGCGCGTATCAAAATATATATACAGGTAAATATAGGCATCTATACACGACTATTATACAAGTCTGTGTTCTTATTATTACGTTTGTACGTGCAATGTAATATCACTATAACTTGCATAATACGATTATCGCATTAATTGTCATGCCTTTATTGTTTGTGTCCATACAATAATAACGTGAACCTGTTTAATAATAGTAATAGTAATAAAAAATAAAACCACCCATACCTATATCGTACTTATACTTAATTAATATAATTGATCATATGCTCGCATCGAACAAGTTGTTAGGACAGATATGATAATCAATGACACACGACGGAACAGAACAGAACAATGTAAGTAGGTAGGTTTAACCTATAGGTATAATGTATATATATATATATATATATATTATGCATTATACCTAAATACCATATTATACGTCGTATATACTGCAGCAGGACGTCTTGCACTATTATTACCGTGTATATTATGTCCTCGTAAATACTCACTCACCTACTATGCATTATAACCTACTCGTCTACACTTGCCACCTGGTCCTGCAGGATAAACGTTAAGACTTAAATAAGTAATAATACTACATTCGAATACTTACTTAATATGGAACTAAATGATTAAAATAAAAATAGGTATATTTCAGTATATTAGGTCTATGTATTATATTTATGTAGTAGGTCACATAATTTATTTGTTACCTAGTTCAGAAAAGAAAAACAAACAAATACTGTTGGTTTGAAACGTAGTAATGATTTTTTAATAAAATATCTCGATTTGGACAAACATCACTCTACGAGAGACCTTTCTGTATTCATAATTTATCATAGTTTAAGTGTAAGTAGTGTAACAGCAAAAAAAAAAATTAAATATATATATAGTATTATATAGTTATTTTATAAGGGAAAAAATGCGGTATGGACGGCATGGTAAATAATAAATATTATTATCATACAAAAATATTAATGCATTTACTATTTACTGTGTAGTGTGTATACGACATGTATAGTATCGTGATCCCTAACATTTTTTTTCACAATTAAATGGGTGGGTCCGGAAACTGCAATAGACCATTAATTACATAGCAAGCATGGCTGATGTTATTATATATTGCAGTGAGGCAACCGTATATGTACCTATACGTGTATTTCTGACCCACCAAGTACTATATATTTGTGTGATTTACACCTATATAAGCTGAATAGTAACAAGATTATTTTTAAACCAATAGTTATTTTTTTAAATATGAAATGCTTTTTGAATTGTTTTTATCTGCGATGGTTCAACATTTTGCAGATTTATGCCTAAACATTTCAGGTGACACAAATTTGTCGTATCTCGTCATTATAGTGATACCTACAAGTACTATAACAAACTGTATGTATATGAAGAAGCAACGTAGACGATAACAATTTCAAAACATTCAAAAGTCTGTAAAATAAAAAGTACATAAATAAAGGTATATAAAATAGTATATATAGTTACATTGGTGATAGGCATAATATGCTTATATTGCGTAAGCTTATGATTATATGCAGTTATAACATTATTATAATAACTATGCTTATTACTATCATAATATATTGTGAACCAATACTTGGTATCTAAGTGTCCATAAATTCACCTATATCTACTCAAATTGTTACATTATAAATTTGTAATAATATTTGCGATTTACAATTTTGTACGTTAGTTTAAAACTTTAAAATGGTGGCGTAGCATAATCTGTATATAATATATACTATACGTCTATACATTATAACTTTCAACATGTAAATCACAGTACCCTTGTTGGACATCTTATTCTATATTATAATAATTCAAACAACAAATCATAAACGTGTATATATCGTATAGATGAGCGTGAGAATTATAGCAATACACGGAGTTTGTCCATATTTAGTGGGTACTGGGTATTTACATAATTTATAATAACAGACTGAATTTATTAAGATTAAGTCTCAGTTTGTGGCAGCTGCATGATTCATATTGACTGGTGCTAAAATTAGTGTTTTTTCGTGTTTAAATAATTAATTTCTTAAAAAGTAACTAAAACGACCGTGGTTTCAACTAGGTAATCAACAAAACAAAAACCAAATCAAACAAACGTTTGTATAGTTATTTTATTATTATTATAATTTATAATATACCATTAGAGTTTAATTATAATGTTTATTATGTATTTATTATCATTATTAGCATCGTATTCATCATTATTTATACTTATAATTTTGATAATTTAATAATAATATAGGTACCGAGTGATTATTTTATCAAACATACTAAATATTTCTATTGATGTTTTTATAAAAATATTTTTCTTACATAACTTCCAAAATTTTAATCGATTGAAATAAAACAATATTAACATTGTTTTAAAACATATAAGTTTTAAATTTATAAATACCTAGATAGTAATATGTTGATATTTCAAAAACAAATTTAGAGGGCTCTTTTCCAATTAAATATTGAATTACCTAGTAATTTCAAATTCGACCTAAAATATTTTAGTCTTTGCATGCCTATGAATCTATAATACATGTATAAAATATAGTTTTAGTGTAAATGATGGATCTTAAAAGCGTTAGTGTTTATATAGTGTCTAATATTCAAAGTTCCTTTATGTGCCATACCATAATATCGATGATATTAAATTATGTTCAATTGAATGTAACCAATGTAGATATTTATCTTTGAAATGTACAAAATGTGTACTTTATAGTTTATACCCCACTGAATGTACATAATTTAATTATTTTATAGGCACGCTGTTTAGGGTAAATACTCATGATATATTAAATTTACTTAATAAGTTAAAAACGTCCGAGTACACCTGTTCATCTACCTATAAAGTTAAAGCCACTAAATTATAAATTGGTCCGTCTTAGTCACGACTATCACGAATAAATGGGGTACATTTGTGGTTATGGGGTTTTCTACAAGTAATTTGAATAGAAGTAGAATGTTGCAACAGTTAATTTTTCAGTAGTTGTATCGCTTATAAATAATACAAATAAGACCAAATTATAATTATTATTACTTTTTTTTATTGTAGCATTGAATAATTGCTTATTAAGTAAATAATAAAATAATTTCTAAAAAGTAATTTTAATTGCCAACGTATAATAATAATTACGTATTATTTACGAGTTATCATAAATAATAAATATTTTTTTTATTTCATTTTAACGGAAACATATAATTATATGATAAGTAGTTCGTTTCATAAATATCGTCATAGGTAGACATAAATTACTATGGTTACAATGCTGTTTTTATGATATATATCAGGGATTTAATAGTTAGGCAACTTATTTTACATAATTTAACCGATGCAACGGTGCATCTACATTATGAATTCTAAACATGATAATCAGTATGTGAGCTGCGTCCGTGTATATAAAATGTTTAAAAGGTTACAGTTTATTTGTTTTACTGTGTGTCTTTTTAGCAAACCTACGTTTATTTGCGTTCCTAAAATATCATGCAGATTTGAGATTCCCTATACCCGAAATAATAAGTCAAAACATATTAACTTTATTAAAACTTACATTCATCGATGTACATACTTAGGTTAGGTTAATATTATGTTCAATAATCGGTCGATAATAAAAACTTAGACGTAAATATTTGAACTGCATTTCTTTAATAAATAATAAATTCAATAATATTATTATATTGTATACTTCCGATGTATCTTTGCGTAGTCAATGCACGGTATTTTCTTTTAGATAATATTTTAGTATATATTGGGTAGATAATATATGTTTTGGTAAATTTTAGACTTCCAATTAAAATTTATAACCAAGGCTTATATACAGTTAAAATAATTCTCAGACGTCTAATAATGGAATGTTTTTTGTCTATCGGAGGATCATATTGTGGTATTACGAGTATATCGTCTACTTATTAAGTCCACTCGGCTTGAAGGTCCGATCAATTTTCATGATTATTTCATCCGCAAATAAGCAGCTATAGATTGTAGTGGTATACTTACAGGTAGATGTATTAATTAATGGATAAAGGGTAATAAACCTCTAACCGTGTATTATACTAGCATAATTCACTTATCTAAATTATACTCACAAAATTTTCTATAATTATAGCTATTAGTTGATAAATGTTGAACTTAATAAATGTTCCAATATGCAGCAATTTTAAGTTTTAACGCAGAACAAAATAATTTGAAAAGAAAATCAAATATAGAATATTGTAATATATAATACATATTTGATATTACATATTTTAAAACTTTAAACAGCAGTGATGTATTTCTAACAGTATTGTATATATTTAACGTTTGATTTATTATAATAATTAATTTTTTATAGGTCAGTGGAGTATTTGAGGACTAACTAAGACAGAAGAGGGGTGATTACATTTTGACAGTAACATTAATTTTTTATTTTATTTTTTAATGCCAATTTGATAATTGTTTTATTACAGATATAATAATAAAAAAAATCAAGAATCTAGATTCAGATTCACCCAACGTTCCTATTTTAGTACACTACTTTTATTATTATCAAAAGACTGGTGTCACGTTATTTCATCGCGGCTAAATGCATTGTGCGTCAATTCACCGTGGTCATTTTATCGCAACGTCAATTCATTGCGTTATAAATAAGTCGCGTGTCAATTTATCGCGTGTTATCGTTTTTATGATTTATGAACTCTGTTAACATCTTATTGCCAAATAAAAAAGAAAACACCTATAAACGTATGTTTCAAGCACTAAAAACAATTGTGTCTGATCTAAGTCTTAAGACAATTATGATCGACTTTGAAAAAGGTGAAATGAATGCAATAAGTTTTGAATTTCCTGAAGCAAAACTGAAAGGTTGTTTCTTTCATTTGTCACAATATATTTGGCGACAAATTCAAGCTGTAGGCCTCAAAAAAAAATATATATATATATAAATGACGTAACTTTTGCGCTACAGGTTCGTAATTTACCAAGCTTAGCTTATGTACCAGAAAATAAGGTTATTGAGTCTTATGAAAAATTGTTGGATACCGATATCAAATACTTATTGAAAATGATGAACTACTATCGGCAGTTCTTAATTATTTTGACGATATTTGGATAGAACGTACTGACAGGCGACAAAAAAGGCGATCGCCTACTTTTAAAATTTCGGTTTGGAACTGCTATTCGTTGGTTTCTGAAGATTTACCAAGAACAAATAATGCTGTTGAAGGATGACACAATTGTTTTACATCGGTTTTAAATCAATGTCATCCAAGTATATGAAAATTGATATTAGCATTGAAAAAGAGGAAAACACGAATAAAAAAAAAAATCGAACAATATATAGCTGGAGAATGTCCACCAGCAAAAAAAAAGTATCAACGTCTGAAGAAAATATGCTATGATTTTGAAAATAGACTTATCATCGACTATTTACAAGGAATAACTCAAAATTTTCTATTGCAATTGTAAATTTTGTACATTGACGTGCGATAAATTGCGACCACGATAAATTGACGTGCGATGAATTTACCGCGATCATTTGACGCGCGATGAATTTAGCCACGATGAATTGACGTATATCCCAAAATCTTAATAGATCGTAAAAAACAAATAATAATTATTTTCTTACTATTTATACAAAAGTATTAAATATAATTATTATGTAGGTAGATAATGTCGTTGGTTATAAATACAAAATATGTAAGTTGTGTATTTTATAATCAATGTTATTAAAATAATATGATAAATGATAATAATAGATGTTATAAACCTTAAACTATGCCCCTGAATTGCCTACTTAATGCGCCGTCATTAATAAATATTTTCATGTGGATAATATCGATGCATACAGAGATTGAATGCAATTTATATCATAATTCATAAGTATAATACAAAAAAAAATCTTAAAAACTCAATAAATAGCGTTTTTTTATTATCTGAAGAAAAGTTTATTTATAATCTGTAATATTATTATATACAATAAGTAAATTTGGTAGCTTTAAGATAACAATATTATAAAATAACGCGAGGAGGGAGGCTGGTTACTGGAAACCTTCTGACTTGAAGGAAAAGGAGTTTAGTTTAGTTAATTAATACAAGTTAGAGTTAGAGTGAGCTCAACACCAATGTCTTTTTAGTCGATTGGGGTTATTTGGGATGGATTCACTGGCTAAATTAGATACTAGTGTATTTGTATGGTTGATTTATTCGGTGTTGAATTTGTTGTTGTTGTTTTTAGCTTTGGTAGAAACCGTTCCAACTTTTAGGTCTTTATGTAATGAAACTTTGAGACGTACCATGACGTAGAGGTGATTTTGCGAAGAGAAGGATTGCGTGGTACATATTTGGTAAGGATTGGCACATCCCCATATTTGAATGCCATAGGCTCAGATGGGTTTTATCATTGATTTAGATATTAATAGGTTGTTTTTGATTGAGAACTTGGACTTTAGAAAGGAACGTAATTGATAAAGTTATTGTTTAGAACATTTATTTTAGTTTTTAGGAGTGGACCCCAAGTTAGATGATTCTCTAAGATTTTTTAAAAAAAAGTACCTTTTCGGCCTGACTTTATTGGAATAAATCGATTATTTTTTTACAAACTAGTGATATATAAATACATATTTTCAGATAAATTTCAAATTTTCAACCCTCTTGGTTCGTGCATGCGCAATGCAGCTAGTCTTTTTTAAATGGCTACCGATGTTTTCAATACAAAATTCGGATAAACTAAATTTTTTAAGTTATTTTTATCTATTAGCTATGACTTTAAAATCTAAATTGACTTAATAAGAGCCATTTCAATTTTAATAAATATTATATTTTTACTATTTATTAAAATGCATAAAACCATTTATAATTATTTGTGATTGGTTACTTTTTGAATATTTTTACGTATTTTATGATACCATTCAACACATGTAAGAAAAATACGGATAACTATTCAAAAAGTATCCAGTAAAAAATAATTATAAATCGTTTTATGTATTTTAATAAATCGTAAAAATGTATTAATTACTAAAATTGAAAACGGTTCTTGTAAGTCAATTTAGGTTTTAGAGTCATGGTTAATAGATTAAAATTACTCAAAAAAATTTAGTATATCCAAATTTGGTATGGAAGAAATCAGTAGCCATTTAAAAAAATACAAATTGAATTGAGCATGTGCATACCGAGAAGGTTAAACATTTGCAGTTTATCTGAAAATGTGTATTTATATACCATTAGCTTGTAAAAATATTCAATTTATTCCAATTATATAATGCGTCCGAAAAATTCAGTGTTCCATAAGCTGGTGAACACATGGTATAATTTGTATGATATCTACATTACAAGTTTTTTTGTAGGTTTATTTTTCAATGTAAAATTATTTAAAAAATACTTTTATCACTTTGCTCAGAATCTTAAAGAATAAAGATAGTCACTCATGAATATAGAAAATTTTTTTTTACAATTTTAATTGTAAATTAATTTGTTTATCATGTCTTATGTCTATGGCCTGAATAAAACTAAAACGGGTGTAATGGATTTATTTAAGGAAATTACGATTATATGATATAACTTTTTACTATATGAGTATAAGAATCTACTATACTTACTTACTTAGTTATAGGTAGTCAGAATTATACCGGAGTATGATATAAATTCGATTTATGAAGTCTAGATTATAAGTAAGCAAACATTTTTGCATGATTTGCATTTTTGAGTATGTAAATGCATATATGAATCATTTCTAGATTTAGTGGCATATTCATAATATTTTAAATATAATATTTATTACTGTGACTCATATAAAACAATTAAAAAAATTATAGAAATATTTGATCCCGATGACGCTTTGTCTATAAAAACAGATCAAGAAGTTATGGGTGAACGTAGAATTGAAGCCAATTTAGCTTTTATTATATATAGCCTATATAGTTATAGGCTTTAAAGTTATTGATTTCTAAAAAAAAATAACTTATCAATTTATCACATTTTAAATAAAATCAATAAAAAAATTGTCTAACATAATTAAATAACTATAATAACTTACTGTGTTAAGTGGTCCACCAAAATTTTACTATATTGACTTACAGACAATTTCATTGGTGAAATGACAAGTCGGTTTAAAAAATAATTAATTGTATTGTATTGTAATTGTATAATAATCGTATTCATAATAATATTTACTCTTTTTATTGATTTGAAGGGTTTTATAGCTTATGATTATAACACTGTCAATGGTATTTAAATTATTCATATTTTACAAAGATAATTAAATTATTACTTTAGGATTAAATTACAAAAACTATTTCGGTTAATAATTATTTAAATAATAATATATAAATCATAATAATGGTTCAATCTTAAAATATAAGTCGTCAAATACTTTATTTTGAAGTATCATACATACGCATGAATTAATAATCTACGTAGTTATTAACTATTGGGGTAGTAAGTTGATTTTTGTTGGTTTTATTAATTATGAGTATACCTAATATTGAATACCATTTAGACAAATTCGAACTCAGTATTATTAACGTGTATATTATCTTAAATTCATACATCTATGAATAAAATAATTAATGATTAATATGCTTATTTTATGAATACAAAATATAAAAACTGCTTAATAATACATTATTGCAACTTAAAATATTTATATAACTTTATTTAATAGAGTTTATATTAATATACATATATATATATTGTATAAACCTTATATATATAATAAATATTATACATATAAAATATGACTATTGATATTATAGAGTGATCTACCAGGCATTATGTTTACTTCTTTTATCTTCTTCAACTATGCAGTAATTTAAAATTTGATTTTTAGAATTTTTAAACATACATAAATATTATTTTTGTTATCAAATTTTTTAAGATATTTTTGAACTTGAGTGCCTCCTTTTCTGTAGGTTTGAAAGATGGGAGGTTCATAGTTATTTAAAAATGTTATAAATTTATAGCAATTTATAAACATTTATAATTTTTAAAAATGGTCCCACTCCCAAGTACCTATTGTAAATATTAGACACAATATCGCACTATTATCTATTATCATTTGTATAAGTATTTTAATAACTGAAACTATTTACTCGTTCAAATTTTGATTTATGTAGCTATACGAACATTAAAAAAAATAAATAAATAATTTTCCATTAAATAATTCCTAATAAAAAAGGGGTTCATATTTAAAAAATATGACTTTGTATCGCCATATATTTCTTAAATAGTTAACAGTAAACATAGTAAACAATCTGAGCATTTGAAAATGATTCTTATACGTCTACTTAAAAATTTCAAAAAAACAGAATTTGAGCACCAGAAAAAATGGGGTTAGTATGCTTGGTGAATCATCTTACGTTATATTATACAAAAACTTAAAATTGAAATATTATTTTAAGATTGCATTAATCATTATAGATTTTAATATTTCAAAACTTATGAAAAACTTTAAATTTGAAAGTCATTAATCTTAATATAATTGCTCAACTATGTATATAAAATCATAATACAAGCTAGTGCACCGAATGCCAAGTTTTTTGTGTATAGTTGTATTTATGTTTCATAAATCTTTATTCTGTTGAAAATAAGTTTAAATAAATACACAATTTATTAAGGAGGCATATTTCATAAAAAAGTATTAATAGATATTGTTGGGTATCATAAGACCATAATCTCCATATAGTATTTCCATACTGCGATAATTAATATTAAATTGCATATATTATAAGATTTCATTTTATATAAATCTTTAACTCAATTGTTTCAATTATTACAGTATTACTATTAAGTATTTACCACCTCTTAATATAGAGGTAAATTAAAGTTTATTATGAAATTAATGCTAATACAATAAGAAATAAGATTTGAATGTATGATTTAATTACATAATTAGGTACCAGGCAATAGCTTCTTTAATTGAAGATAAAATATTAAAACAAATTTGAAATATATACTTTTACATCACGTATCTGAATATTATTATTTTTTTCTTTGTGGGGAGGTCGCGGATAAACAATTTTTAATAGGTTCTTAGCTTACTACCTTAGTCTCTACCTTATGTAAATACATAATTCATATAATTTATAAACATATATTTTAGACGAAAAATTATATTATAAATGTTATCATATAATCAGGCATACATATAAATTATAAGTATACTAGTCTATATAGGTGGTAATGCATAACTTAAATATAAGTATATTAAAAATTAATTAATTTGTTATACCTATTTAAATTCTCCATTTATATTGTTGTTTTAGTGATTAAAATTGCGTTAAGTAAAATATAGGTACTATTACATATTTAAAGTAATCTCAAATCTCTAATATTTATTTTTACATAAATTAAATTTTTTTAATGGTAGGTAGTATTTATTTAAGATTTGGCGACTAGCATTTAGTACATAAGTTGTCGTTTTAGATGTTTGGTATAAATAATGCAATTTTAGTTAATATGAAATAGTTATAATTTAAATGAACGTTTGTGTTATTATTGTGATTATTTTTTTATTTATTTAGACTTCGACCATACATGGCCATACATACCTTAAAAAAATTACATTGTTAATTTTGATGACGGTTGTTTCATAAAAAAATTAAGAAATTCGACGTTTTACAATATTGACATTAATGCAATAATGCAATATCATAATATTAGGGGTTTTAAATTATATAGGAAACATGCCACAATCAACAGACTCACACACACATATATATTATATATATAGGTGCCCTTTTTTTATTGTTAAATATAATATGTTCGTTAAAGATTTATGGTTAAAAAAAATAAGTCTTAAAAAAAAATCAAAACAAACAGGCGTATAGCTCGATAAAAAAATAAAAAAAAATAAATGTTAACTAATGTTAAATGATTTGAAAACATAACTGTACATAAAATGATTTTACTGCGGATGCTGGCGAGATGTTCACACTAACGAGGTGAAGAAAACCATTTGCTACCGCCGCCGTCAGATACGTACATCGTAGTCGTTCCGCGCTATACATATAATAATAATATATATATATATATATATAAATTATACACGGCGTGACTTAAACTTCGGTATAACGAGAAGAAATGGAAAAGTAAAAAAAAAAAAAAAAAAAAAAAATACAATCCTCGAAATAATAATGATTCTTACGAAAAAGACAAATGAGCGACTAAGAGTGAACAATTTTTACACTTCTCCGCGTGTGTATACAACGGCGAGGATTCAGTATGCCTGTATAGCCTGTAGGTAATAATAATACGCGCGTAATAATAATAATGGCATCCGCTCGTCACGTTTTCCGCCGGGCCAATGAAATCAATACATCAATAGCAGTGGGTATGATCACCCGAATTATTTCACTCCCACCGCCGCGGTCCGATATCATACGAATAATATATAGGCACTATGTACGCACCTACTATACACATAGGTATATAGGTACACACATTATACTCTCCGACACCGTCCTCCGGACAAAGAATGCGAAGAAACAATACGTTATTATGATTATTATTATTATTATTATTATTATTCACGCGCGTATGGGGCGAGACGAAAGGGTTAAATCACGCTCGCATATTATAGGCGTATGACTCGTTTATACTGCTGTTATGTTGGATGTGTTTATACTAATTCTGTCAATCAAGGACGACGACGTGTCCGGAGAGACAAAGGAATAATATAATATATATTATTATTATTATTATGCGCACTGCCTATGTATATATATATATATATATAGAAACCAAACACTATATAATAATAATATTATTATTATTATTATGTGTACACAGGTACAAGTACAAATGCTTACCTTTTTACGTTTTTCTATTTTTTTGTTTCCAAGGCGCATTGTACCGACGTTGTTTTGTCAGCATCGAAATTGCAGTCCCCGGTTCCTAGATTTCGTGTACAGAAGCCATGCAATACATATAGGTACCCAGTGTTTGAGTATTATTATTTGTTCGGCCGACAATGTCAAAGAAAACGTTTAAGAGCGCAGAGAGGATGTAATTGTGCTGTTCTGTTGCGTACATTATTATTTTGTGTTTCTGTAATACAACCACGCGCATTGTACTAATGTCTAATGCTATTCTGTATGCCGCGGCAGTGCCGGTTCCTATATTATAGGTATTATCCGGTTTAAATATATTGTAGTGTAGTAAATAGAATATATTATTGTGATATCATTTTTAAATGCTTTTATTGTAACCAGTACCATTTTTTTGAATTTTTGTTAATTTTTGTTTTTACGAAATAACATTATTAACGAATTCGAGTTTTGTGTTGTATACATTTTCCTGCTCGAAAAAATAATTTGGGTTGAATATAAAACGTTGACAGATAAATTATACATGTACACTGTACAGAATACATTCGTGTATTCAATTATTTTACTTTGAAAATTATAGGGACAATTATGTACTCGTACATCCAATGGCATTATGTAGTAATAAAATAAAATATATTTTTGGGTTTAAAAACATAAAAAATAACAATAATGAAATAAAGTATTGTTTAAAATAATAAAAATTAATTGAAGACAAAATCCGGAATAAATAAATACATTTACATAAGTAATATATTAAAAGTGTACACAGTATACCTATAAAACACGAGTTCGACTAATATATAATATAATAATATATACACAAATTAAAATGGGTTTTGTAATTTGTAGGCCACTATTTCCTTTTAATATTCATTGTGTGAATAAACACATCTCGTTAATCATTAAATAGAAAAATTATTCATTTAACAACCCACAGTATTATTGTGTGACATTTTATAACAATATTAATGTTAATAATAATAATATATTATTCCTCCCAACAATTACGTTTTGTCGTTTTATATTAGATAGGTATCTTATTGTTTTTATAGTATACAATGTACATTATTATTATTAATATATATTTATACATAGATAATAATTGTAAATGTATATTATATTAATTCAGTTGTAGCTTTGTATTATGATTGTAAATAATATTAAGAATACAAATAATAAAATATAGTTTTCTTTTGAAATTATTTTTATATTTTTGTCATTTATGCATCATATGGCTGTACAGGTACAATATTTAAATTAGACAATTACTTATTATTAATTAATAATTATTAATAATTAACTCAGAGGATAGAATTAAAGTCCATAGAATATATATTTATTATGATTTTATATGGGATCCTGTTGGCTAGTTAAACTCTAGTTTTGATTTTAGTTTATTTTAATTTAATGAATAATCAAAAAAAATTTATAGCAAGTTTAAATAATATTTAACTATAAAAAGCTGATAAATTTAAACAAAAAAATTGTTTGTAACCTTAAAAGTGCAAAAAATATTTTAAGATACACGGCTTTGTGTAAATAAATGAATATCAGTATTATTGATGTAAAAATATGACATTTGCTATCAAAAGCTGCAATTTAACTGCGTAAAAATATAAAAATAATATCGATTTTCATCAAATATCAGTGTTTTAATTGCAATGTATGCGTAAATGAAAATATGACTTAAGTAAGTAGGTATATGGAAAATCATTTGAAAATAAATGTATTCAGGATTAAACAACCAATTATAGAGACTAAATGTGTTTTATTGATTTTTGAATAATTTATTAATAAGGTTTTATAGATATTCTCGAATATAAAAATATTTTTGTATTGCAAATCTGATTATTGCTTCGCGAGTGGGTTTTTAAGTGTATTTTATTTTGTGTAAAATTTTATATTTACATACAGAATAGCTTATAGGTTTTCTCATAAAATAATAATAGAAACTTTAAAAAAATAGTATGTAAGTACTTAGGTATACATCAAAGCGTGTTTGATTACAACTAAAACTTATTTTCAATGTAAAACTATAAATTATATTAAATTTTATGAAGAATGATTTATTTATTAAGAAATAGCATTTAGTAGTTACAACTGTAAATATTAAAACTACAATAACTACAGCCAGTTAGTTGTAATGCATAACTTGTCAATATATTTTTTTATTATTTCCATAGAAGAAACTTAACAGTTAACACACGAATAGTTATACATTTTTGTTTCTTTTATACCATCGTTCATATTGAGATTTTAAACGCTACAAATTATGTTTATTTCTAATTCGATTTTTCATTGAAAGTGTATTATATTAAACGATCAAACACTTTTTTTATACAGTATATATATTTTTTAGTATTATGTGGGTACTTATAATAAGAGATATATTTCAACTTATACATATTATACTATTAATGAATATAAATTATGATAATTTAAACGTGTAGTGTTAAATTTATATTCTTAAAGGGTTAAATGTAAATTAAATTTTATAATTTGTAAGAATTTTCATACATTCTTAAAAGTCAAAACTATTTCAACATGAGTGTTTCTATTATAACTGCAGTATATTATGACGTATGTTTTTAAATAATTTATATAAGGTTGAGTCATCTATAGAATATAAGATCACGATGGAATAAAGAAGGAATAACTGAAATGACAACATGAAATAGAAGTTGGGTTGTATTGTTGTTTTGAATAATTAGATACACTCGTTCCTTCTTTACAGTCCTAATTACAAACATTATTCTTATGCATTCTGACATAAATTGAAAATATTTATCATTTTGTTTAAGCGTAAACTTATTTTATTTTGTGTAATCATTTTTTTAATATTTAAATTTTACTGTATAAAATTGGTAAACAATTATAATATTGAAGGTATATTAAATAGACTTCGTGACTACGCTAATTCAAAATCATTAAACCAACACTAATATTACTAATTACTAATTAGATATATGTATACGATATACCTGTCTACGTAGTTTTAAGATTTAAAATTATTTTCGAAACCCTGCTCCTTTATCACTATGGGTTATTAATCTCTGAAATTTATATTAATGTGTGCAGACAAAATAAAAAATAATCTTGACATAAGGCTAGTCAGTGTACCATGACAACGAGCAGAGTTTAACACAAATGTTACGGTTAAAAACTCGTTTTCATACTTCTATGCGGTTAAGGTGTTTATGCAATTTAACCTAGATGGCTATAGACGATAGACAGCTAACTCGGAGTAACATTAAAATAAGAGATAAAATATTTATTCTTAACGCTCGTCTCTGCGTATTGAAAATTATGTCAATCAAATGTTGAATATGTTCATAAGACAATATGATAGGTTTACGAACTTATACCTGACTATAAGCTCCTCTAATACATTCGGATCTCGGCCATACTAATTCTAGTGAAGGTGCCTACTTCTTAAAAATTAATTCTTACTTAAATAAATTCTTAATATTTCGAATATCACGCTTCATATTATAAATACACAGTAATATTTAACTTTATTTTATTAATTAGGTACTACTTTCATCTGCTCCAAAAATGTAGGTGCAAATTTAACTATAAAAATATATATATATATATTTATTATTATTATTAAAATTTGTTTATTTACAGTCTATATTAATAAATACAATAAGTAAATTTGATCATGAAGAAATAAAAAAAAAGTGACAAGAAGAACGCGATTAAAGGAAATATCTAGTGATATTACACAGTAATATGTACAAAAGTACTAATAACATATAGTCTATTCAGTTTCAGTTCAATAATTTATATACGATTATATATATATATATATATTTTTATTTTTTTTATTTACATAAATTAGATGTGAATAACAATGTGGTTGATAGATCCCTGGGCTCATTTTCTTTTTAGTCAGTGGGTTGTATCAGGAAGATATAGGGAGGATAAATTGGATATGAAATAACGATTAAGTAGTTTGTTATGAAATCGTTTATAAAGTTTATATGCTCGATCACCTCTGATCATTATAGTAAGGTCATTGTGAAGGGTTCGATAAACACATTGAGGGACAAAAGTTAGTTTACTGAGGTATATTGATTGGAAGGATTGAATAACTTTTATGTTTGAATTTTTGGATGCTCCCCAAAATTGGATTCCATGGGAGGCCAAGGGGAGGATGAGTTGTTTCAATTGTTTGCATATTATTATTTTTTTTTCAGTGGTAGTTTAGATTTTAGTAAAGGACGTAATTGATATAGTCTATAATTTAATGATGTCCTATAATATGTCTTTACAAAAAAACACGAAACTATGTAATTACCGTGTGCTCACCAATTTAAGGACCTTTTCGGCCTAATTGTATTGGAATAAATCGATTATTTTTTTACAAGCTAGTGGTATGTAAATACACATTTTCAGATAAATTTCAAATTTTCAGCCCTATTGATTTGTAGATGCGTAATACAACTTGTCTTTTTTTAAAGAGCTACCGATGTTTTCAATAACAAATTCGGATAAACTAAATTTTTTTAAGTCATTTTGATCTATTAACTATGATTCTAAAACCTAAATTGACTTAATAAGAGCCATTTAATTTTTAATAAATAATACATTTTTACGATTCATTAAAATGAATACAACCATTTATAATTATTTATTTATCATTATTGAATACTTTTTGAATATTTTCACGGATTTTTTTTTTAATCGTGTTCAATGGTATAAAATACGTAAAAATATTTAAAAAGTAGCCAATAACAAATAATTATTAAGCATGAATCGTAAAAATGTATTAATTATTAAAATTGAAATGGTACTTACTAGTCAATTTGGATTTTAGAGTCATTGTTATAATAGATCAAAATGGTTTAAAAAAATTTAGTTTATCCAAATTTGGCATGGAAAATATCGGTAGCCATTTGAAAAAAAGGCAAGTTGTATTGCGCATACACGAACCAAGAGTGTTGAAAGTTAGTAATTTATCTGGAAATGTTTATTTATGTACCACTAGCTTGTAACAAAAAAATTCGATTTATTCTAATATAATCCAGCCGAGAAATTCACTTTTCCCTAAATCGGTGAATACACGGTATACTGAAAAATGTTACTTGCAATTAATCATTATTCATTATAACTTTTTAATAAAAATATTAAAAATAGTTAATATCATCAACCTAATCTTTTTAAAAATTTGAAAATAATAATTAATAATTACTGATAGTGTTGCCTCTTATACGTATACTGTGATGGCTATTTTACACTTACTTTTTTTGAACGAATACGAAAAAATGTCAACTATAAAGACGTGTCACTTAGAAACTAATTTGGAAAACGGATTCTTGACAGTAGTAAATTTTCAATAATATAATGTAAGTAAATAATTATAATATAAAATGTATAGGACATTATATTTATATAATATTCGTTTTCAACTACTCGCAAATAATCTTCAATCACGATTTGGTGAGTTGATAAATATCTAATAATTTAATTCATGCTTTAAATCAAATGGTATTCGTCTGATTTATTATTGTGCGTTACAAACCGTTGAACTTATAGTATTTTTTATTTTTATCGTATTATTACATAATACGATACTCGACGTTCGGGTCAGCCGGTTGGATAGTCTACTAGCTCTTAAACGTGGGTACCTGGAGCAGGGATTAATCGATTTTGCGAAACATGCTTTTTTGATAAAAGGTAGGTAATAATATCAACTCGGCCGGCTATAGTGGCAATTCTTCATACTATCTACCAATCGATTAAGGGCTAAAATTTTTTTAAATTGTGAAAATCAGCCGTAATTTTTAAACTGCATTAATATTTCACTGAATTGTTTACTAAAATAATTAATCTTAAATTTAATTTAATATTAAATTCGTTATGTACATTATGTAGGTACCTACATTAATTATAATATTTATATTATGATATAGTATGCACATAATACAACGAGCCGAAAACAAAATAATTAATTTTATTGGACTTTAACAAAATTATTATTATAACGATTTGCGTCCGGCAAAAAACAAATACCTATTTTAAATGTTTGTACCTAACACAAAATTATTATTAGATCAAATAAAATGCAGGAACATTATGATTTATCAATATTTTTCAAAATATTCACACAAAACCAACTGCTATTGTTTTTATAAGGTTTATAGTTTTAATATTGTATTATCGTGAGACATTCGAGGCTTGGTGGAATTAACGGTTTATACCCAGTTAGCATAATATGATGAACAGTAGCAGGCGGAATCGAAACAAAAAAAAAAAAATCGGTGAAATCGATAATACGCCCCTCCCTCGCAGTATAATATACATTATGTTATTATTTTAACGGAGTAGATTTGACGTACAAAACGGTTTTCCGAATAATGTAATTAGCCGGTATGCGCCATACCACTGCCCGGGTGTTGAAGTATGACGACTCGAGACGTCCGTAATTACTTGTTGTTGTACCTAGCTAGGTACGCAACATCGTTATTATTATTATACCGCCGATTATAATATCATGTCGTGCGCTAGTAAATATCGTACATAATAACAACAATAATGATGATAATAATAATAATAATAATAACAACACAGGCAGGTCGTCGTGGGTACAACGTTAAGAACGTAAGACAGGGATAGGCATAATGTGTATTATACTGATAAGTTAATCCGTCACGGCCACACTGCAGTCGACACGCACACGCCGGCGGTACTGCTGGCGCGGATTCGGGGGGTGGTTTATACACGTACATATATTTCCGTTTATAGTGCAATGGCGACGAAGTGCGTGCGCCTGCGGTAGTGAGCGGGTGCCCGACGGCGGCGATCCGTACACATCCCGTAATATTATGTGCGTGTGTGCGTGCGCGCGTATGCATGTAATGTACACACGCGTGTACGGCGGTCTGGGGCAGTTGACTTTCGGATCGATCCGGTGGCGCGGTGCGCAGACTTCTCCCCGCGAGTTCGCGCCAACTCGTGTATATATATATCGTGCTCGCTGCTGCACGAGAGCTGCTCGGAAAATATGAACAATTAAAAAAAATAAAAAAAATAATAATAATAAATAAATGCCGCAATGACCTTTTGCTCGCAGACAACGGGCGCAGACACCACACGACGACGCTCCCCTCCCCCGTCCCCCCCCCCAAAACCCTCGTCGCCGCGACACCATCCGCCCAACCACCCGCGCAAAAGCCCCGTTTCTGGCCGCGGTGCGGTGCGGTGCGCGCACACACGTCGTGCATTACAATCCCGCGACCAGACGACGCGCGTACACATCGCATATTATATACGCGCGTACAACATTATGTGATACGCGGGTATATACAGGGCGTGATTGAACACTACGCGCCACCGTCGTTCTGTATGTGTATATATATATATACAACGCGAGGCGTATATATTTGTAATGTAAATCATGTATAACGCAGTATTTACATATATTATACGTATATATATATATATGTATACGTGCGCTGACGGAGTGTGTCCGCCCCGCGAGGTCCGTTAAAATAACGATAATATAATATTTTAATTTATTTGATTTGCGTATTGTATATGTATATGGGTTTTATATATACTCACACGGGACATATCGCATCGTACGACGACAGCTCAGCCGTAACTAGACTACTTGAGAACTGCGTGCAAGCCAAAATCTAGAGGCCCCGTGTGGCTGCATTACGCGTTTTTCGAGGCCCAGCAATATAGCTTGAAACCCGTGTGTGGTGCTCACTCTGCACACCCGGTTTTTACGGCACTGTACGACGAAGTCTGCCGCATAAACCGTCATAAACTCTTCATCCTCGTCGAGTGAGGTGCGAATCAGCGATATTTTAATCTGTACGCAGTATACGTTTGACATGAATGATACGATAAAAATTAATTTCATACAATTACAATCCTAATATTGTGTATTGTGTATGCAACCCGTTTATTATGTCGTGAACACAAACTAATTGATTAGGACACTTTTTAAATTTCCTTGTAAAATAATTTTGATAAACTTATTACAGCTAGTGGATATATTTTGCAATCAAGTAAATTTTGGAATTGTTTGTAGAGGGTAATTCAATATGTAGATCGTCAAATACTAACATAAAGAATATGAGTTGTTCGGGGTTATATTCCTGTAGAACTCTTAAGTCTTTAACATTTTAATCGCCTTTTTCTTTTCCAGCTTTCGGATCCAATATTTTACATTTTGAGTTTATAGGTTCGGAAAAAAAATCATAGTTCAAAAGAGTAGCTCCAAAAGCTGTTGGGATTTTTCTTGGAAAATAATAAAAATTAGATTTGTTATTTTGTTTTTATAGAGCTTTCTGTTACAAGCAATTTCAGCTCATAGAATAATTGCCTTAAAAATACCTTTTTACGCAAACAATAAAATAACCGTGGCGATAAGAAAAAAGGTTTCGAATTATTAATGTTTGTACTTTCACTTCAAACATGACATATCACTAACAGTTTTATTCTTATCGTCATTTAAAATCAGTTTTACACATTGTTGGAAATAGACAAGTGGCTTTAAATTTTAATCGCTTAAAATACGATTTATCTTGGAGGCAAATTATATTATTACAATAACATAATAATAATAAAAAATAATATTATTTTCTTCCGTTTTTTCTTTGTAATAGCCCACAATAACCTGCACAAATTAGCATATCTTTAGTTGTAAACTTGTAACATCATATGTGTATGTGTAGTATGTCTGTGAACTGCAGTGATCTACTGATCTGTGCAAATAAATACATCATAGTATATTATATTAGCTGATCTTGCTCGATGTTGCCCGTGACAAATCAAACGTCCATCGATTTAACTCCGTTAAATGTAACGTAATTTTATTTCTATAAGAGAGTATGTACTTATACTGTTTCAAAAAAAAAAAAAACTTTCATTAATGTTTTTCACTTTTACCCCATTGTATGTTAAACCCCCTTAGGGAATGGACTTTGAAAAATAATTTCTTAGTGGGTCTCTAGTCTTTACATCATAAGACGAAACTACTGACCAAATTTCATGTTCATAGCGGTTCCGACTAAGCGATGAATCAGTGAGTGAGTGAGTCAGAACTTGTTATTTTATATATTATATAGATTTTAATATGGTAGGTAATAACTAATAATATATTTAATATGTATATTTTTATATATACGAGTATTAATATTATATAACTGTTTGATTAAGACATTATTTAGTGCGTGTGTGTTATGATATTATCAGTTATTATCGTATATTAAAGGAAACGATACAGTTCTAACTGTATACTTGTGATATTATACCATATATTTGTACTAACTTTCAAACATCTATTTGAATAATTATCTATGTTTGTTTTTAATAATTGCTTTTTAGAATAATGCTAAAGATAAATAAAAATGTGAACTATAATACTTTCAAACGAATAGCAAACATACATTTTTTCATAGCTCATACACAACAAACACGTATACAGCGGAGGTAAAATACCTCAGGCAATACTATAATACAACTAATAATAATTTAATAATATGTAATATAAAAATGTTTAAATAGTAAAAAATTGTCCATAAACAAGCTAAGATAAAAATAACAGGAAACAATAGGCGGGCTACCCATGTGCGATTTATTATAATATTGTAAGATGTTAAACGTAATAAAACATATTACTAAAATAATATAATCATATTTATATATTTATTTATTAAAAAAAAATAATATCAAAAGATAATTGAAGAATAATTCACGCATAAAATTTAATAAATGATTCCAAAACGGCTATATAGAATTGAAAATAAATAAATACATTTGGAAATAATTAAAGCTATTCAACTCTTAATTATATTTACAGGAATATTCAGACCATAATTAGTTTTAAATATTTGTATATAAACAATATAAGTAGACTGTAGACCTAGTTTGCTACTGAGAGACGTGAAAATTTAAATAGTTCAGTAATTCTGAACAGAGTATGTGGCCATTGAGTAATCTATACAAACATTTTAAGTAAATTACACTTCACCTGAAAGCGAGACTACTCATATTTACTGTGTTTAAAAAAGGCTAATTATATAGTAAATGAGACGAGTTGTTTTAGATTTTTAAATTAATGTGTTCAGCGATAGGGAGCTATTATTTTTAGTTTTTACAACTTTTTTATACGATTAGCATTTTTAGATAGGTAATAAAAAGTTTAAGCAACTTTCATGTTGTTCATTGATTGGAAAATGATCACAGATGGTATTTTAAAAGATAATTTATCCGGGATAAGCTTGCAAGACAGTATAACAATGATAAAGAAATTTAAGTAAGCGCACTGTTTCAACAAAGCGAAATAAGCCAAAATTGCTTATCATTGAAATCTTCTGTTTGTATTGTATAATAATATTATAATTTAAAAACATTAAAGAAGTTAAAATATTTTTTGTTATGTAAGCGGGATAGATACTCTTGATTAAATTGATTGAAGTTAACGATACGGTTTCTACCCGAGAGTTTTGTTCCAAACTATTATCGATAGGTACTTCAACAATTTATAGTTATATACTTATATTTAAACAGTAAATTTGACACTCGTAATAATTTGGGAAAATAAGTTAATTTAAATAATAATCTCGAAACTTTAAAAATATAGTTTTGTATTATATTGTGCTCCTGGCTGTATATAAGACAAGAACTATTTGTAATTTTACATATCGTGCTTTATCCGAGATCTTCTATTTTTCATAACACAACAGTGGCTAATGTAAAGCCTGGTAATCTGAAATGTATTTTTTTTCAAGCGTGGCAAATCCCCATATGTTTTTGCGCAAAAGTCGATATATTTGCAGCCCTTCGTTCTATTCTTTACACATATACATTTATAATTTGTTATAGCATAATATAGTATGCGTTCTTTTGTGATAAACCGTGTAAACTCATTCAATGCAATTTTGGACAATACTTAAACCCTTTATACACGCGTATTGGTTTGATACAATGATTGAGACGTTATATTGTGCGTTGCTATATTGGTACCTTCTATACATAAAAATACCGCCGAAATGTAGAAATTACAGGTGATTATATTGTTACGGGGTGTGTAATAATAATAGTTATAATACAACAATGGATTGAGGGTGCCAAAGGACAGTTGATAATAATCTGTTGTGCAGGTCGCCACCGCAGGATCGTCAAGATCGTATGTATATACGTGTATATATATATATATATGTATAGCTGGTAGGTAGGCAGGTATATACCTACAACCGTAAATCGTAAATCACATTTTACGCGGGGGGCATGCAGCCTATAATAATGCGCGCTGGCTGCACGCAGGGATCTTTGCCGTGTGGTTTTTCGAAACGACGATGGTAATCTTATTAGAGAAACCCTTCTCAGAAAACAAAAAAACCTAACCGCGGATAAAAATCGAAAATAAATTTAGCCGTCCCGTGTGTCGCCCTCGGAATTCAAATCGGAAACCCAATCATACCTATACAACACACCTACGCCATATTATATAATATATTATCATTATTATTATTATTATTTTCATATACGTACACCCGCCGTATATAGCACGTGTACCTATAATTTTCTCGTGTATATACGTTTCGGATACCGCGTCGTACATACAAGTACACCGCGCACAGGTACACACACTGCGTACCCATAGTATACGCGTACAAATATAATATATACGTATATGTAATTGCCGCTTCTTTACAGCGGTGGTAATTGCTGATGTCATTCAAACTAATTGTCTCCGGGGCTCGGGTACACATACGCACCTATTATACACATGCACCAATGTATGTATATAAATATAATGTACAGTAGAGATGTCGGTGTAGAATTAGCGTGTAGACACTATAGACGACGTATTATTCTATTGCCGTGAATATTTCATTTCCGACCGACTTATAAATCTCTGTCGGTGATCATATATATATATATATATATATATATATATATATGATGTGCACGGTGGTGTTCTGTGTACACGATTTCGTGTAGAAAAACGCGTAGGTATAATAACGTTATCATCATCATCATCATCATTATGGTTATTATATTATTATTAACACCGCGTTGAATGTCGATCCGCAAAAATGTAAAACAAAATGTTTTCCATTGTGTTTGAGATCGGTCAGCGCTGTGCACATAATACGAGCGGACATTATACTTATTAGGATTTTGGTAGGTATATACGAATGGAGTTACGCCGAGTATTCGTGACGGGAGTACGGGAGATAAGTATAACGTACCGCGGTAGTTCTAATAGCTGTGTCCAAAGTGATTATATCTGGACGTTTTGAGTGTAGCGTCGCGCAAGTAAATTCATTGATCGTTGAATAAATTAATATTATTATTATACTGTAATTATGTGACATAACACTATAAACTGTATCTATGCGTTCAGACTTTAAGTTTTTAATTATTAAACACACTTATATAGTGAAACTTCTATGTAACAAACTATTTCGTTTAACGAAATATTTTTGAGAATCATTACTAAATAAGAACCAAATTTATAAAACGATACTTCTATTTAGCAACTTTTAATAAAATATGATCATTTTTTTTTTTTTTGTTATCTGCGAGACTTTGTAGTATACAAGTTTCACTGTATTCATATAATATATTTATACAAGATAATAACTTACAACTAATAAATAAACTCTCTACTGTATTACGTTTAAACTTAAATTATTATGTTTTGACTAGTACTTTAATTTCAAGTGTTACTCGAAAACTATACTATTTTGCATAACTATTTACCAACTCTAATAATTATTAAAAGTTTTTATACAAGCGCAGGCTATTACAGTGTTAATGCGATATGACATATGAATATTTAATATTTACAATACATTTAATACGTGCATCTACTTTACTACTCACTATAATACGTTAATTATATATTTGCATTTTTAATTACACAATGCTATAGTTCGTTCTCATAATCACGTATATAATCATGATTATACGTTTAAGCATTAGAAAATGAATTAGATAAACTCAATTTGTTTTAAATTAATTTTGTAAAATCAAGTAAATGCTGTGACTGACGACTGTGTGAGGGAATGATTACGATCTAAATGAAAATTTTAGGCATAACTAATCATGTGAAGTTGATAGGTTATGATTTAAAACTGAATTGATTTAAATTTGATGCTGTAGCGATTGCGGCAAAATAAAATTAAAACTTCATTATATTCGATAATAAATATAAAATGTCTCCACGAAAGTCCTCACGGGAAATAACTCTGAGTAATGTTGTTATTAAATAATCAATAAAATCCAAAAAGGAAGTGTACCAACTACAAGGGGGAAAATATATTTTTCATTTAATAATTTGAAGTATGATGGTGGTATGGTATAAGGTAGAAAAACTCTAAAAGTATTATGCTTATCGATTTTGTAGTTAATTTTTGATGTATTTATGTATTTTATATATTATACTTATGTAAAAATTAAAAAGATGTAGGTATATCATTTTGAAATCAATTTTTAGCCTATATAGATAGGGTATATTAATAAAATTAAAACTAATGTTATCAGTGAATTAGTGGATTACTTACAGTAGGTATTTATATAATATTATGATTTTACAATATCATTATAAGCATATAATCAAAAGTGATTGAAATAGTTTTACGTTTAAATATTTAATATTTATTAATTTATCATTAAAATTTGCTTCAATAAGCTTAACGATAATCGAAGTACACTTATTATGTGCTTATAATTTTATTTTATTTCAGTTAAATTCATATTACATACATTTTCTCAATTAATTACATTTAGAAAATATTGCAGCAAAAATATTTTTAAATTATGTTTGGACGTTATCGAAGTGATATATTAATTTGAATTAATGGATATTTTAAAAACAAAATAATGTTTGCTAAAAACCACAAAAGTTGGTTTGGTGTCTTTAATAATAATTACCGTTTCTCATTAATTTCTTTTCAGCGCCATTCTTTTCGACACCTAGTCTGAGGCTAGCTGTTTTACACTATTCGTAATTCATCATTGAAATTTGAGATCCATTTATTATTTAAGGCTTTTTCGTGTTGACATAACATACAACCCTAATTAACGTCAGAGCTGTCGGGATTTCTTCTGAACGCGAAGGGTGCCAAGAAAAGTCTGCCGGGCATATGTTTGTTAGGAAAAAAAAATAAGGTAGAGTAGTATGATAACTGCGGTCGGTTTTACACGATTTCACTGATGAGCCATGCATATTAACATTTCAACGCCATCGTTATAATATGAGACTACGCTAATGTTATTGACGTAATCTATACTATTACCTATTTAGCTGTATAATTTTCGTGCGCTACCGGAAAGTAAAATAGAATGTAATACTATCCATTGAAATTTCGTCAAATATTGTTATTTATTACGTCCTTCATATTAAAATATCATGGGCGTGTTTAAAAGGGGAAATGCTGTATTCTACAAACGCAGACATTTTGTGATACACAAATATCTGTAGAGTAAAATTATTAGTTTAAAATAAACAGTATATTATATTGAAAAATAGTTATTCGATAAATTGTCTTGCCGATGAAGATCTCGCGCGTGAAAAAGCGCCGCGTATAGATATTATGTCAGGTTATTTCAACCCTCGGGTTGTTATTATAGCAGATTTATCCGTATTCATCATAATGCGTATTCTGTATTATTTTTAATATTATTATGTACGGCTCGCACGTGAGACATCAGATATATTTTTTATAATTAAAATTTTTATTTGCTTAAACTTATAAGTTGTAATGTTATTTTATAGTAGTCCATTCATTTTCATAAAATGTATTCAAAATGTGTTTAATTTATTTGTCCAAGAAATTAATTAATAGTTACATTTTTCAAGTATTATTCCATATCATTTTTAGTATAAATCATACGTAACATTACTATTCATCAGTGCCCATGTAGTATTGCATTCAGATTTACATAACGTACCTTATACTCTCAATAAATCATAATATTTGACTTTTCAATTAATGATAATTTCCAAAACCAAATTACTTCATTAAAAGCATTGTGTTTTATTAGGAACGTAATTATTATTTTATATTTTTTTTTTTTGTTAATCGCTTTATATTTGTATAATTTATTTCAATACACCTACGGCAAACTGAAATATTTAATTTTATATTACAAACATATTATGTAAAATAACTTAAAATATTCCATTAGGGCCTTTTTTTAAAAAAAAAATAACTTAATCAAATTTTTATATAAATAATAAATATTTCAATCCTTTTTCTCTCTGTAGAAATAAAAATAATAAAATAATAAATTTGAATTTTCCTCAAATACGAAATTAATACAATACGATACTCATTTAAAATGATATATTAATTTAAATATTCCCATCCTATCAAGCATTAAGTAGGTATCTATGAGATATTATAATGGCTTGTATTTTTTAAAAATAACCTAGACTTGTTTTTACGAATTAATATATTTTATTCGAACGATAAAGGAAAAAAAACGAATAAAACTTCGTTACAATACAAGCGCGGCATCCTGATCTCGCTGTCGGTGATCAACCGATAAGTTTAAAAATTATCGGTAACAAGAAACATAGCATGGGAGTTATGCCTAAAGCACGATTTGTTAGGTTCTTAACGTCCTACGTGCATCGTGTACATACTTCAATCTTGATAAACTAATAGTTAACTACGAATTTATTGTTGCGCAATGATTCATTATACTAAGTTATTTTGAGTAATAATATTTAAAACAACATCGTGTTTGTGCACATTATTATAGATACTAGATATGTACTGTATGTCTTTTGAATTGAGTGGGTTCTAAACATTTCAATTCATGTTCATATTAGGTTTGGACATAATTTAGAAACCAAGATTATTATTTTTAACATTTATTTTTAAGTATAACTATTAAATTATAATAAGCAGTATATTTATTTTTTGATGTAGTTGCACTATATTATCTTTACAAATATAATATAAGTAACTTGAAAATTAAAAAATCTAATAAACGATAAAATAGAATGTTTTTTTTTTTTTTTAAAATACGAATAGAAAATGAATTTTATATTATTTTGAACTCGTATCAAAATATTATTAGTTTATAAAATCTATTAGGTATAGAAGCTATGTCCAAACATAAAAAATGAATAAACTTGCTTTAAAATGTTCACAAGTCATAAACCCATAACGAATGAAATGAAATATTAAATATTTTAGATAGAGGCATATTAATAATGACAATAGCTGTATACAACTATACAAGCATTAAAATTTAATGCATTAATATATTGTAATAAACAGTCATGTTATAATAAAATTAGTATACATGTGTATTTTTATTTATTATTTTCATTGATAATATGATTTTCATAATAAATGAGTATTTGTGTTATTATTAGCGAAGCACGCATAGAGTCGATAGATACAAAAACAGAAAATTTATCAAATTCTTCAATCTAGCAAACAATTTAAGTAACTACACTATTGTTTACACGTCGGTCTATTACCTATAATAAATCATGAATTTTTATTATTATCATTAACTTGGCATTTAGTTATTATGTTAAAAAAATATGATATATTTTTATACACACACTAAATATATGCGTATAATTTATTAATAAGTAATAAGTATAGTAACATAACATTTAGTTCATTACTTTTAAACAAATAAATAATAATAATAAAAATTAAAAAATCTTATATAAAAAAATTTTATAGAGCCATGTTTTTTTAATTAAATTTCATTCGTTAAAACAGCGTTTATTTAAAGCGTTCGTGCGCACCAATGGACATTCAGTAAACAAAGATACCCTATACTGGGTGTTTCACAAAGAGGGGTGACAAATTTTACCACACCAACTTTTTTTAAGAAGAAAGGTGTTGGGGTGTTTTGACACCTAAGACACCCTTCTACTTAACGCCTCTATCAAAACCACAAAACCCTCATTGTTAGATGGTTAGAAAAAAAATACTCATATTTCTAGGGGAGTAATATTATTTTTTTCAAGAATGAAAATCTGTTAAGTGAGAAATAAAGTAGATGTTGACGATACTAAGTTAACGATTGTTGACAGTTGGTGAAACCAAACGCTTTTATTTGATTAATATAGAAGTTTCAAACGCATCCTGCTGATAACTAAAAAATATTTTTTACTAAAAAAAAAATATAATGTGCTCACCAGCTGCCATATTGTTGTATTATTTTTGTTGCTTTCTAACGCTTTTAAAAAAATATATATAAATAAAAAAAAAAACTAACAAATCAAAAATTATTATGTGTGTATAATTATACGATATAATATATTAAATATGTAGTAAAGCTTTTAGACAGAACAGACAGAACTATAAAAATATAGTGTTGTTTATGTGTTTAATGAGCTCTAAAAGATGTGAATATTTAGCGCTTAAACACGAGACGGCAGAGAGGTGCCATAAAAATGTCTCACTTAAAACAACAGTTATTAATATGATATTAGGACAAAAATATCGCTAACAAAATATACATTTTATGAGATATAGGTATTCTTATTAACACGAAATTTATTTATTGTTTTAATTGAATAATTTCGTTGTAAATTCATAATGTTAAACAAAATAATTGCATAATTGGTCGAGTAAAATAATACATATTAAAAAAGATTGTAGTAATTAACATAAATAGTATTAAACACATGTAACCCATATGCAACAAAATAATCACATGTTTGTTTATTTATTTGGTGAAGTAAAAAAAGGACATCTAATATGTTCATAAAATATTGAACATAGGATATTAATAAATTATTCCGGATAAGAGAATTCAATATTTCATTTTGAAGACAATACCACTTATTTATTTATATACACGTGGTAGAAAATATTATGATATGTGTATATACCAATTTTTATTGTCAAAAGTAAAAAATTATATTTTTGTTTCAGCTTATTAAATATATTAAAGTAAAATTGTGTAATTAATCTAGTGAGTTGTGTTAACTTATCATTAAGTAGAAAATAATAAAATATTATAGGTACCTACCTATGTACCTATGTAGTTAAATAATTAATTTATCATATTCTGATGTAATAAACTAGTATTATTTAAAGTTATAAAATAACTTTTAAAATACAAAAATTGTAGAATGTAAATACCTACATGAAAAATACAACTCATTAAAATATAAGTAATACACTTTTTTTATTGGTATATGGATGTACTTTCCTCATAAAATCATAAAACATAAAACCTTCCAAGCAATTATTATGGTTTAATAAAAATATCACGATGCGTTTAATTGTACTTAAAAATTAAAATATATAGCCATATAAGGTATCTATATACAATATATAGTATATATTGTGTATAATTTACCTCAGTGAAATAATAATTTTGAATATTAAGTTTTTCAAAAGCATAATAAATCTGTTTAAAAATAATGTATCTACGTTAATTTTTTATTTTAATAGCCAAATCATTTTATACTTATTTCTAATTGTAGAAAATCATTATTACACTTTTATAGCCATTTTAGTCCGAAATCGATTTGAAAATAATTAATATTTTATCTTTGAATAAAGTTTTTACATGTGTATTTTATAAGTTAAATACCTAATGAATATTTTTATACTACACTTTTTTTTTTATGGTTTTAAAATAAAATGTAAAATTGGTTTAATACTTAGAAGTTAGTGGTAGTATAATTATTTTCATTAGTCGACTATATATTATTACTATTTATTATGTAGATAATAACTTATAAAGTGTATAGTTCCTGTTTTCCTTTTTACTTCATTATATATCGATGTAATGTATGAAAATCAAATTAGAAGTGCAGGTATAAATTATAGAATAGCAACTGTTATATAATAACTATTATAATTGAAATAAAAAATATAAAAGTTTTGTATAATATATTTAGTATTTATATAATGATGATTAATAGTCATTGTACATACTGCAGTTTACTAAAATTTACATTCGTAATACTTTGTCCAATTAATTTGGGTCTGGTCCGTATATTATTAGTTTATATTGCAAACAAATATTTGACTCTGTTGCCGTATATGGTGTATTCAAACGTTTCCACAGTTATAAGTTTTAAAAAGATTTAATTTCAGTATTAGCGAACGTCGCATAACGTCTTATGAATTTTAGAACTGTTAATACGCGCGAAGGAAAAGCTGTAACATATTTTTACAATATTGTTATGAAGGTTTTTATTTTGTTTACTACGAGAAGTAACATGTTTTTTTTTTACAAATTTTTGGTTTTTGTTTTTATATATATATATTATTTTATTATTACATATAATGTGTATAGTGCAACGTCAGCTGTTTATGTGTTTCAGTGTATGCGCAGCAGCCGCGTGCTCTAATAGAGCTGTTCGTCTGTTTAATTTGGGTTTAATCGAAAATGTAAACTCGCTGTCGACACGCTACGCCGGTATATAATATATATAATATAAATTTAAACATACAGATATACTGTGTATAACGAAGTAGGCACACCGTGACGGACTTTCGAAATTACATATATACATATACACGTATAAATTGGGGCGTACTACCCAGTCACCCAGATGGTACTGATACCCCGGCGAGGGTGCTCGTTAAAAACATTCGATCCTTAATTATTATATATCTACCTAGCGCCCGGAGAGTATTTTCGCCGTCGGATCTAACGACTATATTATAGGTATACGGTGCGCACGACGAGTATAAAAACAAATGGCTTTATATAATATTATATATAATACTATACGTGGTGGTGTTGTTGTTATTTCTTTTTTTTTATCGAACACCTGGCGTATCAAAAATGGTCCGCAGGTATACGTATAATAATAATAATAATAATAATAATAATGTATAAATACACGATTGGCCGGTCGGCCGTCAGGAACGTATTAATTTTTTAATCCGTAGTTTATTATGTACCTCAGGTTTCGTATTAATAATTGACCCATCGTTTAGGTGTCCGAAAAAAAAAAATAGGCGGTTTCCTCTTCTCTGTCTTCGTCTCATTCCCTCTCTATCGTTCTTCCCTTCCACCACTTCTTATTTTTCTTTTTTCCTTTCTAAAATAAAAGTTGGCTTCCGTCCCGACGCCTTCGGTTATTATTAATAGCTCGTGACAGTTAAACATGTGCTGGTAATAATTACTAATTAAAACTGAGATATCTCTATTAAAAATAGGACAAACGTAACCTCTTGAACTGGTAATTTTTTCTCTTGTTTTTGTGTTATTTCGTTCTGCATAAACTTTTTAATGCAATGAATGTACAAGTATATACGCACTCGTACACCAACAAGTTTAGAGTTTTCCCCGTCATTAAGCCCTATTATATATGCTGGTACCGTGAAATGCGCATGGACTATTGTCTATATAGTTGACATACACCCTTCTCCGCTCAAACCGTATACAATTTGATAATGTGTTTTTAAACATTGTATCGACTAATATGTAATAGATTTCAAGTAGAATATTTTTTTATGAAACAATTACGTTCATTATCGATTTTGAGAGAAGCAAAAGAGCTACAATTATATTATAAAGATGTGTAGGTACTTTTATTTTATTAACTAGAATTTGGGCGGATGAAATGTGCTTTACGCCACATACGCTAAATTTAAATTTAAGTATACCGATAGTAACTTATTTAAATTATTTATTAATCGCTAGTTAGATAGTGTAAGATTTTTTCCATTTAATATATACCTTTATAATAGGAAATCATTCTCCTTTCTCTTAATAATTTGTTATGCATATATGTATATATCCAATATCAATATGTCTATCAGAATAAATCGGTTTTAGTGTTTTTTTCTTAGGTATACCTAACAGGGTATTATATAATGATAAAATAGGGCTTTTATTTAACACATATTTGATACGTTTATCGTATAGCATGAACGTTATATTAAAATAGTCAATAGGTTATATATTACATACCTATAACACTTATATGGAATACAAGACGTATGTTATTATAACCATCATATTAAATTAACATGTAGTTTGGTATAAGCGCTATAGGTATTTCTATAATCCAATAATAACATGATTTTTGTTTGTATAAAACATAATGTTATATACATAGGTACATAATATTACAATATATTGCCTGCAAGGGCGGTCTGACTTGGTGCCAGACTCCTATCCCCGGTTGGCCGCCGTCACCACTCACCTGCAGTGTTGGAATTGAATGGCTCGTAGTCTGACATCTGAATTGTTAATATAATGAATATAATATAAATATATTAATATGTTACCGTGTTGGTATTATTTTGAAATGACTTAATACGTCATATTCATTGTATATGATAAAATGCCGACGATAGTCGATAATAATATGATTTGTCTTACATGATGTAGCTATATAAGATAATATAATAAATATATATAATAACTATTTTTCTTATACTGTATACTTACCTAGATGCAGATACTATACTGTTTAGTGTTTATACATATTGGATACTTCTACCACTGCGAACAATTATTTATTTTAAATACTTAACCGAGTGGATAATTTATATTACATTTTTGACGTGTGAAAATTATATTCACAGATTTGGGCGTTACTGTCGTTTTAGTAAATATTATGTTTGGCTCTTGGTGAGTTTTATACATCCCTATTACGGCACCTATTTTTATTTTTTAATAACGAATTGATCACCGTGTCAAATGTTGATATATAATAAATAGTGTTACAGTAACCGTAAATTATTCAAGTGTATACACTTATTCCGTCGTTTTTATTTCTTATGTTCCAATTTAATTTTCTTTAAATAATGCTCAGTTTATATTTTATATATTATGTACTTATAAGTTATAACTTCCTAGCTTCGTAAATCGAATATCGTAGAATGTCTTGCGTTAAAAAAAAAAAACCTCCATTTGTAGATTATAATATTAAAAATGATAAATTAGGTATAGTATACCAGCTAGTTTTAATGTCAATAATACCTATGAAATTATGGTTGAATTCGTTTAATATGATATTGCAAATTGTAGTATGTTTGTATAGAAAATATCCCAAACAAAAATAACCTTAAACAATATTATTTTTTATGTTGTGAGCTTATACATCGATTAATTTTGAATAGCGTATATATTATCTATACATATAGTATACCTATTTAGAGATGGCACGTGTTAGCGTCGCGTTAGGTGGACGTTCAAAATCGTTAATTGTTATATTTTATTTATGTTCTTGATATCCATCGGAATATTGTAATCTCCTTTGTATATTAGAACAGTTAATTATAATTATTATCAAGTTGTGTAAATACAGTATATAGGTGTATTTGATTCGTGTCAAGCTATGTCGAAATTATTGATATCGTTGTTTGTGTATATATACTTAGATTTTAGGTACTAAGTAAATATCTTCAAAGTTTTATTATTTAAATTTAATATTCAAAGAAGCAATAAAAACTGATGTATATATATATATATTAATGTATAAATTCAATTATTATTGTTTACTAACTTAAATTGCAGTTAGACAAGTAATATGAGTCATGACTTAAGTCCACCCAGAAACGTTCTAAATGCGTATATGTCCTTCACTGCATACGACACTTACGAATTAATTGGATTAAAGATGTCTTTAGTTTTGCAGTGTTTATTTTAGGTATTCCTCCATAACTATCCATTGTGTAGATTCTAGACCTGAACTTCAAAAATAAAAAGCCCTAATGCCTTGAGTTATATTTATGTATGTCTTTTAAATGGTCAGATAGATGCTCATTGTCTCCTAAGACGACTCAGTTTTTTGGTATCAAAGAACACCAAACTACATGACACTTTTTATTTGCCTTCATGTAAGTCAAACTTTTTGAAAAATTCGCCCTTAAAGGCTAAGATTATCATTCTCATTAGTACGCACTATGTATAGGTAATTTTCGTTTTTATTTCTTTGTAATTATTAATAACATATAAATAAATGAAAAAAAATTTTTTTGGACAGTTTATCAAGTTACCATAGTAATAAGTCACTTCGCTCAGTATCTAAAATACGTAGTATAATTTATTAAAATCGTTACTTTTATTTTTAGTTAATGACCTATATTTTATTTTTTAAACACTTACCAAAAAAAAAAAAATCTTATTGAGATTATTAATTATCGTTTGATTTCAACACAGTATATTACCAGGCGACAGTCTAGAAAATAGAAGACAATTAGAAAATCATACTGTGAGCAAAAATATTATTACTTTTCAGAAAATTCATTACACGTCTACACCTATAGGAAATCATAAGAATAAAACTAACATAACCAAAAATAGGTCAGGTCATTCAATTGTACATAGAATATAATTTAGTTTTAAACATAATTAAAATTAAGCCCCACAATATTTATACTTAAAATCTACTTAAACGTTTGAAAACTATGAAAATGCGTTATTGTTTTTTAAGTAGATCAAGATTTCATAAATTGAGAAAATTAAAAATTAGGCGTGAAAGGCGAAAGACCTCTAGTGAGGTATTTTATGTGTTTGATATATATACTAATAGGAAAATAATGCTAGTTGGCCTACGACTCGCCTCTGGTCTTTGCCGATTTTGCTTTTACGCCAAATTAAACCGGCTATACAAGACGTTTTTATACCGCCCCTTATCATTTAGAAATGATATATTATCTACAATAAAAACATTCTAGAGAACGATAAATTTAAGCACGAAAAAAAACATACTGCAAGTTATATTAATTTTTATAAACGTTGATTTAAAAACATCTTTTTATAATCTCCTAAAAATAATTATCATTTACAGGCTGTAACCGACAGTATTATTGAATTGGATGCTAAATTAAAAGTTAAAACTGTTAAAACTAATATTTGTTATTGACAAAGTGAAATTAAATATATTTCTTACGATATATAATATAAAAGTTTAGACTGTAGCCATGGAATAATATATACAATTTGTTTTATATTAAAGATAAATATAGGTAATATTTTTTATTGATTAATATTATTTTCTGATAAATTATAAGCATTTGTCTTAAAACTACATAGTTGTTTCGTCATAAAGTATTTGAATTATATTAACAAAAATATATATTAGTTATTCTGCATAAAAGTTTTCATGTTCAGTTTGTTAATAAACTCAACAGTTAATTACAATAATAGGATGATTTTAATTGGGTAATACTACGTTAGCTATAAAATAAAGTTAGTTATATACGTATTACCTATATAAGTACAATATTATATAAAAAAAAAAATCGTGTATTGCAGCTAATTGTTAATGCACGAATGCACGATAAACAATAATTATTATTGTAAAGTATTAAAAAATAATAAGACTAAATTACTATTCAGTAGGCACCTGCCTAAATCTGAAGGATATATATAATACACTAAATAGTGTAATAAATTGCATTACAATTACTGGAGGAAACCCATTATAAATCATATATATATTCGGCGAACACGCGGTGCTACATTTATAATATATTGCAGTGAATCGTAATAACGGCGGCATACGGTTGGAAAGTAAAATAATTCATTTTTAAATTTGCATAATATTATAATGATAATGATTTTCAGCACAAGTCTGTTGGTTAATCCAACTACTACAGGAACTTCTACTGTTTTAATCGCGATACATGTACTGCACTACTGCAGTTAACCAGCTCACGACCGCTTTATTACCATCACAATCCAACTAGGTATGTATCGGTAACTATATACATTACATGCTATATTCACTACGGACACTACGATATAGATTCCTGAGATATTTGTATGTAAGCCGCACGAAACGTTGCAGGTAGTAATTTGTCAGTTTAAACGCTGTGAGAGTGTGTGTCTGTACATAAATGATTTTTTTTAAATCACAAAAATCGTATTTTCGTAATTTCGCGCCATTACGTCGATGTATACAATGAAATCGATCATTGATATATATGACAACACGCAGGTTTTGCGAATTCTCACCTCATAAACTTTGGCGACTATGCGTGTGTGCTTATTATCGAACGAATTATGTTGGTTAAATCAACTGCTACTGCTGCTTATAGGAACTTATTATATTGTTTTAAACACACATACGATATACATAGCAGTCGGTTAACAAACTCTATATTATCGTCACAAACTAACTATCTACAAAAGTCACACATCACAAACTATAGCTATTCACCATACGACATCTATACTATTGTATAGTTAGTTATTTAAGACTACGTATATACGAAATGTTTTTACAGTAATTTGTTCGTTTTAACGCTGCAGTGGTCGTGTGCGTTTAGACCATTGATATTAAATATATATGGTGATACCGCTTTCCTATCTTCACTAAACATTCGCTGTTTGGCTAAAATAACAAACAGAGAGACGATGGTTCTCACTCGTACTGCAAAAGCTTCTGAACGATAAAGAAACTAACTGCATTTAAAGAAGAACGAAAAGAGATGAAATGATGTTGCGATTAATAATGGTAATAGTACCTACGTATTGGTATCAGTTGTGTTGGCTAACAGACTTTTATACAATGCCACTCCCATAAAGTCTTACGTACATGTATATAAATATAAATGGTCTAAACATATTTTATAAATCACAAAACTCGTATTTTCTAAATTCCGCTACCATAATACACAATAGCTTATTGGATTCGTTTTGGGATCAGAGTATTTGAGTCCACCAGCCGTGTGAGTCAATAAGGCTAAAGGTCCAAGAATAAAAATGTACTTATACAATTATATCTAATATACTTTAATAAAAAATCAAATTCAGCCATTCGAACGAATAAATATTCACGATTACGTATTTTGTCATTCATACAGAAGAAAAAAAATATGATTGAACCTAATTGACAACAATAAAAAAAGAAAATATTTTATTTCTGAAACATTTTATTTCGCTATGACTTCAAATTGTATTTAGAAAAAATAAATATTTTTAAAATGTTTAATACTTTTTGTATTAAGCGGCCGAGGAAATAGTATTAATCGTCAAATTAAATGCTACCAGATTGGGAAAATGGACTAAAACTTATGGAAATATGCCCTTAACAATACATATCCACCAAATCGACCCGCAGTATATATACAAAAATAAGTCGATAGATGAATTTGTTTCTTATGTGTTAGTATACCTTCGGGTTAGGAGTGGCCTATTTGTGTGGTCGACGTGCGATTGTGAGACCAATACGCGGCGACTTCTGCGTGAAGCGTGAAATGCAAATCTATCACAAATACATGCTACACGACGATATCTCGAACAACATGCTGTTTTCGTGCATTCCTACCCTCATAAACTTTTGACGACGCGTGTATGTGTGTGTGTGTGTGTGTGTTTTTACCGGATGACCGCGACGACGGCAATATAATAATATTATATGTTTATCCATAAAAATCGTTACGGCTGTCGTCGTCGGAGATCGTGTGTGAAACGTATATACATATATATATATATATACAAATGGTACACACAAATATATATAGGTATACATAAACATATCTACCTGCAACCTGACTACCTACCGCCGAACGACGATTTCTATACGGCCGCCACCACAGCCGCCGCCGAAACCGGGAAGCTGGCCACACAGCGATATACGCGTCGGTCGCGTTATAATAATATTATGTATAATATATAAATATATACTGCCATATACGCTTAAACGGGATGGTACTGCGCGAGCGAGATCGACACGCAGGTACGCATGCAAGCATACTTCCGGCGACCGGAACCAGCGAATAACGACAATCGTGTACAGCAATTTATTACATCGCATTATATTTTGCATCTAAACATACAAATATTACTAATTCATGTATTTTTGATAGATTGAAGGGCTATGCCCTATATACGGCTATATATACGATATAAAACATAATAATTCATAATATGTACTTAACGATTTTACACTAGGGAGAAGGATACATAGTGAATCACTATTAGTGATGCCTATAGAAATTAAGAGGACATATCAGTACTTTGAATCCGTCTTATATTATATTACAAACGCGTATAACTGTACCATTCCTACAATAAACATTAGTTAATGTAGATTCAGCCAAAACCGTTACGTAGTTTTGTGAACTATTTATTAATTATGTAAAACTAAACAACTAGTTAATTAATCTGTTATTATACATATTTAGGAGTAAGAACACTGAACATAACATTAATAATTATCCGTGACCTGTGTTCCCAAGTACAATTTTTTGATATTTTAATAATTAAAGCAAGTTATAATTTATGCGCATTTTTAAACTCTATTGTAATTATAATTATTTGTACTATTTTATTACTAGGTATATATTTAATAATTGTGAATTATCAGTTTTACACTAATACGAGTATATCGCTAACTAATAATTAATAACAGGTTGTAAAAATAAAAAAATTATTTTTAATTTACATATAAATTATCTTATTTCAAAATTTAAATACAAAAAATTAACCAGGAACCACGGCACATATAATATTTTATTTTTGAATTTAATAAATATATTATTATATTAAAAGTTAAAACTTACGAACTATTGTATCACCAAAATATGAATCTAAATGTATACTTACTTTATGTTATGTACTTGTGTATAAGGCGGATACGAACGATAATGTTTCGGTAGGAGAGCTTTTTTGAATGTTAGGCGTAGAAATATATTTTTTTACTGAAGGCAATAATGTAAAAAAGGTATAGTACAAAATTATATTAAACATTTCATTTTGATGTATACAATATAGGTATAGACGAGGTACTTTTTCTACCTCGCTGCGGTAGACGGGGACTACCCATTTCGTGTTGTCTACAACAAATAACCTCCCAATAATATGAAATATTAATAAAAAAAAATAACGATTCTCGACAAAAGAAATAAACATATTATTATAACTGCAGAACGACAGTAACGGTGCTAACAACGGCCAGTTTGATTTCTTTGATTTTTTTTTTTTTTTTTACTTAGTTTATCTAACCTTGGCCTGTATAACGACTTATAATAATAACGGGTGAAAATATTGCCAAGTCTATCGCTTAAATTCATCCCTTTACGGCAGCCACACGTCTTATCGTGGTGTCACCACACACGCGCCACTGCGCTGTCGCCACCGTGCGTGAGTGCGGACGACGCGCATCACATTATTATGTAAAGTGTCGACGACGGTCATCGTTGCCGCCAGATGAAGATGCGAACTTGTGCGCATCGTGCACGCTCGGCTTGTGTGTGTGTGCGCGCGCTTGTAGTGCGCAGTGTTAGTGTGTGTGTGTGTGTGTCGGCCGAGTCGAGAGACCGCGGCGGCGGTTGTGTCTCGCAGGCGCCTTTACAACACGCCGCGGCTTGGGAGGTAGCCCGCGCACCAGTCCGTGTGACCACCGCGAAGAAACCGGTTTAATCCCGGGCGGCCGCCGATACATCCGTATGGAGTGGTCCTCCGCGCGCGCAGTCATCGTGCACGTTCGTCCCGCCGACCGCCGCCGCCGCCGCCGCCGCTTATAATATATAGATGCATGACCGCCGCCGCGCACTCGCTCTCTCTCACTCGCACCGCACCCGGTGCCGCCGTCGCCGCAGTCGCACTTCGCAGTCAGTACTCAGTACGCCGTCAACCGCACCGAACGTCGTTTGCTCGCGGTCGACTGTCATCACGCACCGGTGCTGTACTCGTCGTCGTTGTCGCCGTGTTTTGTTGTAGCTTTTATTTCTTCGCGCGACCGCCCTCCCCTATCACATACACCCCAATCGATAATGCCGTACGCCGCTACCACGATCGTTTCGGCGATGTCGTCCGGATAGAGGTGGTCCCTTTTAGGCTCTCCAAACGAAATAATAATATACTTACCGTATTATCAAGACTACCTCCCATAATCGCTATAAATCCATTGCCGCCGCGTGTGCGCTCGTGTAAATGTTTGTGAACCGTCAACAGAACCAGCTCGGTAGCGCAGTCGTAACCACCACCGTCGGACGTACCAGGAGGCCCAGAACGATCCCGCCGGGATACTCATTCTAAGGTAATACCGTTCGGTTATACTCGAAATACACGTATTTAACATAATGTAATAATATGCTCCAAGAATCGTGACTATAACTTCGCGACGGCGATGGCGGGATTACAACACGTCGTAATAATACTCGACTCGTAAAAGTGCCGATTATCTATTCTATTATACCTATATAGTACCCGTGTAGGTAGTATATCATACTTAATATACTGCAATTTACCCGAGTCTGATTGAGACAAAATTTTTAAGCGCCCTCCCTTCTCTCAAACGTCCACAACAGTATGATTCTTGCAATTTTTTTTTTTTTTTTAAAAATCAATCGAAAAGATTGATTTTTCTTTGGGTAGGCACTATAAAATTCTCTGTAATCCAAAATACGCATACAATAATCGGGACAGTTCATCTGTAATATCGATCTGGGTTCATCAACTCCCAAGATCTGTATTTGTGATCAAAACGTTTCTAAGACCCGGAGGCTTGATCCAGAATAAATTATAAAAATTGGCGCGGTATCTTTGCGGTAAAATTTACCGCTGCACTACTGCAGAGGACGCGTGCAAGGGATTGTACTGCTGAAAACTATCGCTCACTTAGGTGATCACCGGTCGAATTCGATTTTGTGTTTACCGCGTGTTCGATCGTGTCTATACCTAAGTAATGGATTATCACGCCACAGCTTCCGTATTTGATATAATATTATTATACCCTCAAGCATAATCAACACTTAGATTCCCGCTAGCAGTATATCATGACTCTTTGATTTTTTTTCCCTTGCACATTTGTCCATTATACCATAATAGACAATAGTAAACTATTTCGTTAAGTAATTTGACATTTTCCCCGCCGTTTTATCGGACGCGCATGTATGTGATATTTCAAACCACGCCGACGTTTCCAAATGTCATATAACTCGTGAGTTCATGCTGTCTTTTTTTAATACATCATTATTTTCCGACCAACTAGTGATATTATAATGTCAATGTATAATATATTCGTTTTGAAATCTAGTTTTATTTATTTATTTTTAATGCTTGGCACGATGACGTATCTAGTGATCCGTGTTTAATTTACAGTTTGATGAAGTTTTTTTTTTTAATTATGACTAATATTACCAACGTAGATGTATAGACTATAGACAATGTCTTATAATTTTACGCTAATTTCATCTCCTTATATATTTTTAAATTCTGTTGGCAGTAACTGTTTAACTTTCGTTTTAACGTAATTAAATATCTTAGGTACCATCATCGTTATATCGGAAAATGGTTGTATCTACTTAAAATAATAAGCCTTTGATTGAATTCGTGACAGTTTTAGCAATTGCATCTACAATTGTACCTAAAATTATATCATATCTACCTTTACTGGTTCATTTTTATTTTATAAAATAATTAGCTTTATTTTGAATAATTTTAATAATTATAGGTTTATGCTCATATATACACGAAATTATTATAATCCTAAAATAATTTGAAATTTGAATGTTGTGTTTAACCCCTTGATATGGCTTATGAAAGTTATTTTAATGGTTCAAAATTTTGATCGCAAACGAACAATAGAATATTAATATCTTCATAGTTCATACGACATTCTGAGTTGAAAAGAAATTTTAAGAATGCAAATTTGTCCAACGCTTACCTAAAGGTATATAATAGATATACCCACTCACTATCAATAGTGTGGTTAACGACGTTTGCTTACAATGCAATTGCTTAGCCCAAGTAATTTATCTTGAATTTAAAAATTAAAACTATTGCGGATGAAAGTATAATTAATTACCATAGTATTTTTTTTTTTATAGTAAATTGTTGATGACTTATGTCCAGTTACAGTTTTGAATTATTTATTATGTTGAAAAGGGATAGCGGGTGGGTAATTGTTTAAATACTTTGCTTAGGGTTTGAAATATACTTTCCACCCCACTGCTTACTATACAATATAATTTATTAACTATATTATAGTTAAAATACATATATATATATACATTTATAATCTTAAAGTTTTATTAAAATAACGTAAAGAACAATCGATATCATTCAAAAAATATTTATTAAACCTTAGCTATGTGTAGAATTTATATGCATGCGTTAAAGTATAGTTGATGAGTTATATCGATGTAATGTGCTATGTCACCTTTTCCTTATACATATTATCTTAATTGTCTGTGAATACGAAAATATTTTAACACTCTCTCTCGACGATGCATCCGCTGTGAGACAATACTGAAACAACGCTGAATCGCGGATATACTAGTTAATAGTTATTGCTATATACTAGCCGATATCGAAAGTAGAATTCTGGTGTCCAAAAAAGGAGTTTAAAATAATAAAGATAAAAGTTATGGGAATGACTGCGTACATTTTACTTAATCGTAATTCAGTGGAACATAAGTAATAACATAATAAATATAATATTATGTATGTACTTTCCCTCGTTTAAAATATATCCACATTATGGGATGTGTAATATGATGGACATATTGTCTCATCGCGTGTTAAATGTCAAATTATTAATTGTCAGTTTAAATGATATTACAGTGTGTACAGGTCATTTAAAGAGTTTGAATAATTTTGATTAGGACAAGGAGTTGTTGAAATCGTTCATAAATAGATATTATTATTTGACAGCGGGTTGTCTATGAATTTATTAAAAATTCAAATTTGTATACATACATAGTTACGATTGTGTAGGCTTGTATATACTCATACATCACTAATAGTATTTAATAGGCTATATCTATTCTTGGTTCGGTTAAACGTATTGTTTATATTGTAATTATAATAATTGTGTCGTTTTGGTTTAACGGCTGATATAATTATATGGTCTGCAAGCACGGCGGTAAACTCCAAGTTTCTTTCGTTCTCTATGGTGGGAGCCACCGAATGAAAATAATAATAATCACAATAAGCGCTTGCTAATTTGCAAATATGTTAAGTACTTGAACACGTGAGTTTGTAATGTTTTAAAAAAACATGAACAATATTATCATATTTCTTTCCCTCCATAACTCGTTAGTAATGTAGGTACCTATAAGTATAAATGTATGGTGCCGCCGCCGCCATTCCGGTTTGGTTTTAAATAAAGTCATTAAAACAATAAAGCCATTATTTATATAAAAAAAAAAAACCAGTTTACTCAGACCCGGTAGTTCGCAACCCCTCAATTGTTCGATACCTGCCTACTTGTTACAGTCCATATTACATATACATCGAGAAAACTATAATTAAGTGGTATACTGGTAAACTCTTCATTTTATATTTTATAACCTATAAGTTAACTCGCTTACATTAAATGGTTTTTTGAAGCGTTTGCTTTTAAATACCCAAGCGATTCGTCTGTGGATTACAAATATTGTTTCATTGTTTATCACTGCAATGTATGAAATATTTAAAATGTTTTATTGATTGTAATTTGTAAATACATAATTTAATAAATTACTATTATTATTAATAAGAAAAAGTATTGTTCCAATAAATTGTGTAACTTTGTACTTTATGGTGAGCTACAAAAAAAATATACATAGAAATATACAGTTATTAGCATTACTGCTGTCGAGATATTCAAATGTTTATTGCATTTCTTTTTATACTTAACAGCTTAAATTCTCCTCGATATTTTCATCATGAAGAGAATTTTATATACGTTTGTCATTTTTTGGAATCTTAATTCTTTTCCACTGAATTTTATTAATCGCATATTGTACGAACATTGTTCTTAGTTCCGTCATTCACGTGTTTTCATTTGGATTGACACGAGTATAATTAAATTTATAATTTGCGCATTCCCTTATTAAGCTTGGAAAGTTTCTTGACGTGTTGTGGTTGTGAGGTGTCAAACACCGTCTTCTATATTAAGGGACCTATAGTGTTCGTTACGACTTCACTTCTGAATTTAAATTAATTTTATATATATTTCAGTAGGTACCTACTTCATTAGCAAACATAATAGTATATAAATCTTGGTCATACTTTATTCGATGATCCTGGTAATATATTTAAGCATAAATATTTTTTGCGCACACTATTTATATGTGTATGTACATTATATTTACATTATAATAATGGTATTGTAAAAAAAGTGCTAATATATTCTTAAACATTTTCACGACTTCATTTCGTCATTTCGGTGCGTGTTTGGTGAGTTAAGCTCCAATATAATCGTCTTACATTATATTTTATACCTCGGTACTCGTCTAGAAATCCTGTTTTTGTCATTTACCACGTCAGGACATTAAAAACCAATAAAGGAGCCGAATAAATCTGGTTTTAGCACGTAGATAAATACTTTATATTATAAATTATAATAGGTATACGTATACTCTTATATTTATACACACACTCACATACAAAATATTTTGTATTGGTTGTAATACGGCGATTTTAGAGAGATGCCTACTATATGTCTGGTAACTAATAACAATACGCCAATAAAGCAACGTATACGAAATACAATTTTTACTTCAATCATATAGACGTGAATAAGTTCTAAAAAAACAGCTTGAGCTTAAATAGGTTTTAATGTAAAATTGTTTGCCTCCAAATCGTTCACATCCTTCTTGTAATTATATATACACCATTTTACAACACAAAATATCAAAAACAGAAATAAAAAATTGATAAATAAATGTAATACTAAATATTTAACACTAAGTTGTATAAAATATCTTATGTTTAGGCGTATGGCTTGAATAACGACACATTATTCGCATTTTTAGTTTTCGAAAAATATATTGGCGACAATGCGACATGTGCATAACGGCGATAAACTTAACGGATAGTTCGCACCAATATTAAAACAAATTGTGGTAAAAATCGAATCGTTTTGACGACATTATCATCGCGACGGGCGGTTTTCAATATACTTACTTTTAAAACGTCAGAATTATATACGTGACCGTATACCAACCATTATTGTGTTATATACGGTGTATATTATAATATGGACGCAGACACGCAGTAGTCATAAATGTTGCACAGTCGGCGAACATGTCGCTTACACACAGAGATTTTGTGTGGAATAATAACGTGAATCGGATATTTCGTAATTTGCCATGTGTCCGACCCATGCGGTGGCCGGGTACGTTATTGTAATGTAAGAACGTCGAGCTCGAATTCGAAAAATCATTTTTCTGCGTGAATCGAACAAAAACGCGTAGTAGGTGCCTACCAGAAAAAAAATGAAACGAAACGATTGTCGGTTAAACGCTTTACAATGGTAATCGCCGCAGTGGGCTGGTCGTGTACGACGTATGTATAGGTAAAGCGTTTGAACTGTTGAAGGGAAAATCTTTTTTTTTATTGTAGTAGAATTGTAACTATTATATATATAAAAAAACGTTCGTAGGTACGTATATATATATATAATGTATAACATAGCCTCTCATTAATCTAACAATGATGTTTCTGATCAATTGTCGACATTTCATTGGGGTGGTTTTCATGGTTAACACATGTACTATAAATTCTTTTGAATATATATGTATATACCTATATATTATTTTAATAACAAAAAAAAAGAAAATTATTGGAACAGTAATTTACAAAAACTGCACGTGTTCAACAGGGCGGATAGTTTTTGGCTGTCGAAAATGTGAATTATTGTATTATATTCTATACACATTTTTCTATTTATAAACCCCTATTGGTAATGCTAACGAATATTTTAAGTATTTACAAAGTCAATTGTTTTTTTGTACAATAATAATATAATAATATAATATATTTAAATGGTAAATGTAATTTTTAAATATCATGTAGTTTATCTGACGGATTAGCAATAATGGTTTTTATATTATCAAACGTAAAACGACAAAGTTTTGATTATTTTTGTTCAACATATTTATTGTATGATAAAATAATTGCAATTTCGAATTAGCGATAACATAAATCATATTTTTTTCAATAGTTCTTATAATAATAGAGTGGTACATAGAATGTGTGTTGGCTTCATATTACTAATGTATATATACATTGCAGATATTTTAAATTGCACCATTCCAGTTCAGTGTTCACGTTATATTATAACGGTTCTTGGGTAATGCCCGTCATTTCTGTAATATTAAATGTATAAAACTTTGTAGTATTGTAATTATTGTGTATATATAGTATACATATACATTTAAAAAACAATATTGTATATAATTTTTGATTTTTATCACAATATAATATCCGTCAAAAGTCAAAAATTGTTTTACGTTCGTTATATTTATAAATTATTATTTTTTATGATAGTCAACTAAGAAATTATTTCAACTGTGAAGTTTAAAAAATAAATACTTGGTATCTTTTAATATAAGGCATAGGTACTATAATTATGATTATCGACATAATATTTTACATTCATGATACTATAATGATATAAATAAAACATTTTGAATGCGATATTGGTTACAATATATCATATTTTAGTCGTCTCATTATTATTTCTCTATTATTAACAATTTATTCGACATTTGAAGCCTTATATATACCTACCTACTTACATGTTGAAATTAAATACGAGGTTATTAAGATGATTTTTTTTTATCAATTGGATGCCACAGCGTTGCTAAAAACACGATACTGAAATTAAATTATTTTTTTTTTTCCATTGAAAGCTAAGCTAATGAGAAAGGTCGGTGATTGAATTTCCCGTGATTTACATATACTATGAATGAAATCCATACCGTGTAGATGCGTAGTTTGTTTGGTACGACATAGTTATACAGTCGAATGACCAATATTCACAATAGACATGTTTAGAAATATTGTGATGCACACGTCATGAATGTTTGCACTGATAAAAATAATATTTGCATAACGTGTATTTTATCGGCAAATAATCTGTTTTATTCGTTCTACATCCCGAGTTTACTGTAATAAATAATCGCAATAATATATATTTGGATGCTGAGATTTATTACGCTTTTCATTAAATCCGTACGGGTTAAGTATACATAAATTATTATTTTTATTGGTCATTTACTGTGCGAACGAAATGGGAATTAAATCAAAATGTACCTATATATTATATTTTGTAACATCACGATGAATGTTAAATATTAATCAACACGCGTCAGATGCGAGAGCGATTTCTCTTTATAACTTAACGTCATCATGTGCGTATATGTGATGTGTATATTATATTATACACTTACACTTTAATACTTTATTGTATGACGTATAATATACATACATGCACACCAAACGAGTGGTTAATTTTACACGTGTAGTATCGTTTTCCAATGCAGACCGCTTGGTACTTTTCACACGTAAATTATGGTTTGAAATCTTAATATAATATTAATAAATGTAGGTAGGTATATCGCGTGCAGTTGTGTACATTGGGTTCCCTAGTTACGTTAGATAGTTAAACCGGTTAACAGTTACGTACCCTAAAATTGAATTTAAATCTTCCTAGTTCCTATAAGCTATAACGAAAACTGTTTGTATAATATTATTATAATATTATTGTAAGCATAATATATTTATATAACCAAACAATAATTATTTTTTTCTGTTTATACGTTTAGCCGAGTTTTTTGAAATTCTGCTTGGAATATGTCTCACACAGCACATATAGAAATGTGTTCATAAGTGAAAAGTTAAACAGTTATTAGAAACAATAGAAACATACAATATTATATAATTATTGACTAGAGGTACCAGGTTAAAATATTTTTTCCACTGTAATTTCAATGTGAAAATACGAAATTACGAATTCTTCGTCAATCTGAGTGCGTGTTAATGCAGATCATTGTTTGTTTAAATGCAATAATTAATACAATTAAAAAAATAATCTATTATCGAAAGAATAAAACTAAAAAGTTGTTGTTTTAAAATCGTCTGATTTTGATTTGAATTACAAATGCTAAATTTAACTTCAGCGACAACATGCTCGTTCTAGTCGGAACCATTGTTGTTTTAATTTAATCCCGCGTGGGTTTAAAATAACATTTGAACAAAGCGAGGTTTGAAAAAATACTTAAATCGAGATTTGTTAGAAAAAAAATGTTAAAATGCATTAGCTTTTACGTTTAATTTATTATAATATATATTATACAGTATACACCCTCGCGAAACACTAAAAAATCATTACAATAATAAATTGAAACGAAACAAGTCGTAAAAACCGATCGATAAAATAATATCAAGTAACTAACAAATTATTTTTGCTATATTTTGTATAAATATTGTACATACTGCATACTATAGTCCATAATAGGACATAGGACACAGGTACTCCTTAACATTTAAAAATTAATTTATATATATATATATATTATAGAATATAGATGTAGTTAAGTACATTATTCGGAATCTGACATTATATTGCAGGTGGTACACCAATAACCTGAGGTAATTATTAGAAAATTTCGCAAGTGAGCAGTGCTCGTTCGGAAATTTAAAAAAAAATACAACCGATTTTGATCAATTTTAGACCCAATTTTATGTGAATTTTTCCATAGTAATTATGATCTTACTATTACCAGTAGTACCTATTACCTAACTATAGCAAACACGGCTTTTATAATATAATATTCATTTTACCACTTTACCAGTGAATAATATCTTATTGTATAGGTAAATAATATTCTATTTTGAAGAATTTGTACTTGAACATTATGAATATACGGTCTTAAATCATAATATCATAGATCCTATCTTGACTCATCTTTTTTTAAACTATTTTTTTATAGTTATAGTTGTGTTTTTTTCCATTTATCATTCTATCAGTAGGTGATATAATTTTGAGCCGTTTTGCATCGACAATTTTAGTCATGTATCCTCCCTTAAAGAAATCCTAAATACGCCACTGTCTTGGCGCACCACAAGGCTTGTAATCTTTAGGAAGTAGGTGGCACTTGTTAGCGAGTTGGAGATGGTCATAAGATTTTTATTTTTTTCCATGAAAATTATATAAACATGTTTGTCTTGGTTTAAGAAACTAAAGTAAGTAAATAATAATATGTCAACACTACACTTGGTTTGAAATATACAATTTTGAATTATTTCAGTATTTTAATAAGACTATTGTACATATACATATATTTATAACTTATATTTAGTCACAAAAATTATAGTATCATCATTGTATTGTCAACGACGATAAGCCATTCCTAGGAAAAAAATAAGTTTCGTTATAAATAAACGAATTTTTCGAGAATTGTCGACCACGATACACGTTGTATATTAATATCAATGATTAAAGCTATAACTTATGGACTAAATTATTATTAATTAATAAATAATAATCAATTGTATATAAATTGCATTAAATAAATTAAATGTTTCACGTTTTTGTGACTTCAAACACTACACTTGGTATATGCCATATGAATATTTTGTTAGACTTCTTAATGTTGCGACAACAATACATAATTAACAGACTATTTATTTGATTGATATAGTTAGATTATAGTTTCTTTAAATTTAAAATATTATATACATAGATTTTCTCAGTAATATTATAGATAAGTAGTTACTCTAAAAATAATTATAAATTTTTTATAAGTAATAATATATATATATATATTATATTATGAAACATGACCAAATTAAAATGTTTTAATTGTAGGCTAGTGGTAGAGTCATGGCCTTACCTGGCTCACTATACTGTATAAGATATGAGACATGCTACAGTTGAACCTTTGTATTCCCGTGATTTTGTTCGTGACCACTTTTCAAATACCAATGTGAGACTTTATAAACACTTAATAAGCTTGGTCAAAATGTATTCTATGCCACTATGGTATATTTGCGGCGAGTGCATGACCACGACATTTTATTGGTCATCAATGATCAATCTTTCGATAACCATTGTCGTCGTTCATGAGTTAAACAGTTAATATACCTATACGTATTATATTATAAATGTTGTGTAGTTCAACGGAAATCAGGTCAAGAATTTGATCAAAATACTCTCTAGTAATATATTAAGTACACTCGAGTACGGTAACATTTTGATGAAACGAGTCTTAAACGAGCTTCCATCACATCACCTTTTTGGCCCTACGAACGCCCCGACAGTTTCTTAAGGGTTATGTGCCGGCCGGCTCAATTAAGGTAGGATGCACATCTGCAGTCACTTTATTAGCCAAAGGTACAGTGTAAAAATCAAGATAATTTTCTATGCCTCTACGAATCTCATTTAGAATTTATTTAGATTTTGAGTTAATTGTTCTAACTTAAATCTTAAATAAAGTTGAAATTCTTACAAAATATGTATATATCACGATAGCGATTTTTTAATATCGTTACATTTTACATATTATTATTTGAATTTTTTGGTGGTTTTATGTGTGTTTAAAATAATTCTAAAAGTTAAAAAAGGTTAAATTGTAATAAAAAGTTTGGTGAAGATCATTAAAAAATATATTCCAAGTACATATTGCAACGACTCAAACCGTACGTCGGTCGCTCCTTCCGCAGTAGCTTATTATTACCGATATCGATAGTCTTACTTAGATTCTGTTATAAACATACTGATATACGTAGTGAGGGCGTTGAAAAGTAATAGTTTCGAGTCTACATAGGCTAGGAAATCCACGAGTTGTTTACGATAACTACGGCCGGTATACAATTTCCGTGGTTTATTATTATTACTGCTGGTGATTGAACCCGCTAACTCGTAAACCCTCTTTGCGAATATGTATAACAACAACAACCACGCGTGAAATTTCATATGTGATATTATTCTATTTTATTGTCGTACGCATTATATTTTATTTTTTTTTACATACAATGTGCCATGTGCAGCTAACACGTAGGCGTACAGAATATCGTAAATCGAGCGCGAATGAAATGTGCCGGTCGGCTTCAATCCCGTCACATATTATTATTATAATATTATCGTCATACACCTATATAATAGGTAAACTAACTATTGAAGTTACCGGTAGCCGGTAGGTATAGGTATAGAAATATTAGTTTTTTGCGTTGTTGTATTATAGGTATACATATTTAGAAGGTGGAGGAAAAAACGCGGCGGCGGCGGAAAAAGAGAGAGAAATGCGCGTGGGGAAGTTGAGTAAAAAAAAAGTCGTTCCGTGGGGGCATTGTGATGAAAGCCGTTTGTTTGGTAGAGAACAGGCTACCGTCGGGTGAAAAAAAAATAAGAAAAAACAAAACAAAACAAAACTGGCGTGATGACACTCGGCAGCGGCGGCGCGCGGCGTCATGATTTAAGACTCGGCTGCGCAAGTGCGTATAGCGTTAATATTTATAATACGCGTTCGAACGTCACACAAAGGGCGATTGTGCGTGTGTGTATAAGTCTCTATGTATATTACAATAATATATAATATACGTTGGTAGGTACGTGCGGAGAAAAACACGGGAGACGATTAAAATCTTTCTCCCGGTTTGTTTTATATTATATCTACTAATATTATTGGCTCTTGTAACCCGGTACAACGGCGGCAGCATCATCAGCATATATAGCACCCTGCCAACACACACACACACACACACATACACATATGCGATGGTATCGCAGTCGGTTACAAACGCGTATAAATATAATAATATATAATATTTTTTTAATACGCGCACACTGCACGGGGGCGAGAGCGTATACCTACCTATATAGAAAAGATTCTTCTTTGGTATATATATAAAATGATAATAATAATAATAATAATAATAATACTGTTAAAGTGTCTCGTGTAAGCAGGAAAACTCGTTGCCCAGTTGAATTATTATAGGTTCACAGGCAGGTAAGTAGGTTGGTATATTCGAACGCTGTGAAAATGAGTTTGAGCAAACGATGACGACGACGCACTAATGACTTCATGACTATATATACCTATCGCCACTGTCGTTATAATATGCAGTATATACCGTTTGAACCTACGACAATGAAAAGTTAAGACCAGTACACTTTTCGATTGTTGTTTATTTTATTTTATTTTTTATACCTTAACAAAACGGACATAACTTATTATCCAAAGTTTATTTTCTCACTAAACGGATATTTTTTTTCTCGTCGTTCTTCGTTGTACAGAGGTATATGTGAAGCTGTGACACACAAAAAGATTTGTATAAAATGGCATTTCTCCACTCATTTAATTGTTGCATAAGATAATGAATAGCTGCAGAAAATGATCGCGTGCACAATTACTTATAAAAATAACTCACATCAAGCCACTAACTATGCATATCGAGTACATAATGTAATAATAAGGACGTTATGAAATATGATGAAGATTTTTCGTTGACATAAAATTAATTACATTAAAAAGTTAAATTATAACACGAAACCACGAAGGCAAGTTTTTTTAATGGTTTTAGTAGTTTTATTCTCGCATTATTAATGTCACGTCGGACTAAGTATCAAAACATATAAAATTAAGTTTTGTTATTATTTAAGGAAAGATTTATCGTTTCAGATTGAAAAGATAAAAAACTCATCCGAAAATTAAACAGAAACTATTTATTTTACGTTCTATATCGGCCTTATTATTTATAATAATCTGTATAGAGTTCTGCATTATTTGACCTCGGGGCGTGCGTATATAACTAAAATTAAAAAAAATATTTATTGTGTCAGTGTGAAATAGTGGTTGCTTATTTTAAACCGACGTTTGCTTAAATTTATAACTATGATTGTCGTTCATACATGCACGGACTACACGTATCTTACGATGTATAGATCCGTGGTTGGTATTAAGCGTATTACGTATATATATATATATATATATATATATAGGTATGTTTAAAATAATATTTAACCAATTTATTTTACTTCTTCAGGGGTTTTTTATGATAATACCAACATATAACGTGGACTCATGCAAATATTCGATTCACTTATTATTTCCTTTAACTATCGCACCTATTTCACAATCTTACAGATTGTCGCATAATTTGTAAAAGATAAACTTTATAGTCGGAGCTGTGCGATATCAAATATTTTTATATACCTATTATATTTTCCACGTCTTATATAATTCGATCACCAAAGTAAGTATTGTATAAGAATCACTTTTATAAAAATGTGAAATATTAAATATTCTGATTTAAATCCGTGGATATGGAATGACTGCGTGCATAATGCTGTAATACGAAGTGTTGCAGCAGGTCTTCAGTCTGGCGACATGGTGGACGTTGACGTGTATAATAATCCTCACAGTTTTTGTCTCACGAAATTTGAAACACCCTTTATGACCGCCGCGGGAATATACGGACGAGCGGGAAATCGTCGTTACTATATACATAATATGTAGGTGTATAGTATATGAAGTGTACAGATGTTATTATATATCGTATAAATAGGTACCAGGAGTGTCGTAATATAAGTATTATATTTCTAGTTTGGCTACTGCACATTATATTATCATATAATAAGGATTAAGGACGTTGTCGACGATATACACTTTTAATAACTTAATATTATTACACCTATCTCTTTAATAATATTATCTATGTATAGAATATATTAAACCTGATTTAATGCGTCTGAAAAGAGTGCCAGAAATGTATATAGACAATTCGTGTCGTCTTCAATAATATTGTCTATTGTCTTAACAAATACCTAAATAATGGTTGATATATAATAATAAATAATAATAATATACCATTACGACTTTATATTTATTATTTCGTAGTCGATATTAAAACGAAAACGCAGTAATTGAGTACTTTGGTAAAAGAATAGACGCACATTGTCGTCGTGACTTTAAACAATTATTTATTACGTTCTTAGTACTCAATCAAAATATTAATATTTAATTTAATGATTTAGCGTATTTGTATACTCGATGCAGTAAAATCGAATTAAAAGAGTACGTATAAGGTTTAACGACCATATTATAGGAGTGTAAGCAGTTTATTACAGTACTTAAAATAACGCGTAAATATAATTGCGAGCGGAATGGAAATCGATAGAAAATCTTCCAATTTTCTTCAACGCACTGCTCCAATCTCGTCCATGTACTGACTGGCAAATTGTATTACAAAGATACACACTGACACCTTATTATTACAATCATTGTAATAATAAGATGTCAGTAATCGCGATTTCATATTATTTTATTATAGATATTGAAGGTTTGATGTTTTCAGAAATATATCAAAATTGGTCCATATTATAACTTTTTGAATCATAATAAAGTTACTATTTTTAATTTGTTTGATTTTGGCTGATAAAAATGTCTTCAGAGTTGATATAATATTCTTTCATATTATTATGAAATAATAAGTGATATTATATCACTGAGATATAAAATAATCGACTACTGAAATAGTTTTTGTATTCATTTTTCAAGAAGGTGATACGTCACTCATCCACTTGGCACTTGCATCCCTTCCCAAACCACGCGTCCTCGGGTCCACCCTATCTAAGGGAGTTAGACGTCAGTTGTGTACGGTGTTGGCGTGTTGCACTATATATTATACCACATATAATATACATATACATACAACATAAATGGAAAGAGATATTTTATCCGTTACCTACGCATATTGTTCATGTCGAGTAGACGTCGCACGCGACCGTTTTCTTTTTATTTCCGTTTCCTGCTCGCTGTAAATAATACATAAAATATATGTATATATATATATATATATAGTGAGACGCGAGCGAACGGATCTAGCTGTGTGATTTATGTGAATTTGCTCGGATTTCCCAGTATTTTCTTGTATATAAATCGGGATAGAGAATGTGAAGGGAGAGAGCATTAGACTTCGTGTATTATGCGATTCATTACCCGCCGTATTACGGTCGCATGCGTTCTGTTGTCGACGTGTCTCGCAGCTGTGGTAATTGCACCGCGTCGGCCGAAATATCCGAGACTTCTTCGCGGTTTTCATAGAGCTGCCAGAATGTGTCTATGGTTAGTAAGCAGTATAGGCTACGAGCCGATTATTTTGATTACGCCGCTATATTATATAGGAAACGACTAGAAGCGACTTGCGTTAGTGGAAAAGCTTTATTTTTCCAAGAAGAACAAGCACATGTAGCAATGTTTCGCAGTATATTTTATCACACGGAATACTGTATAATATACAATGCATATTATTATTTAATGTACAATTAGAATAATTTCCTATGATCCAATGTACGATATTTAGGTAACTTTTAAGATCGACAAATATTTATATTGTGATATCTGACTGTATTACTATATTATAGGACAAGAAGACTATACACAGTCTAATATAGTATGATAATAATGTCGAAATTGAAAAGCTCATAGCACATTCGGTCCCTAAAATATTCCTATTATACTTTTAAAAATAATCGAGGAAAACAAATACAAAGACTCGACAGGGAACACAATAGTAGTAGTAATAGTTGACAGTAGTAGTAGTAGATTTATATATATATATATATATATATGTATATTGTTATATTGTACATAAATATATATGTAGCAATCAATTACTGTAATAATGTAATTGTTATAGGTAGTTATTTACGCCTACATATATTATATACATTCACACAATATTGTCTTACGACGAGATTTTTAGACGGTATCGGTGAAATCGAAGAAAATGCTGCGATTAGCCCGAGACGGATTAACACGGTGGCACGCGTGCGACGTAAATAAAATAGGCGCGCGCGCTCGCGGTTGTCACGAGTGAAACCGATGTACTACGCGAAGAGAAAAATATCTCATTTTCTTATCCGCGGGGTTCCAATTCATTACACAGTACATACACACACATATAATATACGTGCGTGTGTTCTTGTTATTATTGTTGTGTTACAACAACCTTCGGACCGGTTGATATCTTGATTGCCGCGTAAATTTATTTTCTTTGTACATGGCTACGTATATTATAATATGTGCGCGCTCGTCTTTTTAGTTCTCGCACGGGCCCGGCAAAAAGGGTTCGATACGTCATAAATACTCTTAATAATATTATGTAAACATGAAAACATACAAACATACAGTTTAGAGGCATATTTACAAGGGGGGGGGAGAAATATTATCTTCACCTTGGCCTACTTTTTTGGTTTCAGAGTTTCTGTCCCAATGGCACATATACCTATATAATTAATAATATATGTATTAATAATACTATTAATGATAATATCATGATAGGATATGATACACCCAACAATTGAATAATGATTGCTTGGTCAAAATAATTTTAAAAAAATATTTGTTTATGGAATATTAGTTGTGTTTGACATTTTAAGCATTTGTATTGAATTATATAACCTTTATGGATTTGATGTAAACTTATTAATATTCCAAATATCAACAAAATTTTAATTTTGTTATTATTTTTAAGTATCTATCTATTTAAAATACGCTCCGACTACATTACACATAGGTACTATAGTACTTATGAGTAAATTAGTTAATCAGTTTATCACCTATTTACTAAAACAAACATTGCACAATGTACATCTCGGGACTCGGGTCATCTCGTCACCACGGTGTCGTAGATTAGGCAATATTTATTAATTATTATACACACAGTATACAATGACGTTTTTTTTATATGAGTACAGACATTATACTTTTCCGGCATACTGTACGTCTGTACGCTATTGTTTTTTGTTTTTTCTCATACTCACGATTCCTTTTTTTTTGTTTTTCAGGCTCTGGGATCGAAATCGTCTGATGCTTCTGCCAACAAATGTTTTAGCCGATGAAAATTATGTAACCGAGGTAAGTCGACTATATATTTAAATATTTTGATTATGTTACAATAATATGATATAAGTTTACAATATAAATATTCGCGCGTTACTTTATACAGAATTATTTCAAAAACTTTTGCTATCGAAGTACTGAGGCTTTATTTTTTATATGACAAATCATTTTAATTAACTTGATTCATAAATGCATTAAACATTAGTCATCAATAATTATCACTAAAAATGTTTGTTGTCATCTATAAAACACGTATATAGTAAGAACGAAGAGATGTATAATATAATATTAAACTGAGCTGCAGAAAGGACGTCGCAATTAAAGTATGTTTGTACTCAGTATGCCGCCCGTTTTAAATTCTAGGAATAGACGTTAAGACAAATACAAATCCGCACTGTGTCCATAATGGTCATTCGTGATGAATATTAAATGAGCTGTCTATTGGCGGTTTCCAATGACATTATTAGTAGGTAAACGTCCTTGGATCTTGATGGAAGCTGAACAAATACACGCGGGAGAAACGTCGGGAGCAATTTCAAACGTTTGCCCTGTGCAAGACATCATTCAATGTTTTAATTAGAAATTATTTTTTGACAGCCGATTTAAATTAAACAGCTGGGCCAGTGCCAATATTTAGTAGGTTAAATACGACACTAATAGGGGCGTGGTTGTACTTTTTGATATATCCATATGCACGCTCCCCAAACCCCAACGTGAAGGTACAATGCACATAATATTATAATATTATTATGTTTAGTTGCGTGATATATAATGAAGTTATGCGAGCGTATCTACACCAGGTGAAAACAATATAATATAAATATATACTAAAAACAGCATTTTTTCCGTTACATAATAATGCGAGAGTATAATTTCATAATAATACTTATTTAATAGTTATTAAATGCTATGCATATTATTCTTATGTGCACCGTCGCGCATGCAATATCTACCTGGTAAATAAAAATTATTACTGGCACTCTGCTGCAGTCGTCTGGGTTCAGGTAGTTGGATTATAAATCCGGACAAATTTACCTTCTTCTGCAGCATCTACATCGACAACATCATGGTTATTTTAATAGTCGTCACTGGAGTTTATATCATGTGCTTACCTGTTACTGGAGAATCATTAATCATGTAATAATATCTTCGTTCTATTGAGTGAGTTTAACCTGCAGTAGTAGTATGACACTACAATCGCTCAAAATAGGGATTAATCAAATATCTATATCCTTACACGCGCATTGTTATTTAATACTATGGACTATATTATAGTGATACATGGTGGGGGGATTATTTTGAGACAACAGTTTGTAAATACTATCAATTGTCATGGTTAATCTCTTAACAATACAAGTTCACTTAGAATAGTTAAATTAAGTTAGTATAGTCAGTAACTCACCCATCTATCCACCCATCAAAAAATATAGCTGCATGTCCAGAAATCTTTTCAGAATAATCGTTGATATATTGTTTTTGTAATTATTTCTATTTCTATTTCTCGTAGATCTATATTTTATTAATTTATACTGTTTTTTTTTTCATATATAAATACTATCGAACAATTTATGTTTTCCAGCAAGGGATGTTTCTAATATATATATTAATAATTTTAATAATATATAAATAAGTAATAACAATACATTCTATTGATGTAGATTCTATTTATCAACTGCAACCTAACGGAAGTGATTCTTAATATTTCGCATATTGTACTTATTTTGTTGTAGTAAAACCTTGATTCTAACTTTTCGAATTAACTCACTCGATGTCTGTTGCAAGAACCCGAACCATAGGGGACATGACCCCGGTTCGAAGAGTTAATTCATAGTTTAAAATATAATATTTGGTTTTTTCAAATTGATATCCTTAGGTTTTAATATTTTAACCATATATATATAATATATTGTTAACGTTCATGATAACAAAAAAAAGTCTATTGTAATTCATATACTTGGTTTCTCATATATGATGGCCAACTATACAATGATAAGTGTCACTAAGATGATTGGCACGAAAAAACTTCTAATAAAAAAAGCCTTAATCATTATAATAATGACATTGTTATTGTATAGTTGAAGAATAGGATAGTCTATGGAGAGTTTGTTTTTCGTTATATTATTATATTATGCAGACGTCGGTTAAATGTGCATAAAGAAATTTAAGACGGTTGTATAATTTTTCTCATTATAATAATTAATAAGACATTGTATACATAATATTATATCAATCAAATTGTCTTTGACAATTTTAAATTTGCATGTACATATTTAGTTTAACTTATAATTCGATATCGTCATTGAATATACTGTTTAAAGTAGTAGCTTTTAATCCAAAAATCGATCGACATATAATAATATAATATATTTATTACATATATTAGTAATATTATATTAAATTACGTATATTTTTGATGCTATTTAAAAAAAAGAGCGAAATGGTTTTAAATATCTTCTAAAATTCCAATGTAATAGGTGATCAAGTTTCTTTCAGCGGATATTGATGTATACCTAACACATATTTTTTTATATGAGACCACTTTATGAACAAAAACCTGCAGTGGGTTTGCGTTTGTAACAAAATTCGCCTTGGGTTCCGACGCGTGTGTATGTACTCCCTTTGCTTAAACTCAACCACAGTATAGCGCGTATATATATATAATAGTATACCTATATAATATATTAAATTATATTCATACATAAACAGATTGATCCATTTAACTATAGCTACATTGATTTTTCAAGTCAAATTTAGTATTTTTGAAAACAATGATTTTATATTAGAATTTTTGAAATATTTATAACACTATAATATACTATCTTAGTTTTTTATAAAAATATTTTTTCAAGACAACCTATATTTTTAAATTAAATGATCAGAAGTAAAAATATTTTTTAACGTTTAGATGAGTGGTCCTTATTATATAACTGCAACATTTTTAGTGGAGTAGCTGTCTTTTATTTAGCTCGATTATAAACTTAGTATGTACCAAAGTACTATTATTAATAAATGCAACTATTTATTTAAAATCTGTTCGATATTAATGGGTACTTACTACTTATTTATTATTATTATTTTTTTAAGTACTATATTTCCGGTCATAAAATTTAAAATATAGTTTGTCTAAAAATCTAAAAAATAACACTGACATATTAATGAAAATATATAGTATTATGTATAAATACTAATAAAAAAGAATATTTTTTAATTGTAGCTAGTTAAACGGATCACTACATACATATACGGCTTGCTGTTATAACGTTAAACGTTTTGGCTGGGCACAATAACTCAAAATTGCGATTTTCGAGTGCGTTGTATGTTTAACATGCACATCACTCGAGTGGGGACGCGACGCCACGATGACGACGGGGTCGCTCATCACTCGGGGGAATTATAGCAATCCGACGTTTTATCCCAATCGATATCAAACAACCGCGGCGGCGGAGGCAATGCTCGAGCACATAATATACAACGTAGTAATAATAATAATAATAATAATAATAATAATAATAATACCGACGAGGGTCTCAATCGAGTGTATGTACCTATGTGTGTTATTTCTTTTGTCCGACATTACAAAATTTCCTGCCGTTATGACCTGCAGGTAAATCGTGTGTAGATACATACGCGGTATACACAACAAATATTATACCATACATAGTATATATTATGTAGTATTTTAGTATTATTATTATAGGCATGGCAACAGTTCTTCGTTTATTATAACGCGTGTGTACTACAGTAATACAACTATAACGTATAGGTATAAATATATACTTGTGGCGCGCATCACACAATCTTACGCGCGAGGCCAACGAGCCAATGAGCTGCGCGTTCTCGTATAATTTATATACAAGACGGATTACTTTAATATTATTATTATTATTGTGATACGTAAGCGATGTCTCAGACGCGTGCACTATGCCGTGGTGTGTGCTTCTTAGACCCGATTTTTGTTTGTATTATTCGGTGTTGTTATTTCGTCTCGTTATTTTGACACGTATAAATATAATAGAACCAGCATTGGTGAGTATTTAGGAAACTATAAAACTGCGCAGTCGATATGATGGACATAGCCACATTGGCAGTAGTAATTCTATACTTTATAATATTATAAAATATAAAAACGATAAATATTTATCTATTTCAGTATCTATACTTACATAATACATACATATATGTCGTTTATCAATATTCAAATTTCGAACGATTTAATTGGAAAAATTCCTTTATATGTAAATACCCATTAACGTGAATTTATATTTTTCGTTGTATAGTATGTACAACCCATACGCCGCCGTGATGCTCAAGATGCGCGCAGGGGAGCGTTCAAGTCTCCACGGGATAATTTAATGGTCGGCGGTGTTCCATTTTGTAGTACAAATAATTATAATAACACTCGTAGCAGATATATAGTACACCTATGTATTGTAATACATATTGTATATACAAATTATACACGCGCGGGGCACAATGCAAGTTATACCTGTGCACACACGAAACGTTATTTATTTTTTTGACTGACTACAGGGGCGCAGACCTAACCGTCCATGTTTTGCGCCCTACACGTGACAAGAGCGGCGCGAGACGCGACCTGTTAATTAAGACATCATTCACACGCGTGACACATATAATATACATATACGTTTCAAACCCTCCCTAGGCAACTAATTAATCACGGAAAAGAAAACCGAATTTCGAATAATATATTATATAATAAGGTAGTAAGGGCGACACGTATTCTTCGTACTTACTATATAATAATATAATATACATAGTTTAAGCGTGTCGACATATTTCCGTCTGTTTGAGTCGGTTATATTAGACGCGTGGTATTACTATAACGAACATGTCCGGCCACTAATAACGCGACCCGGTGTACACGTATACTTATATATATATATACACTTATATGTACTGGCAGTCGTCGTCGTTGGGTTTTCAACACATAATATTACCATAATCTCGTGACACGACACTCTTCTTTTGTGCAGGCGCGCGCGCACTAGAGAGCTCCCGTCTGCCGCCGTTTGTACATTATTATTATCATCATTATTAATATTCCGACTAGTCTAATATTATAATATTATGTACATACTCTGCCGCGTGGTGTAGGTGCCGAGATGTGTTCGATCCATGGGCTGCCGGACAGTAAATGAAGACGTGTCGGTCTCGATGATACATCATATTATTTTTCTATTCGTCGATTGTCGAATAATAATATATATAATAGCGATTATTGCTGTAACATACTCGTATTATCTTCGTACATTATGCACCGTGTCCGAATGAATATAAAATAATATTATATTATTATTGTCGTACAGCGTCGCGCAGGTGATCCGACGACAATGCGCGCTGTCGTATATTATACATGGAGGTTGGATGAGGTATATAATACATGCGTAGGTACCAATCGAACATGCGAGTACCGTTTGTGTGGCACGCAAAGAGAAATAATGTATTATTAATATATATATACACATGTATGTCAGCGTGATTTATATGTACGAATTGTGTGCGCATTGTGCGAGCGTAACGTATAGGTATGCGCGAGTCGCGCGTTCCAGTCGAATCGTTTCCACACGAGAAGAATCTCAGAGTATACGTCTTATGTACCAAAAGCGAGATACTATTATAATATATTATATTGTAGATATTTTAATACCAGTTGTTACGTATTTGTTTATTTATTGTCCTCGATTTTTGAACATATTGCGTATTGCGATCGTGTGTATGTCGTAGGCCATATGGAAAATTAGTTGTTTTGCAAAAAGACTAGGCTCTTTGTAATGGGGTAGCCCATTTGCGAACTACTTATTATTTTTCCAAACAGCCTGCTGTTTTCCAGGCTCATTCATACAGACTAACAGCAGTTAGGCTATCATTTTATGGTAAAAACCATTTTAATTATTTTATTTTAAGGGTTATTGATAATAACACAGTAAAATATATGTAACATTATTATTTATTACTTATTCATTTTATACAGTTGTTGACTATTGATATTACTAGTTTTATTATATATTACTAACAAAAAAAAAAAAAATATGTAAAATGTTAAATTAAATTAATTGAAATATTAAATTTTATATATATATATTTTAGTAATATATAATAAAACTAGTAATTCAATAGTCAACAACTGTACAAAATTAATAACTAATAAATAATAATATTACATGTTACATTTATGTTACATATTGTATTGTACTATGTTACCCTTAAAATAAAATAATTAAAATGGTTTTTACCATACATTGATTGTAGTTCTTAAAAGGTCTAACTGCTGTTAGTCTGTATGCATTGAGCCTGAAAAACAGCAGGCTGTTTGGAAAAATAATAAGTAGTTTGCAAACCCCATTGCAAAGAGCCTAGTTTTTTTGCAAAAAAACTAATTTTCCATATGGCCTATGACATTTATACAAATACGGCTGCTGTGGCCGGCACTTACGGATAACTGCTCACGTATGATCTATTTGCAATTGTAGGCGTAAGTCTATCGTGAAATCGGAAATTTTCACGTTTTTTGTACGAAATTTAAAACCATAAAAAACAACTATTATGACGTGTCTACGTGTTTATATATATATCTTACATCGTTGTGTTTTCGACGATTATTCTGTTCGATTCACATAAATATACTTTATTGTTTTTTACTCTTCTCTATTCTTGACTTCTTGAGAACCGTTCGCTAATAATAATATACGCAATGCTTAGAGGAAAACTACATCTCGTTTGTGTTTATATATGTATACCATATCATGCCTATGTATAAATGCATATATTGCCATATCGGTGCACAGAAAGTATATTATACATTATACACATCAATTTATCATGTGTTATCCGGTTAAAACAACGTGTCGTCAACGATTGGTACGCCTGGTGAAGATTTAGCGGCTAAGCAATACATTTTACTTGTTTACCATGCTGTAGCTATATAGCATTATATTATATCGATATTACTGTACATCTATATAAATATATATATAAACATGGCTATATATAAAAGTAGTTTATTGGACGTCTCTTTGTGGTCGATAGATCAAATCTGCAGTATCACCGTATAGACTTTTAAAAACTCTAAGAAGTCTAAGAGTTACGGAACAGGAAGCACTCGAATCGGGCATAAACAGTCATAAATTTACCAGCGACGTCCAAAGTCCACTGTCTGACTGTCTGTAGCGAAGACTGGTCAAACGAAGGAGTATTAGTAGGGAGAAGAGGGAAAAAAAATAGTGAAGACATTAAAGTGGAAATATACGACTCTGGGCTATCGAGTTTTCTCGGTTAGACAATTATACAGCTATAATTAACTTTTGTACAAAATGTGAAATGTTTGACAAAAGTTTCAAAGTGCCAACGGTGATAGACCGTAAAATGTATAACCTCCAGATTGTATTTAAAATAAACAGTCTCGTGGGATGCATTCCTCGTGCAATTTTTGCGAATGTCAAGTACCTATAATTTGATCGTTATTTTATTTTAAATTTGTCACAGAGTATAATTTACGATAAACTTTCGGACGTTGTTTCAAGTATTAGTAGCGCAGCACAATAAATCATATCATACAATAAACGTCGCTCAGTCAACACTACAGAACAATCGTATACAATGTATATTATAATATATAATAATACCGGTATGATATAACGATGAATTATAGGTGTTTGTTGTCGGAAAAAGTCTGGGGAATATAAATAAAAAGTTTACTTAATAAAAAAAAAAAAAAACTGACCCTATTATAATAATATATATAATATGATGGGCACTCGTCGTGGTACTCTGCACTCTGCAGCATTAAAGGCTTCATCGATTTGTTTCACTTCTTTAAATATAATGACATGTATATGTACGTCTCAAGTATTTCGATGGTTTAATCAGGACTAATTCAAGTGAGTGGTCAATATTATTTTATCACAAAGGTAAAGGTAAATACATAAAAATAATAATATAAGATAATATAATATATAAGAATACTTTATACCAACTTAATATTTCGAGTGAAAACTACCACAATGGTGCAATGTAACTAAGCATTATTAAAAAATAATATTGTCATCACAATAATTTATCTACTTTTCTTGGCTTTAGAATTGTTTCATATATTGAATCTTTAAGAACCAAATATAGACATTTATAACAGTAGTCTAACTCACAGGACAATGCCAATAGAACTGACGTAGTGACGAGAAAACTTTTGAAATTGTAATTGTATTTTACTTAAGATTTAGTAATTTTATTATTGTGTGATTTATAAACATTTGGTCGTGTAATGACTGAGCAATGTAAAAAAAAAATATTTTGAATTAGTTTTTCCAGATAATAATAATATTGTTAAAATAACTACCCAATATATAAAGATACATAAGATACTTCGCTGAATCTCCTCCTTACCCATGATTACACCACTGATGGCTGAAGTGAATATGCATAACGTGCATATCTTATTTATATATACAGTTATTTTTGACGATTATTTTGGAGTTATATCGGATTATTCGGACCGGATAATTTTTACACGCAGGGGGGGGGAATGAAAAGAAACGGAATAATCAAGTGAAAACTCGTTATTGGACCGCGTCAGGTGTTACCTATACCACGATATAGATGAAGTTGATTGCAAGCATGCAGCCTATATATTTTGTATTATATAATATATAGGCATACGAGATGTATCTCGGAAACACGTTTATTTGTCATTATAATCACAAGAGATATTATTGCGTTTTTTTTCTATAATTTATAATATATATATATAATATACTTCTGCTGTAATTTTCTTCGGGACGATGATGCAGGGTGCTGCCAAAAAACCCGCAATAGTGTTATACTTGTTGCGCCTACCTGTACAAAGCGAAGTCGGTCGTAAATTGGACCGCGGACAAAATATATACACATATTAAAGAGAGACAATAACGTCGGTGGTTTAGCGCTGGCGGCACCCTACAGTACGTCGCGTCGACTGCGGTACTAGGAATGCCACCTGGGAGGCGAACAGGCCGACCTTCGACAGGCAGTAGACCGCCGCCATCGCCATCGCAGCAGCCGCCGCCGAGTGATGTCTTCATCAGCGCTCATCGAGAGCGCACGCCCGATCATTATTATATTATTATTATGTGTACCTACACGAATACGATCCAATCCGACATTTGGGTTATTTCTCAATATAATATGGGTACCTGTGCGTACAACAGCAACAACAATAATAAATTTAAGTGTTAAATGTATGATATTACACCTCGACGGTTCTGATATATTATTATAATATGTGCATTGTTGCATCTTTAAATAATCGGCGATCGTTCTGCATGGAATGAGTTAGTGTGTGTGTGTGTGTGTAATGCACGCGACGTGGTGTTTTTAATTGAAACACTTATTGTTGTATATTTACCACATACGGTGTGTATAGACGGCGTTGTCTGAGGGGAACGAGTAATAATAATTGTCCTCGCCTGCAAACGCAACCGAAGATGTCGCGCGCGATAAGTTAATTTATATGAGTATATATTGTACGTTCTGCGTACAGATTGTGACCATTTAATGGATAATATAAACCTGACGACTTCTAATACGCCAAACTAATTATTACTGACTGGCGCTGTTGATCAAACACTGCAGGTGGAAGGCAACAGACGAAAATAATAGGAACGGAAAAAAAAACGGTGCAACGTATACGAATACGACGGCGTTGTTACAATTATTAGATGCCGAAAGGTCTTTTTTTTTGGATTTATTATACCCATACAGAGAAAAAAGTGAACCTACATAACCGGCCGGACGCCGCCGCCAACGGGCTCTGTCGCGATGTCCTTTTCGGGCACACAATGAGAGAGAGATGAGATTTCGCCGGTTAATTAGTCGCGTTTACTTTCCGGCGGCGGCACCCGTTGTCATCGATATACGACGACAATTTAATTTAATATACCTATACATGTACGCGCATAATACAGCTGCACTCTTCTATTTCTGGGCTGTCTGAGGAATCCGGAAATTTGCATTCGCTAATTAAACAACGTCGACCGCATGCCGAAGCGTATACTGTAACATATACATAATCATATATTATATATATAGACATAAACGATCGGAGCGGTTTGCCAAGAGTCAACCAGAGGGGCGGCCAGAGTAATATTGAGATTGAGAGAGACAGACAGAGAGACGCGGACAGAGCGTCGTATTATAATAGAAGAAAACGTATTGTATGTTAAGAAAGAGGAGATAGATGTGAACGCCCGTGTGTCGCGTCTGGGCGGCCAAAACGAGGGGATTAAAATAATCCGCTGCCGCATAGCTCGTGACACTGTTGTTAACAGGCTTTCTCGATTTTTGTCCGGCGACCCGAGTTACGCGCGTACTGCACACGATCTACTTGTGCACAAATTGTCTTTTGTCTGCGCGTTGTGATACATAAATATAATAATAATTATCGCTAGATCTTCGCTTCACACGTATATTTCATGTAGTTTTAATATATACTCCACTCCCGGAACTACGCTGTTCTATGTAGAGACCCGCCTTTACTCGATTCAGATTCCAAAACATATTGTGTTCGCGATAAAGCTCGTTTTCTGATCTTCGTTTGCTGCGTCACTATATAGGTACCTATGTAAAGATACTCGTGGCGCAGTTATACCATTATATTATATTACCACTATATAACGGTCACTAACTGTATATATAACACAACTTATTATTGTATAATCATAATAATATATTGTACTGAATGTTGTGCATGTAGTCTGCAGTATTATAGGCGTCGAAAAACGACGACGGCCTAAATAGAATTTGAGATTTTTCTTTAATTTATATACCCTCGACCCGTGTCCGTTCTCGTAGATTTATTTTAATTGAAATAATGAATGAATTTCGGTTGGCTTGGAGTTCTGCCCAAAACGTAAATTACGTACATCGTCTGGGGAAAACAAATCTAATAAAATATGTCATCTTTCGAACAGCGAGTAGTTTATAATAATTCATAATAATATTATTTGTACCACGATAATAAACACCAATTGATTATTATTCACGCGCAACAAACCAGTATTTTGGTGGTTTTCAACATATTTCGAATAATAATTTGTTGTCTTTGCTATTTATTTACAGTTAACTGGATTTATGTCGAAACCAATACGACCATAATAATAATATAAATAATATAATGATATTCTTGTACCTACGTTAATAACACTTTTGGAGATGAGTTACGGCGTGTGGGTAAATAATAATGTAGTACTTAGTAGTACTGTATTCCCGATCTTCAACGTTTACCGCGAATTTGGGGAGACAGGTGTTGTCATAATTTACATTGTTATATACGTAACATGTCTTGTTTAGCCATCGTTATTATCGTTGAGGTATAATTAAACCGCGCAATGCAATAGTTTAACTATGTTAGAAAAAATTTTAAATGCTTCTAAACACGATACTCATAACAATTTACATCCTGTATACTTACAACTATATATACGTGGGCACGATATAAACCCATCAGTCTGGCATTGATTGGGTTATTAAAAAAAATGTTATTACTCTATAGGCGCTCCACTAGGAAGTCAGACACTTTCGTCTGGGGTTTGACCTTCCGATTTTTGGGCATCACACGTGCGTGATCATATGGTACTTTACAGCAAAGTTTTCGTATTATTTTTATTTGAATTATTACTCATACAAGATTTAACAGTGTATAAGTTATGACTTATGAGATTCAGTTGAAATTACCGTCGGCGGTGTCGTCGCAATGTATATATAGCGATAGCAGCAGACACCGAATCAAAAGAGAGTAACATATAATAATACGAGTATAACGATTGCTGCCGACTGCGTATATTATAACTACGGGGGTGAACAGCAGGTGTTAGATATACGCGAAGAAAATAAAATATGTTGTTAACCATTATAAAGATACATTTTTTTCTTCCCGAGCGAGAGTGTGTTTATTATAATTGAGTTGTTCGGCATGCCGCAGTTAATTTCCACAAGATATATTATCTTGTATTTTACGACGCGCGTATTACTGCATTAAGGTGGTATATAAGAATTAAATAAAATAAAAAAAATTCTAACCACACGGATTAAAATATTATTATTATTATTATTACGCGTACCGCCTAAATTATACGCGTTATACACCGACGAATTTGAAATTATTTTTCGTCTATACCAGTACCTATGTAATATGTATGTAATTTATACTATTGGTATAGGTATAATCTGCGTTGCGTATAACACCTATACACAAAGACGGCGGCGCACACCTTTATAGCGCGATGGCGGCCGACTACCATATACTTTATGAACACGTCGTTCGCAAAACGATTATGGAAAATCACGCAACTGTGAATATCTACGTTTGATCGTCGGGGGCGCACGGTGGGGTGTGTCGTATAAATATAACGTACGGGGTGGATATTATTATTATCGTGTACCTTCACGCGGGACAACTATTGTAATATCTCTATAAATATATATATATATATATACGTATACGTTTCCTGCTACTCGCCGTATATTATTATATTATAACATATAACGTATATATTATGCTGCTGCCGTATACCGCGTGCGTGTGATATAGCGACGACGACGACGACGACGGTGCACAATGCCGCGCGTGAAGAGGATGTGCGCGCGTGGTCTTGGCGTGTACACGTTTAACGACAAGGCGTGTATACACCGTGTTCCTTTTGGTAATATATATAATACCCATAATATGTCGTCGTCGACCGTCTGCAGTGGTGATCGTCGAGAGGGGTTCATTGTGTGCCACCATGTACGTATATTATAGTATATATATATATATATACTATAAATGCGAGAATGGTTGTCGCCGAAGATCGTCACGACAGGGCGTCCTTTGATGGGTACATGCACATATTATTATATTATATATTATGGCCATTGGACTTATAATATATATATAAAGGTATATTATATACACGCCGGTGCGCACAATGTGCGGCTGCTGCTGCTGCTGTGCTGTGTAAGGCATAGCGACGACGACGATTTTTTTCTTCGGTGGTAGCCTACCCTCTTGGGTCAACCCCGTCGTAAATCGGATTACGCCGCCGCCGCATTGTCCGAAAATAACCGATGTACCGCAGTTTTATTGACCGAAATCGTTCACCGCAGCACAGTTTCTGACATTATTTTTACGCTTTCGTGTATACCGATTTATTCCACAGCGATAGAGTTGAAGAGGAAAAAAAGAGACGACCATGGTCCTCTGCAGACGCGTTCCTTTTGTCTTGTTTCACTTCTTAACCACCCCGAAGCGTGGACCGCAAACGGCAATCGCTCTTCCCTCACACAATGAACATAATACACATGTATAACACATTTATATTTTATTGTATACAATATATATACTATATATACTTCTACACCTCGCATTGAATCTGCAGTAGCCGACCGGCAATCGCCGAGACAAGACGTAACTGTGCCGCCATCACCGTAGCGGTCGCCCTATAGTTTAATGCTGATACGTACATATAAATCCTAATCTGTCGTCGATGTTGTTGTTCGTCATATCGGTTTTGAAAAAGTTTTTCGGTTTAAGACACTATAATATTGTGTTATCGCGCGACACATGGACGCTCATATTTATGGTAAGTGAAAAATAATAAAAACAATTTCATTATATTATATGTTGTACCTACACATTATATAGTGTCTGGCTAAACATGGTCGAATATATTCTATATGATTAAAGTAATAATTATTATACGATTGTGTTTTATAACATTTTTGTCGATGCGCTTTCGGCTATTCACATTTTTCTTATTTGTTACAACATATTATTCATTTAAGTATAAAGTATAAAAATAAATAAATTTAATATATAAAAGTACCTACTCTATATATTCGAACATTTACTTCAAAGCAAATTGTTTGATGTTTTATTATACCTAGTCCCGATCTAATTATCAAACTGGGTTCGAATAAATCCATTAAACTGCCCACATTTGGATAGACTATTTTTATTAGTATTACATTATAGATGGAGTTGTTGAATTTGAATTTGCTCGGAGTCGTTAAATTCGGTACACTTTATACTGCACTACTGCACTACTATACAGTATATACGAACTAATAGTGATAAAGGTTTGACGATAAATCTGTCATGTATGATAATTTACCTGCTGAATATTTATCGAAATCTAATTTAAAGATACCTCCATATATAATATTACCTACGTATATATATAAATAATATATAACATATATTATTACTAATACATAGGAATCATTTCATTTAGTAATATAATAATAATAAAAAAATTGATAAAAAATACAAATATTTTATTTTTTTTTTAAACATTTTTTCCCAACCCACTGTGCACCGGTTACAAGCAATATAAATTATCGAACTTGTTTTTTCTTCTTTTCTTCTGAAACCGTCCGGAGCTCACACACACATACTTAGATACGTTGTTTGTTGAAGAACGGGAGAGAATCGGTTAGGACCGCGAAACAAGGTCGCGTGACAGTGCTCGTATATATAATAATGTTCACAGGAAAATATGGCCTACACGGCTTGTATTTTGTTTTTTTCAACTATATATATAATTTAATTTTTTCTATCACTGGTACGACCGGTCGAATAAATCACTATATTTGTGCTTTGGTGCCCACTGATTGCGCCTTATGTACGAGCGCGCGCGTGTGTATGTGCTTCGATTGCGAGCTCTATTACAAGTGATTTATTGAACGAAATAATAGTAACACGAAAGGTATATATCTCACGAAATTTCTCAACCGCGTACACGCCTTATAGGTTGTTTTTACTCCTCGGGTATTATATGTACACATACATATATTATGTATTGTGTATATATTATATACGATATAGTCGTTGGCTCGCGCAATCGCGTTTTATTATCTCTCGTTTAATTTATTATTGTTTGAAAAAAAAACCTTCTTTAATTGGCGGATCTCTCATCCCATGACTCCAACGGCGTGACGAGTGTACACATTATATATGTATAATATATATATATATATATATATACATGCTTACATATTATACACGTTTCAGGACGGCGGTTAATTGGTCCGTTATACGTCGGTGTGCGCGCGTCTGTGCAGTTCGTGTGTGAACTGTGCTCGGTGACTTGAATACGTCACCAAATTATCGTGTTCGTTTAGATAGAGGTACACCCATACTAATAATATTACGAAATGATAATATACCTGTATTATAATATAAATGCATGATATGTCTGTCGGTAAATGTTATATGGCATATTATCATGGCATTATACGATGACGAAGACGACTATATAATATTATCGCAGTGCGATGAGGCTTGAGGGGAACCACTGGACCGACAGAGTTAATGATGACATTACCGCGCGCCGAATCGTGACTGCAGTATACGAGAAGAATATATCGTATCTCGGGCGTACCGTGTATATGTATATATTTATAATATAATATTGTAGAGGTGGTTTGGGGCCGAACCGATACTCTGTGTTCTTCATCTCCTCTAGTGCAGCTGCAACAATTCGTGGTGGAATGGCCCCGCCGCCGGTCTATTGAGATTGCTATATACCTACGTGTTCCTTTCAACGTTGTAACACCAATTTTCTCGTTTAATATAACCGCGCGAGAGCATGATCTTCCCTCCCCCCTGATGTATAGCGCGCGCGGGCGTGTGTGTGTATACATTGTATATATATATATATATATATATATATATATACACACACACACACACACACACTCCTCCCGAACGATGACCGTTGGGGGAGGTGGTGAAGGTGGCTTAAGATAGTATGTATATGTATTTTGTTTTTATTTATTTTTTTACGCGTGTAAGTATATATATTATACTTCCAAACAAAAGGCCGCCTCCGGTCGTCCGCTTGCTCCACTGACTGGTGGAGGGGGGGGATCGAGGAACGATGAAGACATTAAAAAACCATCAGACCGCGAAGCGCGCACCGAAAATCCGTTTTTATCGGGTTGATTACACAAACACAATATAAATTGTGAGGAACTGCGGCTGCGGCGGCGGCATAATTACTTGTTTGGTGCGCAGTGTTTATACCCCACGGTACGCGCTCCGCCGCGCACAATATAATATATAATAAAATAATGTATAAATATTACATACACTGAAAGTTACATAGTATATAATATAATATATTGTACACCGTGAATACCAAATCGTACAATAATATCTATATACGAGAGAGATGCACGTCGATACCCGCCGAGAGTGTTTACGGAAGCGTAACCCCGAACAGTATATACTGTTATAGTGTATATTATATATTATATTTGTCGGGGTCTTTACGAGAGCCGCCGCCGCAGAAAACGCTACCGGCATTTATAGAAATTGGTACCAGCTTATATGTTATATTATATGTGCATACAATAGGTATGAGGTACCCATAATACATACTTGAAACAAGCATTTTCTTTGCGTGACATGAACCGCAACGTCGCGTTTCCCGCGCGCACAGCACATACACGTTAAATATAATATAAGGTATATGCATCTATGTACCTATATGTATATTATACGAGCTCTCCTCAGTCCTATATTACATCGTCGACTGCAGCAGCTGGCCCTTTCCCCTAGCTGCGGTCGCGGCGCTCTCTTTTTTACGGTCTTCTCATCGTGTCTTACCCTCAATTAAAGGCATTATCCGTGCACGACGTTTGTGCGTACTTATTTATATATATATGACGTACTGGTTTCGAAAATGTATCTTATACCTATGTATTGCTACGCGCGGCCATTATTATCTATATAGGTACTTGCGGCGATCATAATATTATTATTATTACCGCCGTAGTTGTTGTTGATGTTGTGGCAGTGTATATTGTATCCTCCATCTTTACCGGATAATTTCTTCCCACCGCCGATGAAATAATAATACCATATAATCCTTATACATTATAGCGTTTCGATACACGTATTTCGATATCGTACATTTTCTCTCCTCGCCTCATCTCACCACATCATCTTAACGTCAGCATACCACATAGTTTTATCTACGAGTAATACATATATATATAGGTAGGTGGTAAGTATATATATTATACGGAGAGAATTAAAAACGAAATTATTGCGAAACTAAACAATTGTGATTAGTTCAAGTGTACGAAATTTGATTTGCACGAACCAACTGAGATATCGGCAAGAGAGAATATTATCTACGGTGCAATTTTTGTTTTTTTGATGACTAAAAATACTCATAATAAAGTAAAATACAAACACTCGTTTTGCTAAACTATTATACCTAGCTAAATAACAGGTATTTACAATGGTTAGTGTGATTGGTTCGTGTATATTAAAAGTTCTTTAACACAATCGTTAATTATAAAAATTAAAAAGGCATCGTTAGATTAAACGGTCTAATCTTTGTTTGAAAAAAAAAACGGGTACAAATATAATATATTATATTCATCCCAATAACTATAAACTATTATATCGCAAACGGATGTAGTCGCGTGCGTTCAAATCCTAATTAATAGTTTGTATGAGTATAGGTGTATAATGTTTAAGTATAGGTACTCACCAAACCCAATAATTCGCGCAAACACGTGCGAATGGCCGTGGACGTCCGACGTTGCAGTAGCCTAGGGCACCTCATAATAATTTTATAATATAATAATGTTTTATCGAAATGTTTGTTCGCGTTCGTACGTTTACCGCCATTTTGTTTTTTCGTCCGCTTCAATTAATGAATTAATGTGTACGCGCACACCCGCTATCCATCCGCAACGTATTAAAATGAGGTCGGATTTTAACCCGACGCTCATTGTGTTGTGTAATAGGTGTATATATATATACTCAGTGGAAGCACTGTTAAGTAATGCAATATTAAAGACGCAAAAAAATACACAGCGTGGTATATATAGCCTATATAATTATATGTGTTTAAAACATAATGCGTTTTAATGCACGTATATAATACATATACCTGCTAGTTTATATAATAGTAATAAATTAACAAAACCGTCAAAATTGATTAAAAATATCTCGGTGTTTGCTCTAATGTTTTTAATGAGATCCGTATAGTAAGATGTAGTTACAGCCGCATATATATAGTAAGAAAGTATTCCCGTTTATAATAATATGCTTTTATTAAGTTTGTTGATGTAGACGTAAATTGTCTCGCACTGGTTGTTGTAAGGAACACATATTTTAATTTTAATAAAGCTTTAATTTTAACACTCTTTGCCCCTAAATCGTAAATCGTATTAAGTCGTTTATATAATGCGTTACGATTTAAAACGATCTTGTATTACCGTATTGGACATTGCACGTAAATATGTATTCATATATTATATGTTATTATTTTTAGGTAGATAAAATTAATTTAAATAAATAAAAAATAGTCTAAAAATTAATTAAGACTTATAATTTATAAGATTTAGATTATTAATTATGAATAAAAAAAGATTATAAATCGTTGTAAATAAATTACACAACTATTAATTTTTGGAGGTGGGGTTGAACCCTCAAAACTCCCCTGTTTCAGATATAATAGTTTCGATTTTTCGTATAATCTAATAGTCAATTGAATTTTCATTGGAAATACGCTTCAAGATCGACAATTTCGACCTCGAACCACAATAGAATCAGTGGTAAATATTATACGATATACGTGAATCATCGTTTGAAGGACATAATAATATATATTTATACGTCGGTTTGATATATGACTATAGTGCTGTATAGGTATTGGCGATATTGCGTACACGTCGAATTTTCCGCCGAGTTGTTTCACGAAAATTGACTTATTATGTTAGGTTATTATGAACAACGTCCTACAGCAGTGTATATCTATAATACATGTGTATAATATAATTTCATATTATATTATATTAATGCGTGCTGCGTGCACTGCGCATCAGCAGAGGTGGATAAGGTGCAGCGTTTCGCACTCGCGCTAGTATATTATAATATATATTATGTTGTATATACCTACGAAAGAATGACGGCGGTTTAAATGCTGCCGCTTGCATTATACTATTATTTAATAAGAAACGAGTCGCTCGTTTTCTAAATAGTCATTTTGACGATTTATAAGTGCCCTCCGGGGTCTCTCCGAGAGTTCTGTGTATATACACACTTATATATATATATATATATATTACTTACATAAATGTATAATATATCTGTTTGTGCATGTTCGCGAGATCCGCCGACTTAGCATAAGTGCGTAGGCTAAAAAGGATAAGAAAAAAATAAAACAAAACGATAAACACGAAACCGCAACGTGTTAAACAAAAACAATAGAACTACACTGCTGCAGCGTGTGCGCGCTTAAATTTTTCGTTGTTTTTAAATCATGATAAATTGACCTTTTGTTTTTGGTATTTTGTGCGCATGTAGGAAGAAGACGATTATCAGTGGTGGACCGAGGAGGACCTGTGGAAGTTTCCCCCGCCGCCTCCCCGTCCACCGTTCCTGGAGCCCCCTTATCCGGACGGCCTGACCACTTGCGACCTGTGCACATGGGCCCTACAACCTCTAGACGGCACTGACAACGGTGAGTGTTTTAAACGGCCATTGTGTCGCTTATTGTATTATTTAACGTTCTTTTGTTTTGTTTTAACCGGGTCTGCCGTGTATATAAATATATAATAATAATACATTATACACTTATAAATTGTTTAACATAGGTACCCCCTTCTCCCCGTCATTATATGACCATAGCCTGAGATTCTCCCTCCCCCCATACTCAAACAATTCGTACACCGACGGGCAATGGTTTGAGTGCACACTGCACTGTCGTTGGGTAATGATTTTCGTTTTCACGCGGCTGATTGCAATCGAAATAATATAGTAAGTTTTTGCCTTGTGTTCTGCGTATTATACGCCCCGCATTCGTGTTGTCTCTGCAGCTCGACCGAGCACCTCCTCTTTAACGACGACGTCCAAATCACGAATGTTTTATTTATTTATCTACTTATATTTTTTCTGTCTCCGTTTATGCGGTCTCTCTCGGCCGCTGCCGCCGTCGTGAACATCTGAAATAGTTTTTAGCCGGGCCTAGGCGTACAGAAATATACGTTTAAGGGATATACGCCCAACAGGAAATTGCTCGTTGGCCGCAATCCAATTCCGATAAATTAAATGATGACAATTGGCTCGTATCACCAAAGTTTTCATTATGTTTGCCCTCTCGGCGTGATCTTAAGTGGAGTACCGATCTATTTGTATATTTTTAGACGATAATAATAACATTTCCGCACCAAAGTCAACGGCAGTAAAAAATGGCTAATTAGACGTGTAATATAAGTTTTCTTTAGAATTTGATTACATCGTTCCAAATAAAGTACAATAGAATAAATAAGTTTATATATAGTATGTATTAATATTATTATGACAATGATCACATTTTATTGTGACTTTCTTATGATCTTAAATCTTTCTTTAATATTTTAAGATTTCAATCACAATATTACCTGTGTTAAATTCTAACAGTTAATCTTGAATAATATTTTAGTTAACGTGTTATGGGTATGTGCGTTGTACATACTTATTAAAACTTACTCATTTTAGTGGAATTTAACATTTCTAACATATTGTTATCGCATTGATACTATCGCGTCCTGTTCGTAAATCGATTATTATAGGTATATATCATTAATTGTTATTACTCGTAATATTATGTGTATGCATATTTTAAACAAAAATCAAGTGTTCGTTGGATGGATTTTTCAATTAAAATCTTTCAAGCAGTGTAAAAATCTCATGTTAATATACTAACATTTATATTATCATGATAATTAATTACAGATTTTGTATTATCTAATACATGTAAAAAATTAAACTACACCTGAGCCTTATAAAGTATAGAATATAAAAGTAGATGATTTGCGAGGCAATTACACAAGGTAAAATAAAAACAAAATGAAGCTTAAATTATAAAGTGTAGCTTTAGTGTAATTTTATCAATACCTTTTCGTACACTATATAATAATATACCGTCGAAACACAATTCACAAAAACGATTTAGCGAGCTCTTTGCGTACCTTCGTATATATTAGATTAACTGCAGCGGTGGTGGCTGTGTTTAAACGTACAACTCACACATGCACACATATATATATATAGAGTTATACTAAACTAATGGTTTCATTCAACGGTGCTTTTGTGCTGTGTATACGTATATACATTCGTGATATCGTTCGCGGCTTGGCGATTTTGCATTCCATCGACACGTGCCATTAAAACGGCAACAAATCACCGTCCTAATGACTTTCTAGTCGACGTCAAAGTGTAGTACGTATATATAAAACAGACAATATATACGAAGAGCGTATATACCATACGTGTGTAATATACTGCCACAGAGAGAGTCTCGACTGCAGAACATTGATTGCAACCGACACGATATTATTACGTATACGTCCAGAGATATTTGTACGAGTCATACGACCGACAGGACAACGGGAGGTATTCCGCTGAAAGCTATTCCCATTTCCCTTTACACTAATACACACCATAATAATAATATAATAATAATAACACCTAATATATGACTTATAGTACCTTAATTTTTAGTGTAACAAGCAACTAATATGTACAATGTATATAAACTTAAATAATTCGTTACACGAGTTGTAACGACTGATGAATGCTAATTATTAATTATCCACTACATCGACATATGTCAAACGTCTAACAAATAGGTATAAACAAATAACGATATAATATAATATGTTTCTAAAAATATTTTTCTCGGTAAGCCTAGTACGGTGTTTTTAGTGGGAAAAAGTCAAAGAAGAGGGGGAGAAATTTTGAGTGGCATATTTTTGGGAATAAAAAATAATCTATACTTACTTATACTTAATTTGCGGCACCATAACATTTGCTACGGAGTGAAAAATTTGTTAACACGACAATGAGTGAACCCTGTATAGCTGTATGTTTTTCGGTCTGGCCAACGATTGGCATCTAGTTACATTTTAATAGTGTGTATTATAGAATATACATGTTATATATATTATGTGTATACGTCGGAGTATTAAATCGTTTGCAGCACGCCGCAGACTTTAACGTCTCGGCCCACACGACAACGGCGCAAACGAAATAATTAAATTTTCGTGTTGAAAAAATAAACATACACTGGTCAAACCCACTCGCGTACAAATTTCCGAAACGAAAACATTTCGGATGTCGACAATGATCCTTAGATCATCTATCTCTCTTTCTATGTAGATATATAAATATATATTCGACTACCTGCAGAAGTTGTGTCCAAGTAATTTGTATTCAACTACCATAAACTTGTTTTTGTATTAATATTATAAATTATACTTCGACAGATACGTTAAAATAGCTGAGAATAGATTACTATGATACAATAGATTTAACTATACATAATAGTACGTATACATGTAGTACACACAGAGTATAAACGTGATAATAAAGGTGGCAGTGTGGCACTCGTTTAAAAACTTTGGAATCAATGAAATTCCGTGGATATATTATTATGGTTGAAAATGTGTAAAGCGCGAACAGCAGTATAATATATACATTATACATATATACGCGCTCGACCTCTGTCCATTAATATCGATTATGTGGAAACACAAGAAACACCTCGTTTAAGTAATTCTTATATGGATTCGAATTTAATGTTTATTTTATTTGAAATAACGACTAGGTTTTCGTTTTTATATCTCAATTTCGTCGGATATTTGAATAAATTCTCGTTTTCATTTGCATTAAATAAAATATGCAACTTTTAATATAGCTGCCAACAGCAGTTATTATTATAGTAAGTACCCACATATATTAATACCCATAATATATTGCATACAGTTGCGATATAATTTGAATTTTCATTTCTATCGACGTGCATTAGCCGTTAGCCGCAGATATATATATATATATAATGTACACGTGCATATACTTAACATTTACGTGTTTGAGACAGTTTGGTTACGACGTGAAGAACACAACCGGGACCAAGTCGTACATCGAAACGCTAATGCTTTATAGGTGTATATGCACAACACATTATTCCGGACGTTTGGGAATATCGGACCGCGTTATAACATAGTTATTTTAGTATATATAGTCAACGACGCTGCGAGAATCACGCAGAAAACCTGGATTTTGGCATGAAAACCAGACCACTATAATATATATTTCTGGTCTCGTTCCCGATTACAGGGTGCGAGCACTCGTGTACACACACGCACTATTATATGTGTACCGAACGAGGATGAGGTGAGCGAGAGAGGAAAACATTAATCACGTCACTTTTAACACGTCTTCCGTGATATATATATATTATACATATATTATATATCTATAATATCGCGTCTGCTGTGTAATTTTTTTGTTTGCCGAAAACCAGAATGGCGTTATATACGTTTATATATATAATATATGCCGACACAGCCCAAAGGAGCTTATGATTTGTGTATGTTATGCGCAGCAGACGTTTAACACCGACGACAAAATGAGTTGTTACAATCAGAGCCGCCGGAAAGAGGTGTAACTCCATATTATTATATATACGCGTGGTCCGCGCGCAACATATTATAGGCACTGCTAGAGTATACGTCCTTACGGTTGTTATTATTACATTTTTTCTCCGTTGCGTTCAAAACCGGACCCGCTCCTGGATTGGATAATGACGGTTCGGAAACGATCGTAATGAATGGGTTCTTATCACCGTCATGGGCGAAAATATCACGTTCCCCCGGAACGCTGCATTGCGATGGCGGTGTCGGATCTAAACATATTACATAGGTAATAATATGTACACCCAATAATACATGTATTATGTACTAGCTATAGATGTACGTGTAATACATCTGCACGTCACGTTCGTTATAATATGCACGCGGACGTCCGGGGGCGGCGGGGGAGTGGTCAGGGATGGTGGGAGGGAGAGAGGCAACGAAAAAAAAATATATAACCAACGAACGGATTTTTAATTTAGCTATCAGTTGATACAATATCTTTGACAGGTATAATTATGGATAGCCGACAGAGACGGGTTCACGTGTCTGCGTGAGTATGTGTGTGCGTGTGTGTGTGTGTGGATCCATGACATTTAATTAAAATATATATCAGCAGTGTTAGTTACATATGGAGAAGAGAAGTATTATGTACACTGTATAGGTATATATAGCTGTTATAAAGCCCGCGGGTCTTATGGGCGCGGGATGTGTTTTGTTCGGACCGAACCGCTTGAGAACAAAGATTCGAAAAAAGAATGTCATTTTTTTCTTACACTCGCGTCAGCACAACGTTATTATCATTATTATTACTATGACGACGGCGATGCGATCTACGCGATGAGAAAACGCGCCCGTCGATCAAGGTATCCGATCCCGACTTGTCATCATCGGCGCCGCGCATTCCACTTGGAGAATACGACGAAATATTATCATCGCCATAAGACACTGTATCATTATATAATATGACCCTGTCAGTACTATGCAATCATCATTTATGTATTCACACTTTTTGTTTTAAATTTTAATTGTAATTCAACGGACACAACAATATTAGTTATAACTTACGTAGCGAGAAAGACGATTTTTTCCAAGATAAAAATGTATAAGATACCGAATACCGTTTATTATAAGAAAAAAAAATATGAATACTAATTATTCGGGGAAGATTCCGTACGCGTGCATAAAAAAATATACCGAATGCGGACGATGACAGCAGTTTTTTTTCTTATCCGTGAACGATTTCTTGTCGATCTCGTTCTTCTTCTCCGTTCATGAGAAATGATGGTAATTTGAAACTCACCTGAGATGTACGCACAGCAGCTGAATTCCGTTGTGTGCGTGTTGTGCTTACCGCCAATATTTACATATTTACGGTCCGAAAACCTTTTCAACTGTACAAACAAGACGACGTATACTGAGGCACTCTCCGAAATCTCGTGTGTATTGGTTTACCTGCAGCAGTTCATTGAAGCCGTATAGGAAAAAATAAATAAAAATAATCGAGCAAAACGAGTGGAAACAAGTGTCTCCCTGTGCGTAAAACCCGAATCCACGGGGAGAGCTCGTTAGAGATCACACAAACGACGGCGGCTGCAGTGGCGGTGATGAAAAACCGGCTTCGGAAATATTATAATTTACGGTCTTCTACGAGTCCATACTGTCGAAAAATGAAAAAAAAAAAAACGACTCGAACAATGTTTAAATAAAAACAAATACAAAACACACAAAAGGTCATCGAATATGGACACGTATAAATCGTCAACGAATTCATGAAATGTTTTATTCCTTGTAGCCGCCTCATCGGCCGGTATACGTCTTATAAGACATATATAAGCGTACGAGAGTATACGCGATTATAGACCGTGATAATCGCTGGGAAAACAAAACGCGTATAATATATAATTTATTGCATTAATAATAATAGTATTTTTTATTTTTCATGAAATGATCAAAAGATTTAACAATACTAAAAACAGTTTGTAGTTTGGATAAGTAATCTTCATTTTTTTTTTTTTTTGATACGCCCCTTAAATTATTAAATGTTAATTTTAAAATATGATAGGTATTATAAATATTTTAAATAAACGCTCATAGTTTAAATTTAAAATTATAAACTACAAAATATTAATAATGTAGAACTGCGAGAAATTTTACTGACATTTTATTTTTGATTTTTAAATATCTTTAAATAAATAATTATTTATTTCTCATACAAATAAATTTTCAAATTTCAGATTGTTCCCTTTTCAAGTAATCTGTCATTATTTTCACGTCTTACACATTATATATTTTACTGTATGTACGCGTGAGAATAATACAAGCTCAAGATTTATGTGAAACAGAATAGCTTACGTTTAGATATATATTACATATTATAAATATATTAATATGTAACTATTATAATTGTGGTTGTCTACAGTGTTAACGTTGGAATTGAATTTCAAAAAAAAAATAACAACTTACAAACTTCCATATTTTGCTAGAAGTCATTGTGTGTGTAGTTCAGATCGGACAATTATAATACTCTAAATCGCATACATGATATTATGCCGTGTACATCATTTAATGATAATAGTTTCCCATGAAGTATATATAATTGTTTTTTCAACAATCGGCGAATTACTTTGTCGAAATTACACAAAAACTCGTTGCTATTATTGGGTATAGGTAGATACACTGATATACACGCATTACATACACATTTGATGGTGCTTATAGAAATATGTTTCTATAAAGTAATTAATTATGTAAAAATATTCAGCGCAAGCTTCATTTAGCTGCGTGTTTTATATCAAATTAAATCGAGTGCAATTTCGCATAGGCATATTTGCGATTATCGATTATTCCAATCAAATATGCAAATTTATAAATTACGGGTTCCAAATAATCGTAAACATTAAACATAGTTTAGGACTTAAATATTTGCATAACTGTTCGCATGACCGTATAGCAGGCTTATCGGTTTATGTGTACCTATACGACTATATACAACAAATAACAGCACCGTTCATATTATAATATTGCGTACATACTACTGTAATATTTTAGCATATTATTATTATTGTATTATAACCACGATATTTGTTTTTAGAGCATGTGATTTCGATATGCTTCAGTTGGAAAATTTAATTACTTTTCGCATTCGTTAATGTTACTTGAAAACGAATATTTTATCATTTAATTGAATAATATATAATTTTAAAATGACTTGAGTCTGTCGTGAAATGATTTGTTTGTTTTTAATTCCGTAAGATTATAAAATAAACAAGAAACTATTATATACAATGATGATGGCAGTCGCGGCGGGAAGACTAATTATATTCCGTCGTTAAGGCCGATAAAGTTCCCAAACAAAGTTTTTAGTGCACTTCAGTTAAGATCGTTAATCCGTTTCGGAAATCTTCAGTTGATTTTAAATCACTATACATACATAATCGTATGTACAAGTACAGTGAACGGTGCACACTACGTTTTAATAAAATTATAAAAACAATGAATTTTGAGACGACAGCTGATCGGCGTGTAACGTACTATGAAGGTGCGTGCATTATATTATCCATCAACTAGATAATTATTGTTATATTATAATAGCGCTATAGCCGCGTTAGAACTATAAATTAAAACAAACACGTCATACATCATATTAATATATATGTATACATGAGTATATACAGCTAAACGACTTAAATTTCGGTAGGTAATTATAACAAGTATAATATAATACAGGTTTATCGTAATTTTGTGGGTAGCCATAATAGTATCGAAATCTCGGTTGATGAACTTTGGTGCAATTTTCCTCGGTATGGATACCTCATGATGTATATTATTTATTTATAAATATTAACCGTCTCTCCGTCATTGCGGTTGTGTGTATAATACACGTGCACAGCGGCAACGGCTAGACGATTCCACAGCCTTCAACGAGTGTCAGCAAATAAATTACATTTTTAATTCGTTTTGAAAGTCGCCAGTTGCGTATACGTGTGTCGGCCGCAGCGGCAGTGGTGACTGGGTGTAATCATTAAATAAAATATATAAACCAACGTGTGCCCATCATATATACATACGTGTAATATTATGTTGTATGGGTATTAGGTACACACGTCGACGTCGCCGTCGTGTTGATACATGTAAATCTGTCGGGGAGAGAGAAACAGATAGAAAATCGTTCGTCGTCATTGTCGTCGACAACTTCTACGTATAGTAATATTGCTCCTATAATTATAAGCATTATAATATTAAACGCTGCGATGGATTAGCGGAATACCAATAGTAATAGTAATAATAATAATAATAATAATAACACGATCACGATCGTCCGAGCGTAATCGAAGAAACGTTCATCGATAAAATATTATGTAGTTGTAATATATTTAATATATACATACACGCAGGGTGTCTCACTATCATTGAGTCACCACCACTCTATACTTCAATAACATTAAGTATTCTTATGGTTAATGTATTATGTTTAAGTTGTATATTTTAGTTTACGTTCAAAATCTGAGATCTCGAATTGTTATGCAGAGATATTTCATCATTTTAATATCGAATTGCTTGTTTTCGTTACTGCAAGTGTTCAAATAAATATATAACTTCTAAAGTTTAGGCAAGAACTGGATGATGGAGGAGTATATCTGTCTGATGGTTGAACAGTAGGTTTATTATAATATTAAATTGTACTCGAGGATACACACGGCCAAACACTCCTGCTGTAAACACACAAAAAAAAAAAAATAATAACAATAAATACAATTTTTGCGTACAATAATAATAATAATAACAACAACAACAATAACAATAAATGTTGATTAAAAGACATCGATACAAATCGTTTTCAGTCGCAATAACAATACGATATTTTCTGGGGCCTGTGCCGATCGTATCTCTGTATAATAATATTCATTGTGGCAATAAGTACCTACGCGGTATTGGTATTTGGGTGTGTATAAATATAAGTGTACGTAGTATTTCATACAGAACTGTCTGCGTATTTCGTTACATTTTCCAAAAACAAACCGAACAACTCATAGTCGTACACAGAATGATTCACCAAGTATGTGCTATGTACATCGTACATCCTTTTTGTATCCTATAATAATGCATTTTTAGCCAAAAGGAATTCGTTCGTTTTTTTACTATAAATTATTTAGGATTTTTTTGAACATTCTAGTTGATACAATTAAATCAAAACTCTAACAAAAATCCTCTGAATAATTAATTTTTAATTAGGTACTAACGATAGGCAATAAAATTCATTAATAATGATTTTACAAAAAATATAAAATAGATAAATATAGGTAGGTAATATTTCGTAGTATTTAGTCTATTTGGACGATGTTTACAGATTATTATAAAATATAAGTAATTACTTTAATATTTTTATCACATAAATATCCTCTAAATATAAACCTTAATTATCATAAAAATATATAATTGTATTATTATAAATGTATTTCTGTAATTTATGCGTTAACCGAGCGATGAGGGGGTGGTCTTTGTCACGGTAATGCCAAACATATACTATCAACATTCTATAACGTTTGTTTTAAATCATCCAATGTAACTTACTATACTTTAGTATTTCTGATTTCATAGCAAGTGGCCACGTTTATTATCACACCAATAACGAGAAGTGATCACTTTCTGTCTAAAATATGATAGACATAATGACTTTTCGAGTTAAGAGCATTGTTTAGAATTTTTTGCTTATGGGAACGTGAATGTCACATCAACTGCAATCACTGTTTTTTTCGTTTCCGGTGTTGAGTACGAAATCTAGTTTTTGCACACCCCATTATTATATAGACTATAGAGTCTAAAAATAATGGCTTGACTTGTTCTTCAAAATGTTTCTTATGTTTTATACTACGGTGACCAGCTTATAGAACATTTAAATTTTATCTGTACATTTTAAGGGAGTATTACTAAGCACATATCTTAGTACAAATACTAAAAAAAGGTTGACAAAAAACTGGTCAAATTGTGGCGGCACGAAAGTCGTAGGTGCATTATATAATTTATAATATTATAATTATCATGTCAGCTTACGCGTGTCACGTGGTTCATACAGTCTCGGATGACAGACGTTGTGACGAAGTAGTTGCGTTTGAACTATATGAAGACGTTTGTGAATTTAATCTAACCCGCGCATATTTACTTGTATAATTTTCTGATGACGTACATACGGACGACACGTTTTCGTATAGACGGAAAAAATACTATATGTTATAATTTAAGCTGTCGCACTTATCCGCTGCCGCAGCCGCTGCATTTTCTCATTTTACAAGTCAATAAAATAAAATAAGAAGAGAATATAAACACTAAACACTGGAGTAGCCTGCAACCGGTTATCCGCCGCCGTACACCTATTATATACATATAGATGTATTATAGGCATCTATATAATACTGAGTAACTTGTCAAGTCGCTAATTAGTCAACCAGGGTGATTAGTAACCCGCCCGGTGAAACCAGTTGAAATTTACTGGCGAACTCGACAAAAATCGTAAACGTATATTATAATGATAATAATAATAATAATAATAATAATAATAATAACACTACCCGAACACATAAATCCACTCTGACACCAGTCGTCTTCAGATCAAGAATATTACGCTGTAATTGTGTATAATATAGTATTTATTTGTGTAGCGCGTAGTATAAGCGCGCGCAATTCGTAAAACATGCAACAAAGAATGTATAAAACTATTTGAACATTAAATTTGTTGAGAAAATTTATTTTATAAAAATATGTCAAATATGCACGTGTCACCGGTGGTCGGTCAATGTCTTATTTTTTCACATTTTTTTTTTTTTTTATCACGCCAGCACGTCAAATGTTCAAATTTGTTACTCAGATTTATGATTGTGCGTGGGCGTCTCATCACGTAGTATCTACATAATATATATGTACGCTGCAGACTACGTTAATATACCGGTGTACTGGTGTACAATTCGTTTTGGCAAATAGGATTTCGAAAAAAAAAATATATTATAATATACACGTTTACAACGCGTTCACGACGGTCGTGGCGGCGGCGGGTGACCGATGCGGTTCTGTGAAAAACATGATTTATTCAACCAAGTTTTCATTGCGCGCGCTTGTCTTATTATTATTAACATATATTATTTTTCGACTGTATACCGGTCAATAAATATATATTTTTTTTTTTTTTAAACGATTTACACTATAATCAAGTTGTTATTCCGTGCCAATCTTCATATACTTATCATCAACTATCTCACCTCCGCGAGCGAAACGACTACATTTGTAGATAAATTATCTATAAATTAAAAATTAATGTTATTATATTATTATCGTGTGCGTTGTTCAGTTATATTTTATTGTTTGGCGCAACGCAATTTACCAAATGATTCGAATGGCGATTTCAGTGTTGGCGTACATTTCATTTGTGAATACATAAAGTAATATAATAGTGCATGTGTGTATTATACGTATACCATACATATTATAATATAATTGTTTATCTCATAAACTATCTATAATTAATAAATAATAATGATAATATAAAATACAAGACAAAACTGAAGTAGAATTGGGTACTATACTTCTTATATTGTAGATATCTATATAAGACAATTTTTATTAATTAAAACGTTCGTTTGAAAAACTGGTTATGTCCAAATTAACTCGTTAAAACACATTCGTGACACGTTATGTTATAGCTGAAATGTACTTACCTATCGGAAGTAATAAACAAAGTATATGTTAATTATATAATTTATATTCTTGAAATATTCAATGCGTGAAAATATGCCTACATTGCCAATTAGTCTAATGTATATGTATACACATATTTTATAACTATATACATATTATAAACAATATACTATTGTATCCCAATTTCGAGCGTAGACATTTTTTCATTGTTATTATAATTAAAAACTGAAGTGTAGTCTAACTACATAATATTATGGTCCAATTAAAATAAATCACGATTTTTATTCTTTTTAACATTTAATAGAATATTAAAAATATCAAAATAAATCACCTACCTGGCATAATATAATAATTAATAATTTTTATTTTATCTGCAAAGTCAAAAGGTAATTAATAATTTATTTAATAAACTTTAATATTGTAAATAATATATAATCATTACATTGTAAATATAACTAACTTGTGATGTTAAAAATCTGTAATATCGCTTGCTAATAACCTAGCTATTAAAATCTGCAAATTTTTAAAACATTTATTATAAACCGTTAATTAGTGATTTTTCAGTTAGTAATAAACTTGCAGACAAAATTTTAATTTTACTAGTTCCATTTTAGTTTTTACGTTGTTGAATTTTTGACATGAGTAACCTCTTAATAATATCGAAATAATTTTAATTCCATATGTCAATAACGCAATAAACAATAATAATACTTATGCTTGCTATTGATAAAAATTAAATTTTTTATTTTTCTGTCGGAAATATAGATAAACAATTAAATTACCATAGGTACAGAGAAATATAAATGCATTGTATAGTTATTTTCGTATACTAGATTTAATAAACCATTTTTATATTTCTTAAATAAATGTACTACATTTGTTTATAGACTTTAAAAATGTTGAACTATAAACATAATAATAATAATATATTATACATGCCAATAGGTATTATATTTTTAATTTTAATTCCATTTATATACATTTGATATAATTAAAAAGACACATGTAATTGATAAATAAATATATGCATCGTGAATTCGTGAGTGCTAATATGATATTATAGTATTTAAAGTAAAAAAATCAAGAAAAGCCTGGCCAAATACTAATTTAAAGTATTTTTTCACATTAATTTTTTTTTTGTAATTTAATTATTTTTTTAAATTTATAGTAACTTATTTGTTTATTTTTTATGTGTGGTATATGAAAGTGTTTATTAAAAATTTCACATTTTTATATTTTGAACCCATTTTATAGCGATTCTCGTAGATCGGTGAGATCATTTGCTGATTTTTTACTGGTTTATACGTTTTAGTATATATTCTAAAATTAGTATTATTGTTCTTATAACTTTAAGGTCTTGCAGATTATTATTACCAATGTATTTTTTGAATTATTAAAACATTTATTATATTATTTTATTGAATAAAAGGTAATCAGTTTTTAATGTGTCTTGAACATATATTTTCGAGGATAAACAACCATGTAACCAATGTATACTTATTAGTTATTTCGCCGTACTCGAGAGCTATCTATATATTGGCTAGTTGTGCGTGTATTATTTTATAGTTTACTATACGAAATTTATAACGTTGCTTTCAATCGGCGCAGTATAACCGGTGTAACCAATTTACTTTCGCCAGAAACGGATTAAAAGTCAAAACAGCCAAATTGCGTGTGAGGTTAATTAATAGTGTAGGTATATCAGAGTTGCGTGCGAAATTAATAGGAGGCACGATAGTCTGAGCATGCAATGTTATTAGAAAATTATTATTTGAATCGTATAATAATATGTATAAACGCAATCGCTGCTGTTAGTTAATGTAAATAACACACTGCATGTTTTTATTTAATATCATTTTACGATTTAAACTGAATGAAAAATAGAGATATCTCGTAACAAAATTTGCATCCCTGCGAACTCTAATTATCTTATAATAACTATTGTGTTTAACGTTGTATAAATAATGATTATATTTTCGTTTGCTTTGAGTTAACAATCATCGAGGATCTATGTAATTGTGTTTATTATTTTTGATTATTGAATTAAAAAACTTTTATACACCTTTTTATAGATGGACGTATTATGTAATAAAAAGTGTTTACTGCTCGTCTTACGAAATATAATTATTATTTTTTTCAAATAGTATTATTTAAATTTAAAACGTAAACATTACAACTCTACTATGTTTAAAAAAAAGTGAAATCTTATATAGCTCTTAAACTTTACCCCAAAACCGAAACCAGCGGTAATCTCACTAACACAACTGCTGCAGTGTTTATATACACGGACTTAACTACAAAGTTATTAAGTATATATATACAGCTGCAGTATAACAAGTTTTAATTGAATTTAAAAATTAATATAAACAAGTATAGTGTATACATAATATATGTTTAGGGATATAAATCTTTTCAGTTTTTCAACCGACCAAATATTTAATGACTCGGAGATTCAAATCCCGTATTTATATAAAGATAATTTTTTTCTAATCGAATCGAAAAATAATAATATTATAATAAGCGCGTCACTTTATTATGTAGGTACGGCGGTGAGTATAAAACCGTCGCGTGGCTGTTAAATGTAAAATCTGTGAAGGTATATATAAGTACTTATATCGAACACTTTCAAACGATCGAAAATACCTATGACTATATGCTCTATAATATGTCAACAATAAAATAAAATATTCGTTTGGGATGCGTCGTCACATAAGAAACCCGAACGGTGTCTCCTGTCAGGGTAGTGGTATCGCACGGGGGTGATGGTGTCGTATAATAGTAGGTTCGCCGCCTGCGATCAATTGCTGTATTGCTGTAACCCGACTACTATAGTAATAATAATAATATTATACAACATGTCATACGAACTCAATCAAACCGTCAGCGTTTTCCCGACAGTGTTTTGGTGGTGCGTACGTACGCGTATAATTTTGTACGCGCAGAGCATAATAATATCTTACAAAGCGGGAAGATTTGTCGAATGACAAATAAAAAAGAAAAATTAAACAAAACGATGGAGACGATACGCGCCACTCGAATCAGATGCGGGTGCGACGGCGGCGTTGATGTGATAAATAATAATAATAAAATGCCGACCAAAACAAAATTACACATTTTTCACAGTCTCGTTCCCACGGCGCGGCAGCAGAGGTGTGACAATGATATTATACTATATAGGTATAGTATTGTTGTATTATATATTACGGTGTTATTAGTTATTGTGAAAAAAATCCAAAATGAAGACGTTACTCCGTATAATAATCGAGACATCATCGCGCGCATATTAGGTACGGCTGTATGTAGGTATAATATTATTATCGTCGCACCCCGCCCGCCAGACTTCGCGGTGGTGGTTATCAAACATTATCCGCGATATTATATATATATATATATATATTTTATTGTGTATCTTTTATATTATATTTTATTATATTATGTATGTACTATGTATATATCACGCCACCGTCATATAATAGATCGCGTACTACTATATGTATAGTATTCGGTCAACTTTATAATATATATTGTGTATTTGTTTCGTACCTACAATTTATAATCCAATAAATAATAGCGTGATTATTATGTTATTATATTACGACACGTGTATAAAATAAAAAAAATATATAACCATCATTGTCGTGTTTTGACAGGTATGTTGACAGTTCCCATTGCCGAGGTGACGTGGCCCATGATATTGGTCCTAGTGTCGTTGCTGTCCGCCGCCATCGGCGCCCTCTTCATGGTCGTCTTCCTACACCTAAAACTGTAAGTTTCCGTCTACTGCATGTTTATACCTATCTATTATTATTATTATTATTATTATACATCATAATAGGGGATTTTTTTTTTTATTGTTGGGTTTTTATTTGATTTTTGTCAACGCGCGTTCCTCGTATATTGTTTCCTCCGCGTGCATCATCACTACCGCCATCATATTATGCCATCACGTCGTATCAGGCATATAATATATATTATTACGATGACGGACGACGTATAGGTACGATCATATTATGATGGTGTGTAAAGCGGATGGTTTACGAGCAGACTTTTATATTTTTACGACGGTGTCAGCGTTTTATAAATATAATCGCCGAGCTAAAATATACATCGATAATAATAACGATTTTGTAATATTATTATGTGCGTGTACATAATATTACATGTAGGTAGGTACCTATATGTATATAATATATATACACGTAAAGCCATAGAGATAATATACGACCGCTCGGTGACAATAATAATCATTACAAGCCTTTTTACGATCGAATTTATATAATAGGTACGCACACGCATTATATGCACGCGCGACTGCAGCACTGTGTATAATAATATACAACAATATATTATATATAGGTGTATATGTATGAAATTATAATAATAATAAACATAAAATGTATTGGCGAAATTTTTTTCTCTCCATATACACCGCTGCAGCACTGTGTTTTGCGTATATACAACTATACGATATTAAAATATTATATATTATATTATCATGTATATACATATATTTGTATACTGCTTGCCATATAACTATACCACACACACACACACATCGTCGGGCTTATATTATATACTCTTTGCGTTTGTCGTGCGATTATATTGCGTGCATACCTATATATATGCGATGCTTGCCCACACGCGACACACGTATACCTACCCGTGTAGTGTGTACAATATATATAGTACCGTAATATTGTAAAACGTCAGTGCACGCTAATGCGATTTCGCCTACGCGCGTAATGCTCGTATATTACGCCGGTGCGCGCACACACGAGCGGTCTCCGGCGCGGTGGTGATAAAATGAAGCACATGCACACTGCTCTTACACCGCTGCACGTCGTAGTCACAGTCGGTATATACCTACCTATACCGTTTACTTGGACGCGCGCGCAGACTTACAGCTTACACGTCTCGTGTCCGGGGTAGGCACCTGTATGTGCATAAAATATATATTATATTGTGCGCTGCGGTGCGGCGTGTTCGCGTGCATAATTACACGACGCGCGACATCGTTTCGAACGCGCGCACGAGCCCCGGACGTCCGACACACGTAGGACACGTCGATCCGCACTCGTAAACCCTTCACGCGCCCGGTCGGTATAATAATATTCATAACATATACCTATCGTATCATGTCCGACCGCGGGTATAATAATGTAATGACTTGGCAACGGGACCTGTTCGTTTTATTTTTTTCGATCTATTTATAATATTCCGCCAGTCGATCGATTCTGTTCGAAAACAGAGTGCTGTACATTGAATATATTATACGTATTAATAATACCAATACACATCTTAATATATATGTTATGCGATCGCCGTCGTACTGGCGGTACACACTCACGCGCGCGCGCGCGCAAAATACCGCGTCGTCGACGTTTATAACAGGTGGCAGGTCCGTTTTGTTATTATTATTATTTTATTTTTTTATTTCGTATATATATTATTATATAGATATACGGAGGTACGCCCACATTTCACTCGAGGGCTTTATAATAATAATCGTTATATTATATATTATATAGATATAGGTACGCGCGCGCGTTTCGTACTCGATCGGCACATAAATAATAATAAAAATAATATATGTATAGTATGGCGCGTTTGTAGTAATTATCCCGGCTGAAAAACGAGATTATGATGATATTATTATACATATAACATACATACATTCCTATAACGAACCCATCGATTTTTAACTATTCGATTCCGCTGTAGCAACACACTACAATCTGCGTCCGGCTATATTCGGCTATTCGTATACGCGTTATGTACAAACATCTATATAGGTATATTATGATAGTAATAATAATGAGCAATATATTATACGTGGTTATTATATTATCAGATTTGACTTGGTAATTTGACTTGGTTCCGTAAAATATATTTATGCTTGTATAACTATACATGTGCATACATTTTTTTTTCATTTATTTACGCACACACGTGTATAATACGTTATAATGCTTTAATGAATGTATATATGATATATTGTACAGAGTACAGGAGTGAAATTCAACGACATTTGCGATGTACTTACCTATAATCATTCGATTTTACATAATAACTTATATATAAGACGAAATAATTAATTAGGCATTTATTACGAGTATGTGATCGAGCTAGTGATCTATTATAAATATTTTATATCAGCAATTCTCAACTCGGAGATGGGCAACGAATTTTTCATGGTTGCCAAACATTAAATAACTAGTTTTTTGTATAACTATATCGTCACGATAATCATTTTTTGGATGAACGATAAAAACATACGGTTTATATAGAAAATTCGGAGAAAATACTTCTAAATATAAATTTGAAATATAACTAATTACGCGCACGACGCATCACACATCCGGAGGTTTTTTAATCGGTGTTACGTCAGTTGTACATGGTGCACCAGGTGAAGTAAATTGTGTGCTTATATTATTATAGAATGTATGTGTTCAACGATCCATCATACTCGTGTTAAAATTAACATATACAAACATATTTGACACATTTTTTCAAACAAGATCTCCATCACTACAGCATTATTTAATTCATCTTCAGCAATTTTAAATGAGCTCAGATTTTGAAAGATAAAAATCATTAACTTGGTTATTTTTTTAAACATTAAATATATAGTTAGCTAAGTTAGCTTATCTTTTTGATATATTTTCTAAATTAATGATCTCAATATTTAAGTATATATACTATTGTATACAAGTGCTTTATACATATTAATCTTTTTACACCATATAATTAAACAGAAGCATTTCTTAACGAAATTTAACTTTGGTAATTATGGATTGTATACATATATTATATTCGTATTTCGAAATTTCGTAGTATTATATAAATTCGAAAAATAAAAAATGTAATGTCTTATTTTTTATAGGCTTTTTGTTTCTTTTATTTAATGCATTACAGTGTTAAAAATTCTAACTTTGTTTATTATATACGTCATCCTATTATAGGTTCGTATATTGCATAACGAAAATCGGAAAATAATGACAAATCAGTGAAAATAAGTATACAAAATAATATGAAATTTAATGAAATCAAATCAAAAATGTAAATAGTCGAAAAAACCTTTAAAAATAATAGATATATACGGATCGTTGATGATAATTTACTTACAACAATGTATTAGAAAATGAATAAAAACTTGTTGCAGCGATCTGTATAAAATATAATGCATATACCTAATACCGACTACAGAAAGAAAAGTTCAAAAACATCCTTAGTATATATTATATATTGAGTGCATGTGAGAAAAGCCCACGCGCGTATAGTAGCGTTGGCCCTCGAGGAAAAACGATGTTGGAAATGTCAATAATGTTTTTTACGACATTGTAGCAAACCATTAGCGATAAAATTTATTCGTACGTACGTCCTATAATTTATAAAGGATAAAACTACAAAAATGTATTTATCTAAAGGGCCAATATATACCGTTGTCAGTTTATACCTATTATGCTAGGAGGTATACCTTTATACTTATACAAAACTTCATTCCCGAGTCTCGATACACAACAGTCCGTATAAGTATATCGATATATGATGGTCCGGTCTTATAATGGCTAGGTATACAAATAGTTTTGAAAATGATTAGCGCGCATGAGAATTAAAAACAACCTATATATACAAGAAATACGCGGTCGGGCAAATCATATATAAAATCAAAAACGAAGGTCACAAAAATACCGACTTCATGGGTGGTTGAGAATAAAAAAAAAAATCAAGGTTTATCGCGAAAAAAATCCTTCGCATTGTTGTGCCAAATGGCATATGTGCACGTCAGATACAAAACATGTATCAAGCTCCTTCGTGGTTAATGCCTCATTGGCTGAGTGAACAATATTTTAAGTCCAAACACACACGGGATTATAATATGTAAATATTTTTCCGTTTTATTAAACATTTCAAAACAACAAAATGTTAATTCATACATAATACACGTTGTAGCTGAAGCAGTAACTGCCAAATGCCGTTCAGTAAAATAAATTTAATAAATTTAAAAAAATAATAATTATACGAGTATAACAACGTTATTTGATATCATTAAATATATCGTTTAATGCGCAAAGTCATAAACAAATATTTACTAATGCCGAGTTTAACTGCAGGTCCTTAAATCTTTTAACGTTCGCAGGTGTAAACATAAAATATATAGTGTAATACAAGTGATTCGTGATGTAGGAGGGATGCATTACATTTTAATTAGCTGTTAAATCTTCTTGATACCCGACACATAAGCATTTAAAATATTGTGCTAAAATAATTTGAAAACTAATAATTTATTATTAATTATTATTATAATACACATATTATACAGTATTATCTATACGCATATAAATTGACCTGAATACCTGATAGAATTAAAATATAAAAAATATTAACTTTTTGTCGTTTCTAAAATAAATATAATCATTTATGATAGCGAGACCCTAGAGGTTATTGCTTTTTTCTTTTCAAGTTCGTTTATATTTTTTATTACGATGGAACAAGCTTCGGGTTTTTAAATATACAATATAAAAATTTTTAACGAAGACTACAAAATGATGAACCGCGCAGTTCGGACCACATAAAAAAAGTCATGTTGTCATACCCTACAGAAATGTACATTTATTATATAGTTAAGCTACTACGTACCTATAGCTGATAGTTGTCTGTCGCATTCTGCAATGTTCTTTTTTTTTTACTCTCCCGACGCGCGTTATATCATTTTAATATACCGGTGCAAGATTATGTTTTTAACGTTTATCAAATTTTATGGAGGTAAAACGTCAACTCTACCGCCCAGGCATTAATTAAACTCTACCAGACGTCTTGTAAAAAATAAACGCGCGCGCGTATTAGAGGATTTAGTACATAAACTTTTGCAGTAAAAATAAAATTTCGCGCGTTTTACACTTATCGCGAGCTCTGTATAAACATATTTATAACAATTCGTCGCGATTTTAACGCGTGGAGTAGTGCGGTGTTCGCGGCGTACATTGCTGCTGCAGTTGTTTCGAATAAAAATGTCACGATACGTCTGTTATACATATAAGAGCAGTATTATAACTAATATAACTTATAAATTATAGTCGCTTGCAGACTTGGCTAATTATTTCTTTTTGTGAAACACTGAAACATCGTAATAAAAACACCAACGTTTATCGTTAGGTTAGGCGGCGAGATGTAGTCGTGGCTTAGATGACAAATATAATATATCATATAACACGACCATATGAAAAAGTTCGTTTGGGGAAAATCGACTTTCCAAGAAAATTTTTATAAAACTGGTGGAAAACGTCAAAGGCAATGAATATACCTTCCTGGAAAAATCTTGACGTGACCGAACGAAATTACAAAAAAAAAACGATTGCTGCAGCTTGCCGGACGCTTTTAATAATAATAATAACAATAATTGCTTTCCGACTGATGACGAACGGTAATGTTTTTATAATGATGCGGGACCGTCGTCGGCGTTTCACTGAATGAATGCATATATTATTATAATATACAGCAGAAATGGGTTTTTAAAAGACTGGCCAGATACTGGTACAGACCAGATATATTAAATCATTCGTCGAGATCTAACACACACGTGCACACACGACCAATTAAAACGACGTTAACCCATCGGGCTTAAGACATAATAAATCCGTCGTCGAATGATCTATACTATTATAATATTGGTGTATACAATATACACGATATACAGGCAACGATTGCGATGCATCCTCCTCCGTAAAACGCTGCTGTAATAAAACTCTTACTAATGTTACATACATAAATATTATACCTATGTGAAACCGACACGTTAAATACGCGATTGCGATCGCAAATCTGAGGTTCGCCTCCCACGCAAAAACAAAATCTTCATCACCGTTTGTCTCGTGTTCGTATAATTTGACGATAAACGTAAAATTATGTTATATTATGCCTTATATTTATAGTGCGTGTGTTTGTCAAAAAGTACTTGTGTATATAATAGATATCTTAGAAATAATACGATTTTATTTTTTTGTTTCAGACGGCTTTCCGGACGCACAGCACCATCTCGGCCAGGTGAGTTAGACTCCTAATAATATTAAGTGTATATCATTTATATATAATATATTTATAATACAATAATAATATTAATGTCGTTTCCAACTCGTTTGTATACGTATACCTGCTCACGCGAGCGAACCCGTTCGAATTTTCTTTGAAATTTATTTTGAGTTTAATTCCACCTGCTTAATTTTTTACTTAACCTGTTTATTTATTTTTATATTAGAACTTAATAAACTGCGCACAGCAGAATTAATACGACACAAAAACGAACTAAATAATATAATAATATAATACATGATTATTAATAAGAAAATTAAAAAATTCCCATTTTTATATAGGTTACGGCTGAATACTATAATAATTTAAAAATTACATATTATTATATGCATAATATTTTAAATTAATAAAAGCGTTTAAAACAAATCGTTTGATGTAACTGAACGTGGCGGTGAAAATTTTTGTATATACGCGAAATTATACTGGGATTTTTCCAAGTAATCGCGTAGTATAACCTAACCGGATATATAGTAAAAAATGGAATTTGTACGCCTTCTATGTATTTTAAAATTGCTATAGCCGGGCCATAATCGCAACAGGATAAATTTACCTTTATAAATAGTTTTTCAGTTTTCTCTTTGAGATAAATGTTACTATAAAATAATAATTTGAGAATTCGCGAGTAGGTAAATATTTATTTTTTAATACCAGTATAGCATTAAATCTTACCCTGTGACTACCTCTTTGAAAAGTCTTTATAAGTAGTTTATAAATCCCGAATAAATAAAAATACTATATAACCGTACTCGGTTGGTATATCGTGTTAGATGTTTTAATTAGAAGTTATAACACGGTCGACACGGTATTATATCCTTTGAACGCTGTTCGCCGCGACGCCGCCCGCCGTTCGAGGAAAATGTGGGGTCGTCTTATATATTTTTTTTTCCCAGAATATATACACACGATGGGAGGGAACATCTGGTGGAATTATGGTTTTTATTATTGACACTGCGTTTTTTTCTTTAATTTACTCCATCTGCGAGGTAAAAATTCCATGATGTACATGTAGTGTGGCGCAGTGCGTTGTATAATATATAGTGTGTTTGTATAACCTCAGCGAGCACATAAGCTCGCAAACAAAATAATAACAACGATTCGAGTTCATAACACATTACCTCTGTATAATAGTTCTCAAAAATCGTTTTCAACACAAAATCTAAAATATCGTCGGTACGTGTAAAAGTATAGTAGGTTAGGTTAGGTTAGTAAGTATTAGTACGTATTTAAAATGTATATAATATGACATAAGACGTGTCGATATGGTAAAAAACGCGTAAACTGTACCTAAAAAGATGTTGTCGTAGTGTATATATATAGTTTGATGTACCTATAATGAAATATAAAATACAATAGGTATAATAATATATATATATACACAGGTAGAAACTTTTATTTATTTTATATTCAGCGCCTCAGCAGACTCAAACAAACTGCAGAATATACAATTATATTGGCTATAAAACAACAAACAACAACAACAGCAAAAAAGAGGAAACTAATACACTTATATTATACGCGATCGTCAAATTTTAACTAACCCAAACAAGGTTTTATGTAGTACATTTTTACGATTTCCAGCTATAATAATAATATAATATATTATGTAAAAAAAAAAACTATTGTGTTAGCGTGTGATGTTATGCAACGCGCGCGCTGGCGAGTAGAAACGAAATAAAAAAACACGTTTGGGATCAACACGCCATCACGTGTTATAATAACACATCGTGATGCGGGGTAAAGGGAGAAAAAAATTATCAGAATTATTTCGTTTACGTTTCGTGTATATTATATTATATATTATGTACATTATCGCGGTATGAACGCACATGTATCCACTATACCTACACAATATAATAATAAATATTAAATAACGATAGGTACCTATGTAAGAGTATATAAAGGTAGTATTATATACATACGCTGCGGTATAATTTATACTCTGTTCGGTGGCGGTGGTGGCTGCGGCGGCGGCGGCGGCGGCGGCAGACGCATAAAACTTTTGTCCGATGCGTAAAACATTATATATATATATACACTCGTATATGCTCTTCCTAGTCGTATATTATAATATCTGTTCTCCGCGCCGATAGGTCGTGTGAGAAAATTTTGAAGAATTGAACTCGCGTCGCGCACACTATATTATAATATGTATAATATACATATACGTGGCCGAGTTGTGCGTACCTCTATACGGATATACGTTTATTAAGTATTATTATAATATGATCTATCGCTGCGAGTTAAATATCACGCACGTCATTTAACAAATACATATATTATGTGTGTATACGTTTGGAACGCGCTCGCACATTATAATAATATTATCATTATCATATATAATATATATAATATTATGTATAACGAGGTCGCGTGATGATATATTTTAATATACGCGCGTATAACTGGGCAGAGTCGGTGGCGACAACACTGGAACGCGTCCACCCGGTTAAAATATATAATAATATTACAATATATATCTATACCGGCTCGGCGGCGCACAGACGTCGTGTCGTATAGGCAAGTATATATGTATATATAATGTATATACTTATAATACTTATATGGTACATATAGGTATACGTCATGTGCAGCAGCAGTTGTGGAAATGAGCATATATACAATTTATATGTGTATATAATATATAATATATATATTTGTATGCGAGTGTGTAGGTATATAGGTATCCCAAACACATTTTTTATTTAGTCCGCTGACAGAACAATACCAACTCGAGTATAAATTAATACGTTAGGCTAGCTGCTGCGCGTATCGCCGCGATGGAGAGATAATAATGGACAATATATATATTCTGTGTACACTCGATCCGTTTCCTTTTTTTCGCTCATTCTAAATTTATGTTCTCAATCGGACGTCAGACGGACGTTTCCAAGGCGCACTTCTGCCGCTGCTGCCTATATAATATACGTTTTTCCTTTTTACAATACAGACGACAGTCTTTCCGTTTGCGTATATACGTATAGGTAGCTATAATACACCTGTATTATACCTGTATAATAATATATACCAATGTGCATTGTTATAACACGAATTTTATTTATCTTCTTATACAGAATGATTCTTTCATCACCAAACGACCAAACCATAATTTTCTTGGCAAGTTTATATGTGTTTTCAAAAACAATTTTTTCTTTCTTTATCATATTTTTAGGTTTTTTTATTTTTTTTTTTTTTAACGAAAAAAATTCATTCTAAATTTTCAATTATTTCAAAGCTGCAGAATACTGTCGATAACCGAATTACGAACCAGTAGGTAGTCAATAAATTATAGCATATAAGCATTCCAATGTTCGATGGGTAAAAACAATTACCGAGAAAAAGACTGTTTAGTGTTATAGTGTCAACTGCTGAAAGATTCACCTTTTATATAGTTGTATTTGTATATATGTATTATAATTTATAGGCGTCCGTCCGGATAACAATATCACGAAAACAATTTCCGTTTCCCTATACATACTGCCGTGCATACGATGGTATATGATGTTACAACGTCTACATTATTATATACGCGTGTAAAATATTACGGTCGTAAACTTTCGGTCGTCTAATATTAATATATTTCAAAATTACTGTGTGTATTAAACTAAAGCCAAAAAACTAGGGATTTATTCGATCAAAATTTGGAACGCTAACAACTTTTCACGGTATATAAACTATATCGACTTGATTTTTCTACTATCGTAGTTTTGATATCATGTATGCCTGTAATTCATAACCCATACAATGTAACTATTTATAGTTCATAACGATATTTATAACAAAATTCCATCTAATAAGTAATAAGGTATACCGTATACCGTATACCGTACGCCTAATACAATATTATAATATAAGCTATGGTATATAACCGACTACCGAGTACTATCACTTACGACCAGGTCGTTATTATATATTGTAACGACTTCACGGTTCGTGTGTACGGAACTATAACCTTTAACTATAATAATGTATTATGTATTTACTCGAAAATATATTAGTAATATGAAAAGCTTTTTCATTAACTCAACAAATAACTTATACGTAAAACGCGCTACAGTACATTATATTTTAATTATTTATTCACACATTTATAGGTATTATATAGGTAATGCAAGTGTTTCCCTATAATCATTTACTCTACAAATTTAAAAGAATTTTTTTCAACGTATAAAAACCTATCTATAATAATAATTTATTTATAAAATGTCTACGGATAATACCTAATGAATGTGTAATAATATTGACATATTTTAATTAATTCGTTGTTAATACATTTACTATATAGGTACGTAAGTATTATTTCATTATTTCATTAAATAATTAATTATAAACGAGTATAAATCATTTTTTTTTCTGTTTTGGAAATATTTTAATTTACACCTCATTAAATATTACGACCGTAAAAGAAAAGTAATTTTGTGTGTAAATAACATCGCGTTAGAAATAAAAACGTGTTTTGATGGGAATAATATAATCATTCTACTTTAAATGAATTAAGACTTAACCAGTCTCTTAATAAAACATATCGAATTTATTATTTAAGTACTTAAAGATTATTTGAATATTGGTTCTTTTCCAATATTAAATATTCGTGTGTTAACTTGTTGATTGCAGTTGTTAGCTATAATATGTATTCGCATTTATTCGCTTTTGTTTTATTAGGACGGCGTATATATACGACGCGCGCGCAATAAAAATGTAATAATCGTTACTATTGTGATATACATTTGAATGTGCGAACATTATTTTTTGAAAAAAATACTCGAAAGTAAACTCTATATAAAATATATTATTTTAATAAATATTTTTTGTGAGCAAATAAAATGACGCACGGCCGACATTTCGAACACTGCCATATATAATATAATGTACTAATAATACGCGTATTTCACGTGTGCATAATGCATATATTTGACAAAACGGAGAAGATTAAAAATTGAAGACATCATAAATATAAAACGATATCACAATATTATACGATCGTAATACCTGTACGACTGCATATGACGTTGCAACGGTACCTATATATATATATATGCGTATTTGCGTACAAAGTATATACATTGCTTATATATAATATATATATTATATATAGTATGTTGTAAAAGGAAAAATACGAGCATAAACACTACCGTAAAAACGAAACAAACGTAATCGTAAAACAAGACTCGTAACGCATTTTTGTTGAATATAAAAACATGATAAAATGTTAATTTGCAGGTCGCGGGGCTATGCACTGGGATGTATAGGGGAGGGGGTTAACTCTGTATGAATAATTTCGTAGGTATAAAACATGTTAGGTAGTTAGGCGTGGCTGTATTGTGTAGTTACTTGCTTTTTGACAAATATTAAAATATTATGCAACTAAAATTAATAAAACTCTATGATTTTTGCGTTATTACTTTTTCATATCTATATAGACAATTAGTTTCATCGTCGCGCGAACAAAAACGAGTAAACGACTACATTTTTATGATAGTACGAGTGTTATTTTATTTAGGTCGTAAATGCATTTGTTTGAGCCTCGCTGGTGTATCATAATGTTTGGCCTGTTATCCAATAGTAACATCGGGTGTACCTATTACATACGTATAATAATTATATGTTGTTTTTTTGTTGTGTGCGCAGAGTGTTTGGTGTCGTTCGATCCGCCCACGGACCGAGTTCACCACCATCACCACCATCAGCAATTGCACCACCACCAGCGGCAGATCGCCCAGATAGCGGCGGGGGACCACCACCACCTGAACCACCTGAACCACTTGAACCATCTGAACAACCTGAACAACCGTCGCGCCGGTCCGATCGTCCGGCGGTCCGGCGGCCCGGACGGCACGTCGTCCATCAAACACAACGGACCGGGACGGCCGTCGGGCGGCGGTGCTCGTAACGGCGTCGGCGGTGGCGGTGGCGGGGGCGGGGGAGTCGGCGGTGGTGGCATCGGGAGCCTGATCGGCGGGGGCGACGACAGCGGTGTCGGCGGCGGCGGCGGTGGCGGCGTCGGTCATCAGCTGTCCGTGAACCCGGGCGATTGGTTCCGGTGGTTCCGGCGGAAACGCGGCGCCGTGCTGCCACCGGACGCCGTGCCGTCCAATCAGAACGCCGTCCGGGCCAACCATTACACGGTCGAAGAAGCGGCTGCCGCCATACCGGTGGTGGTGTACGCGTCCGTCATCGGCGGCGGCCAAGACGACGGGCCGCACAACATGTCGCCGCCGTCGCTGTCCCTGTCCTCGGCGGCCGACGACGTGCTGTACACCGAGCTGGACCGGGTGCCGACGCCCGCTTACCACAACGCCGGTTACGCGTTCGACCAGCACAGCAGCGCCTATTACTCGGACATGTACGAGCCAATCGACCCTTACCACAACCATCACAACCATCAGCGGCAGAACTCGCTGCCGTCCGACTACGTCTGATATTACGCCCGACACGCGCCGCCCGCGAATCGCCGCCGTCGCCGCAGCCGACGACGACGATCGCACGCCGCCGCACCACCGGTGCCGACGGTCTCGCGCGTGTATCGTGAAATATTCAAATAGGTGAGTTGTTTCGTCAAACACATAATAATATTACAATATTCGTAAATACTTTGTGTATTTATATAATTATCGTCGGTTAAGTCGTGTATTGTATATAATCGGTACTTATGTGCTGCAGACTGTACGACGCGCCACCTAGAAATATTTAAGTTCCACTCTCGCGTAGGTGACTATATATTATAATAAGTATCCAAAAATAAGTTTTAAAGGCCCCTTGACGTGTAGATACGTTGTCTTTGTTCGTTTGTTAGTTACCAGCCATTAATAGTTAATAGTTACGATTGTATTTTTATTAACATTTTGTAAGTATCGGTTCTATTCAGTCAATATACATATTTGCCAATAGTGAAAAATAGGTACCGACACGCATAGTGGTTAACAAATACTATTTAACGTTTTACTCAAACTCTCAGAGTGAGCTTTTTTAATTTGTTATATTTTATACTATGTTGGGTTCGGTACACCGCCTGCTATACGAAAAAATGCTTGTACAAAGGTCACCTGCTTTATGTTTTTTTTCTACCTTTGGAAGTTTTAAATTAAAAAAAATAATCATAATCGTTTAGGACGCGTTATCCATTCCACGCATCTCGGGCCGTAAACGTCTATTTTTTTCTGTATAAATATCGTTATCTGAGTATGGAAAAAAACAAACACTTGCAGGGGGGCAAACGGGAATTTTCGACCTACGACTTTTTTTTTTTCTAACCGTAAATACATAATCGGCTCCGAAACGTGAAAATTGAAAAAAAAAACTACACAATATTAAAATATTTTGTACGCCCTTATATGTGCTATTATAATGTACTGAATAGTGACGGGGGCTACGACGAGAGAATTGATTGCGTGTGTGTATACATTAGAGGTGTACCTATAAAATATAATCTACATAATATATAGGTATGTATAAATTCCATACGTGGTTTTTGTTTGAAAGGATTAATCGGGACAAACATTGACGTTATACAACCGGAGTATGAGCGGGATAGATAACGACTGCGATTGATAATACCTTCCTACTATAATATGTAAGACCTCGGCGGTTGCTTATTATGTTTACAAAAATGAAAAAAACTTTAGACGTTTTATTACTTTCCACATATGCGTGTTACACACGATACGGTTCGTGGTCCCCCATGTAGTATAGACATAAAGGTCCGTTGGATTACCTCATAGAATAACATTAATCATTGATTGCGATATTATAATACTATAGTTGTATTAATATAATGAAAACTATAGTGAAATACAGGAGTTGGATGGGTTATAATAGAATGTGCTCTCAAAAAATGGTTAAATTTATCACTTTATTTGTTTATTTGAAAATTTTACAAAACCTTTTTGGAAATTTAAAAAAATACAACTATATTTTATAAATACTAATTTAAATTTCAGATAAGTACTGATCTTTATTTTGTGAATAATAACATCTGTAATATTATTCAAATAATTTTATATGTAAGATCATACTTATACTGGTAAATTGCTGATTACCTATCTATAAACGTTATCGTCATTATAAGTTGTACACATAAAATATAAACTAAGTTGTTTTAAAAAAATATTCTATACATATGGCTTTTGAGAAGTTTATTAGTAGGCACTTATAGTATTTAACTATATAAATGTGGTAGAAAAATGATAATAATAATATTTATCATTTTGATTGCAGTATACAAATTTATACTTAAAACCGAATTTATCTTTCCCAGTTCTTGTATATTTCGTGTCAGAATATATGGAATTCTGAACGTCATATTTTGGATCGAATAGCATAAATCCAAAGTCCAAATAAGAAATTAAGTTCCACAGTTGTAATGTAATGGTTATTGATATGTATATACCTATATTTAACACATACAACTTTTATTTAAAATATTTAAAAATTCTTTATATCCTAATACCTACTATGGTTTTAACATTTTTATTCAGTTATATTACAATCTGATTTCGTTCATGGTTATTAAATGAGACTTTTATTGATTAGATTCGAATTATAATAATGAGTTATTATGATTGCGTTGATGATATATAATAGATTGTGACTTGTGAGAAACATAACAGTTTTTATGGAATACCTACCTAAACATGTTATTTGAAAATAAAAATGTGAAATACATAATCATGATGTTTTATTTTATATGAACGCAATATATATTTATAAAAAAAATCTTTGAATTTCGATCTTTACTACGTATACCGAAAATATGACTGAAGTGAAAAAATATATTATTTTGTACCTTGTGGTGTATTTCTAAGAAAAATAACTAAAAACACATAATAGAATGACAAAACTCAATAACATAAATTGCGTATCGATTGGGAAAAAAATAAAAGTTATCTACGTGTTTTGTGATAAAGTCAAATTGAAAAGACTATAAAATAAATGCTTACAATATACACATATACTTATATGTTCTATTGCAATTTTGTCGCGATCCAGTTCAGACAGGTTTAGGTACCATTTCAATTATTTTTTATAAGCTTTTAAATATTTTTAACGTTTTACACCTTTCACGAACAAATTAAATTATGACTCTAAACACATGAAAAAATTGTATTGGTATATAAATTATTAAAATAATATACGCTTGTGTATAAAATTACATGCATTATATAATTAATGACAGCTGAGCAATATGAAGTTTGCAATAATGTATGAACAAATTAAATTATAAAAACAGAAATAAGTATAAAAATTAAATTATTTAAAAAGGGGTCGCGCGGATCTAATGTTTATTGGACCACATCGCGAATACTCCCTTCGACGGGTCCTGCTAGAACAGTTACCGTTCGACCGGAGTAATATGATATTAATTTAAATGGTATCAAGTACTTGCAGCACACACGTGACACACACTCATTATATAAATTATCGTCGAGCGTTTTGGATGCTTTTTGGTCGCCCGCATATTACCTAAGCACATTTTTCAATTGAACGCCGTCCAAAATATTATACATTAAATATTACATTATAGTGTTATTATAATAGTGTCAATTAAAAAAAAGCGTGGGGGTCGCCGAAGCCTGCAGCAAACGTTAGCATTGTTTGCGGGGTCTTTTTTCTATCAAAATTTGATCTTTTTGGGGTGGTTTAAGAAAATATATAACAATGCACACTATAGCGACTATCGTTTATATATATTTTATAGAATTTCAATTAGCTAAGTACTTAATAATGTTATCAAGGCGTAAGACCGGGGCACAAGGTTTCCCACAGCGTTACGTACGCCACGTATTCCGCGGTATTTAAAATAAAAATTCGTTGCTTTATATTAGAATAGCTACACGCGGAACTTTCATCCACAGTGGAAAAAATGACCAGCTTATATTTTTGCGACGAACGCCGAAATAATAAATATGTGAACTTCTAATTTACATTGATTTAATTTAGGATGTGCTAAGCTAGTGACGGAAAACGCTGTGTATATCTCCGGCCTAACGCGTATTATATTTACATAGTTGTTTATTGTAAATACAATTTGAACAATAATCAAGTGCTAAAAATAAAAAGTTGAAATATTAACTTCAGTGGTAACCGCTGACAGCGATTAGTCGTATAATATTAAGCATTGTTAGCCGATACAGTTAACAGCAAAAATATGAATATTTTAAATACATAGGGATACCTTAGAAACCAGTCGCCACCATTCACCAATTCAATAACTCATCTATGATCTAAATGCGTCAGTTATATATTAAGTATATCTTGTCGAAAACTCTATCAAGAACTGTTTTTAAATTATGTCTTGTGTCGACACACGCAAATATTTGAGACGTTGATGCTTTAAGACTTGATAATTGGTTTGATAAAATTAAAAAAAATATAAAAATATTTAGTGACTTATTGCCACCTAAATTTTCAATAGTTCGTTTTTAAAGTTTATAAGCGCATCGCAGACACTGTGCTCAATAATTAAATTATGTATATTGAATATCAAAATGTTATATATATATATATATTTATACAATTAGTCAAAAAAGTATCACGGCCTCGATCGACGATCGTATTACACCGATTATTGTTATTTACACAGATATCGCGCGCGAAAAGTATAAGTTCGCGTCAGAAAACAAATTTAAAAATAATATGTGAAATTATATAATAACACAATATTTTAATACCTATAATAGCTAAACTTATACATACCTACGTTTCACGCCCGACAGATACGTGTGGGAACAGTCGCCGGTCGGCCGTTTATACTACTGTAAGTACGCGCACACAGTCGATGACTGTATATATCGCGTTTTGTCTGCGCTTATACACCATATTCGAGAGATTAATTACCCAAAATTATTCACCTAGTCACACGACCGATGTTAAGTTTTATTTATTTTTTAATTAAAAAAAAAAATAACGTTAGACACTCTGCGGGTCGCCTTGTATAGAACAAAACATATTAATTTTCCACCGCGTTATATATTATACGCATAATATGCTTATCGGAAAGATACCATATGCGAGGAAAATATGTAAATTGCCTGGCAATATTTCGTCGGATATAATATGATATATACACCCGCGCCAGACACGCTGTCACTATATATATATATATATTACTACAGGATTGGTCGTGTATACAATATCACATTATACATTGTATAATATGTACCTACATTATTAAATTATAAACGTACGTATAGCCCGTGGGGAAAAGTACAGAATGTCATTTTCCAAAAAACGAAAAACAATAATCACGATTAATAAAAAGATCAATGATTCGATTATATAAGTTTTAAAAATTAAAAACGAGATACTAAACAAAAATATTTGTATATTTGTGATACTTCAAACAGGATAACTAGGAAACTGCATCTTAAATTTTGATTTATGACTATAATGACAATTATTCGGTTTTTTATTTTGGCAAGGGAGGTGAATTTATTTTAACATTTGTTTTTAAAACTATAATTTTTCTAACCACAGAATAAACATAATTTTTATAAAACACCATTTTTAAACTTGATAAAACTGAATTTAAAAATTAAAAAGTACAGTCGTACAGAAAATATCATCTACTTATGGTACTTGTTTCTAATATATAGATATCAAGACAACAGGAAAAATAACATAAAAATACGTTAAAGTGACTATAAGATTTCGAGTATTCGTACTTTTTCATAATATCACAGCGTGTGTTGTATAGAACGTACTTTTATTTATTATTTAGGGTGAAATTTATGAGCTTGTGTTAGTGCATACATATGTTGCGATGTTGTCGGTTTAAGCTTTTTTTCCTGTTATTTCCTGAGGAGGTTTTTCACAATAAATTGAGGGGTATTTTAGATTTGTGGGGCGACGCGGGAAGCGGAGGCGCTGAGCCGTCAAAGAGTGAAGCGAATAATATTTACCAGAAGAATTATAACTTACGCGAAATACATTTCGGTTTTTTATGCATAAATGGTATCTAACGAGCGCAATCGTATTTATCGTAGTATACACGCAATAATAAATACCGCCTAAAAAAATCAATGGTTTCCGAACGTAATCGTATTTTATAAAACACGGGCAAATGCGCAATCATAATAGGTAGTCTAAAAAAGTATAAGGTAATAAAAGTATGGTAGGTAACGCGCGCAATAGTATTAGAATATTACACAAAAAAAAGACATTCTCGTATTATACATATTTTGTACGGGACTTCCGATAACCATATTGTCCATATTTTATACCTAATATAATTGGTCGAAAAAAATCAGGACAACAAGAAACCGTCTGGGTATAGTGTGATATATTAGGTATGTACTATGTACTCAGTTAGAGCGTAAGCAATAGACGGAGAAAAACAAACTTGTGATGTAAACAGCGTGCTGCATACATTAGACACGATTAGGCGTGCACGGATCGACGATTCGAAAATATTCACGTACTTGTAGTAAATTATAATGAATTTAATCCAAACGGACGAACGTTTGGCAAGTCTATGCCCTCTTTGTATAAAATATGTTTTCGTGCAGTATATAAATGAATTCGTAATTAACATCGGTATATTTATTATTTTTTCAGATCTAGTCGCTGTACGTTCTGCACGTCTACCGAAAATGCTGTTTTACGGCCATGCACTCTGATGCACTAGTGCACTATTTACGCTGCGACGTTATCATCGTGACCCCTCGACTTGAAATGATCATTTCGTTGCAGATCGATAAATCGATCGATTCCGGTAGCCGTTCTAATATTAATAATCATCACACCTGCGAGGACGCAAATGTCTCAACTAACGTCTAACCATTCGCCGATGTCGATCGCACGTAACGCGATCTACTACTGAAAAAAAAAAAAAGGAAGCAAAACAACTTCAAAACGGATGAATACAACACCTGAGCGAAAATCACACTACGTCGGACGTTAAGATGATTATTATTATTATTATTATTATTATTATTATTATAATTATAATTGTTTAGTGCAAACCTAAAGTTATTATTTTTTTTTTAATCTTATTCTTAAGTGTAATTATAGACTTTTTTTTATATAAGTGTTTTAATTAGTTGTTGATTGTTTATATATACCTACATAATATTTCCAGTGATAATAATTAAGTGTACATAGTACCTACCTATATTATATATTATAATATTATTATTTAATAACGAACACAGTGTAGCGCCCGCGACTTAAATGCTAATAACGTAATGTGTATATAATGATACGTCTGCGTTCAACTCTCACCGAAACGACGATATTTAATGTAATATATTACAATGCATATAATATAATGTTATATCGTCGTACGCGCATAATTAGTCACGAATGTTATTTTTTTACGTACATATATTTATTAAAAAATTATGTGTATAGATCATGTACAAAAACGCAATATCGTTAGTCTTTATTTTATCTCTCTTTATCTTGGCTATATATTTATTTCTATCTTTCAGTCTCGCTGTCTTACGAAAATTCTTTCTCCTCTCTTTTATTCTCTCTCACACTTGCTCTCTCTCTCTCTTTTCTCTCTATAGTCTATTAACTATTCTCATTCTTCCATAGCATCTTGTTTTCGCGATTTTTATACTATATTAAAAATGTTATTTTATGAGTAACATAATATTTGTGTACATTGCAGAAAAATAAAACGATTAATATTATAATATGCTCTTCCAGTGAAGAATTTTTTTTAAATATTTCTAATTTTAGTGACTGTTTTCGTTCATCTACAACGGCTACGTGCAAGTCTACACACTTATTAATTATAAAATAACGAAAAATAATACGCGGAATCGTTTGCGAGAATTCGTCATTTATGCTGAATTTTGCACACTCTAGGAAGGGGGGGGGTAGTTAGGATTAATTTTTGGAATTGTATATTTGAATTTATATAGTAAACGTTTTTGAATATTATTATATCTTTTAGTAATACGTGAATGAGATTATACAGAATTGTTTAACGAATAATTAATTGGAGCAGTAAATTCATATTCACAATTTAAATCTAAGCGACTAAATCTACTTATGCTTCGCCAATTGGCTGATGTGCAGTAGTATATATTTTATTATTTGCAAGTTCAGTTGCAAATATCATGCTGCAGTCGCAGTGATGGCGTTGTTTATAGTGACGGTGATATTAACGCCATCACACTTAAAAAGAGTGTTTAAGGGTTTTCCATAAAGGTACACGCTTAGAGTGGTATTATTTCACATTAGTGAGTGGTTTCAAAACTATGATTTGCATTTCATGTGTGTGTGATTTTTAAAGACCAAATCTCGTTAATTTTTAAACGTATATATTAGTAATACTCTAAATAGTATATTACCTAAAGGCGTAATAAAGGCCGCAGCAATTTTTTTTAATGTTCAAATTTAGATTAACTAACACTGAATTTAAATAATAAATAATACGTATTTTTTAAAGGTAATGTACACGACAAGTATAAGATCAATTTTTTGAGATTTTTTAACAATTAAAAAATTGTACTATATAAATTGAATAAAACTTTAAAATTTAAAATATTTATAAATATATTTCAAAAAAATAACGTGGAAAATATTTTAAAAGTTATTTCATGTACAGAAAATGCTAATAAAAGTCTTTGGTAAAATTTCAAATCCCTATGATTATTCCTTTTTGAATTATAACAAAAAACGAATTCGATTTTTTTTAAGTTCATACTGCGCAATTGTCTCTGAGTTTTGTCATAAGTTGTTAGTTTTTTACAATTATTAAAAAAGTAATAAAAGTTTAAAAAATGACCGCCTCAATGCACTATCTAAAATGTTATTAAAAACTAACCTGAAAATTTGTAATTGGTTTGTCTGGATAAAATTGCACTAACAGACAGATACATAAAATATATAGCACAGTAAAACTAATTCAGTCTTAGTTACTGGACTATTATACCGCCTTAGAATATTTGAACTGTTATAAACCATATGACGTTGTTAATGTGAAAATCATCAATATTTTTTTAATTTTTAGAAACAATAGTACTTTTGGTATCTAGTGAGCTGAAATAATTGTTTGATATAAATTCTAACAAAACATATTCACCACTATAACCATAAGATTATTATTTATTCATTTTACATTCATTGAATAACTCAGCTACTTCCGCATAGTATTTGTTTTCCTTTTATTCTGCTAGTAATAGTTAATACAATTAAAAAAAATATAAATTATTTTTAACTACTAACTGACACTTCGACAATATTTTTAATCGTAATTTTCTTTTTAAATACGCATCATTGATAAACTATATCGTCGCAATAAATGAAAAAAAGGAAGATATTTTTAAAAACCTAATTGTATTTTAAATTGATAAATGATAATTATAACAAACACATTGAATTAAAATAAACATTTATAAATATGTTATACCTTAAACAGTACTCGTATACAATAATATTATACAACTTAAACTATATAACACAATACACAAGTACTTGAAGTACTTACTATATATGATATTGTAAAACTTTAATCGAATAATTTCCATAGAAACTCGATTTAAATCTAATCTATTCCTACACAATGTGAAGTTTTGTAAGAAATAATATTAATTTTAATGTTTGTTAGGTTAGGTTTGAATTTTGCGTTCTCTTAGATTTGCGCCCGGAGCATATATAGATACCGCTTCTTATCCCTTTCTCAGTTCTCACTATTACTTGTTTGCGGTACCCTGCTAACGAGTCACACACACGTAATCAGATAATTTCAAAATCATGTGAAATATTTCACACAAGGTTTTTAGATATGAAAAGGTATCGAGTGGGTAGATATCAAAATTTCAGTGAGGCAATTCATTATTCCAGTAAAAAAACATTTAATATTTTTACTATAGATAAGATGACTAATCAATAAATAAGAAATTATTAATTAAAGCTACTCGCCCACTCAATGTGGACTACCCGTAAGTGTCGCGTTCGAAAAATGCAAAAATAGATTTACCACTTCATTAAATACCACACGATGTGATCACTCCGATCAGTCTCGACGTTCGTATACGGAAACCCGGGGAAATGCCATGTGCTCATCACGCACACACGCAGTAATAAAGGCGCATAATACGTATTATTATGTCAGTGACGGTGCGTACCGGTATATTCTTACCGTAGATACCTACAAACACAAAATTGAACGATTTCGAGCCGTTTTAACGCCTCGGGTGGTTATTAAACAGCCGCATAATAATATATATATACACACACCACCACCACTCGGCGGTGCAGCGGTGCTCCACTATTACACGCGTGCCATAAATAACAGACTTTTTAATTGGTATAATATCCGTACGCACACTGCAGCAGCTGCACTGATATACGCGTCTCTTATGTATAATATATTATTATATATTTATACAGTGTACCTACGTGTGTCGTGCATGTATATATTACCTATATAATATTATATTATAATGTGCGGACCATACAGGCAGAGGCACCTCGATGTGTAGAAGGGCGCACACGCGCGGGATGCGATTTTTTCCTTTCGAGTGGGAGTCACCGGAGCTGCACCGGCAAATACCGACCGGATCGAGCGTACATAATAATATATAACTTTTACAACACGCGTACACGATATGTATACCTACCTGTGCAATAATATCCGAGCCAACGGGTTTCCCGCCGTGTGTGCGTTTAATGCGTAATGTGCATACTGTAGTATATATACAAAATATATAGGTGTATAAATTATAAGTCTATATACCGTATTGTGTATGTACGTGTTTAATAACAATACGATTTTTGCACCGACCCATCCCCGTTCATCGTCACATTCTCAGTGGGTTCGCGAGTTTGGTCGTCGTTATACGATGTACGTTATTGGGTAAGAACCATTATGACGAATTCTTAAGATTGTCATTCGTTTTCGGCCTACCGATACACATTATATAATAATGGATGGTATGGACCTACGATGAGTTTCGTATTGCTGTGATATTATACAAGAGCTAATTTTTGCTTTTCGTCGTGTTTAAAAAGAATGTCTGTATGTGTTAATCGCTGTGGAGTACACTGCGGTAAATGCGTGACGGTACCTTATCGTTAAAAATCTCCTTTTCCGCTAACGATAAATAAAATTTTAATTTTGTCGCTGTGCATAATTTAGATGACCTCTTCCCGCCTATATAATGTATATATATATATATATAGGTATTTATGATAAAAATGTTCCGCAGATTTGGCTAAACACCGCACACACATATACACTTCCTTTTATAGATATTAAATAACTATCACAAATCCACACTTTTACAGCATTCGTTTTTCAGACGAAAATAAATGCACACATAAATATATTTTTATTCGTGTCAATATACTTACAATAAATTCATTAAAAAAGAACTACATTGTGCACAATTATGACCAAAACGATATGTATATATACACACAATCATAAAAATTTAACATGCATTGTACATAAACATATATTATTTTTATTATTTAGTATAATAGTAGTGTACCTATAATATAGTGTTATATTGTTATATTAATTTTGTTGATTTTAAGTTGCTGACTTTAGTATATTTGTGTTCAGTTATCTATCATAAAACTATAAGGCACCCAGGTATATTATATTGCCTAGTGGGCAGTGGCTATAGTTAGCCAGTTAGCCAATATCCATATTTTGTTCAGTAGTGCGGAATTTCAAATGCAAGATTAGATCAATTTTAATTGTTTTTGTCGGTACAACATGTATAGAACTTCATTGTATTTTTTAAATTTTTAGTATGTTTGTTTATGGCATAAAATATCTCGATAATTATAAAAAAGCTCTTAAAAATAAAACAAATTAATTTAAAAACCAAAACAAAACTTTGTAGATAATTTATTCAATAACACTTGAGACAGTTATGTACAAAACAAGCACCATATTGCAAAGTATATAATGTCAAGTATCTCAATTTATTCATTTTTAAATAAAAATAAAAAACAAATAAAAGGAATCGATTTCAATAAAATCTATAAAAAAGTTGTATTATACATAGTTAATGTTCTCGCTTTTCCTTGTGAAAAGTACTCTTACCCCGAAGGTTCAAACTATGTGAAAAAGTTGAAGATTGAATCATTTTTTTTTTTTGCTCTAAAAAAGATGACAGATATAAAAACAAAAAACTTACATCATCGTAAAACCTTATAGTATATCTATTTAAAATGTTGTGGTGAAAACCAAACAGATGGCGCCACAGAATTATTTATAAGTTGCCGTTTTCAGATATTTGATTACAGAAGTTAGGTCGATTCTATACACAACCTTCAAGTCTCAATCCCTAAGATCCACATTGAAATCGAATAAATACGTAGTTTTGAGTTAATTCAGTTCGGGATAATCAAAATAAGCGGTGCATTAAAATGTAGTTCTTACATGAACGAAAAAAACATAACATAGAGCATAATTAGCATTTTAAAAGTGTTTAAAGTTACAAGACAAAATCCACTTTTCATTTTTTTGAACTACCTACATATAATGTGTAAAATAATATGGATAAACACTTTGTAAATTAAAAAGCTTAAAATATTAAAATATTTGTTATTAATTTAATTAACCTGAATTTTAAATATTTTCAAGTTTGATTCAAATTGTTCGAAAATAGATAATCTCAGATTGAAAGAGTATATTTGTTAATAAACTTGTAACTAGTAACAAGATTACAATTTATACGTTCAGCGGGCGCGATGTCTGCAGAATATTGAATATACATTTATATTGTATACAATATCGATTCTCAGCTTATCGATGCTAGTGTACGTTCTTCATACAACCGAACGCTATTATTATCACCAAATACCAATAATAGATATCGTAAATGTCATCTGAGAAAAAAATTGAATGCTTAAATAACTGTAACAAAAATCCAAGTATATGGACATATAGATTGAAATCAACAGATTTATGTTTTATGTGTAAACGTTTAAGCTAACATAAAAATCGTAAAGGCTAGTCAAAACCTAAGCTTATTCCCGAGCGAATAATATATTACAGCTTAAACTTGTGACTTGAGAGGGTTCCATCCAGACCCCTTGTGACCTTGTACCCCTTCGTAAAACTACCCCGACACAGTTCGGTTATTGAGGTAGAATGTTAATCGATTATAAGACAAGTTTAAAGTTTAAACAGAAATTTTAGTAGGAAAAATTTAAAAGTGCACTTTATGAACACTTTAAAAACAAACATAAAATTATGCACAGGTCCGTGTTACAGGCGTTACAACCATTCTCTTTCGTATACAGCATATAACCATTATACATATATATTCAAGCCAAACCCTACTACGACAACAGGTAACAGCGGGTACGATAAAGTTGAATAACTTTTAAACTTGTTTCCTACAAATTTAAAAAAAAATGTCCAACAACGTTTTATGAATATTGTTAGATAAGTTTTAAGGTGGTGTTGTTTTGCATATTATGTAGTGCTGGCTACTTAAACGGCACTACAAACTTAAAAATTGAATAATATAATTATTAAAATAGTTTCAACAAATTCTACCAACGTCCAACAAGTCCGGGAACGGTTTTCGATTAATATGCTAACTTTGTCGAATCCGTTGTTCGTCATGACTGCAGCGTTTCATTAAAATTATCATTTTGCATTCTCAACACATTCACTTCATTGACCTTTACTAATTGCTTACTTGCTAAAATGTAACTCTTATAATACCTAAATAAATATCTGTATGCTCGATATACGACAATACAGATTACAGCGAGACTGCAGTATGCTCGACGAGATCCTCTATATTATATTGTTTTGAGACGGTCCACTGGTTGTTAAAAAGTGTATTTTTACAAGATCGCGTACACGTTGTGTCTCTTATAGTTGTAGATAGGTACCGTGTGTACGGCGTGTATACATATTATACGGTTGTACTTTTACGCTATACCGCCGCCGGCCGGGAGAAAAATGAATACATGGTCCAATTAAAATAATATATATTCAAAAAGAAACGCATGATATAATAATACACGAGCACGCGCGTACGTACTTTAGACTTATTATGCTATATACTCGCGCTCGCGTAATGGCACGTTAACTTCTTCAGCAGTCCAGTTTTTTATTCATTATTTTCCGTGTTTAACACTCACGCGGGCAGCGATTCGTGTATTATACGATATATTATTCAGATATATACCTACGTGTGTACATAAACTCTGTTGTCATTGAGAATACGATGTGTGCGTTGCAAGTGGTATAATATAATATTATACATAAAATACGTAACAGCGTTGTATTCTTGTGGTATAGGGAGTTTATAGGATTCTCCTGTCTTTGACCTTTTGTTGTTCATCGGTTCCGTGGTTTCTGCAGCCTTGATGTCTGAAATATTTGCTATAAATAAATAGATTAATCTCAGTTCCTGATATAATCATATGGGTTAGGTTTAGGTAAAATAACGTATCAACATAACATTATATGTTTGTAATTGTTGATGTTCCACATACATATTACTTAAACGTCTTAAACACACTGGATTTACATTGCAGTGAAATAATGCATGAATGTTTCGAATGACGTGATTATGCTGTTTCTCGAATGTTAGCAAAAACAGGGCATTAAGTGTTGCATCAATGTTTTTTTTACATCTGTGCAACTTGCATTGCGATTACATGTTCCAATAAAACATTGATACAACAATCCGTTGCACGGTGAGTTTGTGAATTGTAAATATGCAAAAATAAATATTAAAATTGTACTTGTAAAATACACGTCAAGATGACACATTAAGGCACTACAAGTAAGTTATGTTATGTTTTTAATTCAATAATAAGATTATAGTATAACAATATTTAATATGTAACGTTTAAATATAATAATACATAATATGGTTAATAATTAAATGCTCAGAGCATCTGTATTTTTACTTTAGGAACCAATGCGCCATCACTCAATATTGACACTATTCTTATTTTAGTTTTCATTTTAAAATATTAGTAATACTGTTATAACTAGTATCAACATATATATATATATATATATATAGATGAACACTAAACCACTACTCTTATCTCTTGCAACCTTATTATTCATAGTAAATAAAGAAAATAAATTGAAGCCCCAGAGTAAAATTTCGGCCAGGTCGACACTGGTTATAACCACATCTCTCGATTTTATTCTGTACGCTATATCTACAAACTATAGTTGTACATGGGTACCATTATATATTTCAATAGTATAAAGTCTCAATTTTAAGATCAATCTAATTTTTAGTTTTAATCTTTGTTACATTTACAAATGTTGTACACATAATAAATAATGTTTGACAATTGATTTTTCTGTTGGTTATAAGTATAGTAAATAAGAGCATCAGATAAGTAAATATAAGACAACTGTGATGAGTACTTACATGATTTATTTTGTATGTACTTTATTAATGATAACTTACTATAATAGTTATGTAATAGTTTAATGTGGATGTGGTTGTTATTGTGTTAGACCAGTTAAATTTATTTTGGTGATAGATGTATATTTTTGCGTAGATACACATTATATCATGCGAATATTGACTTTTGAAACGAATAGAAACTGAACGAGATTACTTTTAAGAGTTTCGTAAGCCGCGAGGCGCACCAATTCAACCATTTAATATCAAGGGCGCATTATTATGACTAAGTTTGGGTCAGCTACTCAGCTTTTATTCGGCCGGGAGAAAGGTTAGGATACCTAGCTATATAATCATTTATTAAAAACATACGGGTACAATTTATCATGTAAATAAATAATATATTTAAATAAACTATAGTAATAGTCAATAGGTTACTATATTGACATAATTAAATGGAACTTTAGGCACAGAATAAAATGTTTTTATAATAGGTGAAATATATCTAAGTAAAAAAAAAAAATGTTAATTCGCCACTGATTTACGATACACATAATAACATCTATCGATAATGCTTATGATATAATTATATTATCATAGTAAGACAACGACGCTGTCATCGTGTAAAAAAATGTAAGAGCATATAATATATAAACGTTTATTAATAGGTATAGTATGTCGCCAATATCGGTATTTGGAAACGCTAATCCGGTATCGATGATTTGTGCTGGTGTTTTTTTTATGTCTTATCGACGCGCGACGTCAGGAACGTCATCTTATATGGACGACCTTAATCGACCACACGTCCGTCCGCGTGTCCCACGCTCGTGATGCATCGTCTATATTATGTTATTAATTATTATAATACAGTGTATACGTATAGTATTATACGTTTTTTATAATCATCATCGTATGCTTGTATAGGTATGTGTGTATACTTCATAATATCGAATTCCGTTCTAATAACTGTTTACTGTTTACTGTATAATTATTTAACTATACATACCTATGTGCGCACTGTTTCCAACGATACTGTCGCCGACGCTTATTATTATTTTCGAAGATGTAACATATTCCATTTGAATGTAGGAACTCAGTTTCACTAGAAAGTATTGTATATTATAGTATAGTATATAGTATAGAACAAATTAAATTAAATTAAATTCATATGGTAATTATATTATAGCGGCGTGTTTAGTATGAAACGATCTTGAATTTAAAATTGTATACCCACGCCGACGAATACCAGCCCAACGTATTGGAATGTTATGCCAAAATGTATTACTTACCCGTCATAATATTACATTTACCTTTACTGAAAATTCCATGTCGTTCATCAACTCGGTCTGATAAAAGATAATTTTTGAAAGTACTCATTCGAGTATACAGATACAAATACTTATATTGAAAAGTATTCTAAATAGGTATTTGAATATTTAGAAAAAATAAATCTTTCTTGTAAATCAACTCAACCAATTTTTCTTAGCATTTTTATATCTGACATCAATTTTATAGAAGATGTAACATTCAACTTGGTGTAGATGTAATTTGTTCATCTGGTTTCTCCGTCAAAGGCATTTGAACTATTCTTGGTTGAATTTAAGTTACATAAAAAATATATATTAAAATGTATTATATCATATCCACAGTTATTAGCTATATACATTTTAAATATTCATTATGTATGAAATCAAAACTAAATAAATAAATATATTTTTTTCGATAAACGTGATTTAATTTATATAAAAGAAAAAATATTTGATTTTATTTTCAGATATTTTTATGAAGTATTTAAAATACGTGGATATTAGTACTTAAAAAGTATTTGAATATTTTTATTTAAGTACTTAATTTAATAAGATTGTCATTTGTAAAATGTATGCTTTAACGCCTTTCTGGCCTCCCCTTTTTTGCTACTGGGGATGACGTCGTGGAAATGTTTGCAGCCCCTCACAATATTGGGATGAAATTCGTCAGTAGACCATCTGCACCGAAACGCGCATAATGTATTTAATATTAAAATGCGAGATTATCGTTTTTCATTTCGGTGACAACTTACTATTCCGTACAGTTTAAGCCATATATTATGTGTACGCACGCAGTTATATTATCGTACATCCGCTGCTGCAGTATATAGGAACGGAACACATTTTCGTACAATTTTATAATGCCATTGCACTGCAGTATTAATGTATCATTGATAAATATTAAATATATAATAATAATATACCGTTTCGCGATAGGAGTAATAATTTAAACGGAACACGCGTCGTATACAGCCATATTATATTAATATATATGTATATATAAAACCAGTCGCCGGCGGCCGCCATTGTTATTAATTATTATTATTAATCGTCCGGAAAGCAGCGGCGGCGGAGAGGAAGGAACACAGAAGAAGAATAAAAAACAAGAGGATGAGCCGTAGTACTGTTTACACGATATGCCATATGCATATAAGTATATACGTATTATATATTTATACACACTGTCTACTACTGCAGGTTATACGCCAGTCATGATAACACTATACTGCTACGACTACGATCAGTATACGATGATGTACGGTGCACGTACACAATAATAATGATATGTGTTCGACCGGTATAATGGAGACGTTATCCCGAGATGAACTCTTCGAGCCAGCGCTGGCTGCACACATTGGTTAACGTTGTCGTAAACAACCGAATACAATAATACGGATAAACCATAAACATCATCTCGCAAAACGCGAGGCTTTTACGATAATTGCAGGTATTATAATATATTACATTGCACAATTAACGCTACGTATATCGTAGTTATTATACTATACAGAATACACAACGTCACCGTATAATAATAATAACAATATAATATATTACTATTTATATGCATTTCCCGTTTGGTTACACTGAATACTTCTACGTTTTGGATTTCTAGTCTGAAAATATACAATTTAACACTTTCTAGATTTTTAGGGTCCAAATATTTACATTTCAGATTCATATATAGTCCATATATTTATTTTCCGGATAATTTTTATTTTTACTGGCTGCTAAAAATTGAATATAAAATAGACTATTCCACAAAAAACACTTAAAAACGGAAATTATAAAAAAAAAATTATATAAAAAAATTCTAAACGACTTGCTTGTATATTAATGCTTACATTATCTATCATTATTTAGGTTAAATACAAACGTTTCTAGCTTCTTGATTTTTCAGGTATTCATTTTTATATCCTTGGGAGCGTTTAGAATTAATTCCACGGTTGTGAAATGTTTCAAAGCTTACATGTATAATGTATATCATAATTATTAATCTATATAATATTTTAACAATTTATTATTGAAACTTTTTTATAATTTTTTATAAGATAGCAATTTTAAATAACCTATTTACATAAAATATTAATTTTGGCGCAAATGATAGGTCATTTTTGTATCTTTTGCGCTTATGTCATATAGCCGCCAAATTCACGTGTTGGGTTTTTAGCTTCTTGATTTTTCAGATATTCGTTTTTATATCCTTGAGAGCGTTTAGAATTAACTTCATGGTTGTGAATTGTTTCGAAGCTCTTTTGATTTTGATAAATATTTTGCTGATTTCGCCAACTTAGTTTAGAATCACCATATCTGTTATCAAACTTATTAAGCTCTGTCTCAATACTATCTGAATAGTTTAAACTCTTCAATGACTCAGTAGGGGGTTTTACAGCTATTTCAAAACTATTATAAATTTCTTTGTGTTGATTTGTTGATGGTTCTATAACCTGACCACCGTGTTTTTCAAAAGACTTCTTTTGATTAACATATTTTGAAGCAAATTGGCGTTGATGAATATTATTAAACTCATTTTGTGATGACAAATCAACCTTCTGTTTTCGCCAAGATTCATTTTTTCTTTTATTATTAGGATACATTTTGGTATCATTTTTACTGTGGGAAGTAGTTTTATTATCATCATTAAAACGATTATCATACAAATTTATTGAACCGATCAAATATATCGTCTATTATCTTTCTTTCTTCTAAACTCCACTTATTATTGTTCACTAATTCATTAATTTTTATAGATAGGACATTCAGAAATTGATTGGGTCTGAATCCATTTATCTTAAACAATGGATAAGTAAACTGAAATCAAAAATTGTAATTGTATTACTATAAACATAAAAAAAATCAACAATTTATTCATCTAAATAAACATCAACTATTATTAACATCAATAAGTTTCAAAAAATTATTCTGTTTATAATATAATTAAAAAATGTATGAATTGTTTTTACTTTTTTCATTATCAATAATTATGTAATAATAATCGTTTTTACTTAAGACAAAAAGATCAGTATTTACAAAATTATCAAACTTTTAATTAGGTACTTATTAATTGATACATAAATATAACAAATACTTAAACAAAGAACTAGATATAATAATTTTTTATAAGAATATAAATACTACAATTATTAATAAGTCTAAATTGTACGTAACTAATTAAACTGTACTTTTAAAATTAAAAAATTGATCATGTAATAGCTTAAAACATAGATAAGAAGCATCCTAAACATATTAGCATTTCTTAAAAGGACTATTATAGGTACAAAATAAATACATTTGATTAACTCACAATTAAATGACGTTTTTTGAATGTATCTTCAATGTCTTGGTCAATGTACATTTTTAAGTAGCGTATCATTTCTTTAGGATTATATTCACAGTAATTGTAATACATCAAAATTTGTGATAAAATAATAAGCCGCCTATTTGGACATGGAAAAACATCATACATCATGTTTAATTTTTGGACAAAAGGAAATTTATCGACAGATTGTAATAAACATTCTAATTTTACTAACTGCCATGAACTACTAAAATTACCAGCAGTAATTCCACGAGATAGATACATTTTTGCTTTTTTATAATCCTATAATAAAACCATTATTTTTTATTCATATAATAACAATACATTTATAAATATATCATACCTTTTCAATTTTAAAATAATATTTTCCTAAAACTTGATCCACGAGTCTATTTTTTACATTTATCAGTTTTTCAATTAAATTGTCCATCATAGATTTTGACGATAACTCTTTAGGATAATCAATACATATCATTAAACATAGAAAGAGCTGTCGTATATCATCTTTGGCTAATAATTCAACTGATTTTCTATATAAACCAATCAAGTAAATATATAATATTTTAATTAAATAAACGAATAAGTAAATAAAACTAATAAGGATCATGGACAAAATATATATTGTTTGATTATATAATGGTTAAAATATAATTAATTCTAGAAATATAAAAAAATATAAATTAGAATACGTCTTAATGACAATCAACCTTGTGACACGATCTTTTAAAGTTTTGATGGTTCTATCCAGGAGCGTACCTAAGCGAGGGTTCGGCTTTGACCCCTACCATTGATTAAAACAGGATTTAAAATTCTTATGGTACAATCCTCTGGTTATATAAGTAATACCTTTAATATCTTTTACATGTTAAAAAAATTTGCACCCTCCCTCAATTTTAAAAAAATCTTGGATACGCCCGTAGTTCTATCAATAGATAGCCTCCCTCATAAAATTAATTAAAGTTATAATAGTGTACCACAAATTTAATTTAGTTCTTCAGATTTACTTATTTAGTAATTTAAAGGTAGATTGTAAGTTTTCAAATAATAATAAAAAAGAACACAAAGTATTTTAAAAATTGCAACAGAACTTTTAAATTATTACTATATTCATTACTTATCAATACCTTTTAGTTGATAGGTACTTATAGAAAATAACTACTTACTTAGTAATATCATAAGAAAGCTTATAATATTTGTTTGATTCTTCTCGGTTATTTTTTAATTTATTAACAAATGCTGCTTCCATGTATACGTTAGAAGTTTGAATTAAAAGTCGAGCATTAGTATTTTTAGAGCATATATCTGCAGCATTCATTTCATCATTGTCTGGCATAGCAAATTGTTCGTAATAACGTCTAACTCGTCCTTTAGCGTTTAGCCAAATTAGTATCCATTCAGGTTCAATAGAATCAAGGGTTCTAGCTTGATCAGCAAATTTTAAAGCTATATCGTTTCCTTTGGGCGAATACTCCATAAAAACACTAGCTTTAACCGCACAAACTGCAGCTTGCTCCGCTCGATTAAAACAATCGATCTCTTTAACATTCTTTAATAACTAATAAAAGAAAAATACACTAGCTTAATAATTGCTTAAGATTTGTACATCTATATAATCTATTTATTTATGTTGATCTAATCTATTTTATTTAAATTATCATCAATAGTTTAATATATAGCATAATATCCTTATACATCATGAACTAGTCTAGATCAATAAATAATTTTGATTTGTAATATAATATGTAAAATAATAGTTTAAGTAAATTTAAAAAATATCAAAATAACAGGTATTAGAATATTTACACTTTATTGATAAATTATAGTCTTTGTGTATACGTATATTATATAATACTAATGAAAAGTTATTTCTTTTACTTATTACATAATTAAATACTTATTTAATTTAAATGGTTATTTGTTATTATAATAATGAATATAGAATTTAATTTTTAGTTATTATTAAATTGAACAATAAGTAATTAAAATTCACCTTTTCTGAATCAATTTTCAATGATAATGCAATATAGGCATAGGTGGCTTGAGCAATATGATAGTAAGCATCAGAGTACTGTTTATTTGACTCATCAAATTCACATGTTTTCATAAATTTAACAATTTTTTCAATTTCCAAATATGATTCCTTATAACTTTTACAAATGTAAAGTTCATAACTAACTATTAGTTGTAAATAAAATCTAAAAAATAAAATAATTTCACAAGATACATTATTTATATTTATGTGTATAGCTAATTTAATTGGTGGTGTCATATGAAGCAATCAATTTACTTTTTAAATGGTTGGGTAGGTCGTAGGTGGATGGGTATATATGTGAGTTCAAAAATTAATATAGACTTATGTAAACAATACCTAATAAATTATGTTCCGGTACCTATGATTCTTTGTTAATTAATAATATAATTATATATAAATTTATATATAGAAAGAAATTAAGTTATACATAAATACATTTCTGACAGACGACAGTTACCTATTTAAATCGTATTCATTGTCTTTGTCTATGATCATTTCTAAATCTTCTCGAACCTTATTAATGAGTTAAACTTAAGGTTTTTATTAACTCCTGTTAATTGTTGGATGTCCCACGAAAAAATGCTTTCATAATCATTTTCTATTTCCTTTAACTGTGTCCGAATATTTTCATCCAATCCAAATTCATTACAGTGGTCATTGTTGATTGACAAAGTGCCCATCACATCAGACAAGTGTTCAACATATCCAGCCATTTTTCAGTATACTTGGTGCATTTAATCGATATATTTAACTACAATAACGAGTGGCCGTCATAAAATATGTGATAAATAAAACAAAAACTCTTAAAAGAATTGTAATTAAATAAATGGGAAATAATACTAATTAATAATCTGAATATTTACTCTTGAATTTGCCAATCATAAATCGAAAAACAGGAGCGTCACTTGGGGGGGGGGCAGGGTATACTTTGGCTCCTCTATTTTTTTCCGAATCTTATTGGCCTGTATTAAAATTTACAATGCGTCGACGGCGCACGGACGATGGCCTATGGCCCTATGACTAAAAATTAAAATATATTATTAATTGTTATGAATACTATATAATGCGTAGGTATAAAATATAAATATATTATATTATTATGTATGTAGATAAGTAATAAATAATAATGCATAATATTTATTATTTTTAGATTCTTATTAGATTATAGCATAAACTATACGTCTATGAGCATTGATCATTCGATCATAGCTATTTCCAACTTTCCAGATAATTTTTTCGTTGGTAGTTATAAATACGGTACAATAAAGTATAATATAAATATAGGTATATATAAGTATATAATAGGTACGTATCAGAATATGTGGGTATTCAATTATATAACAATTATGCTTGTAATTTAGAATAATCCTATATTTCTAACATTTCTATGATGTCGTTACAGACTACTTACCGTTACACTTAGTATAATATTATACAATATTATGTCTTGGTGACAAACGATTAAGTGATTTAATGTTCATAGCGATAGAAAAAAAGATGCTAACAAAGTAACAAAATAGATTTAGATGAAGCAGTAGATCGATTTTCTAAAATAAAAACTAAAAGGTTTAAGCTAGAATAGCATAACTCATTTAAAAAACTAATGTATTTTTAATGGAATATTGTATTATTATCTATTGTTATATGTTAATAAATAAATATAATATATTAATTTTATTTGGAATACCTGTACTAAATATTTTTGAATCTATATCAAAAGACAAATAAATTATTAATGAATAATTTGAATTCATTAAAATATACCCTTCAAGAGTTTAACCCCATACAAGCGACTGTAATGAGTTGAAAATATGGTATAATATTTTAATCAGAGGCGGATCTAAGATTTTTTACGCCCGGGGAAAATATTAAAATTACGCCCAATCATAGACCAAGACTGAAAATATATCATTCCCTTTAATTGTTTTCTAATAAATGGAACTAAAATTACAAACATACTTTACATACTACATACTTATTGATTTTTAAACACATAATAATGTTAACTAACATAGTTAAAAATATCAAGCTAGTTCATACTCTGATACTCATAAAATCTTATTACTTATTACTTGTGTTACAATAATTAAACTAAATAAAAGTTATTCTGATTTTTACACTACTATTAAAGTATGCTAAAGAGTATGCTCTATCTTTTCTAACTATTAAAATAATTAATAATACACATTTTTTATACACATCAATACATTTTTTTTTGAAATTTTAAAAATTTAATAAAATCAGTCTTAAGTTCTGAGTGAAGCAAAAAATGTATTGATATCATTAAGAATTATAATTATTGAATTACTTAAATTAATATTATATTGCTTACTGTAATATAATTAAAATTATAAAATATTGAATAATTAACTACATTTACGAATTAAGGTAATATGTAGATATATTGTTACACTCTTTATTACAATTTACAATACATTATAAATTGAGGCTCATAGCACCAATAAAAATCTACAAAAAAATAATCTCTCGTTTTATATTTTTTCCTTTTTTAAAGTTATCCAAAATTGGATGGAAAAATACTATTTTATAAAACAAATACGCCAATAACTTAAAGTTGCTGCTTTTTTTAAAATAATATAACATAATATAATTTAATATAATAACATATTAACATAAATCATAATATAATTTTACTAATTAAAACCACTGAAGCGATGAATGCAACTAGATATCTTTATTTAGTTTATGGAATTAAAATTTTTTTACAACATTAAAAACTTAAAGTGGTTACATATTTTTTTTTCGAAATAGGGTATTTAAATAGAAACTGTTTATTTTTGTTTGTATTCAGTCTGCAATAGTAAACATTAAACAATTATATAGGTATTATATTTTTATATATTTACTTTTTACATAATAAACCTTAATTTAAAAAATAATTAAACATAATTTTATTTTTTCATCAATTTCAGTTTAAGGCATTAATATAAACAATAATAATATATATTATAATTAATCTATTCTGTGGACTGTGGTGTAACCAAATTTAGACTATATCAAAAAGATTCAGTTTAAAGTGATTAACAAATTTTCAATGAATCGGACTAAATAGCATAGCATTGGTATGCCTAAATATTTTTAAAAATTTGAGTGGCCTAACCCACATTAAAACTTAATCAACGTTAATTGAGTTAATGCTTGATAGTTAGTTTAAAAAGCAAGAAATTATATGTAAAACGTGAGTTTATTATTTTCCTTAGAGTGGATTTTATAAGAAAAAAAAATGTTGCAAAATAATCAAAACTTGAATAGGCACCTGTCCTATATAAAAACACTTATGCTGTTTTGTTTCTGTGTGCCTCAATTATAATAGACCTTTATAGTGAAATATAAATTCGTTTATTCTGATAAAGATACAAAAATTTAGATTTTAGGCCAATAAAAAATGTAATCAAATTATAAAAATAAAATCTTTTTTTTTAAACATAAACAAATGTATAACCATCTTGGTAAATATTATAATATATAATAATATTATAAAATATTAACATAATTTTCAATAAACAGATATAATATTATATCGTACGTTGATTGATAATCTTATAAAAGTTATTGTGTAGGTATCAGACGAGACATTTTAACGAAAACACAGCATTAATAAATACCTAGTTTGACATTATCACTCAGAATCTTAATAATTATAGACTAGGTATATACTTATTACTTATACTTATACGAATCTATTTATAACCTTACCTTTAACTAAAATGTTGTCTATTGTCTATAACTTACTGGCTATTCCGTGCGCAGAGAGGTTCAGCCGCGCTTTCAAATGGCAAATGGCAGAATTTGTCACTGTGGTCTGTGGTAATTAATTTTGTACTATTTTTATCCGCGTCATCGCCGCGCGTCGACGATAACGTACATATTAATTATTATATTTATATTTATTATTGATAATATATGTTTATATTTAATTTGTATTATTAGTCTGTCTCTATAATCTATATGTACTGTCGACCGTCGACGTACGCCGCCGATCGCGCAGCTACGCGATCTAATAATAGAATGATTAATTATTTTACGCCATGAATGATTTTATTTTTATTTTTCATTATTAAGTGAAATAAAAATATTGTACCTAATAATACCTATTGTTTGTGTATAGATTGTAATTATATTTTAATAAAAAATTAGAAAAAAACTTCTAAAACCAAACATTAATTTAAATACCTACAAAAAAATTACGCCTATTAAAATTTTACGCCCGGGGATCAATCCCCGGCTTCCCCCCCCTAGTTCCGCCTCTGATTTTAATTTAATATTAGTATACAAAAATTAATATATAGTATTTAGATTGATATTCTTAGCTCATTACTTTATATATATATATATATATATTTATTTATTTATTAACGTGTAAACTTACCTGATTCGGGGTGTGAATAAGAGAATTTTCCTTTTATGTAAAAAATGTGTATATATGATTATATGCGTAGAGTATATGTTAAATATTGATATACTACCTTAATTCTTGCAAATCTTGTTGTTCAAACTGATCCTTTCGAGTTTTGAATGGATTAGGAATTAATGAAATACAAAAGTGAATTATAAACAATATTTTATTTTAACAAACTAAATATGATATATGAACAGTGACAGAATGTTGACTAGGTGTGCGACTGAGCGACTTGTTGAGTACGTTTTGTGCTTTTATAAAAGAAGTTGTGGAATGCTGCCTATGCTATTAATCAGGGCATAGATTGCACCATCTTACAAAGCATTTATGTACATAACATTTGATAATATATTATTTTTTTAATTTATCTACATTATACTATAAATGTTAAAATGAATATTAGAAAATGTTAAATTAAATTATATATAATTTGTACACTTATATTGCTAAATGTTAAAATAAATTTAATTAAATTAATTAATAATGATATATTATATAGAGGAATAGTAAGTTCCTACACGAGAGTAGCAGGTAAACAATTACATATGTTAATTCCTACACGGCCATATGTAAGTTCCTACACAGTAAAAACCAGGTACGTATGTTAGTAGAATTTTTATTTCGTTTTCAGGGGTTCTCCGAGGTATATTTCTAATAGTTATTTAATTAATAAGTTTTAAATACGTTTTATGTAAGTAGAAATTCAAATCTAAAAGTTTTAAGTGTAATTTTTGGGATTTTTTCAACATTGTTGCAATTTTGTTGAATTTATTCATTTATACAACTATTTTAGCTAAATTTGTTTATCTCTCTTAAAATCTAGAGTCATTGTAATCACTTTTTCGTTATTAAAAATTTATCTCGCTTATACTTAATTTTTTTACTCGTAAAAGAAAAAAAAATTTAAATTACTTAAACTTATAAATTAATAAAAACTGAAACAAAATTCACGTATTTCAATACAACTGTAATTATTACAGGCTTCGGCGCCTTTACCAATATGTAACGTGATCGGGGAATGACCAGTTAAATATGGGATATCCAGTGAGAGTCGTAGGACTCTATAGATATAGTTTCTGTAACCAGGAGTAGAATGTAGGAATCTTAAATATAATATAAATAACTAGGATTCTGTTTCAGGTGTTATTAATTTTTATTATATACTAAGTACTTATAAATAATGCTACTCACGGTAATCTTCTATACTATAAATGACCTTAACGTATTCATACGGAGTCCTGCAATCCTTTATGTCTAAGGTGTACAATCGATTGACCTCTACATTCAGTAGTTTGGCCTTACAACTATATGTGTGTTTGTATGTGTGTGTTAATAATGCATTAGTCAGCAGCAGAGTCCGTACGTATACATATAAGTGTCATGTAACATACTATTATTTATAATCCTTACAAAACTAAATATACGTATTTTTATGATAGAAGTGTACTCGCGATGCCTCTGAAAACATTGTAACGTCCATAAGGGACCGTCGGACTTTCTTTGTATATCAATAAAATGTCCTTAGACTTTTTATAGACCAGTAGGCTTGTAGGGAGGATTGTGATCTAAAAAAACGCCTCAACCCGCATTTCTCGTGAGAACACCGCTAAAGGAAATGTATATTGTAACGATTGCCGTCTATCGGCATCGTACATTATTCCTTAAGTAGGGCACCCGCTACCCAATATGCTGAGTGTGAGGAATTGCGAGCGCAGCTGACTGCTGACCAAGGGTTTTAGGCACATGGCGGCGGTATATATAATTATAACCGAGGCGGTGTTTGAAGGGAGTGTGCGACACGGAGAAGACAACAGTAACAACGACTCCGCGATGATCCGTACGGCCACCTCAACTAAGTATAATAACTTTTATACTTTTACATAATAATTCTAATAATTCTACCATAATAATAATACACGTAATTTATACATTACACCTATGTGCTTTACTTCAATAAGGTAACCCTGCTTGATCTTAGTATTAATATAAACAAAACTTAAACCTCCAAGGTCTAGAGACGTAGGCCCGGCGACGAGGGGACGTTACAATATCGAGGTCGAATTCATATCATCAACTGTACCTTACAATAGTGTAATGATCGAGAAAAAACGGTGTTATAAAGTGTTAGTTGGGGACTATTATATTATGTCTCTAAATCATTACTTTTTAAACAATAGTTTGTTAATATTACCTCTCTAATCCTTATAGCGACTTGCTTGTTGAAATCGTTGTTCGCGTTCAAGATATAATGTGAGGTGATCGATTTATTTCTTAAAATAATTAAGTACACATTTTTTTCTTTGAATCACTATAATAATTTTATTTAATTTTTAATACACTTTTTAATATACGAATTTGAATTAATTACAAACGTTTACGATTGAATTATTATTACGTATTATTGTATGAACGAACTGCGTAGTCTCTTACACTCGCCTTTAACCGTCCATACAAAAAGACAATAATAACGCGTCTGGTGTGGAACATAAAACTGGAATGCTTATATAATATAATATTGTCTGTGTGTGTGTGTGTGTGTACATGTTTTTGTAATATCATATTATTAATGTCTAACAATTATTATACTTATCTTATTGAATATTTTAAATTTAAAAAAGATGATGCTTATGCGTACATCATTACAATATCATATCGTTAATGTCTAACAATTATTATACTTATCTTATTGAATATTTTAAATTTAAAAAAAGATATGATGCTTATGCGTACATCATTACAATAGAGTGATCGACCGTTAAATCATACGTTTATACACACGCGTTTATGCAAATACGACAATATTCGTGTTACGCGCGGTACCTATACTTATTTCACGCCCATTCGAATTTATTTCGACAACATGCAAGCGGTTAAGCGGTAGTAGAGTTGACTAATATCGGCGACTACATCCGTGTTGATTTTATATAGTCACACTGTCGACATGAGACGGCTCATTCATCTCTCTCATGCATCGTGAACACCAACGGCTTACAACGACCGCATCCGCCCACGCTCGGTAGCATAAAAACGAATTAAAGGCCGCGGGTCACAACCACTGAAAACAAAACCGTCGAATGTCGATGGCCTATGTACCGATAACCAAGACGGGTCACAGGCACATTATTATATCGGCCACTGATTGACAATAATACTGCATATATAATATTACGTCACGTTTAAGCACATTCACATACTAATAATAATATGCACACAGGGGTGTTCCCATAGGGTATACTACATATACGCCGTATACTCTCAAGATATTTTGTCAGAAATATGGGTATACTGCGTATACTCTCAAATTATATACAAAAAAAAACTGGTTTTGGTTACTCAGAAAATGCTACGAAAGTCAATTATTATTTATGACGCTGATAACGGAAATATGACACTTATATCTTACAACTATTATTAGATTCTCAGAAAACAAGAAACGAACTATCGCGTTAGATGATGGAAATGCGTCTGACTCTGAACACGATTAATTTAATCAGTACATCCGTTACCGCCGACTTGTAACATTTTATTATTTTTATAAATCGATTGTGCGTTGTGTGATCTACCGTTTGTGTTTACCGTGAATAAGTTCTTAATTCTTTTATTAATTATTATTTACTAACGTATTCATTTTATTTGAGCAGTTTTATTAATTTATTTAATTGAGTTTAATTAACTATCCTAATCTGTTTTACTGTATAAAGTGTTATTTAAATTTTTATCAAAATATGAGTTCGAATTTTAAACGTGAAAGCGGAACACTTGATAGTTTTTTTATGCCCCGAGAAAAAAAACCTAAAAATGCGACTAATACTGCCATTTGTGCTACTAGTTCACACGAGCTAGTGATGCCCAATGAAGATAATTTTGTTAGTGATAGTCAAATCGATAATCAAATACAAGATGTATGGGATACTTCCAAAATTTGGCCTGCATTATGGACAAAAGAACAGGTAATAGAGTTTCAAAAGAAAAACTCATGGTTAAGTAGCAAAAATGGGAAACTAGGATGTAATAATTGCATTCAAGCTAAAAATAGTATCAATTTTCAAAAATCTAACATCGATAGCAAAGTTCGAATTTCTTCTGAGTGGGTAGGCTTTGAAATCATAGCTGCTGGGTGTAATCGTACAAATCAACTGGCTTCATTAAGAAATAAAATTAAACAACATTCAGAAAGCAAAGCTCATGTGTTAGCTGAAAACATATTGAAAAAAAGCTCAGACAAAGTATTAGATAAAATGTTCGAACGTATATCTGAAGTAGAGATTGATTCCAATACGCGACTTTTTAGAACTGTATATTGCTTGGCAAAAAATCACCGTCCCTTTAAACAGTTTGAAGAACTTGTTCAATTACAACAAATCAATGGATTGGACATGGGATCTTCCTTACATAGCAGAATAACTGCCACTCGAATGGTAAACGTCATTGCAAAGGAGATGCGCAAACGACTTATTTTACGCCTTATACAGTCGAATTCGAAATTTACCATAATGATTGACGAATCAACAACGCTGAGTACCAAATGTACACTAATTTTGTATATTTCATCATATTTTGACGTAGAATCGCCGGTTGTAGCATTCTTAGACCTGATTGACTTAGATAGACAAGATGCTGAAACTATCGAAAAATCTATTTGGTTAAGTTTAGAATGTAATGGGATATCAACATCGTTTGCATTAAACAACTGGATTGCTTTTGCCAGTGACGGAGCAAGTGTAATGACGGGTAAGAAAGCTGGAGTTGCTACTAAACTACGCGAAAAAATTCCGAATCTATTTACCTGGCATTGTTTATGTCATCGCCTCGAACTCTCAGTACATGACGTAATAAAAGATTGTACTGGAGTCTCTCGTTTCCAAAGTCTAATGGACAAACTCTACGCTTACTATCATCAAAGTCCTAAAAATTCAATGGGTTTAGATAAATCTTGTGTTGAAGTAGGCATTGAAATGAAAAAAATAGGTCGTGTTTTGAATGTACGCTGGTCTGCAAGCAGTTTTCGAACTATAAAAGCCATATGGAATAATTATCCGGGAATATATTTACATGTTAGTAAAACACATGATGTGACATCAAATGGCATAAAAAAAAAATTAGAATCCTCTTCTTTTTTGGAGGAACTTGGACTTTTTTACGATGTTCTTTCTGAGCTTGCAATGTTATCTTGTATATTACAGTCCAGAAAAACAACTCTAATGCGTGCCCAGTCGGAGATAAATAGAACGATTAGAATTTTAGAAAGTCTGAAAGCTGAACCTGGGGAAAAAGAAAAGGAAATTATAGAAGCTATTCAGAAAGGAATTAACAAAGGTGTCAATATTACAATGACAAAATCAGGAGGGATTAACAGGTTACAATTTTTGCAAAATTTAGTAGACAGAATGCGTCAACGCTTATTTGATGACTCAAAAAATAAAACAATGCTAGAAGACATTCAGGTAAAGAAAAAAACTATTATTTTGATAATTTATTTCAATATTTTGATTATTTAAACAGAATAAATGAATATTTAATAAATCGTCTTTTATTTTATAGGTAATTGATGAAGTGTTCAAAGTAGCAATTAATGATGCAAAGGGAGAAGATGAAGTTAAAAGAGTATCACGGACATTAGGTTTTTCTGAATTTGAAAGTGTAGTTGACTTCCGTTCAAGAAATGTTTTTTCTAGTTTCATGAAAGCATTAAATATACTCCCAACTTCAACAGCTGATTGTGAACGAGGGTTTTCCGATATGAATTTGACAATAACTGATTTAAGGACTAGCTTAAACATTGAAAATGTGTCAGATTTGATGTTCATCTCTATCAATGGCCCTTCAATTGCAGATTTTAATCCTAGACCTTATATTAAAATTTGGTTAAGAGATCACCGTTCTGCCGTTTCCACTCCTAGAGGTAAAGAAAGAAAAGAAATAGACGACGAAAATAAGATGCAGAAATTATTTTTTAACAATTTATTTAATTAAATTTTTTAGTATTTGTATATTTTCATATTTTATTGACTTATAAAGGTAATTTCAAGCTTTTTTTAAAAGTTTGATTTTTTTTTTCATATTTTTAACACATCCTTTATAATTATAGACCACAGTAAAAATATTTGTATATTATTAAATATTCATGTTTATTACTTTTATTTTAAAAAGATTTATGAGTATTTTTAAATACTTAAAAAAAGGTTCTATTTGTATCATTCTACCCTCCCTTGTTTAAATCATGGATCTTCACCTTGACTAGAGTCTTAGTATACTCTCAAAAAAAATATTGGGAACACCTCTGTATGCACAACAAACGTATCGAAAACGACACAATTACAAGGTGACCTGTCTGAGTTTGCACTGTGAGGACGTGTGATTTAGGCGTAAGGCGTCGTCTGGAAAAAGTGCATATACAGGGCTGTATTGACAACGAAACTGATGTGTCACCGATAAAAAAATGTGGCCTACGCACAAACGATCGGTATAATATTGGTGATGGAAAAGCAATGCGAACACCAAAACAAATGGTGCATCGTCGGGCGGCTATGAATTTTACGCACCAAAACGATACATGGTTTTGACTTTTGAGTGTACCAATATACATTATACACTCATTACTCGATCAACATTAACCGATTAATAGTAATCTATATCATGAACTAATATACATTATATTATAAACATATATAATATATATTCAACGATTGCAACATATACCTATTACGTTTTACACAAGTGAATAAATGTAATAGCGTTGTTTAAAATGTTTCCAATGTTTCCATGTAAAGTTCGATCGAAAGAAATGAAATATTATTATAATTAAAGAACAACACACCTCAAAGTACAGTACAAATCGAAATCGTCGTTTTAAAATATTAATCCTATACACTGGGCGCTGGCCGATTAGATTGATAAACACAGGTATACTTGCTGGTTAATAATAAAAACATCGCAATACCCGTCGTCTGGGAAATGATCGAAATTCCCGGCGCCGACGAAATATATTTCGAGTTCATTTGCATTTCATCAGTCCTATACGTTAAACATCATTACTATTTTTTCTCCACACAAAGTCACACACTATTAATATTAAACACATAATGGCTCTTTACACTGCAGCACTGTGCTCTATTAAATTCGACTTAATTAATTACGGATTTGGCGTCATCGACGATGACGATATATCTGTTCATATGGTACGTGCTTTAGATGTTATTCAAAGAATGGTTGTATTACTAGGCATGGGGCATGGAGAACGACAGCGGTAGATCTGACGCGCACACGTACACGTCGTCCGAAAATATAATAACAATAATAATAGTTATAATTGTAATATATTTTATAATTTTAAATCATATTTGTTTGCCATGGAACTTGACCTTCCTTATTAAAATAATTGCAGTATTTTTCTCTCACCAATTTTGCATCTTCGCTTGCGTTACGAGTAGGAGTTTTCTTTAAAGAATCTAATACGTTTTCTGTTCTTTCATAACCATTAATTATTTCTCCAGTTTCTAAATTTTCTTCGACAAGAAAACTTCTTGAACAATATAGCTGCCGATTTGTTTCAATTAAAAAATTGTGTAGATAGCAACAGGCCAATGTGATTTTTACTGCTTTTTCGGGGCAAAGATTTATTGGTCTTTGAAACACTCCAAATTTAGATGCTAGGATTCCAAAAGCGTTTTCGACAACACGCCAAGCTCTAGATAATCGATAGTTAAAAATTCGTCGATGGTTTGTCAACTCATGTTGGCTAAATGGCTTCATTAAATTAGATTTTAGTGAAAATGCCTCGTCACTAACAAATACATATGGATATGTTTCAATAGTGTTTGGTAAACATGACGGTAGTGGAATATTAAGCGTATTGTTTTCAAACTTTTCCCAAAATTTTGTATAGTTAAGTACGCCTCCATTCGATATTCTACCATTTGCTCAAACGTCAACCATAGTGAATTGATAATTCGCATTAACTATCGCCATCAGGACAATACTAAATGTACCTTAATAATATTAAAAAAATAATGAATGATTATTATAATTAATTGCCTTTATTATAATTTATACCTTTATAATTGTAGTACATGGAGCCCGAGTTGGGTGGTTTTTTTATGTTCACGTGTTTGCCATCTATGGCTCCCAAACAATTACCGAAATTCCATTTGTAATTAAAATCACTCGTAACAATTTTCTATGCTTCGGGAGTCTGCGGAAGCTATAAACAATTAATAATTAATATAAATTGACTAATCGTTATACAGTTTCATGATAAATAAAAAAATAACAACGTAATAAAATAGTTTTATTTTTTCTTATTTTGATAAAGTTATTTACATTTTTTAAAATTATTATATAATTAAACTTATTAGTAAAACATAAAAAATTTTTTTTTTTATGTAATTCTTCGATTTATATTTAAGGAACCAAACAATAAATCTAGTGAAGCAAATCAATATACAGAAAATGCAGTTCCTACTTTTATTCGGCCGTCACCAAAAAAATCCAAATCTACTATCAGTCAACAAAATGAATTACTTTCACTTGCTTGTAATCATTTATCAAATGAAGAAAATAGACAAGATTCAGACTGAGACCAGGCCAAAGTTTGGGTAAATACTTTAAAAACCCTGACTCCTAATCAAAAAGTATTTGCTCAGAAAGCTATTAATGATATTTTGTTTGAGGCACAGCTTGGAACTTTGCACAGAAACTCAGTCAAAATAAACGAAGAAGACTGCACTCGTTCATCTACTCCAATGACAGTAAATAGTTGGAACGAATCTTCAACTGGTACAACGCAATCACAGGACTATGTTTTGACATAAACAAATGTAATGATGTGCACATAAGCCATCATATCTTTTAAGATAATTATAATTAGCCATTTAACGATAAAATATTGTACACACACACACACACACACACACACACACACACACACATACATACACACACAAAACAATGCATTAGAATATAAGGACTCCGATCTGCTGGTCAAGGCACTCGCACATTTGACACATTATTGTGCGGACAGTAAGGGCGAGTACACAGAACCACTCAGATCGTTCGTACAATAATATGTCATAAGTGAAATATCGGTTATAAATATATATTAAATTAAAACGTGTGTGTCAAGTTTCGTGACAATAAGTCAAATAAAATTATAATAGTTAATATGAAAAAAGCTTAATTATTTCAATATTTCTATCCATCACCTTACGCTGCATCTTGAATACGAATTGCGGTTTCAGCAAGCGAGTGGACACAAGAATCAGAGAGGTAATATTAATAAATTATAATTATTTAACAGGTAATGAATCTAGAAAGATTTAATCGTCCCCGATCAAATTAGGATTACTTTTTCAATCATTACAAAGTGGCGCCCAACTAGCGGCTCTTACCGCGTTTAAAAATCCCCCCCAAAAAAAAAAAAAAAAAATAAAAATAAAAATAAAAATAAAAATAAAAATAAAATAATAATAAAAATAAAAATAAAAATAATAAAATTACAGAGAAAACATATTCCTAACAAATGTCACAAAATAATAGTGATCAGGAAAATGAAATAAAAGAACCAATTTTTGCTTCACTGTCAAATGAAATAAACAGATTTAAAAAACCTCAATTAATTTTAGAATTAGATAAGAGAAATCTAAATAGTGTAGGAACAGTTGCAGAACTCAAAGATAGATTATTAAAATATTTAAACGGTGAATCTTGCTCGGATGATTTTGCAACAATAAATGAAAATTATCAAAACTTAAATAAGCAAACCAAAACGAATAAAATGGATACTAAAAAACCGTATTTCAAACCCAACATATTTTCCGATTCTTCATCTGATAGTATAGATGCGTTTTTAAAAAAATATAAAAGAGCAGCTTCTATTAATGGCTGGTCTGAACAAGAAAAATTGCAATACATACCTGCATTCTTAGAGGGCCCAGCACTAACTTTTTATGAAAACATCGAAAATCAAAATGTAAATGAATGGGCTGACTTGGAAAAACAACTTCGTAATGAATTCGAACACATTGCTCATAAAGACATGCTTCGATTATTACTCGATAAAAGAAAGCAATTAGAGGATGAACTACCTATGGCATTTATTAATGAAATTGAATCACTTTGTAGACGTATAGATTCTGAAATGGCTCAACAAGAAATAACCAGATATATAATGAAGGGTCTTAAACCAAATATTGCTAGATACATTGGAATATTAGACAACTCAACACTAAAATTGTTAAAAGACAATATAAGAAAATACGAAATGGTAGAATTTATGGTAACGGGTGAAACAAATCAATCGCCTTCCGAAATAAAAACTGACATCATCACCAATAAATTAAATCAAATTTCAAATGAATTCAATGAGAAAATAAATCTGCTTAATGAAAATAATAATAAATTCAAAAACGAAATGGAAAACATTATAAAACCCCAAATTCAAAATAATAATCTTAATAAGCCCAATAATTTTAAAAAAAATCGTAACTTTCTACCAAACAATAACATAAATAATAATAATATAAAAAAATGTGAAATATGCTTTAAAAATAATCATACCACGGAATTTTGCTACTTTAAAAACAAAAATAATTCAAATAACAATAATAAAATGCAATGTACAATTTGTTCGAGAAATAATCACTCTATAGAAAATTGTAGATTCAAAAATAACCCTATTAATTGTCAATTATGTGGTATAATAGGACATTCGGCACAAATTTGTAGACAATTTTCGATTCAAAAAAACTAATAAATAGGTTAAACAGTTTTTCTGACACTCACTGTTACCCTTCATCGCCAGTTAAAAAACCAGCAACTACTTACAAAATCAATCATATTTCTGAACCTTTATTCATTCGTGCAAAACTTAATAATATTGATGTACCAATAACCATTGATACAGGGGCCAATATTTGTTGTATTAGACACACGCTTGTCCCCCCTGAAAATAAAATAACTAAAGAAAACATAATTCTATCAGGCCCAAATAACAACCCATTAACTGTCTATGGATCTACAATAATTAAACTAAAAATCGATCATCATAATTTTGAAACATCAGTATTTATCGTCAAAAATTTAACATGCCATATAATAATAGGAAATAATTTTCTACACAGCAATAAGGCCATTATCAATTTTCATAATAATACTCTATCACTAAATGATTCAATTACAATACAAACTTACACTAATCTATCTAATACAAATATTAATAACATTAAAGAGGAAATAGCTGATATATTTCTTGTAGACTCTGACTACTCGATTGCACATTGCATATCAGCAGACTTAAAAATGTCTAAAGGAATAGCTTATCGCATAAAAACAACATTTGGAAACACAACGCCTCAACTTGAAAAGTTAAACCCACAAATAGGTGACGCAATTCCAATAAAAATCGGAAATAAAATAATTTATCACCTAGTAACAAAACAAAAATATTTTCATAAACCTAAATATGATGACATAAAAATTACTATTCAAAACTTAAAAAAATCAATGCAAAAGTTACACGATTTCAAAATTGCCATCCCTACAATTGCATCAGGCATAGACAAATGTAACTGGACAATTATCAAACAAGCCATTTTTACGGAATTTCTAAACACAAATATCGATCTTCTCATTTGTCATAAAGATAAAACACACATAACTAATAATTGGAAAACTCAAGAACATCTAAAGGTTATAAATTTAATACGCGACAATTACAATTTTTACCAAACAATGAAACAATTAATTAATATTAACGATAATTCCAATAATAAAATTAAACCACCCATTAATAATATTGAAAATGATAAAAGTAATAATAACAATATGAATAACATAAGTGAATTTAATAAAATAGATTATGATTATAATATAGACAATAATAATACAAAAGATAATGATGAAATAAAATCAATATTTGAAAATTATAAACCCGAAGAAAATGTCACCGGAGATGGAAACTGTGGTATTTATGCTATCTGTAATGCTTTGAATGATAACAAATTAAATAAAATTACTTCTATAGCCGATATATTACAAATATTAGACATTACACAGCTGCCTAATTATTGGATGTCTGATGATGAATTAGCCGCAATCGCTAATCATTATAAACACGACACTTATATTTACAATGACACTAATAAAACAGCAATTATCTATCAAAAGAAAAATTATAATAATAGGCCCGCAATCGTTTTGTATAATGTCAATAAAAATACGCATTGGGTCCCCGGGACAAAGACAGATAAACCATCAAACAAAGTACCGTATAATTACATTGTCATTAATAACATACCGACATTACAACAACTGATAAATAACATAAAGAAAAATAACAATATCAATAATAGCACACTTCCAAATGACCTCATAGACACCCAAAAGCCTTTAAATGATAACGACAATATTAAATCAATAAAAAATCACACAAAAATACCAAACACAATTTCGAATAATTACGACGACAGAGAAATACTTATGGACAATGAAGGAACCATAATAAATATATCCCCACACCTCGATAAATATCAACACAAAAAAGCAGTTGAATTAATAAAAAAATTTATTCATCTTTTTACAACAGACACTTCACATATAAAATGTGCCAATATAGATCCCTGTGAAATTAAATTAAAACCAAATTATACGGACCCCAAATTTAATGCACCCCACAGAGTTTCCCCACAGCAACGTGAAGAATTAAAAATCCAATTAGACAAATTACTTGATGCAAATATTGTTCGTCCCATAATATCAAAATTTGCAGCTCCAGCCTTCTTGGTAAAAAAAAAAGAAAAAGGTTCCTACAGGCTTGTAGTTTCGTATAAAGAACTAAATGATAGAATCGAGGCAGATCAATATCCTTTACCTAGAACTACAGATTTATTAAGAGCTCTAGAAGGATCAAAATATTTTTCATCATTAGATTTTAATAGCGGGTTTTTTCAATTGCCTGTCAAAGAAGAAGACCAATACAAACTTGCATTCACTTCTTGTCATGGATTATTCACATTTACTAGAATCCCACAAGGCCTAAAAATTAGCTCAAGCATCTTTCAGAGAAAATTAAATGAAGCTTTTTCAGAATTACTATATAAATCTCTCATAATATACATTGATGACTTAGCATCTTATGGTAAAAATTTTGAACAAGCTATTAGTAATTTAAACCAAGCTTTATTAATAATGGATAAATTAAATTTTTCGCTAAAAACAAGTAAATGTTTCCTTTTTAATAACAAAATTGAATTACTCGGTCATATAATAACTCGTGAAGGTATAAAACCGATGAATAAAAATACAAAAGCAATAACTGAGTTCAAGCAACCAAAAACCCAAAAAGACATTAGATCATTTATAGGAATGTGTTCTTATTACAGAAAACACGTAAAAGATTTCGCAAAAATAGCTCACCCCCTCACTGAACTTATAAAAGGAGATAACAAAAAAATTGATTGGAAAATTGAACATGAAGAATCTTTTCAAAAATTAAAAAAATATTTAATATCTGAGCCACTTTTGAAACACTTTAATGACGATAAACCTGTTTTTCTAACAACAGATGCTTCAATAATGGGATTGGGAGCTTATATTGAACAACCAGATGATAATAATATACTGCATCCGATAGGCTATGCGTCGCGTAAATTATTGGACAATGAAAAAACATATTCATCGACTACCTTAGAACTTTTAGGTTTATGTTTTGGAATAACTTACTTTCGCGAATATTTATGGGGAAGACATTTTACCGTTTTTTGCGACAACATAAGTCTCCAATACTACAAAAATTTGAAAATTCCCTCTGCTCGAATAGCTAGATTAACACTTAAATTATTAGATTTCAATTTTGATATAGTTTACAAAAAAGGTAAAGAAAATGTAATAGCAGATGCTTTATCTAGGAATGCAATTAATAAAATTGATGTGAAAATTGAAGATGAACATACACAAATAAATTTAGATTTAAACAATATAAAAAATGAACAAACTAAAGACAAATTTTGCTCTGATATAATTAAAGCAATAACAGAACCAAATAATAAAATATTCCTATAAATATAAAAAGAAAAACACGAAGATTTATACTATTAAATACGATTTTATATTACAAAAAATTTACCCCTCCTAAAAATTTCGTACCAATTTTAGTAATTCCAAAATCTTTAATTAATAATATATTAAAATCATATCACGAATCACCTACGGGAGGTCATACCGGTATAACAAGAACAATTCATAAAATACAAAATAAATATTATTGGGAAAATTTGGTTAAAGATACTACTGAATTTATAAAAACGTGCCATAAATGCCAAATAAATAAAAAATCAGAAGGCAAACCAATAGGTCAATTACAACCTATACAATTATCAAATAGACCATTAGATAGAGTAACGTTTGATTATTTAGGTCCTTTAACAACTAGCAATAAAAAAAATACATATTAGTAGCTGCATGTAATAATACTAAGTTCATATTTACTAAAGCAGTCGCTTCAGCCTCTGCCGAATCAACAGTCAAATTTATTATTCAAATAATATCCCTTTGGGGATGTTTTAAAATATTTTCTTCCGACAGAGGTACTCACTTTAAAAATAAACTCGTAGAAGATACATGTAACAATTTAGGCATAAAACAAGTTTTATCTACAAGTTACTCCCCCCAATCACAGGGGCTGGTCGAAAAGGTTAATGGTGTCCTTTCTACTTCACTAAAAAATTACATAGAAGATAATAATCAATCTAGATGGTCATATTATTTACCATACGTAACACTAAGTTATAATGCCACCCCACAAACTAGTACAAAATATAGTCCTTTTTATTTAATGCATGGTTTCGAACCATACTTTCCAATTGACAATAAATTAATTCCAGAGAATCTACCATACGATATAAAAAAGTCATTAATTGAATTAAACGAAATACGAAATAAAATCCCCAATATAGTTTCGATAGCTCAACAGAACCAAAAAAAGTATCACGACAAATTACATCAAATAATTAGTTTTAACCCAGGAGACTTAGTTCTTATAAAATTCCCGTTTTTAGAAGTAGGGAAATCTCCCAAATTAGGTCCAAAATACAGAGGCCCTTTCAAAATTTTAGAGAAAGTCAATGACCTAAGTTATAAAATTGAACTTGTATTAAATAATAAAATAACTGAAGATATAATCCACGTTAGGCGCCTTAAACCATATCACTCAAGAGAAAATACTGATAATTAACTATCATTGCCGAACAAAATAAAAATAATAATTAATAAAATATCAAACATGTAAAAATAAAAAATAAATAAATAAAATTTTTTTTTAAATATAAATAATAAGGTAATAGAATTGTAAAAAAAATAATTTAATAACCATATACTCAAATTATTATAATAAACACTGTATAATGTGAAAACATAATATATTTTTAGGTATGCACGATTATATACGTATTGAATATGATTAATTAAATTGGATGTCAATAAATAAAATAGTAAAAATATTTTCATGCCAAATTTTTTTCAAATGTTCTAAGTTCTTAGCATCTAAATATTAAGAAATTAAAAGAATGTATATAGGTATATAATAATAATAATATGTGTTAAAACTATATAAATAAAAAATCATATGAATGATTTAATTAACAATAACCTAAACTCCATTGAGACAAAAGATAAAATAAAATAAACACCATATTAAAATAAAAATATATAAAGGTAAACTAGCCTAAATAAGCAGAAGCATATTAATTCTTTGTAAAAAACAACAAATACGACAACATAGTATAATAAGTAATCGTATAAAGATATATGAATAATAAATATTATAAAGTATATAAAAATCACAAAAAATTTAGTACTCTTTATAAAAGTATTACATAAAAAAGAAGAACTTTAATTTTAACTTAATAATAATTTACAACAATTATAGCAAATAACATAAATTATATATAATTATTTATTAGTATTAAAACTATTTATATTATGTTACGTATGTTTTAGAAACTATTGTATTCTACTTCATATATATTTTATAAATTGTAAAACAGAATTTCACATTCAACATTGAACATAATCATAATGAAGTTCGCACATCTACTCATTCTCCTGCAATTACACATGGCACATGGTTTTATTGCATATGACTGTAATGGACCAAAAATCAATATAACATCATTCAATAGCCTCTCTGTGGAACCATGCGAACCACCATCAGAAGTCAACACCCAATTAATTCAAAGAATTCAACTCCTTCAAAAAACAGATACTTATTTAATACTCTATAAAACATGCTCAATAATAATAAACTACTTTATAAGTAGATGTTCACTTTTAGAAGATGCTCAAATGGTTGATAATGGATTCTTCACAGAAATAATTGAATTAGGTAGTGCTCGGTGCTATGAAATACACCAAAAACTAACATACCACCTACCAAACGGAGGGATAATTACAGGTTTAAAAATTAACGAAACAACATTATCATCCGTTACAGTGGCTGGTTTTGTAGACAGACATGGAAATTGCAAAGGCACTACATTTTCATCTGAGAAAGGTACATGGAATGAAGCTATAGTTCAAGCTAACTATAAAATCACTCTTACAGAAGGATTCGCCGTGGTAAACCACAAACAAAACTCATTAACCCTCCCAACCGGTTCAGCTTTAAAATTATCCAACCAATACGGTTTGGATAATTATAAAGGGGAGGTAGTATGGGACGCAAATAATTATGATTGTGAAACCCATGAATTCACCATTCTATATGACGGACCTGCAACATTAATAACTTCGAGTAATGATAAAACCACTCGAACATATCTAGTAGAATCGGACCAAATTGTTTTTGCCCTACAACAAATAAAATCAACATATATATGCAATATACCAGCTACACAAACTGATCATTCTCAATTAACTATAATTACAGATCCATTATTTTTTCATTACTTTAAAACCAAAAATATACATCCACAAAATATAGATTTAATGGCATATATAAATACTAAATTGGTATACATTGACAACCGTTTCAAAGCATCAGTAACAACTTTATACACAGATCTAATCCAAAAACAATGTGAATTAGAACGTAAAGTACTACTAAACAGACTAACATTAGCCACTTATAGCTTATCTGAATTTGCATACTCCATGGGCGAAGGTCCGGGATATACTGCATTAAAGGCTGGAGAAATCATATACCTACTGAAATGTAAGCCAGTAGAAGTCGAAATTTCACAAAAAATTACAATTTGTTATGACGAATTACCAGTTATTTACAATAATCAATCATATTTCATGGCACCCAAAACAAGAACTATACAAAAATTTGGAACAGAGTTAGATTGTAATCATATATTACCATCTGCATTTTTACTTGACGGAGAATGGTATACCACATCACAAAATATCAGAGAAATAAAAAGACCTCAAACTCTTAAACCTTCTACAAAATGGACATGGACATACAAAAGTATTGAACATCTAATGACTGCTGGAATTTATAATTATGACACCATGAAACAATTCCAACAATATCTAGTACTACCCCAAGAAATAGAAGCATCTCAAAAAAACTTAGCAAGGCAAACCATGGGCTTTACAATGATGGATCACAGATTAAATCTTAACTCATTGATTGATGAAAACACCATAAGCAATATGGTTGACAATAAACTAAAAAAAATGTGGGGCTGGTTTACCGTCTTTGGCGAATTTATATCCGGTTTGCTAGGAATATTCTTTGTATGGAAAATAATTCTAACATGCATTAACACAGGAATTAATATTTCTCTTTTATATCAAACATTCGGTTTAAGCATAAAACTAATAGCAGGAATATTTACAAGCATCACTCATTTCATTATGCACAAAGCAAAAAAAAAAGAACAACAACAACAACAACAAAAACAGGATAAACAACAAGAGCAACCACTTTTAATTTTGAATCAAAATCACAGTTCACAAGGCAAAATAAATAAATCAATCATAAACTCAAAACAAAAAACTATATATCCAAACATCAGAAAATTATCCGTATAAACAAGTTAAAGCGTTTGAAATCCAACTACACAGTCATATGCAAATTCCATATAAATGCCAAGAAACATAATCAACTCAACCCTCAACCAAGTCATACTACATGTCTATCTAAAAAAAAAAAAAAAAAAAAAAATGTAATAAATTCTTAGTAATGTTGCATATTAATTATTATTTTGAAAACATGTACACATTTGTAACATTATTATTACACCTTTTTATATTATATATATATATTTCATTATACAACTATAATTGTAACTGTTATTATTAATCTATATGTTTTCATAAGTATGTTTAACAAATGTGTAAAAAAAAAAAAAAAAAAACATTACGTATCTAATTTTATAATTTTCATTGTTTAACTTTCATGCTTTTATGATTTAAAATTATTTGTTATTCTCAACTTTTGATGCGAGGACGCATCAGAAAAAGGCTAGGGTGGATGTAATGATGTGCACATAAGCCATCATATCTTTTAAGATAATTATAATTAGCCATTTAACGATAAAATATTGTACACACACACACACACACACACACACACACACACACATACACACACAAAACAATGCATTAGAATATAAGGACTCCGATCTGACACTTTATTGTGCGGACGGTAAAGGCGAGTACACAGAACCACTCAGATCGTTCGTACAATAATATGTCATAAGTGAAGTATCGGTTATAAATATATATTAAATTAAAACGTGTGTGTCAAGTTTCGTGACAATAAGTCAAATAAAATTATAATAGTTAATATGAAAAAAGCTTAATTATTTCAATATTTCTATCCATCACCTTACGCTGCATCTTGAATACGAATTGCGGTTTCAGCAAGCGAGTGGACACAAGAATCAGAGAGGTAATATTAATAAATTATAATTATTTAACAGGTAATGAATCTAGAAAGATTTAATCGTCCCCGATCAAATTAGGATTACTTTTTCAATCATTACAGTACGTCTATGGTGAACAGTTGTCATTCCTGAGAAAAACTAAGGAGTTACGTAATACTGATTCTAGTTATGCAACAACTGAAGAAGATGGAGTAGACAATTTTGATGAAATTGAGCATGATTCAGTGACTTGTGTTGACGATGGTATAAATAACAGCAACATAGATATGGAAATTACAGCAACATCTTCAAACGAAAAATCCACAAGTAAAAGAAAAAAACCCAATGTGGAACATGCATTAATCGACTTCATGGAAAGCCACAAAGCGTCAAAGAAAACCTCTGACAACGATGAGGATTTAGCTTTTTTTTATTCATTACTACCATCCGTTAAATCTTTAACTATGGATAAGAAATTTGAATTTAGAATGCAAACAATGCAGCTCCTACAAAACTTAAGAACTTCAGAACATAGTCAATTTTATAATACTTCATCTGCAACTTTCAATAGAACACCCACAAATTTCTGTCCACCATCATCTTCATCTGCTTTGTCTTATTACTCTCAATTCTTCAGTGATGAGTTGTCAAACGAATATACTATGGAAAATGTTAGTTATTTAAATCCCAGTTCATAAATATATTTTTTTATGCAATATTATTAAAAAAGTAATATATTATAATATACCTATTTATTATAAATAATTTATATTATATTTATATTATAAAGTAATTTAATAAAAATAAATAAAATACTGGAATAATAACTTATTTTTATAAGAGTAAATTTTATTACAAAAATACCTACATACCTCAAAGTTATCACCAACATTTCTTCGGGCTGTATAGCTAATCGCATATTGGTATTTTGTAGCTGAATATCATTTTTTATGCACAGTAAAAGTTCATCGAATGATCTTACAGACATTCGGAAGTAGTTAAAAAATTTTGACGAATCTTCTCGAAGTTTATAGTACAACTTCACGTAATGCCCATTTGTATATCGTTCACAATTTATTGGATGAACCCAATGTTCCCTTTTAGTCCGTTTTTGTTTTAGGTATAAATAGGTTAACACGTTGACCGCCACGGGTTTTTCACCATGTTACTTATTTTTGTTATGAGATCTAATTAGAAATCTCAACAAATTACTAAAAGTTGTTAGTGAGATCTCATATGAAATCTCACATATAGGAATTTCTCGTCAATGAGATCTCGTTCTAGGTCTCAATAATCAGTACTTTATCAACGGATTCTAAATCTACAGTGTTGCCACTTTCATTTGGTGTTCGTAGCTTGCCAATAGCGTTTTTAGTTTTTTTTTTATCAATATTTTAAAATCAGTGATAATGTCTTGTTTGATATTGTTCTAACCGATTATTATTTTACCTTATGAAAAATAAATGTTTATACGAGTTTTTAACTTTAAGTTAACACTTAACGATTATGTTATGTTTTTTGTAATTTGTTTTTATACTGACATACTTATTACTCAATAACTATGAATTCTAAAAGTATAAGTGAGATGTTAGAATCGTCTTTTGATTATAGTTCTGTTGACGATTCAGATGATGACCCCAGTTGGGATAAAAATGTTGAAGTCATGTCTACAAGTAAGTTATTTTACATACAAAATATAAAGATTTTACGTTGATCAAAGTTATATATTATAATTTTTAAATGTATTGAATTTAATAGGTACTACTTCTAGTACACTAAATAATGGCAGACATGTGAATATAGTGGCATCAGATGGTATTTTATTTTTTTTTAATAATATTTATTATTCAGTTAATCATATTAATTATTCATTTGTATTTTATAATTTTAAAAGTTGAATTATCCGGAGTCAGTGAAATTAACAGTGATGGAAATGATCCAGATTTTGGTAATGAATTATTAATATTCATGTTATTGTAAGAAAAAAAAAATTTAATTTAATTTTTTATTTAGACATGGTATCTCATATAAGTGCATCAACTGATGGTGATTTTGCACCAATTGCTCGTGGACAAGGACGCCCAAGTGTTCATACTAATGATCGTCAGTGGAGAGATGATGATAATGTTGTTGATGATTTTATGTTCAACCCTGATATTAAAAACTCAGGTATAAATCCTGACTTATTTGACGTACTAATGCACGGCTCACCGCTCGATTTTTATATGCTTATAGTAGATAGTAAAATTATAAACAATATAGTAAACGAAACAAATAAATTTGCTGCACAACAAAAAGAAGCTAAATTAACATCACCTTTTGCACGTTTAAATAAATGGTATGATACAAATGTAGCAGAGATAAAACAATTGTTTGGAATTTTAATTTGGACTGGCTTAGTTGCATTACCATCGTATGAGCTTTATTGGAGTACTTCTAACATATTTTCTACAAATTTTGGACTTATAATGAGCAGAAATCGGTTTGAAATCTTAATGCAAATGCTTCATTTCTCAGATAATACAACTGCTGATACAACAAATCGCTTGTATAAACTTGGCTCAGTAATTGATGATATAATAATTAATTCTAACCACTGCATGCAACCGCAAGAAGATTTATGTATAGACGAATCACTCGTAAAATTTATGGGTAGGCTTGCATTTAAGCAATATATTAAAAACAAACGTGATAGATTTGGTGTAAAAGAGTTCAAGCTGTGTATTCCTCCATGTTACACAATTGCTTTAAAAATATATGCTGGTAAAGAGGCTAGCGCTGAAAGTAGTGTTGGGACAAAAATTGTGATGGAATTAGGAGAACCTTTTTTGGATTGTGGAAGGACCTTATATGTAGATAACTGGTATTCTAGTGTTGAGTTAGCTGAACAGTTAAAAACCAGACAAACTCATCTTGTAGGAACTATTAGATCGAATAGAAAGTCTAATCCTAAAGATGTAGTCCAAAAAAAGTTAAAAAAAGGAGAGATAGTATCAAAGAGAAGTGACACCAATGTTTTGATTTTAAAATGGAAAGATAAAAGGGATTTGTATATGATATCCACAAAACATACTAGTGAAGTTGTAGAAAATGTTGTAAGAGGTAAAATTGTTAAAAAACCTAAAGTAGTAATAGACTACAATACAGGAAAAACGCCCATTGATCTTTCTGATCAAATGTGTTCCTATTCGAACCCTCTTAGGCGAAGCACTAAGTGGTATAGAAAGGTAGCTCTAGATGCGCTTTTAAACATAGCTGTTGTTAATTCTATGGTATTATTCAACAGAATTACTTCATCAAAAATGTCAGTCACAGGATTCCGTACTTCACTTGTCGAACAATTAAAGAACTAAAGGAAAAAACTTCGTCTGAGTCCATATTTAAAAAAAAACTTTGTGAAAACAGTACGCAATACGTCTTTACAATTACAACTTTACAAACAAGTAAATACTAGATAAGATACAAAATCAATGATAACACATTTTTAACGGACGTCATATTGACGCTCGTGTGCCCGCTCTAGTGCGCGCGTTAAATAGTACGTCCGTCGCAACGCGCGTACGTAGTGCGTCCGTGTGGTCCCAGCCTTAAACATCGTCGTCGCCGTCGTCCGCCGCCGTAATTTATTAACGTCGTCGTCGTCGGCAGTGCCGCCGCGATATAATTCGCCGCCGTCAGGGAGGGGAGCTGCACACGTCTTCGTTCCAGTACGCACCGCCGCCGCCGCACCAGTGGGACAGTTCTACAGCACTATCAGCGGACGTCGTATCAACACCGCCACACTATCAACGGAAATCTTATCAACCAGTAAACAATAACAATCAACATAATCATAATGCAGCGGTATTTATTATGCATCATCGCGTAAGTTTTATTTAATGTATTCGTTAATCGGGATTTATTTATGCTAGTGCGTGTCGAATTCAGGGTCAAATGATAGCATCAATTCAGATGTGAATTCTAGTAGTGATCTCTCTAGTGGAGAATTGTATGAACCAAGTAGTTGGTTACGTAGTGCAAGAGAGACGATAGAACAAGCGGACGAGCTTTTAGGTTCAACCAGGTATTTTCTAAGAAAGCAAGTGACCAACGCACATCCAGAACATCAACAAAATTCAGAACATCAGCAGCACGTACAGCATACAGACCATCAAAAAGACAAGACAAACTCAGAACGTCCAGAAACTCAATCGAATCAAGAAAATCAAAAATATTCGGAAAATACAGTATGTCAAAATAACTCAGAGCTACAAATAGGAAAAATGGAAGACCGACAGAAGCTAGAAACCTCTAATCTTAAGACGGAAACACACAAATCTGGAGTAAGCATCGAAGCAGCAATGCGCGTAGTACCGAACTTCAATGGAACAAGCTCCGACCAAGCATATCATTTCCTAAGGGCGTGTGATTTCGCAGTCAGGATTGTCGATCCGGATCAGGTCGATTTGTTAGTACAGGGACTGATAATTAAGCTATCAGGAAGAGCATTGCGGTCGATAAGATATAAGGACATAACGACGTACAAGGAATTCCGGAAAAATATTGTGGAAATATCGGAAACCAAAAAGTTACTACCCCAGCTGCACATGAAATTGCTCACGTGCAAGAAGAGTCCTGATGAAGGAGTGCAAGAATATTATAATAAAATGGAGCAATTATTACACGACTTAATTAGTGCAACAATGGAGGGGGGGATTACGCGAATGGAACGGACATTGAAAGGTTGTTACACAATCAGGTGCTCAACGCATTTATAAGCGGCTTACCCGAATCTTATCGGATATTATTAAAAGCGCGAGGCCCTAAGAAGCTGAGCGATGCGTTAGTATTCGCTTTAGAAGAGGAAACAGAGGGAAACCTAGCGAAGGAAACTCAATTGTTCAGTATACAAACTAACACCAAGAATCAACAGCCATCAAAATCTTATTCCGGAGTGTCAAAAAATGGAAACAATGGTAAAAGCAACAACACCAATAACGGCTGTTTCAAGTGTGGCAGAACAAATCATTTTGCCAGAGACTGCAGAGCATCACAATGGGATCAAGAAAAGTTTAGAGCCAATCAGCAAAGTGGACAACAAAATGCCAAAAACTCCGTTAGAAATGTATTGATATGTAGATATTGCAAGAAAGAAGGGCACGAGCTAGAAGAATGCCGCAAAAGGAAATACGTAAACAGCAAAAAAGAACAGGACCCAAAAGAAGTCACCACAGAGCATCAGAATGCGGGAAATGGGGCAGAGCCGAGCACAACCAGCGCACGTTCGGTTCAGCAGATTCAGAGCGCTGTTTTAAGTCTGCAACGGCCCTCCACTTCTCAGCAGCATTGATAGACAATACGACCTCGCTCAAGATTGAACAGTGTATAAAGGAAAAAGTAAGATTGTTGGTGGATACTGGTAGTGACGTAAATATGATAAAACTTTCAGAGCTGAAGAAAAATATACTGGTGGACGAAACCACTATTTACAAACTAACAGGTATAAATTCACAGCCAGTGTTCACCATAGGATCAGTCACTTTAAAAATCCAACTTGGAACAGAAGATACAATTGCCGTGTTCCAGGTAACGCATGACAACTTTCCTATATCAGAAGCAGGGATTTTGGGCGCTCCATTTCTTTGAGACAATGGAATAAATATTAACTTCAGAACCTCTACATTGTCGACAGAATCTCCAAATCCAGAACCTCCAGAACCTCAGATTATCCAACCACGTTTGGAAACACTCATACCCGTCTTGACAGACAAAGAAGATGGAACAACCTTAATAATCCATGCGCAGAACATCGGAGAAAAAGGGATTTTATCGGGAAATATTGTCAATCATGTAAAGGATGGACAAATATTGGTCTCGGTAATAAACACGTCAGAGGATCCCATCGAATTGTTTCCACCCCGACTGGGGGGTGTGCAACATGAAATCTTCAGAGAATCAGGTGCCTATGTCTGTCATCAAATAGAAGAACAGAAAGTTAAAGAGAGCCGAAAAAAAGGGTTAACAGAAACATTTCGAATGGACCACCTAAATCACGAGGAGCAAGCCAGCCTCCTACGAATATGTAAAAAATATCAGGATTTATTCCATTTTGAGGGAGAACCTCTATCGTTCACCACAGCGATCCAGCATGAAATCAAAATTCCGGAAGGAACGGCTCCAGTAAACATCAGGCCATATAGGCTTCTCTACGCTCATAGATAGGTGATTGTCGAGCAAATGGAAAAATTAGAAGAGAATAATATTATTCAACCGTCAGAATCGCCATGGAACGCACCTCTAGTAGTGGTACCTAAGAAACCTGACGCGAACGGGAAACCACAATTCAGGGTCTGTGTGGATTTTCGCCGTCTCAACCAGCTTACCATCGGGGATGCTTTTCCAATTCCAAGGATCGATGAAATTCTGGACCAACTAGGACGCTCCAGATATTACACCACGCTAGACCTCGCCAGTGGTTACCATCAAGTACCAATTCGACCACAAGACTGTGAGAAGACGGGATTTTCAACAGACAAAGGTAACTTCGAGTTTGTCCGAATGCCCTTCGGACTATGTGGTGCCCCAAGCACGTTCCAGCGTTTGATGAACAACGTGTTGACGGGACTGAATGGTATGAAGGCGTTTGTATATCTAGATGATATTATTATATACGCAGTCGATCTAATGGAACACGAGACTAGGCTGGAAGAAGTATTCCAACGATTGCGGAAATTCAACCTACAGCTTCAACCGAACAAATGTCAATTCCTTAGACGCGAAGTCATCTACCTAGGACATTTAATAACGGATGCGGGTGTGAGACCCGATCCGACAAAAATCAGCTGGGTACGAGATCATTGAAAACTATAGCCAAATCACAAAGCCAATGACGTCGTTGTTAAAGAAGGGCCAACCTTTTGAATGGACCGCAGAGTGTCAGACAGCGTTCGAGGCACTCATCCAAAAACTGGTAACAGCCCCGATTTTTCAATATCCAAATTTTGAGGAATCATTCGTATTAACAACGGACGCAAGTCAGTACGCTATTGGCAGCATTATCTCACAGGGTGAAATAGGTCATGACCTACCTATTGCCTACGCATCGCGTACACTAAACAAAGCGGAACAAAATTATAGCACTACAGAAAAGGAACTGTTAAGCATAATTTGGTCAGTCAAGCATTTCCGGCCGTATCTTTTAGGTCGAAAGTTTCGAATTTACACCGACCATCAGCCACTCACGTGGCTATTCAATGTGAAGGACCCGGGGTCCCGACTCATGCGCTGGAGGCTTAAGTTGGCCGAATATCAGTATGAGGTGGTTTACAAACCAGGTGTAGCAAATACAAATGCGGACGCGTTAAGTCGAATGGGACGAGTTATGCTAAACAGTACCTTCGTTCCACTCACACAACTGAATTTCGACACTTACTTGGAGCTAGTGGAGGGAAAATCAATAATCAACAATAAAGTTATAGAGGAAACAGGGGATCTATTTGACGCTCCGTCAGATTACAGCTTAGCGCATTGTGTATCACAAGACTTGAAAATGAACCAAGGCACAGCTCTCATGTTTCGTAGAAAATTTGGCAACGTAGAAATATTAAAGAGCCGAAATCCACGAAGTTGTATATATTCGACAAGAGGATCGGTATATCTTGTACATGATTACTAAATGCAAATATTTGCAAAAATCATCTTTAGAGGACATGTTTCTGGCAATACAGAACCTCAGAGCCATCTGCATCGAACTCAATATTGAAAAGCTGGCGCTTCCTCCGATTGGTAGCGGAAGTGATCAACTAGATTGGTCTGCGATTAGGACCATGTTCCGGTTTATATTCAAGGAAACAAACATAGAGATCCATGTGTATCCTCAACCTGAGTTGAAGGATTCAGAAAAACAACAAGTTTTGGCAGAGCACCATGCCAGCCCGCTAGGAGGTCATCGCGGAATAAACCAAACATTGAAGCGTATTCAGATGCAATTCAACTGGAAGGGATTGGCGGATAACGTAAAAGAGTACGTCTCCAAATGTCCGTCATGTCAAATACACAAAACAAGTAACAAGAATATCAGGCAGCCTATGATTATAAGTACTACAGCGACGGAACCTTTCGAAAAGGTGTTTATCGATGTGGTCGGTCCTCTACCGAAAACAGACAGCAATAATGCATATATCCTGACAATGCAGGATGACCTAACCAAATTCTCAATGGCCGTCCCTATGTTCAACCATGAGGCTAATACAGTGGCGTATCACTTTGTGACGTCATGCGTATGTCTTCATGGAATTCCGAGAGCATTGGTCAGTGATCAGGGGACAGAGTTTCTGAGCCGAGTATTAGCTGAAACATGCAAGCTGCTGAAAATAAAAAAATGCAACACCTCGCCGTATCACCCACAGTCTAACGGAGCCCTGGAAAGGAGTCTTCGGACTCTGGGGGAATACCTTCGGCATTTCATAGACCAGGATCAAATGAACTGGGATACATTCATACCGTATGCTATGTTCGTTTTCAATTCATCAGAACATCGTTCCACTGGAAAGCAGCCATACGAATTAATGTATGGGCGCACCATAAACATGCCAAATTCGTTCATAAAACCCCCAGAACCTCGGTACAATTATGAGGATTATCATTTGGAGTTAAAGCAGAAACTTCAACTGTCACATCAAATAGCCAGGGATCGCCTGGTGGAACAAAAACTAAAGACGAAAGAGTATTATGACCAAAAGCAAAATCAAATCACTGTACATGTAGGTGATCGTGTATTGCTCAAGAATAGTGCAAGAAAAGGGAAACTTAGCCCCAAGTGGTTGGGACCTTATGAAGTAATCGAGCTTAGAGCCAACGAAAATGTAACCTTACAAAAAGAGCGTAAAAGGGTGACAGTACACAAGAATCTTATTCGTGTTTTTGCGGACTGAACATTGTGAATAGCTTGATAAATCTGGGAATGTAAATACTAACATAATCTTAAGTGGAAAAAAAAAATCATTTTCAGCTTAACTACAATTAAGGATCAAAGCACTGTATATAAGCTTTACTGGGAACTGGAATTAATTATGAAAAGAAAACGTAAATCTTGTTTCAGAATTTTATCTCAATCAATCATAATCACCTCTGATGCCTTAGAACATAAAGCGGAACATCCTTTAGAGTTATCCACGTATGCCTATAACATCACGTCATACCAAGATCATCAGGGTTTATATTTCGAGCACCATGGGTCAATGAAGATGTCATATCTCAATTGGGACTTAGTAGCATACATCAACCTCGCAGATCCGGGTTATAAATACCAGGATATAATGTCGCTGTATGAAGCTACCGCAAAAATTTGCGGACAAATGACAGAGCGGTTCGGAAGTACGGAAATATCAAATGCATGCGAACAATTCGTACAGGTATTTTCAAGAGCAACATTGCCCTACCTGTATGAAATCGAAACCAGTCATCGTAATATGCTGCTTTCCATTGGAGATAAATACACGGGGGAAGCTAGGATACGACGAGGATTGGTCCACACAGTACAACGGATGGTGAAAGTCTTGTATGGCATGTATTCAAATATTGACACCGATTTCATATTCAAACAAATAATAGCTCTCAGTCTAAGCAGAAATCAGAACATCACCTTAAGCTCGGAGAGGATAAGAATCATGCAGGTGGATACAGACAAACAGATAAAGAAGATCACAGAGCATCAGGAAAAACTGGAGGAAAATCTCCAGTATTTACAAGAGCAAACTAGAGTAGTCATACAAAAGCTTGACAAAATAGAATTTAAAACAAGGCTACTAGAACAGGCGTTTCTTTTCGAAATTTTACTTAATCAGTATTCATACGAAACCCAAAATTTAATGGCCGTAATTAACTCAGCAATGAATGGCGAAATACATACAAGCGTGTTTTCATCGGAGAAATTTCTCATGGAATTGAGGGTAATTAAGATGAACTTACCGGTAGGAACAGCATTGCCACTAGAACTTAAAGCAGAATCTCTAACAGAATTTCTACAAATCTCTGATCTAACAATCCTGCATAGGGAACACTACTTGGTCTTTCTTATAGGAATACCTTTAACATCTGTTGAGGAATATACCATGTATCACCCTATTTCACTACCCATCAAATATGGCGAAAATACCATAGCCCTAATTCCCCCTGAAATCGACTACCTAGCATTAAGTAACGATAACGAAAATTGTATCTCATTAGGGGTAAGTCAATGGGAATCATGTAGTAAGTTAGAGTCATATACACTTTGTAAGGGTGAGCAACCGATCCGTTACCGAACGGGATCCAACTTATGCGAGTTATCTCAATTAACTAAATTTAACACCCATTCGAAAGACTGTAGAGTCAAACTAGTCACATTAGAGACACCCATTTGGCATCGATTATCGAAGACAAACTCTTGGTTGTACTATACTCAACCAGATTTATGTACGATTAAGTGCACAGATCCTCCGCATACATTCAGAGTTGAGATCTCGGGTGTGGGTAGGTTGACCACCTCCTCATCTTGTGAAATTCATACAAAAAGTTCTATACTCGTACCATTCTCTAAATCCAATAGAAATATTAAGCTTGATATAATACCGGAAAATCTTAAATCCAATATAAAATCAATGTTAACAGAAACTTTTTGCTCAGTTATGCCACAGAACCTCACTAATGTAAAAATATTTAAGGATTTTAATTCATTAGCTCATAGAGCAATGGAATCGAGTGAACTTAAGCCTAAACCCATAGAACCATTGTTTATTTTTAAAATAGAATTCCATATTACCATGCTTTATATATCCATAACCTTTTCTATATTATTTATAAGTGCAGTAGCTATAAGGTTTAAGAATAAACTCATAAAAATGTATAATCCGGAAATTGCGGACAATCTTTCAAATAACGATCAAGATAACCTTTAAGTTTGTAATTTAAAAAAAAAAAAACCCTTTTTGTATTGTCTTTAAGTTAGAAGTAAAATTAAGTTAGTTTAAGTATAAAAGACACCATGTGGCGGTATTGTAACTAGGTGTACCCATAGTTTAAGAAATTTGTAAAAGTAGTAACTTAGGTCGCAGGGACTGCTCCAGTTTAACGCTGGGGGTATGTTGTATATGCATGCCAGTGTGTATGTATATATGTGCCGATGGGGCTTGCATATATATAACGCTCAAATGCGTTGTCTCAAGATAAAATAACTGTGTGACCGATTCGGTTCTCACGATGGTCTACGTGACCAAAAAGGCTGGGTCAGCACATACTGAAGACCTCGGACGGACCGTTGCAACGCGCCCCGTCTGTTGGTAGTTAGTCGAGTCTGGTCTAAAGAAGGAGTGACACCCGCGTTACTCAGCAGAGCATCTTATAATTTGTATAGCAGAACCTCAGATAGTTTTAATCAGATCCTCTCGTAATGTTAGTATTTAATATTCATTTCTTTAGTGTGTAATTCATTTAAATATTCATTTCTTTAGTGTTTAATTCTGTAATGATGTGCACTTAGCCATCATATATCTTAAATTTTTAATTGTATGATAAGTAATATTCAATAAAATACAATAATATATAATAATTATAGTAATAACATATTTATAATAATTATAATAATTGATAGCTTTAAATATAAGATAAAACTCACACATATGTACATATACACACGCACACACTCTTATATGTAAAAGAATTAGATATATAAGGGGACTAGTAGTCGCTAAGATTGGGGAGTCTTTATCATCTTATTGTGCGGATGGTCAAAAGCGAGTGTAAGAGACTACGCAGATCGTTCATACAATAAGACATAATAATAAGTTTGTAATTGATTAAAATATATATATTAAAAAGTGTTAAAAATAAGTTAAATAAAATTACAATTGTGATTCAAAGAAAAAAGGTCTAATTATTTCAAAATATAAATCGATCACCTCATATTACATCTTGAACGCGAACCACGATTTCAACAAGCAAGTCGACACAGGAAGCAGAGAGGTAATATCATTAAAATATAATTATTTAGCAAGTAATAATTTAGAAATATATAATAGTCCCCAATCAACTTACTGTTATTCTTTCTCAATCATTACAAAGTGGCGCCCAACTAGTGGCTCTTACCGCGTTTAAAAATCCCCGAAATAATAATACAAATATTAAATTACAAATAAAACGAACATATTTTTTTAAACAAATGTCACAAAATAATAATAATCAGGAAAATGAAATAGAAGAACCAATTTTTATTTCACTGCCAAATGAAATAAACAAAGTTAATAAACCTCAATTAATTTTAGAATTAAATAAAAGAAATTTAAATAGTGTAGGAACAGTTGCAGAACTTAAAAATAGATTATTAAAATATTTAAACGGTGAATCTTGCCCGGACGATTTTGTGACAATAAATGAAAATTATCAAACCAAAACGAACAAAATGGAGAGTAAAAAACTTTATTTCAAACCTGACATATTTTCCGATTCTTCATCTGATAGTATAGATGCATTTTTAAAAAAATATCAAAGAGCAGCTTCCATTAATGGCTGGTCCGAACAAGAAAAATTACAATTCATACCTGCATTTTTAGAGGGCCCAGCACTAACTTTTTATGAAAACATCGAAAATCAAAATTTCAATAAATGGGCTGATTTAGAAAAACAACTTCGAAATGAATTCGAACACATTGCTCATAAAGATATGCTTCGATTATTACTCGAAAAAAGAAAGCAATTAGATGATGAACTACCTATGACATTCATTAATGAAATCGAATCACTTTGTAGACGTATAGATTCTGAAATGGCTCAACAAGAAATAACTAGACATATAATGAACGGTCTTAAACCAAATATTACTAGATACATTGGAATATTAGATAATTCAACACTAAAATTATTAAAAGACAATATAAGAAAATATGAAATGGTAGAATTTATGGTAACGGGCGAAATAAATCAATCTCCTTCCGAAATAAAAACTGATATAATCACTCATAAACTAAATCAAATCTCAAACGAAATAAATGAAAAAATAAATCTGCTTAATGAAAACAACAATAAATTTAAAACCGACATAGAAAATATTATAAACCCTCAAGTTCAAAATAACAATTCTAATATGTACAATAATTTTAAAAATAATCGCCAATCTTTTTCAAACAATAAAATAAATACAAAAAAATGTGAAATATGCTCTAAAAACAATCATATCACAGAATTTTGCTATTTTAAAAACAAAAATACATCAAAAAATAACAACAAAATACAATGTACAATTTGTAATAGAAATAATCATTTCACAGAAAATTGTCGATTAAAAAAAAACCCGATTAATTGTCAATTATGTGATATGATAGGACATTCAGCAATAACTTGTAGAAAATTTTCAATTCAAAAAAACTAATAAATAGGTCAAACAGTTTTTCTGACACTCGCTGTTACCCTTCATTGTCAGTTAAAAAACCAGCAACTACTTACAAAATTAATCATATTTCTGAACCTTTATTTATTCGTGCTAAACTTAATAATATTGATGTACCAATAACTATTGATACAGGAGCCAATATTTGTTGTATTAGACACACGCTTGTTCCCCCTGAAAATAAAATAATTAAAGAAAACATAATTCTATCAGGCCCAAATAACAACCATTTAACTGTATATGGATCTACAGTGATTAAACTAAAAATCGATTCTCAGGATTTTGAAACATCGGTATTTATTGTCAAAAATTTAACATGCCATATAATAATAGGAAATAATTTTCTACACAAAAATAAGGCTATTATAAATTTTCATAATAATACTTTATTATTAAATGATTCAATTACAATACAAACTTACACTAATCTATCTAATACAAATATTAATAATATTAAAGAGGAAATTGCTGATATATTTCTTGTAGATTCTGACTACTCGACTAACCTAAATAGCATAAAAAAAAAACATATTGATAATACAATTCCAAACGAGTCTATAGATATAAAAAAACCTCTTAATAATAATGATAACATTGAACCAGTAATTACTAATACAAAAATATCAAACACAATTTCGAATAATTCCGATGACAAAGAAATACTTATGGATAGTGAAGGAACTATAATAAATATATCTCAACATCTCGATAAATATCAACATAAAAAAGTAGTTGAGTTATTAAAAAAATTCATTCATCTCTTTACAACAGACACTTCACACATAAAATGTGCTAACGTAGATCCTTGCGAAATAAAATTGAAACCAAATTATACGGACCCTAAATTTAATGCGCCACACAGAGTATCTCCACAACAACGAGAAGAATTAAAAATACAATTAGACAAATTACTCGATGCAAATATTATTCGCCCAATAATATCAAAATTTGCAGCTCCAGCCTTTTTAGTAAAAAAAAAAGAAAAAGGATCTTATAGACTTGTAGTTTCATATAAAGAATTGAATGATAGAATCGAAACAGATCAATATCCTTTACCTAGAACTACAGATTTATTAAGATCTCTAGAAGGATCAAAATATTTTTCATCTCTTGACCTTAATAGTGGTTTTTTTCAATTACCTGTAAAAGAAGAAGACCAATATAAACTTGCATTTACATCTTGTCATGGACTATTCACGTTTACTAGAATCCCACAAGGCCTAAAAATTAGCTCAAGTATCTTTCAGAGAAAACTGAATGAAGCTTTTTCAGAATTATTATATAAATCTCTCATAATATACATTGATGACTTAGCATCTTATGGCAAAGACTTTGAACAAGCCTTAAACAATTTAAATAATGCTTTATTAATAATGGATAAATTAAATTTTTCTCTTAAAACAAGTAAATGTTTCTTTTTTAATAACAAAATTGAATTACTTGGCCATATAATAACTCGTGAAGGTATTAAACCGATGGATAAAAATACAAAAGCAATAACTGAGTTCAAACAACCAACAACTCAAAAAGAAGTTAGGTCATTTATAGGAATGTGCTCATATTACAGAAAACACGTAAAAGATTTTGCAAAAATAGCACACCCCCTCACTGAACTTATAAAAGGAGATAATAAAAAAATAGACTGGAAAGTAGAACATGAAGAATCTTTTAAAAAATTAAAAAATTATTTAATCTCTGAACCACTTTTAAAACACTTTGATGACGATAAACATGTTTTTCTAACAACAGATGCTTCAATAACAGGATTAGGAGCCTATATTGAACAACCCGATGATAATAATATATTACATCCAATAGGCTATGCATCGCGTAAGTTATTGGCTAATGAAAAAACATATTCTTCAACCACCCTAGAACTTTTAGGCTTATGTTTTGGAATAATTTACTTCCGAGAATATTTATGGGGAAGACATTTTACTGTTTTCTGCGACAATATAAGCCTTCAATATTATAGAAATTTAAAAATCCCTTCCGCTCGAATAGCCAGACTAACGCTCAAATTATTAGATTTTGATTTTGATATAGTTTACAAAAAAGGTAAAGAAAATGTAATTGCAGATGCTTTATCTAGGAATGCAATTAATAAAATTGATATAGTTCAAGATGAACATACAGAAATAAATCTAGATTCAGATAATATAAAAAATGAACAAGCTAAAGACAAATTCTGCTCTGATATAATTAAAGCAATAATTGAACCAAATAATAAAAATATTCCTAAAAATATTAAAAGAAAAACGCGAAGATTTACACTATTAAATGCAATCTTATACTACAAACAATTTACCCCTCCTAAAAATTTCGTACCAATTTTAGTAATTCCAAAATCTTTAATTAATAATATATTAAAATCATATCACGAATCACCTACGGGAGGTCATACCGGTATAACAAGAACAATTCATAAAATACAAAATAAATATTATTGGGAAAATTTGGTTAAAGACACCACTAATTTTATAAAAACGTGCCATAAGTGCCAAATAAATAAAAAATCAGAAGGCAAACCAATAGGTCAATTACAACCTATACAATTATCAAATAGACCATTAGACAGAGTAACATTTGATTATTTAGGTCCTTTAACCACTAGTAATAAAAAAAAATACATATTAGTGGCCGCATGTAATAATACTAAGTTCATATTTACTAAAGCAGTCGCTTCAGCCTCTGCCGAATCAACAGTCAAATTTATTATTCAAATAATATCCCTTTGGGGATGTTTTAAAATATTTTCTTCCGACAGAGGTACTCACTTTAAAAATAAACTCGTAGAAGATACATGTAACAATTTAGGCATAAAACAAGTTTTATCTACAAGTTACTCCCCCCAATCACAGGGGCTGGTCGAAAAAATTAATGGTGTGCTTTCTACTTCACTGAAAAATTACATAGAAAATAATAATCAATCTAGATGGTCATACTATTTACCATACGTAACACTAAGTTATAACGCTACCCCACAAACTAGTACAAAATATAGTCCTTTTTATTTAATGCATGGTTTCGAACCATACTTTCCAATTGACAATAAATTAATTCCAGATAATCTACCATACGATATAAAAAAGTCATTAATTGAATTAAATGAAATACGTAATAAAATCCCCAGTATAGTTTCAATAGCTCAACAAAACCAAAAAAAATATCACGACAAATCACATCAAATAATAAGCTTTAATCCGGGAAATTTAGTTCTTATTAAATTTCCATTTTCAGAAGTAGGGAAATCTCCAAAATTAGGTCCAAAATATAGAGGTCCTTTTAAAATCTTAGAAAAAATCAATGACCTAAATTATAAAGTCGAACTTATTTTAGATAATAAAGTAACTGAAGATATAATCCACGTTAGGCGTCTTAAACCATATCACTCAAGAGAAAACATTAATAATTAATTATCACGAATAAATAATAATAAATTAAATATCAGATATTATTTAACAAAAAAAATAAACTAATCTTTTTAAATAAATATATAACAAATAAATTATAAATAATAAGATCATACAATTATACAGAACAATTTAATAATCATATTATAATTAAATAAAAACATGATTTGAATAATATAAAAAAAAAAAAGAAGAAAACGCAGAAATAATAAATAATTATTACACAAAAAGAAAAGGGGTTAATAATAAAATAAATAATAATAATATTAGTTTTAACTTTAAAACTATTTACATTATATTATGTTTGTTTTAGCAGCCATTGTATTTTATATTATACATTTATAAGATTGTAAGACAAGCATACTATAGCTAGTTAACTTTCAACATATTCATAATGAACTTCACACCTCTCCTCATCGTCTTACAATTACACATGGTACATGGATTTATTGCATATGACTGTAATGGACCCAAGCTCAACATAACAGCATTTAATAGCTTGTCTGTGGAGCCATGTGAACCACCATCAGAAATCCACACCCAATCAATTCAACGAATTCAACTTCTACAAAAAACAGATACCTACCAAATACCTTATAAAACATGCTCAATAATAATAAACTATTTTATAAGTAGGTGTTCAATTCTAGAAGATGCCCAAATGGTAGAAAATGGTTTTTTTACAGAAATAACTGAATTAGGCAGTGCCCGGTGCTCTGAATTACACCAGAGACTAACATACCATCTACCAAACGGAGGAATAATTACAGGTTTAAAAGTTAACGAGACTATATTATCATCCGTTACAGTAGCCGGTTTTGTAGATAGACATGGTAACTGCAAAGGCTCTACATTTTCATCTGAGAAAGGCACATGGCAAGAGGTTATAGTTCAAGCTAATTATAAAATCACTCTTACCGAAGGATTAGCCATAGTAAACCACAAACAAAATACGTTAACTCTCCCAACTGGTTCAACCTTAAAATTATCCGACCAATACGGTTTGGATATTTATAAAGGAGAGGTAGTGTGGAACGCAAATACTTATGATTGTGAAACTCATGAGTTCATTATTTTATATGACGGACCTGTTTCATTAATAACTTCGAACAATGACAAAACCACTCGAACATACCTAGTGGAATCGGACCAAATCGTTTTTGCGTTACAACACATAAGATCAACATATATATGTAATATACCAGCTATACAAACTGATCATTCTCAATTAACCATAATTACAGATTCATTATTTTTTAATTATTTTAAAAACAAAGACATACATCCACAAAACATAGATTTAGTGGCTTATATAAATACTAAATTGGTATACATTGACAACCGTTTCAAAGCATCGATAACAACTTTATACACAGATCTAATACAAAAACAATGCGAATTAGAACGTAAAGTGCTGTTACACAAACTATCATTAGCCACATACAGTTTATCCGAATTCGCATACCATATGGGCGAAGGACCCGGTTATACGGCATTAAAGGCTGGGGAAATCATTTATCTACTAAAATGTAAACCAGTAGAAGTGGAAATATCATCAAAAAAAAATGCAATATGTTATGATGAATTACCAGTTATTTACAATAATAAATCATACTTCATGGCTCCTAAAACAAGAACCCTACAAAAATTTGGCACAGAATTAGATTGTAATCACTTTTTACCACCTGCATTTTTACTTGATGGAGAATGGTATACTACATCGCAAAATATTAGAGAAATAAAAAAACCACAGACTCTTAAGCCTTCCACGAAATGGACATGGACATACAAAAGTATGGAAAATCTAATGACAGCAGGAATTTATAATTATGACACTATGAAAAATTTTCAACAATATTTAATACTACCTCAAGAAATAGAAGCATCGCAAAAAAATTTAGCAAGACAAACCATGGGTTTCACAATAATGGATCACAGGATAAATCTAAACACGTTAATTGACGAAAACACCATTAGTAATATGGTTGACAATAAACTAAGAAAAATGTGGGGGTGGTTTACCATTTTTGGTGAATTTATTTCCGGATTATTAGGAATATTCTTTATATGGAAAATAATTCTAACCTGCATTAACACAGGACTTAACATTTCTCTTTTATACCAAACTTTTGGATTAAGCATAAAATTAGTAGCAGGAGTATTTACAAGCATTACTCATTTCATTATGCACAACGCAAATCAAAATCAACAACAACAACAGAAAAAGCAACAAAATCAACCACTACTGACTTTAAATCGAAATCCCAACTCACGAGACAAAGTCAATAAATCAATCACAAACTCAAAGCAAAAAAGTTTATACCCAAATATCAGAAAATTATCTATATGAATACATATTAAAATATTTCAAAATCCAATTTAACAGTCATATGCAATATAATTTCAAAAAAAAAAAAAAAAAAAAAAAATATAGTCAACATTGAACATAATTACCAGGTCACAATATAAAAAAAATGTAATTATTTCCTAGTTATATTGTATATTCATTATTATTTTGAAAACATGTATGCATTGTCATTTGTAATATTAATATAGTACCATTTTATCTTGTATATATATATATATATATAATTACAATAACTACAATTATAATTTTTATTATTATCATAATTTCATATTAACTCATATAATATTAATATAAGTTATATTAATGTTCTAAATGTAATAAAAAAAAAAAAAAAAAAAAAAAATTACAGTATATAATTTGTAATCTTCACTGTATAAATTTTTTCTACTAATTTAGTTTTATATGATATGCTTACATTCTTATGCGAGGACGCATCAAAAAAAAGGCTAGGGTGGATGTAATGATGTGCACTTAGCCATCATATATCTTAAATTTTTAATTGTATGATAAGTAATATTCAATAAAATACAATAATATATAATAATTATAGTAATAACATATTTATAATAATTATAATAATTGATAGCTTTAAATATAAGATAAAACTCACACATATGTACATATACACACGCACACACTCTTATATGTAAAAGAATTAGATATATAAGGGGACTAGTAGTCGCTAAGATTGGGGAGTCTTTATCATCTTATTGTGCGGATGGTCAAAAGCGAGTGTAAGAGACTACGCAGATCGTTCATACAATAAGACATAATAATAAGTTTGTAATTGATTAAAATATATATATTAAAAAGTGTTAAAAATAAGTTAAATAAAATTACAATTGTGATTCAAAGAAAAAAGGTCTAATTATTTCAAAATATAAATCGATCACCTCATATTACATCTTGAACGCGAACCACGATTTCAACAAGCAAGTCGACACAGGAAGCAGAGAGGTAATATCATTAAAATATAATTATTTAGCAAGTAATAATTTAGAAATATATAATAGTCCCCAATCAACTTACTGTTATTCTTTCTCAATCATTACAATTCATATCAATATTGATTTATTCAGTGTTAAGTTCATAAATCAGTAATTATAATATAATATATATACCTATAACCAACACCTGTGTTACTTCATTTGACACTAACAACCAAGATAAACCTCACACGACGGTACCCTACACTTCACACTATTATTCCTATCGTATTGTCCCCTCTCATGAATATATGTGACAAAGCAACAAAACTACATCCTGTAGCCAAATATCTGTAACAAATTTTCAGTATAAGATAATATTACAATTATAATATGTTATATTATATTTTAACAGAAGTACAATGCAAGGAGAAATGGAAAAATCTACGAACAGCTTTTGCACGAAGCATAAAAAAACCCCCGTCAGGAAGTGCTGCCAATAACAAAAGATCTAAAGACTATTATTTGAAAGATGTCATGCAGTTTATTCTTCCGTTCATGAAGGTTAAGTCTCAAAGTAGCAATTTAAAAGATACCGAAGATAAGGATGAGCAAAATAGTGACACTGATATTGTAGATACAGATATTAATCAAGACAATAGCGATGTATCTTTACACGATGAAACACAATCTACATCAAAAGAAAGTTATAAAAAAAGGAATCTAGATGTGTCACAAGATAAATTTAATGCTCCGAATACTATAAAAAAACGCGCATTATATAATATGAAAACATCGACGGATGAGGTTGATAAGTGCGTCATTGATTATATTACTTCAAAAAAAGATTCTCAGACAAACAAAATAATCCGACAACAGTACAAAATTACCTCCATACATTTACTGAATAGTATGTTATATTATTTAAATAAAAATAAATATTAAAATTTAACATTACCTGAGTGTTATTAATATTTTTTCTCCTGCACTTATAGCTTCTCTGAAATTGGTATCACGTTTTGTAATACTATGTTCAATTAAATTCAAAAGTTGTTTAAATGTATCTGGGCTCATTCTATAACAGCTTTTGAACTGCAGTGGATGAAGTTTAAGTTCATCTGCATAGACATTTGCACCATATTTTGCAAGCTGTTTAAACGCTGGGTTAATCCAATATTTACGTTTTTTATTTTTTATTTTTCTTCTTCTTAAATTCCACCAGAATAATAAAATATCGTCTTCATCAGACGATGACATGGTTGCTACTGCGTTGCTTATATTTGAGAGCTAGGGGCAATACGTATTGTCTGTTGATTATTGTTAATTGCTAGTTGCTCGTTGCCTATTGCTCCGGTGTGAGAGCCGCCTACAAGTACGATTCTCAAATCCAGAAAATCCGACATCCGAACGTTCTATTGGGAATATCAGTACTGATAACATCTTCATCAGAATTGGCGTACTAATAGACCATAATTCGGAGTTAATACATAACGTCTCCGTAACTTTGGGGGAAGTAGATACTGTTTTGGGGGAAGCAGAAAATCAACTCAACCTTAATATCCTAGACCAAACCATTGAAGAAAATCTTTTAAATCAGACTATACCCTCCCCTCCTCTTAACTCCAGCTACCAAAACATGAATCAAGACACTCAGGAAGCAGTTCAGACAACGGGTATTAACGATAATACTCGATAAAGCATCATGGTAAATTCTGAAGGACAATCGAATACAGATACACAAGCAATATCAAATCCTCCAATAACTGAAGGAAACCCGGATCAATCAGGTGTCCGATATTCATTCGGACCCAGAGAAGAAACAATAGGATTGGAGGCTGCTCTAAAACTCTTGCCAGGCTCGTTCAGTGGAGACAAGCAGGAGGAGTTAGAGATATTTTTGGAAAAATGCGAGTTTGCGTTAGCATGCGCACATGACCATGTACAGGCTCGACTACTCCAAGGAATACAAGTTAGACTGACAGGGAAAGCCCGTCAGGCAGTCAAGTTTAAGGAGATAAGACACTGGGCTGAACTAAAGGAAGCGTTAAAGTCTGCATTGGAACCGCAGAGGACGACCACATATCTATTCTCGGAGTTGTATTCGACGAGACAGAAAATCGGAGAAGACGTAACAAACTACGCCAACAGAATTGAGCAACTCCAAACACTCATCATAGAGCAAGAGACAAGTGGGCACAGTTGGGAGGTAGCCGAAGCGCTAGAAACAAGCATCAAGAAGCAAAGCATCCAAGTCTTTGTAGAGGGACTAGGACCTTTTAAGGATTTCATAAAGGCGAGGAATCCATTAACATTAGACAAGGCCATACAAGCAGCAAGGGAAGAAGAACGGGTCAGAAACTCGCAAGAGGCAACAAAGAAGTTATATGGAGCGCCTCATCAATCCACGAAGAAACCCACTTGTTTTCACTGCAATAAAGCCGGTCATATGGCGAAGGACTGTAGGAGCAAACCGACGACGACAAACTCAAAACCTTTTTCGCAACGGCACCAGTTAGAAGTATTCAATGTAACTACTGTAAAAAACCAGGACACATGCTGAAAGATTGCCGTAAAAGGAATTATGTAAACTCCAAAAAGGAAGGCAACCAGCAGGAAAACCAGCAGCAACCGGCCGCCAGCGGTGGGCGCCCGGTGAGCGAGTTAAAAAACATAGGCGTAAACGGTAAACGAGTTTCCACCGCCAACACCACTTCGGCTGCTAGAGCGAAAAAAGCACGCATGGATATGGTGAAGTCCCCCGGGTTAGTTGAAATTTCATCGTCAGCGGGTCGAAAAATCATCTGGTATTTCACAAAAAATTTCAATAATGTTAAAAATTATACCGACTTTCTACGTCCTCTTACACCGGCTCTGTCAGACATGATGAAAAATCACGTGCAGCAACATCCAATAAAATTTAGCTTGAAGCTCGAGGCTACTTATAACCGATCAAACGTACCCAATTCGTCCGAAAATAGGGCATTTAAAACATCAGCAGTTGAAGTTTTTTCGGAAAGTAACATTGCTGAGATTATTGAAAGAGCTTATATAAAATTATTGACCGAGGAAGAAGCTTATACTAGCAGAGGAAGCGGGTTTACCCTGGAATCTATAGATGGGCTATTGTTGACCGTGTACAAATACACACCGATGGACGGGTCGTCATACATACCACTGCCTGCGTATATCGATAGAAAACGGGGTACAATAAATCCTCAGAATGTAGACCAACAGTGCTTCAAGTGGACTGTATTAGCCAAGCATGTGACAGGGCCGGCGGTATACCGTATAGGAGAAAATTATAGACAACACGAGGACAAATACAATTTCAATGGTATATCGTTCCCAACGCCATTATCCGACGTTAAGAAATTCGAATATAATAACCCGACTGTCTTTGTGAATGTGTACCTAGTCGTGCCATAAGTTCTGTCCCTATTTATCAGTTGTTCCATTAATATTTTACGATAACACTAATGACTTTGTTTATGAATATAATTTTCAACAATTGTAATATCTACTATTTTTGGTTAGTACGATAGTTCACGTCAAGTATTAAACATGGAATGGGGTATTAAAGAAAATCGTGTTGCTGTTATTGCGTTATTTAAGTGTAATAAAACACCATTAGAGATTTTCAACTTGTTGAAACTGTTGAAAATAACGAAAAAATTTGTTTATCGGACCATAAAACGGTTCAACGAGTTCAACACTATAGATGACAAGCCAAGAAGTGGACGTCCACGTGAAATAAGAACAAATGCAGCAGTCAAAGCTGTCGCACAGAGGATTCGTAGAAATCCACTTCGCAAGCAAAAAATCATGGCTAGAGAAATGAAAATTCCACCAAGAACCATGTCACGAATAATTAAAGAAGACCTTGGTCTTGGTGCTTATCGAAGAAGCACCGGTCAGCGGTTGACCGACGCTTTACGTCAAATTAGAACGACAAGAGCGAAGAAGTTACTTAAGCGGTACGCAAAAAATGGCCACAGACAGATACTGTTTACAGATGAAAAAATTTTTACTGTAGAAGAAAAATTTAACCGTCAAAATGATAGAGTTTATGCTCACAACTCTCGGGAAGCTGCTGAAAATATTCAAAGAGTAGAAAGAGGACATCATCCAGCCTCAGTGATGGTTTGGTGGGGAGTGTCATATGAGGGTGTTACTCAACTGCATTTCTGTGAGCAGGGAGTCAAAACACGTGCGGTTAACTACCAAAACGATATTTTAGAAAAGGTAGTGAAGCCTTTAAGTGATACTTTGTTTGTAGGAAAGAACTGGACCTTTCAGCAGGATTCAGCGCCTGCACATAAAGCAAAAACCACACAACGCTGGTTAGAGGTCAATTTACCTGAATTTATCGCCGCTCAAGATTGGCCCTCGGGAAGTCCAGACCTCAATCCTTTGGACTACAGACTGTGGAATATTTTAGAGGAGAAGGCCTGCTCTAAGCCCCATCGAAATATCGAATCATTAAAAGCCGATTTGGTAAAATCAGCTGCCTCAATACCGTTAGAAGTGGTGCGTGCTGTCATAGACGAGTGGCCAGATCGTTTGAAGAAGTGTATAAATGCAAATGGTGGACATTTTGAATAGTATTTATTTTTTTTTAGTTAGTAAGTTAATAAAGAATAAATAACATCAGTTTTTTTATATTTGTTTTATTTTATTTATTAAGTATACACCTTTGTATAAGGGACAGAACTTATGGCACGACTAGGTATGGGTTAGACAAAAAGTTTCAGCCACCGCGTAAATATCCGACGTACGAGGTGTACCCGCTATGTGTCGTTGATGAGGAGAAAGCCAACCACTTTGTTCTGTTGTTGGTAGCAGACGAAAGCGGGTCGCATTACATCTACATCTCGATTTTTTCACGCCTTATACGCTTTCAAAAGACTGGACATAAAGAGAGTGTCGTATTTTGCAAAAGGTGCTTTACCAGCTTTGACAATCAAAGATATAAATATAAATTGAATGGGCTTGAGGCGTTAACTCAGTATAAGCTTATATGCGATGCACATAAGCCAATATTACCGGTGATGCCGAAAGAAGGTGAATGTCTGCAATTTGAAGCATGGAGAAACACTCAGAGACATCCTATAGTAATATATGCAGATTTCGAAACTATACTGATGAAGACGGATGAGAAGAAGGGGGGAAATACAAAAATAATGCACAGACATGAAGCGATGAGCTATGGACTCATTGTGAAGGCGAGCAATGACGTACCGATAGAGCTATTAGCGAGACATGAGATACCAACAGAACCAACATTATATCGAGGAAGTGAGAGTCGACAGGACGTGGCGAGACATTTTGTCGAAACCGTGTCTGAAATAGCATTAAAGATAGAGAAGTTATTGAAAACGAATATTCCAATAAATATGTCCGCAGACGACATACAAGTTCATGAAGCAGCGACGCACTGCAATCTATGCAAAATCGAGTTTACCCCACCTTCAGAGGTACTATATCGTAAGACAGCTGACCATTGCCATCTCACAGGAAAATACCGTCAAGCTCTCTGCAATGTATGCAACCAAAAACTACAAACACCCGTTTTTGTACCGTGCTACTTCCATAACTTGTCCAACTATGACGCGCATCTGATAGTCACAGAACTTGGTTATGACACCCAGACTATTAGAGTAATACCAAACACTGAGGAAAAATACATATCATTCTCTAAATATGTGTCAAGTAAATTCCAAATCCGTTTCATAGACACTTTTAGATTCATTGCATCAGGACTATCAACTCTAGCTAAAAATCTTGTAACACCAGGTCTGGAGAACTTCAGAGAGACGGCTAGTTTTTAATAAAGTCGATATGTCGCTCGTGACTCGGAAGGGAGTGTACCCGTACGAGTACACAGATAGTTGGAGCAGGTTGGATGAAGAAAGACTACCGAGGAAGAGGGACTTTTATAGCACGTTAAACGAGTTGGGAATAAAGGAAGAGGAATACACGCATGCAAAGGAGGTCTGGGACCACTTCGGTTGCAAGACGTTGGGCGAGTACAGTGATCTGTACTTGAAAATCGACGTGTTGCTGCTGGCGGACGTCTTTGAAAATTTTCGCGATGTGTGCCTTAAGACATACAACTTGGACGCGGCGTATTATTTTACTGCACCAGGATTAAGTTTTGACGCGATGTTGAAGTTTACCGGGAAAAAGTTTACAGCAGCCTAAATTCATTCCATGTTTTTTTCATAATTTAACTAATTACGATGCACATTTTATAGTTACTAAATTGGGATATGATGCAAAAACAATAAAAGTTATTCCTAATAGCGAGGAAAAATTTATAATATTTTCAAAATATATTAGTAAAACGTTTACCATACGATTTGTAGATACGTGTAGGTTTATGGCGACAAAGTTGGAGAATTTAGCTAAAAATCTTTTGACGCTAGATTTTTCGAAATTCCGTGAAGCATCTAAGCATTTTTCTGTCGATGATATGTCACTGGTAACCCGAAAGGGGGTATACCCCTATGAATATACAGATGACTGGTCCAAGCTTGAGCAAACAACTTTACCACCGATTGAAGACTTTTATAGCTCATTGACGGAAAAAAACCTTAACGATAGTGAATATCAGTTTGCGACCGAGGTCTGGGAACACTTTGGATGTCGAACACTTGGTGATTATTCTGATTTGTATTTGAAAATTGATGTACTTTTACTGGCGGACGTTTATTGAACATGATTATGTAAACGGAAATAATTAAGTATGTAATATTTTATTTGTAATAGAATCAGAAAAAAAAAATGTATATTATTATATTTTACTATGTCAAATAATTAAACAGCAACTTTTTTTTTATTTATTTATATTCTACAAACTATTTACAATTTCCTTATAAAAATCGTCTAGAAAGATAGTAGAGTCAATTATTGAAAATGTGCGGCGACAGACGCATTAGCACATCCAATAGCCATCTAATTAAATGTATAGAATTTATTGATACTAGGACATATTAGGGTCTGCCGCCGCACATTATAGCAAACGACACACATTTGCCAACACAGCCGGGTGTATAAATGTATTCATACTTTTTAATTTGTTTGTAATATTCCAGATTGTCGTTAAGGTATACATTATGAAATGTACACATTAATGCTAAAGTCTAGCAATTATACCACCGAAAATGTAAAGAATGTATTAGATTTAATGTATTGATACTTAATAGTATGAATATTATATATAATGAACCAATTTAAGAGCCTGACCAAAAGAGCCGGCAGCTCTTCAGTGTTTCTCCAGCCTTATAGCTCTTCGCACCACAACCGTTCTCGCGCTCCGTGTTTAAAACGTTTTTATTCAGTGTTCTTCATTTCTCGTATACTTTTAATCATGGCCGGTTCAATCGCTAACATGAAAAAACACTACAATCAGAAAAGTTTTACATATGTACCACCAACACCGCCTGCAGAGCTCATCGACTGTGATAATTTCATACTCGACTTCGCTGATCGTAAGTTTTTAAATGTTGGATTTGATTCGGAAGACAAGTTCAATATTGTTATTCATATAATAACACCGTCACGCTATGTAAGCATATACGAGGGTTTTTTAAGATGAACATTCTCGCTGATGGGGAATATACTGTCATTCATATTAGATGTTAGCGGTTATCACCAATTAATGATAGATAAGGGGGACACCCATAAAACCGCCTTTTCCACGAAATCCGGTCATTACGAATTTTTACGTTTACCATTCGGACTTAGTTCCGCGCCGGCAACATTTACGCTAGCCATGAAATCAATTTTAATGGGCTTGGAAGAATTATATACGGCGTATCTAGATGACATTGTTGTCCATGGGTCAAGTTTGAAAGATCATCAAAATAAGTTAGAGCAGGTTTTTACGTGATTACGAGTACATAAACTTAAATTACAACCAAGTAAATGAGCGTTTCTACGTAAGGAAGTATTGTATTTAGGGCATGTAATTAACGAAAACGGAGTAGTACCTGATCCAAACAAATTAATTTGTATTAAAGAATATATAGGGCAGGCTCTCAACATTCAAATGCGGATTGTTTATCACGCATACATATAGTGACTAATGAGGAGTCAATTAACGAGTTCGAGAAGTTTAAACAGGCGGAAAATAGACCAATTTTTAATTCTAAAATAATAGAAATCGAAGGAAGTATAAAAAACGCGATACCCGGGGAAAACGTAATGTTACCAATATCAAGCGATAAAATAATAACACATCCGGGGATAAGAGAAATAATGAATAAAAACAACCTACCACTGCAAATAATATTTAATGAAAAAAACAAATTTATTATAATGAACCAATCAGACATAACAATTATCTTTTACAACATTAAAAGAAATCATTATACGGAAATAAGTGCGGAAGGTTATTTCAATGCGATAGATGAAATTAAATCATTTTGTATCGAAAAAGAAGTTAACCAATTTTCAATCATTAGGCTAGAAGGGTTAACGACATTGACCTGTTACGAGCACATACGGACTATGTTCCGTTACCTATTCAAAAATACAAATATTCAGGTAACGATTTACAAGGAGCAATATTTTACGAAAGACGAACTGTTTACGTTTTGATAATCCGAATACAAGAGACGAAAGGAAAGAAGAGAATCCCATTTCTGCTGTTTCTGAAATTTTTGATGAATTTATAAATAATTGTAAATTAAATTATTCGCTAAGCTCATGTGTTACAATAGATGAAATGCTAATAAGCTTCCGTGGGAGGTGTAAATTTAAAATGTACATGTCAAATAAACCTGCAAAATACGGGATAAAATTAATGTGCCTAACCGATTCCCGAACTCATTATTTACATAATGCATATATTTATGCTGGTCAAAACACTGATGGAATTACACTAGACCCGGTGGAAAGAAAGTTTCCAAAACCTACTCAGGCAGTTTTGAGATTGTCGAAACTAATAGAAGGGACAAATCGAAATAACAACTATTTTTTTACACTGTTTTTTCTCCCGCGTTACCGTGTAATCCATTTAAAAATGTCGTTTTCTGATTCAGATACTCACAGTCAGGGTAAAAAAATTGTTTATACTGTGTATTTATTTTTAAAACAATTATCAAAGAAATCAGATTTAACTGCTGATTTTTTTTAAAATACGCAAGTTGTTACTGCCGAAGCTTGTGGTGTGGGTTATCGTACTGTAAGACGGATTTGTGCTGAAGGAAAAAATAATATTAATCCAGAAACACCAAGTGCGGATCCTACGTTTGTTTCTCCACGTAAAGGGTATAAACGCGCAAAAACTGTTTCAGAGCTGGATGATTTCGATTCCGATGTCGTGAGGAGAACTGTCCACGAGTTTTACGACCGGTGTGAGTACCCAACGGCTCAGTTAATATTAAATGTCGTAAAAAAAAAAACAAATTACATTGGGTGCGTTCGATCAATGCAAAGGCTCCTAAAAAATTTAAAATTTACGTACAAAAGATGTAATGATGGTCGTATGTTTTTAATGGAGAGGAATGATATCGTCGCACTTCGGTGTAAATTTTTACGACAAATGTGTACGCTGCGAGAAAATAAAGACGATCGGCCAGTGGTTTATCTCGACGAAACGTGGGTAAACCAAAACCATTCACGGACCCTTATTTGGCAAAATGAAAATAATTCAGGTGGTCTGAAGGTGCCGACGGGTAAAGGAGGCCGACTATATACTTATAGTATATACTTATTGTATGCCATGCAGGATGTGCTCGCTACGGGTTTATAGAAGGGTCAAAATTGGTATTTCGAAGCAATACCGGAAATACCACGGATTATCATAATCAGATGAATGGTGAAGTGTTCAAAGAGTGGTTTATTCAACTCCTAAAAAATCTTGAAGAGCCATCAGTTATAGTCATGGATAATGCACCTTACCATTCAATCCTCAGAGACAAATATCCTAAAAGTAATTGGAGAAAAGCCGAAGTACAACACTGGTTAAATGAAAAAAATATCGAGTTCCATCCATTGGAAACATTATCTGAACTTCGACAAAAAGTTAAAAACCTATTACCACGTGAAAAAAAATATGAGCTGGATGACATTGCAATTGAAATGGGTCATGAGGTAATCCGTCTTCCACCATACCACTGTAAGTATAATCCAATCGAATTAATTTGGGCTCAAGTTAAGGGCCAAGTAGCGAAATTCAACAATACTTTTAAAATGGTTGATATTGAGTGGTTAACACACGAGGCATTAGATGCAGTAACAATTGACGACTGGACGAAATGCGTTCGTCATGCAGAAGAAATTCAGGACGAGGACAACAAAAAAGAAATAATGAGGGACACCATGATGGAACCAATAATTATGACAATATCACCAGATGACAGTGACTGGAGCGATGACGAAGATATTGATGAAGAAAACCACGGATAAGATATGTCTTAAATAATATTTAATTAAAAAAATTTTGTATTTGTAATTTTATTTAAAAATTTTTTTTAATGTTTGGTTTGAATAAAAAAATTGGTTATAAAATATTTTACAGTAATTTTAGTAAATTTTGTTTAACTCTTTCAGTCCTGATTTCTGTCTAAAAATTCCTAATAGTGAAAAAAAAGTAATTATAAATAGATAATAAATAACAAAATGATAAAATAATAATATATAATGGTTATGGTTTGTAACTTATTTGGTAACACTTTTAAAATTGAAATATAAAATCATTTGTATAGGAGCTTTGAAGTTTAGGAGTTACCGCGTACATTACGCGTTGAAATGGTTAATTCAAAAAAACGCGGCAATTAATTTAATTACATTATGAACCACTAAGGCGAATCGTCCGCTAGGTTCGCGAAAGTCATCGGCCACTTTTCATGTCGCGGACTATAAACTAAAAAGGAAAACGACATTCCAATGCTACCTTTGTGGAGTCCCCATATGTCTACAATGCTGTAAAACAGTTTGTTCAAAATGTATGGGATGCTAAACAAATTAATTCCATGTTCTCGTTTTTTAACATCTAAATTGTTACCAAGAAATGGTTATTTTTATTTTTAACTACTATTATATTAGTTATATTATTATACATTATATTCTGTTATTTATGTTTACTATTATATTTGAAGTTTCTTATATTTATTTTTGTTTTCAAAGGTTTAACATTTTGTTTATTTATTAAAATAAAACATTTTAATTGGAGTTTTGTCTTAAGTTATTTTTACCTAAAAAATGGTTTTTTACGTTATTTTTTTTTTAAATCTTGTTCTATAGTATGTCTTCTCCTATTATATGCAGGTTTTAACCTTAAAAACTGATATTGAAAAATTCTAGAACAAAATAAAGGATTCAGAAATAATTGTATTAGGATTTTTTTTTTATTCACAATTCATTCATTGAAAATCTAAGAAATAATAATTTTTTTGAAAAAAAAAAATTTAGAATGATTATTTATATTATAGCAATTATTAATACGAATAAAATTATTTAAGAACTTAATCTAAAAAGGTCCAAATATTGTTATTAAATGTAGAGGTATGTCACACCGCACTGTACCATTAACGTTTTTATTTTTCACTGTACCAGTTACGGGTTAAGCATAAAATTAGTAGCAGGAGTATTTCAACATTGAACATAATTACCAGATCACAATATGCATTTTTTTTTAAGAATAATGTAATTATTTCCTAGTTATATTGTATATTTATTGTCATTAATTCAAATTCGTATATTAAAAAGTGTATTAAAAATTAAATTAAATTATTATAGTGATTCAAAGAAAAAAATGTGTACTTAATTATTTTAAGAAATAAATCGATCACTTCACATTATATCTTGAACGCGAACAACGATTTCAACAAGCAAGTCGCTATAAAGATTAGAGAGGTAATATTACCAAACTATTATTTAACAAGTAATGATTTAGAGATATAATATAATAGTCCCCGACTAACTTATTACCATTTTTCTCAATCAATACAATACCCACATTCCAATGGCGGTTTAGAAAGATCTTACTGAACTTTAGCAGAATATCTTAGACATTATGTCAATAAAGACCAAACAGATTGGGATGATTATGTAGCTTTTGCTATATTTGTATACAATACAACAGTTCACACAACAACTAATCATCAACCGTATGAACTTGTTTACGGATTTCCTGCTACAGTCCCTCACACATTAAGTCGAACACCGCAAGCAAGATATATACTATGATGATTATACATATGAATTAAAACAAAAACTTCAGGAAACATATACGAAAATAAATCAGCCAGAATAAATATACTAAAAAACAAAGAGAAAACAAAGAAAAAGTACGATCAAAAAGAATTACAAGTATGGGTAAAAAACCACCAACTGAAGGGAAAGTTAGGACCAAAATGGGTGGGCCCTTATAATGTAATACAATTAAATAACAACAAAAATATAATAATTCAACGAGGCAAAAAGGAAATAAAATTACACAAAAATGAAATAAAACTTGTAAATTAAAATTCAATAATTCATAACACACAATGCAAATATAATAATTACTCATAAACTTGTTTATTAAAATATTCAAAGCCGTATTACTTAATTTTGTTTTTCTAATTTTCTTACATTTTTTTTCTTCTCATTTTCAGAATTGTTTTTGGAAAAACGATGGCAAATTCATTCAATCTAACTCCAATATACAACCCATCAGGAATCTATTTCCACACGATAAACAATTTACGCATATACAACTCTCACTGGCGCTTCTTAACCTATATTAATATTACAAACTATAATGAAAAATACAATAAAATCAGTAACATGACAAAAGATTTTGAAGAGTCCTGTGAAATGAGTAAATCCCTTGAGATAGATTCTTTACGACAACTTTGTTCCCAATATAATTACCAAGCATATAACTTTTTATCAGAAATTAGTAGTAATAAAGAAAATGTATTGAAAATTATAGATCAACCAAAAAATAATTACCGTACCAAGAGAGGTCTAATCAATTTAGTTGGGAGAGTATCTAACGTCCTATTCGGTGTATGTGACGACACCAACGCAGAATATTTTTATTGTAAAATAAGAGATCTTGAAATTTCAAATTCGCGCGTTTCTAAATTATCTGATGCACAAATACAAATTATGCAATCAATCATATCAAACGTAAACTCATCGCTATTAGAAATAAATAAAAATGAAATTAATTTAGCCGACAAGTACAGTTATTTACTTCATGAAATGCAAGCAGAGAAAGCTGCATAGGTATCTTAAATTTTAAAAGAGCACTAGAAGAAAGAATATCATTATTAAATATAATTTATATTTATTTATTTATTTTTATTATTATAGTAATAATACGCATTTGAAACAGAAAATTTACTAAATATAATAAATATGGCTCTACAAGGTTTCATTTACTCCAGTATATTAGATACAAATACCCTTAAAAACCACTTAAAAGATATTAAAACACAATTACCCATAGGAGAAGGCATACCAATAGATTTAGATAATTCAGGAATATCAGAATTGTTACGACTAATTACAACTAACATAGTATATACAGAAAATGTACAAATACATATATGTATTAATTTTCGTCATACAAATACCTTTAGTTAACAATTATGAATTTATATTATATAAACACATACCTTTACCTGTTAACATATACGATAACGACTATGTAATTATAGCCCCAAAACCTGATTATATAGCTATAGATAAATCTAGATTATATTACTTAGGATTAAGCGAATTACAAGTATCAAAATGTAAACAAATGATGAATACATTATTATGTACTCATGATCAACAGTTACATCATTTGGATGAATCTTGTGAACTAACAATATTTAGAAAGCCAGGTATATTGCCTAATTTGTGTAACTTAAAAAATGTTAATTTTAATTTTAGTATATGCCATGCATGAAATGTATGAAGAACTTTTAGAATTGTGTTCCTTGCATGGATCAACCAAAGGAATTGATATTTTTAATGCTGTAAAGAATATATCACTGTAGAAAGACAGGAGATCGTAAAATTATACAATTCAAGTATGGGCGGAGTAGACAAAAGCGATCAGTTAATAAGTTTTTATAGAACTTTTATTAAATCTAAAAAATGGACTTTACGCCTTATCACCCACGCTTTTGATTTAGTTGCTAGCAATTCCTGGCTTCAATACAAAAAGAACGCTACTGAATTGTGTTTACCAAAAAAAAAATATTAGATTTGTTACATTTTCGTCTACAGTTGGCAGATGAATTTATACGTTCTACGCGAAAAATAGTGACAGCAAAGAAAAGTAAGGTGGGACGACCAACTAGATTAACTTATAGTTCACCAAATTTTGATACTGCAAGTACAAGTTTTAGTCATCTTCCTTCACCTTCCCCTACGTCGTCATCATACTCTTTAAACCAAACAAAAAGTCGTACTGACAGTCCAATCGCTTCAGATGCTGTTAGGTATGACCGAATAGACCACATGCCACAAATGGATAGCTTGAAAAACGCGACAAAGTGCAAAAATCCAACGTGCTCAAGAAACAACAGAACACATTTTTTTTGCAAGAAATGTAATGTCCACCTATGACCTATAGTAGTAATTGCGAATAACGTAAACGTAAATTTACTATGTGAATACCACTACAGCGAACAAGCGCTTAGATTACAAAGAAATAGTGCCAATGATTACCATAAATTTAGTCTTGTATCAAAGCTACAATATTATGTCGGTTTTATCGATCACCGACAACCTTTATATTGACGTATCACCTAAATATTATTTATACCACCTGCATTGGAATGAGGCATCGACTGATTTGCAATTCTACCAAATTTATAAGAGATTAAGAAACCACAAAAGCTTAAACCAGCCACGTCCTGGACATGGTCGTACAAAAGTCACAAGACACAATGACACAACAACAAATGTCTTGATTTATCATACTTAAAAAAAAGTAAAGTGGAAAGAAAAAAGGTAAAAAAAAGTCATGACCTGTCCTCTTCATTCAATGAACCCTCCATCATAACGTGTCGAAGAAACTATCGTTAACGAATGTAAAAATAGAAAAAACCATTTGATAACTCGACAGTATACCTTCTTTGACAATAAAAATCGAGTTAAATAACCAAAATAAAACAGTGGCTAAGAAATAAAAAAGGATAAATAAGAAAGAAGTGAATAATATCAAATTATAAATCGATTCATTTGTTAACACTTTGATATGTAAAGATAATTTACAATTAGAAAAAGTATTATCAATCTGCCAAACCTAAATTCAATTGTCACTGAAAACACATCAAAATTATCTTCAGAACATTTTATTAGGAATAAAATGGTTCGAGATCCGAGAAACATAGAAAACCCTTCATCGTTTAGAAAATATAAAATGCATTTTCATGTACATAAAACTAATACATATTCTACCAGGAATAAAACAGCTTTGTCAAACTCGACAGTATTTTAATGATATGTTTTTTGAAAATATTGCTTTTCATACCAGTGTATATGCAGTGCAAAATAAGCACTTTAAATATTCGCTGTCAACAATTACCAGTTGAACGAAACCTGAGTGTAGATGAACAAATTGTACCATTTAAAGGTAAACTTTCAGTAAAGCAATACATGAAAGGAAAACTAAATCCTTGGGGGATAAAAATATTTTTACTTTGCGGAGAAATGGAATCGTTTACAACATGATTTTATATCAGGGCATATCAACTAACATAAATGAAGAACTCCAGAAAAATTTTGGTTTGGGCGGAGCTATAGTAGTTTGCCCAACTCAAAATATTAGTGAAAATCGACACTATTTATATTTTCATAACTTTTTTTCGTCTTATAACCTTTTTTTATGCGTTACTACAAAAAAAAATTTATGCTGCCGGTACTGTAAAGATTGAACCGATTTTTCAAACCGCCTATGATGCCCGATAAACAAATTTCAAATTTAGGAAGAGGTACCTCATTTGAAATCACGTCAAAATTAGGAATAAGTTTGCTAAAATGGTTTGACAATAAACCAATAAATATGGGATCGAACTTCATAACATCAGGTGAACCAGAATACGTCAAACGGTGGGATAAAAAAAAATAAAGAATTTGTGCATATAGAAAGACCCGAAATAATAAAATTATATAACAAATCAATGAGGGGTGTTGACAAGCATGATCAACTAGTCAGCTACTACAGAATGCATATGAAATCAAAGAAGTGGACACTTCGAATGATTTTTCATGCATTCGATATGGCGGTGGCAAATTGTTGGCAGGAATATATAAATGATTTAAATGTGTAATGATAGCCACTCTTCACAGCAAGCTAATACAAAAAGAGTGTCATCATTATGTCCCTCAATATAATATATTATATTATAACATTGTATAATACGGTCACACAGATATTTATATTATAATAATTATCTGTGGTCTTTTATAGTTATGTCCTTACTCTTTTTTTTACAAGAACCGTTATAATCTGTGCTCGGATGATACCCTTCGACCACCGGCCCGACACACAGAGCCCGTCTCCTCCGCGTTCGCCCTTGATGGCAGTCATACGTAATAAGTTATATTAATATATGTTCATTATAATATTTTACGTTTTAAATAATAAATATACTCTTTTAAATATTTCAAATATATAAGTTGTGTTGTTGATTAAAAATAAATCCAAAGTGTTTCAATATCAAGTCCATTTCTTCTTCCTTCGTCCATCTAATATCAAGCGGGTCTCCAATCAAATTAAGGTAAGTCAATTTACCATATAATTAAATTCTTATATATATATATATATATATATATCGACGAAGGTGGATATATATACATATAAGAAGGTAGTAACTTGAGGTGTGTGGTTGTGTGCGCAATATGTGCAAATAACGAGTCATAATTAATAAAGAAAAGGTAAACATATATATTGCGCGCATAGTCCGTTTTTTCACTTTACTGCAAATGCATTGAAGATTCCTAGAAACAGACAACTCGCTTTATTGGATTTTAAAAGCAGTCTTGCCGAAGAACTTATTCTTGTTGGCCGATCTACTCCACCAAGAAAACGCGGCCGTCTATCATCAGTATCGCCTAGTGTTTCAAATGTTGACATACATGATATATCGCCCAAATGCGCCAAGTCTTTTGAATTTAGACCTTTGCTAGCTGTCAGCCAAGACCAGACATCACACTACCCAAAATATGATGGAAAGAAAGAGGCGATCCGTTGCAAAGAGAACAAATGCACAGGTAAAACTCATGTAGTATGCAAAAAGTGTAACATTAATTTATGCTTTACGCCAAAAAACGACTGTTTCTATAACTTTCACAATAAAATATAGATTTTGTTTTCATTTTAATTTTCATATCATACTAAGAATTACGTACAAGATAGTTATTTGTTTTTATTAGAGACTGAAAAATTAACCTAAGTTATTATTTTAAGTTTATATTATATGTATAAATAGGTATATATCCTATGTTACGTTTTTTTTTATTTTAATTATTTTAATTTTAATATCATAATAAAAATAAATTGTGATATCTTTAACAGAGTAACTATTACATATTTTGTAATTCGTTTGTTATTATCAGAGACTGAAACATGAAACAAAGTTACTAATGAAAAATAGTTTAAGTTTATATATATATAGGTATTAGGAATATATATCAAAGTAGGTATACCCTGTTATAAATATAAATTTATAAAACGTATTTTATTACATACGTATTATTATATTGTATTTGATGTTAAGTTTTTGTTTTAATATTGTATCTATACAGAAATAATTTTTTTTTTTCATTTAAAAATACACTCATAAAGAATATCTACATTAATTTTAATTTTTAACCGTTAACTCCCAATGTCCATTACAATGGACGATCCTGTAAATCCTTCAATAATCCTTCAAATGTTTTCAAACTTTGGGAGATTGTTAATTTATGACCATAAATAAAAATAAAGTAAAAAAAAAAAATATTGGTCAAGTACAATTAAATGGGTAATGAAAGGGTTAAGTAATCTTAATAAATCTATACTCTCATGACCTCTTTTAATCGTAATAATATATGGGATTTAATAAATGATAAGATACAGGATTGAGAACGTCGACACTCTTAATTTTGTCACTTATAGTTCATTAAAAAGTACTTGACTACTGACATCCCAGCTAATATATTATTATACGGTAAAATGTCATCAATAGCGACGCGCGAGCATATTTTTGATTCATTACAAAAAAATAGTTTATAATTAATTAAGTTACTTTTAGACTTAGGAAGATGAATAATCACAATCTTTGCAGCTGTGTCAATATAAGTTATTTAGTAAATATTATACCTATAACGACACGCAAATGAGCAACGTCGCAATCTAGAAATTTAATTACAAAGCCGGCATATCAATATCTATAAAAAGGCACACGACATCAATACCACGCTCAATCACTCACTCAACATCAATTTATGAATAATAATTATATGATTTTATTACGTGTAAAAGAATTTATAAGTTAAAATTTATCTACCCTATTATAATTATATCTATCGACTTGTTGAATATAATATTTTTTATGTACCTCTTTCTATTCTGGTCACTCAACATCAAGTCATACGAAATACTGTTCTTCTACCGCAAGTTCTTCCGAAAGGTAAGTAAAAATTTACATGATAAATATTTTCCGCACATTTCTTCTTTATTTAACCCTTTCAAGACGGGCGGGACGTTTGAGTCCCGGCTCTAAAACGTCTAATATTAAATAAACAGTAAAGCCGATTGAGCCAATCGTACTGACGGGACATCTGAGTCCCATGGACATATGTTATAAAAAAAAAAAAATTAATAATATCTATTTATACAGCATTTATTGTTGTATCCACATGAGGTGTAAAGCATTATACACTTTTCAATCTTATCGCTGTTTTGTTTTCATTTTATAAATACACTTATCGTTTTCTTCGTAAATACAATCAATAATACGATTCAGATTATAACGAGTGTATATTACGTGTTTATATTTGTGGGGAATAAACCATTAATTCGTAAATAATCGTGTTTGAATCGACGGGACTCACTTGTCCCGTCAGTTATCTGCGTCTAGCTTTTCAGTGAGCATCACGTATTAGTAATTGTACGATATTCGCGTAAATATTTTTACCACGTGTTATTTATTATTCGTATTTTTTACTTATTTTAATTCCACACGCACTTACATTTATTAAAAATGAATAATAAACTTATTGAAAACGACGTAGAAGAGGGGTTAGCCATGGATATTCCTGACAATCACATACTATCTGAGGACGAATACGACTTAGATGAAGATCAAATGGACGAAGAAGCCCCAAACCAGGTAGGAATAATTGATCGTTTATTTTTACCAACTGGCCAGGACATAGAAAGTAGTAGTAAGGATTTAGAATTATTAGAAAACAATGATGACATGCTAGTTTTTGATTTCCCTGAGTTCTCTAATGGTAATAACGACGTTCCTACTAATGCTGATAATCCTAGTCTTATGAGAATTTTAAGACCAAGAACTTCTACTACACTTATAGAAAATAATGTTCAAAATAACCCGATAGTTATTGTTCCTAATTTACCGATAACTCCAGACCCAGTACTTTAAACTGAAATAAATCGACAATGGAGAAATAAAGACGAAACCACTATTGAATTACCGTTATATAATGAAAATAAAAACTATAATGTAGAGATGTTCAAGAATTGTAAAAGTGCGACAGATATTTTTGTAAAACTTCTAAATCCAATTATTGATCATATAGTTGATCAAAGTAATTTATATGCGACACAAAATAACAAAACACTTAAGTTATCTGCAGATGAGTTAATGGGCTTTATTGGAATTAACTTTTGCATGGGATATCATAAGTTACCATCTTATAGACACTACTGGAGTACTGCAAAAGACCTACATTTACAAGTAATTTCCGAAGTTATGAGCAGAGATAGATTTAGCGAAATTTTATCAAATATTCATGTAAATGATAATACCGCGATTCCAGCAAATAATAAAGATAAACTTTACAAGTTACGTCCAATGATAGATTCGTTAAATAAAACATTTTCTGAAGCATATAATGGAACACGCGAGCTTAGTGTGGACGAGTCAATGATAAAGTTTAAAGGACGTAGCAGTATAAAACAATACAATCCTATGAAACCTATAAAGCGTGGGTATAAATTGTGGTGTATTGCCGATCAAAAAGGATACATTTTAAATTTTTCAATTTATTAAGGCAAAAATGAGGCTCTAGAACGAGAGTTCGAAGATTTCAATCTGGGAGAAAGAATAGTGCTAAAGCTAACCAAGCCATATTGGAAACAGTCCCGACTTATATTTTTCGATAATTACTTTACATCTATAATATTACTGGAAAGATTGAAGACAGAACAGACGTTGGCATGTGGCACCATAAGATCTAATCGGAAAGGAATGCCAAATAATTTGATGAAAGATTCTACAATTGCACGTGGGGAATACGACTGTCGTTTTTCTACTTCTGGTATTGGTGTATTCAAGTGGCGTGATAATAAAACTGTGCATTTCGCATCTAACTATCACGGAAACGAAGTTACAAGTGTTCTAAGAACGATGAAGGACGGTTCAAAATTAACAACAAAATGTTCTCCCGTGGTAAAAGACTACAATAATTTTATGGGAGGTGTCGATTTAGCGGATAGATATAGGTCATTGTACAATGTTGATCGGAAATCAAATAAATGGTGGTTGAGAATATTCTGGGAACTCCTCGACATTACATTTGTGAACGCCTACGTCATTTACTGTGAGATGTTCGATGACACGGATGTTTTGGATGTACGTCGATCCATCGCACTTGGTCTTATGACATTACGCAGTTTACCATCAAGAAGATCAGTCAGTTTGAAAAGAGCAGCTCCTAAAACCCCAACAACTCGCAGAGGAAAACAGTTATCCAATACAAAGGATGTTAGATTAGGAAACAGGTACTTCAATAATAAAATAAAAATTAAAAATAGGTTATGATAAACACAAATATTTTGAATTTTTTTAGAGGAATTCATTGGGTGGTCTACGGTGCCAATAGAGGGAGGTGTGAACTGTGCAGTACACGGGGAATTGAGTCGAGACCAAAATCTAAGTGTTCACATTGTAGAGTATTCTTGTGCAGTAATGAAAATAAAAATTATTTCAATGAGTATCATGAAGTAGAAACAGTTAACATTTGATTAAATTGTTTTTATACTATGTTTATTTCTATGATATATGTATTTTTTATAACTATAAAATATAAAGGTTATAAAAAGATAAGTTTTTTCTATAAGATATAATACATTGTTAATTTAATATTCAATAAAATAGTATACAAATACGAGTTTCACAAAAAAAAGTGTATTTTAATTTACATTCATAGAATCCTGTCGGGACATCTAAGTCCCGACCAAAAAAAGGGGGTGAGAGGTGGTTAAAAATTTTTGACAAAAATATAACAAATATTTCATGCATATAAAAAAAAGTCTATGAAAAAAAAAATTCACTTTTTTAATTTTTTTTAGTCTCAGGAATGAAAGGGTTAAAAGAAAAAACTCTCATACCCATCCCCCATGACATGTCTTGCAAAGTGATGAGTTAAAGATATACAATAAGAATTAACAATATTTAAAACACAATTTCATACATTAATTCGTACATCTCTTATTCTTTTTTTTTTAACTCATTACAACAGGATACTAGAATACGGGATCAAGGCCTTAGATTGCAAAGTCTCATCGATGAAAAATCTATTAGACAAATGGTGGAAAACACACTTTTCAATATGTGAGGTTGGTTCTCTACACTTTGTATCTGGGTTATTAGGAGTATTTTTCATCACAGAACTTAACATCTCACTTCTGTACCAAACATTTGGATGGAGTCTGTACTTATAATGGAACAAGACAAAAGGTTAATACTATAAGTAGAGCCTCCATTTTGACTCTATAAAGACTCTATGAGTACACAGAAATACAAAAAATATTTTAATCATTCAAATACAATACTATTTAAGCCAAAGGTTTACAGAAAAAACAATTAGTAGTGAGTTTATGCCTTACACCAATGTCATCAACATAGAAGACCTAATGTGTCCTCGTATAGATAACTTCCCTTACAAAATGTACATTGTATAAAGTATTTGCATTTGAAAAATGATTTTTAAATAATTTTTAAAATTGTTATGTATACACAATATTTGTTTTATTTAATAAACAATAATAATATTTTAACATTGTTTTTTTTTTGTTTGTTAAGTATTGTTGTAGGGGTCCGGACACCCCTCGAAATTTTTAAAAGTAGAACTATTTTAGAGGTGAATATAGTTTATTAACTAAAAAATTTCAGCATTTATATTTAAAAAAAATGTTGGACCCTCCCCGAAATTTTTTTTCAGTTACAACCTTGAGGATTATTACAACCTAAATATTGAGAGAGACACACTGGCTCAGGTGTTCTATAAAAAGTGTAAAATAATCTAAATTTATAAATCTGTATTCACAATCCCAACAAATTGTGATAATATATAGGCATTAATATACAATAAACGACTAGGTATAGGAATGTCGACACTCCTAGCCTTGTCATTAATTTTTAAAGACACCTAACTCAGTCAATAATAAGTACATGATTAAAGAAATGTCTATTGACACAGAAACTTGCACTATGCAACAATGGATATTTAACACAAGAAGCAAAGTCAGAGTGTAAACAATTGGTTAAGACAATGTTACCACGGTTTATCATTAGACTGGGGCGATGTGGATTACAGAAATACAAAATATATTTCAATCATTCAAAAATAGCACTATTTGTTTATGTATTAAGGATAGTAGTTCTGATTTTTATGACCGTGGTAATTATTAGTCATAATGCCATATATAACCATATTATTAAATTATTTGCATCAAAACAATCTCGCAGAAAAGTTTAGGAAGTTATTAAGTTATAAATTTATAAATTTATTGAACATTTTTATTTTTCAAGTTTTTTTGTTATAAATTATTGTAAATAATATATTGGTTATTACAGAGTTTTATTTTATATTAATGTAACTATTTACTTCTATTTACTACTGAAATTGTCAAAATATCAATAAAGTAAAGTAAGTATTTTTTTTTCCTTTTTTTGGTGGAGGGGAGAAGAAGCAATTTTTGTAAATATGGGCCTGAATGTGATCTAAGAAGTAAACATTCAAATCGACCTCATGTGATTAGTACAACAGTAATTGATCTTATTAAAGAACATATTGCCATGTTCCCAACGGTTGAATTGCATTATAAGAGTGACTTCTCAAAAGGTTTTCAAAAAATGTAATATATCAATTTTCAAACTTCTACAGATTTTAGCAACTATCCTAGTTACAATTTCTAGCAGTGAGTGATCTTTTTCAACATATTTGCAAAACCCTGCGTGTTAAAATAGATTAAATGGTTTAGCAATGATAAATACAGTGATGTAACAATAAACCCTGGTGATGTCCTGATTAACGACCAAAACAAGAAATCTACAAGAAATCTGATATAATTAAAATATTTTTTGACTTTAAATGTTTTAATAAAGTACAACAAAATTAAAAATATTTTTTTATGTATACCTACCTTTATCAACCCCGCTCCCCCATTGAAAAATCCTGGCTACACCACTAAAGGCAAAAGGCAATGTATTTATTGGAATTAATTATTAGTATTTAATGTTAAGTTTTGTATCAATTGCATAAAAGAATGCTGTCTAAAAACAATAATAACATCAATTTTCTGAAAAAAAAATGAAAACAAAAAAAAAGGGGATTCTATTCAGTAATTATTAATCAGATAATTATTTTAGCTTCTTGAAGAACTAAAAAGTTTCACAAAAAAAACTGAGCGATTATATTGAAATAAGAATTAGGTATTTTTGTATTATGTATAAAATTATAATTAATTGTTGGTCACATCACGATTAGTCTTAAAACAAATTTTTTCTAATACTATTATTTGATGTATTAAGATATGTATCAATTATATTAAACATAATATAATTATAGCAATAAATATTTGCAAAATATTATGAACCTTACTTAGTTACCTCTTATTGAATTAATATTCTAACTGATCTTTAAAATTTATTATTATAGCTTATCATTTTTTCTTATCATTAGCACCAACAAAATATCTGACAATTGTATTTAACTATAAAAAATGACAAATAATCCTTTGATTACAAACTATACATCACAGTTATACATACAAATTATTAACAACAAATGCTACATAAATATATATTTCAAATTATGTATAAATACATATTTTATTCTATCATAACACTAATTTTCATAGGCTTAGAGGACATAAAGACAACTCAGAAGCTCTTAAGTATACAGTTAATTTTAAGCTTACAGAACGCAATGTCATGCCAGAGGCTTAAAAAACATCAACTGTCAACATATGTGAATCATATTTTTAGCTGTGGCTAAATTAACTATGTGTTATAATAAAAGCATAATTAAAAATAGCAAATGTCATGTTAAAACATTGTATAGAAATAACAGTGAAGTATCGAGTCAAAGCGAGATATTGTATAAAAATACATGTCTCATAAGTTACTTATTAGTACCTTAGTTGTCATTAAATAGTAAATACAATAATGTCAATCAATGATTTTGATTAAATTTTGGTGCCAATTTATAAATCAGTTTTTTAATAGTTAAATGCCAATAACAATTCTTATTTAAACTTGTTTTAAGTAATATTATTTATTTTCATCATTATTAAACAATTGGAAAATAATATATTATTTTAAATTTAGTTCATAATCAGTTGCAAATATTTCTAAATAATTATGTTATTAGTGAAAAAATTAATACATTAAATAGTTTAATACTATATTCTATCCATGTCTATCAAAATTAAAACCAATTGATGCATGTAACCACCACTAAATTACAATTTGTACAAACATTTAAATTTGTTAAAAAATTGAAACGAAATAATATTTAGACATCTTATAATGAAAATATTTATATACATTATACAATACACTAATATTGGAGCTAATACTATGTGATAGGACAAATGGTGAACCTATGACACATGCACAATCTTTAAGTGATACACACAACTATTCAACAAAAAAAACAATTCGATATAAAAATAAAGAATACAAAAATAATTTATCAAGTTTATGGTATACCTATATTTTACAGTTTACAATTCTACACAAATTGAATTAAATCTACACTACTGGACAGCTATTACTTTGTTAAAACTAGCAATTACTTTATTAACAATGTTTAAATCTACTTATATGTGCAAGCAGCTATTATTTTTTTCAACAAATTCAATTAAATCAACTGTAAAGAATCGTCTTTGATCGGATTTAAGTACAGCATGTGTTCAATTTCAATCAACCAATACAGTCTAGGGATTAATTCACTAACCAAAAAAATTTAGCAATAAATTTCTCATTAAAAATGCATATACAGATACAACTTATATATTTTAATATTTTTTATTTTTTATAAACTCAGAATTTGTTTAATATAGGTACTTATGTAGTTATGTGCTATTTATACTTTAAGTGTCAAATACTCTAATATATTAAATTTAAATTTTTTAATAATATTATGTTTGACTTGTTTTTTTATCATTCCAGCTATGATGTAGGAATTTTTAAGTTTAAAAAATGGGTCATAAAATAAGTTAACACGCAAGGAATTTTTATTTGACATACGGGTACAGAAAGGTTTGCCATCTCTATGATAGGGTATCGCTTTAGATAGAGCTTTCCATTACCAGGGGTGGATACAGGAATTTTCTAAAGGGGGTAGGCACACATTTTGTGAACATTTAATTATATTGGTCTTCCTTTTTTTATTCAAACTTTTAATTTAAGTTAAAATTATTCATGTAAAATGAATAATATTTTTCCAAATATATTTAAGATTAAATTTATAACTAGAAATGTAATAAAGATTATATAAGTAAGTTATGTATATAAAAAAAATGAATCAAAATTACTACATAAAATATAAATGTATTACCAATTTATAATTGAAGACTTCCCGTGGAGATCGGTGTATGTTACAATTTTTCAAAATCCGTTTTATTGCATTAATTGATAAAACTCAGTGTTGCCAACAGATTGTGGTACATTATGTATGAATAAACGTACGTTAAGAATACAAAAAGTTGATTTCAAGAAAGATTTTATGTATGTGAAGTTGTTGACGTTTGTTGAAATCGGTGTATGTTACATCTGATAACATAATCAGTATATTATATTTTTTTTTGTAGTCAATGCGTTAAACTTGTTTATTACAACTCACATGTACACGTTTTTCGTTTCAAATTTTCAATAACAAATTATTCAAATATGAAGAAAACAAAAACGGTAACTCAATGCACACCCGAGTCAACAGTTGTTTGTAAATGTTTGTATGAATGTAAAATTTGACTATTGATCGTATCGTTATAACTCGTAAAAAGTTTGCGTCTTTGCCTTATAAACAACAAGCAGATTATTTGTTGAGCAGAATTTCCTTAATCAATATTCAGCGGCGTAGGAAAGAAAAAAAAGAAATCCCTGATAGCAGTCGTAGACAATGTTCAGTCATATATACAGTGCCGGGCGAAGAGAATTTGCTACAGGTTTGTAAACAGTCTTTTATGCGTTTATTTTCCTTATCGAATAGTCGGTTACAGAATTTGATTAAGCACACAAAAAACGGTGATATATCTTTTAAAAGTAATATCGGACAGAATCCTAATTCGCATGTACATAAAATAAAGTACCAAGAAGAAACGCGAAACTATTATATTACACGTGATGCAATTCCCAAGAGAAGAATCACATTATACTCGTAATAAAAATAATAAAGAATTTCTCAGCCCAGATCTTAATATTTCGAGATTGCATAAAGCATACAAAATTCAGAACCCTGATTCAAATGTTTCTATTCAATTTTATCGCCGTACATTTCTAAAGTATTTTCCAACCTTATCTTTCCGGCGACCGCGAACAGATACTTGTATGACGTGCGACCGGTTGCACATGCAAGGAAAAGATAAAACGATTGATGGTTTAAATGCTATTAAACATAAAGAATTACATCTGCGAAAAGCGGAGATGGCGAAAACCATGATGTACAAAAATATGAAGGACGCTCAAGAGCCGAATAGTGATACGTTAGTGCTTTGTATGGATTTGGAAAAAGTTATTTTTGTACCTACATTGACGCATAGCCAGATGTACTATAGCCGACAACTTTCAGTGTACAATCTGTGTTTACACGTCGGTGACACAAGAAAAAGTTTTATGTGTGTGTGGCATGAAGGTATCGCTGGTCGCGGAGCCAATGAAATCATTTCGAGTTTTGTAAAAGTGGTCACATCTCGGATAACAACAAAAAAAAAAATTGAAATGTGGTGCGACAACTGCGCGGGACAAAATAAAAACAAAATGTTGGTTTTTGCAATGTTCTATCTCGTAGCTTCTGGCTGGTTAGAAAGCATTGAATGTAGATTCTTGGTCATAAGTTCATTTTTACTACATTTCTATTTTATAAGAAGTTGTTTAATGTTTAATATTTTATACCTACTAACTTACACAAGGGGGGATTTAACAATTGTCCGCCCCTATGTCAAATTAGAATTGTTGCCCCTATCCAAAAAAAACTTAATATTTAATAAGTTATCCTCAAATAAATAAATTTTTTCAATACCCAATATGCAATTATTTTTTCATTTGAGTAAACTAAAAATAATTCTGATTCAAGTATAACATCTTCTGTTTATTTTTTTAAAGTAACAACATTTATAAGAAAAACATAATTTAATTAATATAATAAAAATAATTAATTAAATACATTTTATTTTATTTTAATATTTAAATTTGTAGTTAATTTTTGCAGTTTACACAGGTTTTTTCCTAGATTTAATTCTTGAGAAGTCATCAATAATGTTTTCTTACTCTAATGATGACGTTAAATCACTTTCTATAGTTAATATGGCCAAAGAATTTAATCTTTCTTGCGACATAGTTGATTATAAATAATTTTTTATTCTTTTTAACATCGAAAACGAACGTTTGGACGTACAATTAGTAGCTAGTTTATAGAAAGTGAACTTATATAAATTCTACGTGTACTCCAATATTCATATACATCTATTTTTTTATTTATTATAGTATTGCGAGACATTTCATAAACGCTAAGATAAGCTAAAATAAAATACTATCGTCGTTAGACGAGTTCCTAGGAAAATATAAATATTATTTTGCTAAAAATAAATGAATACAAAATCCACAATTTTAAGATTTTGAAGTGATAGATAAAATTTTAAATATTATATACCTAATTTAACAAAATCAAAATAAATATTCAACATAATTTTGCCGCCCCTGAACTTACATTCAAATAAAATTAATTACAATTTAATTCAAATTTAAAACTTTATGTAATATTATTCAAAAAATAAACTGTTCTTACTATTATTATAAGTTATAACTTCATAGGTATAAATGTATAGGTGCTTAATTTGAAATAAACATTGTAGGTACAATTAATATAACTACAAAATTAAATGATATTTTCATGAACTTCGTGCAGCTTTATTTTTGTTCTTATGACAAATTGGTCCATTATTGGTTCAAAAATATATCATTATATTATATTATATATTATTATATTGTTAATATAACCTTTTAGAAATAAATCCAATTAAAGGTAGGTACACACGTAGAAGAAATCCTCAAGGTTTGGACTGCGCAGTCCAAGCCTTGAGGCCCATGTCGGCCCGCACAGTCCAAAAATCCTTTTCGAAATTTCAAAAGGAAAAACTGCGCGGGCGGACTGTACAGTTAAAAGTTATTCATGTGGTGGCACACTTGCGGTCTGCCTTGAGGATTAGTGCGATATCATTATTATTACTTTGTTATTAATTATTGTTATCACTTATCATTTGACGTAATTATTTTGTTTGTTTTTTTTATTTTAATACAAGCCTACAAAAGTAGGTACTTTTGTTTTAAAAACTTACTTCTTTTAAACAAACTTTGAAAATGGGCCGCGAATTCACGGAAGAGTTTATAAAGTTATATGAAAGCGAGCCTTGTCTTTGGAATGTAAAGTCAAAAGAATACCATGACAGGAATAAAAAAGATACAGCATATGGAAAACTGGTAAACAAACAACAAGAAATCGAATCAAACGCCACAAAAGACAGTGTAATAAAAAAAATTAACAACCTCAGAAGCGCTTACAGAAAAGAGAACAAAAAAATAAAACAATCCATTAAGTCTGGTGCGTCGGCTGACACTGTATACAAACCAAAATTGTGGTACTTTTCATTGTTGAGGTAACTAAGTCCAAAAACCTGAGAGTCGCCGTGAGCCTTTCATTGGGTGAAATGGCTCGTCTCATAACCGTATCATTTTTTTTGATAACATGGCAGCGTACTCACTACCCAGACGACAAATCGAGATACAACATGCTCTCAAATAAACTCAAATCTCTATTAAAAACGCATAAAAATGACTCTTACAAAAATTATCTACAAAATCTTTCACTACAAAATGGCTCGCTTTGGCGCAAAACAAAATCAATTCTTAGATTAAAAGAAACCACACCTCCTCTTCTCCGACCAAACAACTCTCTAGCAGTCACCGACAAGGAAAAAGCAGATACACTAGCTGAAGAATTATCAACAGTATTCAGACCACATTCAATCCCATCACCACCGTCACACCTAAAGATGATCACAGAATCACTCCTCTCTCCACTACCTATGGCCTTACCCGCTAAACCCACCTCACCTGCTGAAATAAACGGAATTATAAAAAAACTAGCCAACAGAAAATCTCCTGGTCACGATCTAATTACCAACAAAGTAATAAAAAACCTACCACCCAAAACAATAATTGCTCTTACTCATATATATAATGCTACCTTACGCCTATCTTATTTTCCGACAATCTGGAAATCTTCAGTTATAGTGACAATTCTCAAACCCAGCAAACCACCTGAAAACCCATCCTCATACCGGCCGATTAGCCTTTTACCAGTTTTAGGTAAAATACTGGAAAAAATACTGCTAAAGCGCCTTTCTCTCATAACTGAACAAAACAAAAACCTACCTAACTTTCAATTCGGCTTTCGTACGAATCACTCCACAACCCACCAGCTACACCGGGTTACCGACGCAATATCAAAAGCCCTGGAAACAAAAAAATACTGTGCTGGAGTCTTTTTAGACGTAGCCAAAGCATTCGACACCGTCTGGCACGATGGGCTACTTTTCAAACTAAAAACTTTATTTCCTGCCCCGTACTACCTCATCTTAAAATCATACTTGGATAATCGCACATTCAAGGTTCGCCATAACCTTCATCACTCAACACAATTCCCCATTAGTGCTGGAGTTCCACAAGGAAGTGACATTGCCCCTTTCTTATACATAATATATAAATCAGATCTACCTACATCAGAAAAAACAATCCTCGGTACCTACGCAGACGATACTGCACTCTAATCAATAGCTTCTGATAATATTACCGCAAGCCTTCAACATCAAATACACATTGATACCCTATCTGAATGGTTTGATAAATGGAAAATCAAAATTAATGAATCAAAGTCCTCCTTCATCACTTTTTCACTCAGGCTCCATATATGCCCTCCTGTATCAATGAACAACACCATTATTCCTTACTCAAATGAAGTAAAATATCTAGGCTTGATATTTGACAAACGCCTAACTTGGTCATCCCATCTCAAAGACAAACGGAAAAAATTAAACACAAGACTTCACCTATTAAGACCACTTCTGCGATCAAATTTATCACAGCCACTTAAAATTATATTATACAAAACTCTCTTACAACCTTTATGGGCATATGGAATTGTCAAAACACCCCTCAAAAGCAAGAAATATGTGATTCACATATTTTTCGCTACTGAGGGACATTATAACCCCTCATATTCTACAGGTGAATTAACACATATAATGGTTTAAGGATAGATTTATGACTAATAATCATAATAGAAATAAGTTAAATAACCAAAATAAAACAGTGGCTAAGAAATAAAAAAGGATAAATAAGAAAGAAGTGAATAATATCAAATTATAAATCGATTCATTTGTTAACACTTTGATATGTAAAGATAATTTACAATTAGAAAAAGTATTATCAATCTGCCAAACCTAAATTCAATTGTCACTGAAAACACATCAAAATTATCTTCAGAACATTTTATAAAGAATAAAATGGTTCGAGATCCGAGAAACAGAAAACCCTTCATCGTTTAGAAAATATAAAATGCATTTTCATGTACATAAAACTAATACATATTCTACCAGGAATAGGACAGCTTTGTCAAATTCTAATCCAAAAATAGATTTATCATTGCACGAACTTACATCTTTATTTAACAAATATTTTACTTTGTCCTTTCAAGAGACGATAGTAGTAATTGCGAATAACGTAAACGTAAATTTATTATGTGAATACCACTACAGCGAACAAGCGCCTAGATTACAAAGAAATAGTGCCAATGATTACCATAAATTTAGTCTTGTATCAAAGCTACAATATTATGTCGGTTTTATCGATCACCGACAACCTTTATATTGACGTATCACCTAAATATTATTTATACCACCTGCATTGGAATTAGGCATCGATTGATTTGCCATTCTACCAAATTTATAAGAGATTAAGAAACCACAAAAGCTTAAACCAGCCACGTCCTGGACATGGTCGTACAAAAGTCACAAGACACAATGACACAACAACAAATGTCTTGATTTATCATACTTAAAAAAAAGTAAAGTGGAAAGAAAAAAGGTAAAAAAAAGTCATGACCTGTCCTCTTCATTCAATGAACCCTCCATCATAACGTGTCGTAGAAACTATCGTTAACGAATGTAAAAATAGAAAAAACCATTTGATAACTCGACAGTATACCTTCTTTGACAATAAAAATCGAGTTAAATAACCAAAATAAAACAGAGGCTAAGAAATAAAAAAGGATAAATAAGAAAGAAGTGAATAATATCAAATTATAAATCGATTCATTTGTTAACACTTTGATATGTAAAGATAATTTACAATTAGAAAAAGTATTATCAATCTGCCAAACCTAAATTCAATTGTCACTGAAAACACATCAAAATTATCTTCAGAACATTTTATAAAGAATAAAATGGTTCGAGATCCGAGAAACATAGAAAACCCTTCATCGTTTAGAAAATATAAAATGCATTTTCATGTACATAAAACTAATACATATTCTACCAGGAATAGGACAGCTTTGTCAAATTCTAATCCAAAAATAGATTTATCATTGCACGAACTTACATCTTTATTTAACAAATATTTTACTTTGTCCTTTCAAGAGACGATAGTAGTAATTGCGAATAACGTAAACGTAAATTTACTATGTGAATACCACTACAGCGAACAAGCGCCTAGATTACAAAGAAATAGTGCCAATGATTACCATAAATTTAGTCTTGTATCAAAGCTACAATATTATGTCGATTTTATCGATCACCGACAACCTTTATATTGACGTATCACCTAAATATTATTTATACCACCTGCATTGGAATGAGGCATCGATTGATTTGCCATTCTACCAAATTTATAAGAGATTAAGAAACCACAAAAGCTTAAACCAGCCACGTCCTGGACATGGTCGTACAAAAGTCACAAGACACAATGACACAACAACAAATGTCTTGATTTATCATACTTAAAAAAAAGTAAAGTGGAAAGAAAAAAGGTAAAAAAAAGTCATGACCTGTCCTCTTCATTCAATGAACCCTCCATCATAACGTGTCGAAGAAACTATCGTTAACGAATGTAAAAATAGAAAAAACCATTTGATAACTCGACAGTATAACTTCTTTGACAATAAAAATCGAGTTAAATAACCAAAATAAAACAGTGGCTAAGAAATAAAAAAGGATAAATAAGAAAGAAGTGAATAATATCAAATTATAAATCGATTCATTTGTTAACACTTTGATATGTAAAGATAATTTACAATTAGAAAAAGTATTATCAATCTGCCAAACCTAAATTCAATTGTCACTGAAAACACATCAAAATTATCTTCAGAACATTTTATAAAGAATAAAATGGTTCGAGATCCGAGAAACATAGAAAACCCTTCATCGTTTAGAAAATATAAAATGCATTTTCATGTACATAAAACTAATACATATTCTACCAGGAATAGGACAGCTTTGTCAAATTCTAATCCAAAAATAGATTTATCATTGCACGAACTTACATCTTTATTTAACAAATATTTTACTTTGTCCTTTCAAGAGACGATAGTAGTAATTGCGAATAACGTAAACGTAAATTTATTATGTGAATACCACTACAGCGAACAAGCGCCTAGATTACAAAGAAATAGTGCCAATGATTACCATAAATTTAGTCTTGTATCAAAGCTACAATATTATGTCGGTTTTATCGATCACCGACAACCTTTATATTGACGTATCACCTAAATATTATTTATACCACCTGCATTGGAATTAGGCATCGATTGATTTGCCATTCTACCAAATTTATAAGAGATTAAGAAACCACAAAAGCTTAAACCAGCCACGTCCTGGACATGGTCGTACAAAAGTCACAAGACACAATGACACAACAACAAATGTCTTGATTTATCATACTTAAAAAAAAGTAAAGTGGAAAGAAAAAAGGTAAAAAAAAGTCATGACCTGTCCTCTTCATTCAATGAACCCTCCATCATAACGTGTCGTAGAAACTATCGTTAACGAATGTAAAAATAGAAAAAACCATTTGATAACTCGACAGTATACCTTCTTTGACAATAAAAATCGAGTTAAATAACCAAAATAAAACAGAGGCTAAGAAATAAAAAAGGATAAATAAGAAAGAAGTGAATAATATCAAATTATAAATCGATTCATTTGTTAACACTTTGATATGTAAAGATAATTTACAATTAGAAAAAGTATTATCAATCTGCCAAACCTAAATTCAATTGTCACTGAAAACACATCAAAATTATCTTCAGAACATTTTATAAAGAATAAAATGGTTCGAGATCCGAGAAACATAGAAAACCCTTCATCGTTTAGAAAATATAAAATGCATTTTCATGTACATAAAACTAATACATATTCTACCAGGAATAGGACAGCTTTGTCAAATTCTAATCCAAAAATAGATTTATCATTGCACGAACTTACATCTTTATTTAACAAATATTTTACTTTGTCCTTTCAAGAGACGATAGTAGTAATTGCGAATAACGTAAACGTAAATTTACTATGTGAATACCACTACAGCGAACAAGCGCCTAGATTACAAAGAAATAGTGCCAATGATTACCATAAATTTAGTATTGTATCAAAGCTACAATATTATGTCGATTTTATCGATCACCGACAACCTTTATATTGACGTATCACCTAAATATTATTTATACCACCTGCATTGGAATGAGGCATCGATTGATTTGCCATTCTACCAAATTTATAAGAGATTAAGAAACCACAAAAGCTTAAACCAGCCACGTCCTGGACATGGTCGTACAAAAGTCACAAGACACAATGACACAACAACAAATGTCTTGATTTATCATACTTAAAAAAAAGTAAAGTGGAAAGAAAAAAGGTAAAAAAAAGTCATGACCTGTCCTCTTCATTCAATGAACCCTCCATCATAACGTGTCGAAGAAACTATCGTTAACGAATGTAAAAATAGAAAAAACCATTTGATAACTCGACAGTATACCTTCTTTGACAATAAAAATCGAGTTAAATAACCAAAATAAAACAGTGGCTAAGAAATAAAAAAGGATAAATAAGAAAGAAGTGAATAATATCAAATTATAAATCGATTCATTTGTTAACACTTTGATATGTAAAGATAATTTACAATTAGAAAAAGTATTATCAATCTGCCAAACCTAAATTCAATTGTCACTGAAAACACATCAAAATTATCTTCAGAACATTTTATAAAGAATAAAATGGTTCGAGATCCGAGAAACATAGAAAACCCTTCATCGTTTAGAAAATATAAAATGCATTTTCATGTACATAAAACTAATACATATTCTACCAGGAATAGGACAGCTTTGTCAAATTCTAATCCAAAAATAGATTTATCATTGCACGAACTTACATCTTTATTTAACAAATATTTTACTTTGTCCTTTCAAGAGACGATAGTAGTAATTGCGAATAACGTAAACGTAAATTTATTATGTGAATACCACTACAGCGAACAAGCGCCTAGATTACAAAGAAATAGTGCCAATGATTACCATAAATTTAGTCTTGTATCAAAGCTACAATATTATGTCGGTTTTATCGATCACCGACAACCTTTATATTGACGTATCACCTAAATATTATTTATACCACCTGCATTGGAATGAGGCATCGATTGATTTGCCATTCTACCAAATTTATAAGAGATTAAGAAACCACAAAAGCTTAAACCAGCCACGTCCTGGACATGGTCGTACAAAAGTCACAAGACACAATGACACAACAACAAATGTCTTGATTTATCATACTTAAAAAAAAGTAAAGTGGAAAGAAAAAAGGTAAAAAAAAGTCATGACCTGTCCTCTTCATTCAATGAACCCTCCATCATAACGTGTCGAAGAAACTATCGTTAACGAATGTAAAAATAGAAAAAACCATTTGATAACTCGACAGTATACCTTCTTTGACAATAAAAATCGAGTTAAATAACCAAAATAAAACAGTGGCTAAGAAATAAAAAAGGATAAATAAGAAAGAAGTGAATAATATCAAATTATAAATCGATTCATTTGTTAACACTTTGATATGTAAAGATAATTTACAATTAGAAAAAGTATTATCAATCTGCCAAACCTAAATTCAATTGTCACTGAAAACACATCAAAATTATCTTCAGAACATTTTATAAAGAATAAAATGGTTCGAGATCCGAGAAACATAGAAAACCCTTCATCGTTTAGAAAATATAAAATGCATTTTCATGTACATAAAACTAATACATATTCTACCAGGAATAGGACAGCTTTGTCAAATTCTAATCCAAAAATAGATTTATCATTGCACGAACTTACATCTTTATTTAACAAATATTTTACTTTGTCCTTTCAAGAGACGATAGTAGTAATTGCGAATAACGTAAACGTAAATTTATTATGTGAATACCACTACAGCGAACAAGCGCCTAGATTACAAAGAAATAGTGCCAATGATTACCATAAATTTAGTCTTGTATCAAAGCTACAATATTATGTCGGTTTTATCGATCACCGACAACCTTTATATTGACGTATCACCTAAATATTATTTATACCACCTGCATTGGAATTAGGCATCGATTGATTTGCCATTCTACCAAATTTATAAGAGATTAAGAAACCACAAAAGCTTAAACCAGCCACGTCCTGGACATGGTCGTACAAAAGTCACAAGACACAATGACACAACAACAAATGTCTTGATTTATCATACTTAAAAAAAAGTAAAGTGGAAAGAAAAAAGGTAAAAAAAAGTCATGACCTGTCCTCTTCATTCAATGAACCCTCCATCATAACGTGTCGTAGAAACTATCGTTAACGAATGTAAAAATAGAAAAAACCATTTGATAACTCGACAGTATACCTTCTTTGACAATAAAAATCGAGTTAAATAACCAAAATAAAACAGTGGCTAAGAAATAAAAAAGGATAAATAAGAAAGAAGTGAATAATATCAAATTATAAATCGATTCATTTGTTAACACTTTGATATGTAAAGATAATTTACAATTAGAAAAAGTATTATCAATCTGCCAAACCTAAATTCAATTGTCACTGAAAACACATCAAAATTATCTTCAGAACATTTTATAAAGAATAAAATGGTTCGAGATCCGAGAAACATAGAAAACCCTTCATCGTTTAGAAAATATAAAATGCATTTTCATGTACATAAAACTAATACATATTCTACCAGTAATAGGACAGCTTTGTCAAATTCTAATCCAAAAATAGATTTATCATTGCACGAACTTACATCTTTATTTAACAAATATTTTACTTTGTCCTTTCAAGAGACGATAGTAGTAATTGCGAATAACGTAAACGTAAATTTACTATGTGAATACCACTACAGCGAACAAGCGCCTAGATTACAAAGAAATAGTGCCAATGATTACCATAAATTTAGTCTTGTATCAAAGCTACAATATTATGTCGATTTTATCGATCACCGACAACCTTTATATTGACGTATCACCTAAATATTATTTATACCACCTGCATTGGAATGAGGCATCGATTGATTTGCCATTCTACCAAATTTATAAGAGATTAAGAAACCACAAAAGCTTAAACCAGCCACGTCCTGGACATGGTCGTACAAAAGTCACAAGACACAATGACACAACAACAAATGTCTTGATTTATCATACTTAAAAAAAGTAAAGTGGAAAGAAAAAAGGTAAAAAAAAGTCATGACCTGTCCTCTTCATTCAATGAACCCTCCATCATAACGTGTCGAAGAAACTATCGTTAACGAATGTAAAAATAGAAAAAAACATTTGATAACTCGACAGTATAACTTCTTTGACAATAAAAATCGAGTTAAATAACCAAAATAAAACAGTGGCTAAGAAATAAAAAAGGATAAATAAGAAAGAAGTGAATAATATCAAATTATAAATCGATTCATTTGTTAACACTTTGATATGTAAAGATAATTTACAATTAGAAAAAGTATTATCAATCTGCCAAACCTAAATTCAATTGTCACTGAAAACACATCAAAATTATCTTCAGAACATTTTATAAAGAATAAAATGGTTCGAGATCCGAGAAACATAGAAAACCCTTCATCGTTTAGAAAATATAAAATGCATTTTCATGTACATAAAACTAATACATATTCTACCAGGAATAGGACAGCTTTGTCAAATTCTAATCCAAAAATAGATTTATCATTGCACGAACTTACATCTTTATTTAACAAATATTTTACTTTGTCCTTTCAAGAGACGATAGTAGTAATTGCGAATAACGTAAACGTAAATTTATTATGTGAATACCACTACAGCGAACAAGCGCCTAGATTACAAAGAAATAGTGCCAATGATTACCATAAATTTAGTCTTGTATCAAAGCTACAATATTATGTCGGTTTTATCGATCACCGACAACCTTTATATTGACGTATCACCTAAATATTATTTATACCACCTGCATTGGAATTAGGCATCGATTGATTTGCCATTCTACCAAATTTATAAGAGATTAAGAAACCACAAAAGCTTAAACCAGCCACGTCCTGGACATGGTCGTACAAAAGTCACAAGACACAATGACACAACAACAAATGTCTTGATTTATCATACTTAAAAAAAAGTAAAGTGGAAAGAAAAAAGGTAAAAAAAAGTCATGACCTGTCCTCTTCATTCAATGAACCCTCCATCATAACGTGTCGTAGAAACTATCGTTAACGAATGTAAAAATAGAAAAAACCATTTGATAACTCGACAGTATACCTTCTTTGACAATAAAAATCGAGTTAAATAACCAAAATAAAACAGAGGCTAAGAAATAAAAAAGGATAAATAAGAAAGAAGTGAATAATATCAAATTATAAATCGATTCATTTGTTAACCAGTGGCGAAGCGTCATAGGAGACAAAGAGACAATGTCTCCCCACTTAGAAATTAGAACACGGGACAAATAAATAATTATTATTTTGTTTTATACAATATTTAAAAATGTGAATTTTATTTTATATTATAAAATATTAAAATATATGATGTATGTTTCAGTATTTGTTAAAATCGGTTTTTCGTTATAAAGTTATAGAATTCTTAAAATAGATTAGATGCACGCGATACGGGCATACGGCGGCGATACAGCCGTGCGTACGTGTTGGCGATACGGGTCATTTCAAATACGGTATTATATCTAAATCTAAAAGACGTTGCGACGCATTGTCTCACAAATATAGGTGCGCGGGTACAAGGGAAATGTTAATGTGAGTGGGGATTACTATGTACTCGATGAGACAAGTCTCGCCGTTCGTAATTACCTCAATCCTCAATAAACGTCGCCGTCGCATTGTCACGCCGCGCAATCGTAATGTCGTACGACTGTTTTACAATATTTATTATTTCTTATTGTAATTGTAATTAATTGTCCTCGTAATTCATAATGGCTGACGATTTAATTAATTCCATTTTGGACGATGGAATTAATAATTATTCATACGAAAAAAAATATGAACTTAAAAATAAAAAACCATGTCCCTTATTGCATTTAACAATAGCTGACGGAAAAACAACTAGAAAATTTCAATTCGTGTGGTATTCAAAATATAAATGGCTTACTGGTAGTCAGGTAAGAAATAAACTATATTGTTTTTACTGCTTATTATTAAGAGGAGAGAAAACCTGGAGCAACGAAGGTGTGTCAAATATAAAAAATTTCGAACGAAAAGCAAACAAACATGCTATTTCTGAAAGGCATCTCGTTTGTCAGGAACAATTTAAGTTACTTGGTAAAAATATAATTGATCATGCACTATCGGAAGGGCGACGCTTGCAAGCCATAAAATATAATGAACAAGTTGGCATTAACCGTCGCATATTAGCTCGATTAATTCATGTTGTGTGTTATTTGGGGAAACAAGAGTTAGCTTTCCGAGGACACGATGAACGAAAAAGCTCATTAAGTAAGGGTAATTATTTAGAGCTATTAGAACTCTTATCGCAAGAAGAACAAATACTCAAAGAACATTTTTTGTCTAACTCTTTATTTAAAGGAACGTCTAGTGATGTGCAAAATGATTTAATTGCTTGTATTACAGATGTCGTAAATACTAAAATAATGAATGATTTAAAATGTGCAAATTTTGTGTCTATACAAGCCGACGAAACTACCGATGTATCGTGCAAATCACAAATGAGTATTATTTTAAGATACGTTGTTGACAACAACATTGAAGAGAGATTTATAGGTTTTTTTGATGTATCAAAAGATAAAAGTGCTGTTGGGCTCTCAAATATTTTATTGGCAGAAATAACCAAATGGAATATAAACGATAAAATTATATGTCAGACTTATGATGGAGCGGCCGTCATGGCTGGAAACCAAAATGGAGTCCAAGCCATTATTAAAAAAACTTATCCAAAAGCCCTATTTATTCACTGCTATGCCCATCAACTGAACCTAATTTTTTTACATGGGTCAAAAAATATTAAGTCCGTCCGTATTTTTATAAGCGACCTTACAATGTTTCACACATTTTTCAGTAGATCACCAAAACGAACTGAGCTGCTTCGGGAAAAAGGTTTTAAGTTGCCAAAAAGTTGTGAAACAAGGTGGAATTACCATTCAAGAGCAGCAGCTACTATAAGTACACATTTTAAAGAACTACAAAAAGCGATATCGTATGTAACAGAGGGGGAAGACTGGGATCCGATTTCTATAAGTACAGCGTATGGGTTACTGCATAAATTATCAAATCAAAAATTTGTGTATTTATTATGTCTGTTTCATCGAATATTTATATACTCGGATCATGTATTTTTAATACTTCAAACAAAATGCACTGCGGATGTACAAACTTGCATAAATGAAATAAAAAATTTATCTACACAATTATCAGCTATGAGAAATGACCAAAATACTATAACCGAGTGTTGCGAGTCTGCAATGGAATTGAATAACGAACTTCAATATACAGACAAAGATATAAATAGTCTCAAAAATCTGACGTATGAAATATTGGACTCAATAATTATCCAAACTGAAGTTCGATTTCAAGATTTTCACGTTTTGAAATTTATTGAGCTCGCAAACAACAATGAGTTTATTAATTACAAAAAACATTTTCCAATTGAGAAACTAAATCAACTACTAAAAGTTTTCCCAGGAGTATTCGAACAAGAGAGATTACAAAATGAATTAACAGTTATTTACAATGATAATAACAAACATCTTCCACCAAAAGAATTGCTGAATTATATTATTAAAGGTTGGTACATAATCATTATTATTTTTAAAATCTATGTATTTAATTATAATATAATCATATTTGTTTCAGCTGAGTTACAAGAAGTGTACGTAGAGCTTACAAAATTGTTACAATTAATTTTGTGTATTCCTGTAACAACGGCTTCTAGTGAAAGAAGTATGAGTACTTTAAAAAGAATCAAGACGTTTCTAAGAAATACAATGACACACGATAGATTCTCAAATTTGTGTACTATGGCTATCGAGAAGAAAATGTTGAGTGAATTAGCCACTGACCCAACATTTATTGACAATGTCATTGACTTATTTTCTAAGACAAAAAATAGAAAAATAGATTTAACGTATAAATTAACGTAAATTTGTTTTTAAACTTCATGTTAATGCGAGTTGCACATATACAGTTTATTATATTACATTTTATTTTGTTTTGTTGGTTATAATTTATAAATTATAATACATTTGTTTTATTACATCAAATATTATTATTTTGGAAGTTTTTAAATATAATTTAATTTTGTTTTTAGTTTTTGAACATTTATTTATTACCGTTTAGATAATGGCCATAGTTGCCGGGTTCAAGAAAAAAAGAGGGGGTCTAGGCGTATTAGTGCCATTTTTTTTTCAGTGTCTCCCCAACCAAAAACCTCAAGCCTCGCTACTGTTGTTAACACTTTGATATGTAAAGATAATTTACAATTAGAAAAAGTATTATCAATCTGCCAAACCTAAATTCAATTGTCACTGAAAACACATCAAAATTATCTTCAGAACATTTTATAAAGAATAAAATGGTTCGAGATCCGAGAAACATAGAAAACCCTTCATCGTTTAGAAAATATAAAATGCATTTTCATGTACATAAAACTAATACATATTCTACCAGGAATAGGACAGCTTTGTCAAATTCTAATCCAAAAATAGATTTATCATTGCACGAACTTACATCTTTATTTAACAAATATTTTACTTTGTCCTTTCAAGAGACGATAGTAGTAATTGCGAATAACGTAAACGTAAATTTACTATGTGAATACCACTACAGCGAACAAGCGCCTAGATTACAAAGAAATAGTGCCAATGATTACCATAAATTTAGTCTTGTATCAAAGCTACAATATTATGTCGATTTTATCGATCACCGACAACCTTTATATTGACGTATCACCTAAATATAATTTATACCACCTGCATTGGAATGAGGCATCGATTGATTTGCCATTCTACCAAATTTATAAGAGATTAAGAAACCACAAAAGCTTAAACCAGCCACGTCCTGGACATGGTCGTACAAAAGTCACAAGACACAATGACACAACAACAAATGTCTTGATTTATCATACTTAAAAAAAAGTAAAGTGGAAAGAAAAAAGGTAAAAAAAAGTCATGACCTGTCCTCTTCATTCAATGAACCCTCCATCATAACGTGTCGAAGATACTATCGTTAACGAATGTAAAAATAGAAAAAACCATTTGATAACTCGACAGTATACCTTCTTTGACAATAAAAATCGAGTTAAATAACCAAAATAAAACAGTGGCTAAGAAATAAAAAAGGATAAATAAGAAAGAAGTGAATAATATCAAATTATAAATCGATTCATTTGTTAACACTTTGATATGTAAAGATAATTTACAATTAGAAAAAGTATTATCAATCTGCCAAACCTAAATTCAATTGTCACTGAAAACACATCAAAATTATCTTCAGAACATTTTATAAGGAATAAAATGGTTCGAGATCCGAGAAACATAGAAAACCCTTAATCGTTTAGAAAATATAAAATGCATTTTCATGTACATAAAACTAATTCATATTCTACCAGGAATAGGACAGCTTTGTCAAATTCTAATCCAAAAATAGATTTATCATTGCACGAACTTGCATCTTTATTTAACAAATATTTTACTTTGTCCTTTCAAGAGACGATAGTAGTAATTGCGAATAACGTAAACGTAAATTTACTATGTGAATACCACTACAGCGAACAAGCGCCTAGATTACAAAGAAATAGTGCCAATGATTACCATAAATTTAGTCTTGTATCAAAGCTACAATATTATGTCGGTTTTATCGATCACCGACAACCTTTATATTGACGTATCACCTAAATATAATTTATACCACCTGCATTGGAATGAGGCATCGATTGATTTGCCATTCTACCAAATTTATAAGAGATTAAGAAACCACAAAAGCTTAAACCAGCCACGTCCTGGACATGGTCGTACAAAAGTCACAAGACACAATGACACAACAACAAATGTCTTGATTTATCATACTTAAAAAAAAGTAAAGTGGAAAGAAAAAAGGTAAAAAAAAGTCATGACCTGTCCTCTTCATTCAATGAACCCTCCATCATAACGTGTCGAAGATACTATCGTTAACGAATGTAAAAATAGAAAAAACCATTTGATAACTCGACAGTATACCTTCTTTGACAATAAAAATCGAGTTAAATAACCAAAATAAAACAGTGGCTAAGAAATAAAAAAGGATAAATAAGAAAGAAGTGAATAATATCAAATTATAAATCGATTCATTTGTTAACACTTTGATATGTAAAGATAATTTACAATTAGAAAAAGTATTATCAATCTGCCAAACCTAAATTCAATTGTCACTGAAAACACATCAAAATTATCTTCAGAACATTTTATAAAGAATAAAATGGTTCGAGATCCGAGAAACATAGAAAACCCTTCATCGTTTAGAAAATATAAAATGCATTTTCATGTACATAAAACTAATACATATTCTACCAGGAATAGGACAGCTTTGTCAAATTCTAATCCAAAAATAGATTTATCATTGCACGAACTTGCATCTTTATTTAACAAATATTTTACTATGTACTTTCAAGAGACGATAGTAGTAATTGCGAATAACGTAAACGTAAATTTACTATGTGAATACCACTACAGCGAACAAGCGCCTAGATTACAAAGAAATAGTGCCAATGATTACCATAAATTTAGTCTTGTATCAAAGCTACAATATTATGTCGGTTTAAAAGAAAAAACCATTTGATAACTCGACAGTATACCTTCTTTGACAATAAAAATCAAGGAACAAATAATACTTTATTTAATTAAAAAACCTGAATCTCCTGAATTACAAATTTCAAATAATCATATTCAAGAAAAAATAAATTTTCCTCGTAAAAAATGTGTCAGTTGTTACAAAAAACTCGAGTCAGAGTATGGACGAAAAAAACCTCAAAATAAATGTATCAAAGTCACTACAATGTGCACTATTTGTAAAGTTCCTACATGTATGTCATGCTTTTTTGATTCTCATTCAGTTAGACTTAAAAATAAAACATAAATATTTCCTTTTTATATTACCACTACTATTATGTACTATCATTACTTATCATACTTTTTTTTTATAATTTAAGTAACTAAAATATATATGTTATATTTAATTTTTTCATGAAGGTAAATTGTTAAGTTAAGTTTTTAAATTTATTTGTTATTGGTTGAGATAAAAATTGTATTATTAAAAAAAGGGACTGATTATTTTATTATGTTTTACAAATTTATAAAACTTAATTAATTACTTTTGTTATAACTATTAATATTATACTGTTTATATTTTGTTTTTGTTATTGGTTGAATAAACAAGATTAAATTCTAATAATTATGTCATATATTAAAAGTCATTATGTTATATTACAGTATGTCTTACTAATTAAAAATGCAGATATTTATTTTATTTTTAATTTTTTTATGAATGGATTTAAATATTTTTAACTTTACTAGTGAAATACAGATTTTCATGATTTGTATCTTAAATTTAGTTGAGGGGTCAAAACACCCCTCAAAAGCAAGAAATATGTGATTCACATATTTTTCGCTACTGAGGGACATTATAACCCCTCATATTCTACAGGTGAATTAACACATATAATGGTTTAAGGATAGATTTATGACTAATAATCATAATAGAAATAAGTTAAATAACCAAAATAAAACAGTGGCTAAGAAATAAAAAAGGATAAATAAGAAAGAAGTGAATAATATCAAATTATAAATCGATTCATTTGTTAACACTTTGAGGGGTTATCCTCATATTCTACAGGTGAATTAACACATATAATGGTTTAAGGATAGATTTATGACTAATAATCATAATAGAAATAAGTTAAAAGTCGTAAAAAAATACAGTGGCCCTAAAGGATAATACACTGAAATAGGCACGGCAGTCAACGTGTTAGCAAAAAAATGGCTAAGGAAAAAGTTTCTTAAAATTTAATTTTATATATATTCCAATTTTAATAATTATTTTTTTTGCAATTTTTGTATCATGCATTATAATGTATGTACACATTGAAAATGATTATATTATGAATTAACATGTTCTCAAAAATATTTTTGGGCAAAAAAAGTATTCAAAATGAATAATTATCAATAAAAAAAATTGAAAATAAAAAAAAAGATTGTCAGTCATAAATGACTGACGTGGCCACAATGCTAATATCCATGTCAGTCACATATGACTGACAAAGCGCGAGGATACGAATTAGGAAAATATTCGAGAATCCGAATAGATAACTAAGAGTCAGTCATATATGACTGACATGGCAGTTAGAGTGTTAATTAATCATTTAATCACGTCATAGGACAATCAATACTGAATAGCAAAGCAAAATCTCACAAATAGACAAGTGACAAGTACATAACACAAAGAAAATCATATGTTTTTATAAAATTGTATGGTATAATTTAAATTATAATCTGATGACTAGTATATTACAATTCAGTGACGACGATAATGGTTTACCGACTGTGCCTTGCATCGTTGCCCAAAAATGAATAAAATATATTATTTAGATTTAATATAGGTAAATACTAATAATAATAGCAAAAGTAAACATGTAAAAATAAACGACGGCCAGCAATTTGGGATATTACAACACCTACCTATAATACATAGGTATATATAATTTTATTTAAAAACGATATTAAAATTTGAAAAATATTTAATTTATGACATTTTATTTTTAAAACTTCCATACACTTATCACAACTTTTAGTTTCAACTAGTTAAACGGGTTTCATTGACACGTGTAATGTTATATATATTATATATACATTATTACTATAAGCATACATACAAAACAGTTACCTCGATCTTGCAGAATCATAAGCCGTCGCGTAGTTGCGTTCTTCAGCAGCCATACCGCGATCAAATCGCTCAATAGCTTGAACAGTCAAGCGTAGGTGAAAAAAAAGTCAACAATGCGACTAAAACGTGGTTTTGGGCGGCGGAAAAACGTTGAGCCGTACGGTCAACCAGCAACAAGTGAAATGGACTGTCAAATTAAACTGTGGCCCTACGGGATGCGGGTGCGTAACAGCGTACGCCACACCGTCACACACTCAAACTGAACAAAATATGACAAGTAATATATTTTTAATGAGCAACAACGTTGTACAATTCCAAACGACGAGTGTTGAGTGAGACTTCGCAGTTCGGTAAATTCGATGATAGTGTTCTAACATTGATAAAATTGTGTGCGGTTATGTGTGGTTATATTATAGTGTTGTGGTGGAAAGGACACGGCCTGATAAATGCGAGAGAGAGAATGATTGAGTGAGTGAATAAGTGATAACCGTTTCCAAAAAGGCTGTGTAAAGCGTAGTGCGTAGTGCGTAGTGCGTATATGACTGTTGTCTGGTTCCGGTACTATGAAGTTTGAACTATTCCAAATGCAGAGCGTTAGAGCGATAATATTAATCTGTAATTTTATGTATAAATGGTCCGATAGTCGTTAATACTGTAATTATTCTATTTTTAAGGTCAAAGTCATATAAGCTATTACAATATCGCTCCAGCTAAACATTATAAATCTTGTAACTATGTTTATCTGAAAAAAATATTTTATATAAATAATCTGTTTGAACTTAGACCCCGCAGCAGAAATTACGATAATACGATGAACATATTATTTTGACAAATACTATACGTATTAACGTCTATACTCTATAACACGATTACGTGTTTGTCAGCTACTCAGATAGGTAAATTATATTATATAGTATATATATACTAGGCTATTGAATAATTCAATACCAGGGCCCCTCAAAGGTGGAACTAGAATACAAGACCACGTTGAACTGAATTTATTGTCATATTTGAAATTTTAATAGGTATCTACACTTATTTTACATTAAATAATATTTAAAAAAAACTAAATATTTGATGTTTATGAACGATTTATTGAATTAATAAATTTCAATGAAAAAACTGAAGAAGGTATTTTTCCAATCAACTAATTTTTAGATTTGAAAAATTGAAAGTTATAAAATACAAAAATGACGACAATACTATATCCCAGAAAAACAAGTACAACTAGTACAAACTACAAGTACCAGTACAATCTAGTATAATGATATATAGTATTATTTATTATTAATTAATTTATTAGATTTAATTTATTTTAACATTAAATATGCATGCTATACACAGGGCCGAACTTTCACCTAAGCAAACTAGGCAGCTGCCTAGGGGCCCTTGCCTTACCGGGGCCCATAGGTAAACACCAAAAGCAAAAAAAGGTATTATACATAAATAAATTAGCACGGAAAAATAGAAATAGAATATAAAAAACAAATGTTAGCATTTACAAGCTCATTTATTGTCCATAGAAGCTATAAGAGAAAAAAAAATGTCATCACTGGAGCTAAATAAATTTATCCTAGAAAACAGCTTTTTAGACAATTATCCAAATATAAAAATTTAAATTTAAATAAATAAAAAATAATTTAAGATCAAACACAGAGGAAAAAAGACTTACTTCACTCGACGTATTATACATTAAGTCAGAAAGAAATGCAAGGAATAGACTACAGTGAAGTGATACGTTCTTTCGCAGAACAAAAAGCTCGTCGTGTAAAAATGTGTTAATTTTTTTTTTATAAATCTGTTCTTTTATGTTTAATGTTTATACATATATTCATTTTATAATTAGGATAAATATATATAAATTAAAAGCAGTTTTTATTAATACATATTTAAAAGGGCCCTTCTTTAGTAGCTGCCTTGAGGCCCCGAGACCTTTAAGTTTGGCCCTGGACATACAGTTAAAACTAAATTTTGGTTTAGAATAATTAAAAAAAAATATTTCAAAAAAAGTTTATCCTAAAATGTATTCTTTACTTAAAGTAGCCCTGATACTACCTATCAGTTCTGCATCGTGTGAACGATCTTTCTTAGTTATACGTCGTATTAAAAACTGGACTAGAACATCTATGACACAATTTCACAATATCGTTTCAGTAATCTTTCTATATTGTACATCGAGAGAGTCAAAGAGATATTATTGTTGATAATCTTGACCTTGATATTATATTAGACGAATACTCACAGAGTCAAAGATAGACCGTCGTGTAGATTTAATATTATAATAAATAATTTAAATAAAATATATTATGTATCATGTAACAAATATAATTACATAAGAATTTGATATATTTATAAAAAAATTAAAAATTAAATCAAAAAAATTACTTTAAAGAGGACGTAGAAGTGTAGAATCCGCATGTGTTGTCTTCGTCTTACACACGTGCGACATGGCAAATTTTCGTTGACCAGTTTCAATATTGTGCTGTTAGTTTTGAAATTAGAGTAAACTGGCCTATTATAAAATTTAAAGGTAAGACTATTACCCAGGGCCCCACGTAGCTTTTTATTGAATTTGTTACTTTTAAGTAAGTTTTGATCATTTTAAAATGTACAGTTTCAATAAAATAAACCTAAAAGAGGTAATAATCTTACCTTTAAATTTTATAATAGGTCAGTTCACTCTAATATCAAAACTAACAGTACAATATTGAAATGGGTGAACGAAAATTTGTTATTTTGCACGTGTGTTAGACGAACACATGCGGGTACTACGTTCTCTTAATAAGTGACATTTTGTGCTCGGTCCTCACTAAGTATGACTTTTTTTTGTTCATGTTTTTAAAAACAATTTGGACTGCCCTGTGGATACCCGAAATTATGGTTTTTGATTAGTGGTTAATATAGGAAAATAATAGTGTTAGGTCCCTTAAGTCACGTAACTAAGTACCCCCTTGTTCAAATGTCTAGTTACGCGGCAAATGTTAACTTACACCCCGAATTAAGATTAAATATTAATAAGTATACTGGGTGATTCTATTGTCATAAACAACTCATTATTTCAAAAAGTATTCATGTTTTTGAAAATATTTTTTTACATTGTTTCAAGTTGTTAAAAAATCAGTTTTTAAAAAAAATTATATTTTTAATATTTTTTTTTACTTTTTTGAATAAAATCATAGTTTTAATTTTATATTCTAAAGCAGAATATTTTAATAGATAAAAATCCAATTTAGGGTGAGTAGTTAATGAGTTATAGATATTTAAAGTTTTAATGCGTGGAGTGAAATGGTACGGGGTTATCCCGCAAAACGTTTGTTCACTACTCCGCTTGTCTAAAATTTAAATACGTATAACTCATAAACTACTCCCCCAAAATTCGATTTTTATGTATCAAAATATTCAAAAAAAAATTCTGCTTTGGAATATGAAATTAAAACTATGTTGTCATTCAAAAAAGTTAAAAAGTTAAAAAAAAATATAAGGATAAAAAATATTTAAAAATATAATTTTTTTTTAAAAAAACGTTGATTTTTTTAACAACTTGAAACTATGTAAAAAAAATATTTTCAAAAACATGAATACTTTTTAAAATAATGAGTGGTTCATGATAAAAGAATCACCCCATATACATAAGGTATCTAATGAGCTAGGAATATCAATTCAAATACTATATATTAATTTTTATACTAATATTAAATCAGAAACTTATTATACCTTATTTTCAACTCATTACAAAGTGGCGCCTAACACAAGTTCAGATTTTCGTTAATCTGAGTTTTTCTTTTTTTCTTTCTGAAAAACTTTTGATATTTAATAATACAATCAAAATGAATATACTATTTTTCTCTAAATTAATCGACAACAGCCAAACAACATAACTTGCTAATAAACAAGTCCAATAATATAATATAAATATAGTATATTTAATAAAAATATTGCTGATAAACAATTTTAAATATATCTATGTATATATTTATGTATTTTTATATTTACTAATAAACAAATATAATTTATAACATAACTTGCTAATAAACAAGTTTAATAAAATAAAACTAAATAATTATATATTAAAATTATAAATTGAATGTAGAAACCATATTCTACGAAATTAATGTCAAAAATGAATTGCACTTACAAGAAATACAACATACCCATGTTATATTTGTAAATTTATAATTCTAAATACAAATCCTACATTTTACTCAAACTAAATCACCAATATCTTTGCATGACCCGCCAGATAATGAATGATTTCCAGATTCATGTGTTGGCTTTCTAGCTTCTTGATTGTTCAGGTATTCATTTTTATATTCTTGAAAGCGTTTAGAATTAATTTCATGGTTGTGAAATATTTCAAAGTTATTTTGGTTCTGAGAAACATTTTGCTGATTTCGCCAACTTGATTTAAAACCACCATATTTTTTACCACTTTTATCGTATATCCTACTACTAAATGGTCTTTTGATAGAGTTTTGTTCTAATGACACAACATGTAAATTTCCCAAGGAACTAAATTTGTTTTCAAACTTTTTTTGCTTTGTCTCAATACTATCTGAATTATTTAAAATCTTCATTGACTCATTAGGGATTTTTACAGGTAATTCAAAACTATTATACATTTCTTTGTGTTGATTTGTTAATGGTTCTATAACTCGAGCACCATGTTTTTCAAAAGACTTCTTTTGATTAACATATTTTGAAGCAAATTGGCGTTGATGAATATTATTAAACTCATTTTGTGATGACAAATCAACCTTCTGTTTTCGCCAAGATTCATTTTTTCCTTTATTATTAGGATACATTTTGGTATCATTTTTTCTGTAGAAAGTAGTTTTATTATCATCATTAAAATTCAATTTTGATATCTCATTGAACTGATCAAATGTTTCATCTATTATTTTTTTTTCTTCTAAACTCCACTTATTATTGTTCACTAATTCTTTTATTTTTATAGATAGGACATTCAGAAATTGTCTTGGTTTAAATCCATTTATCTTAAACAATGGATAAGTAAACTGAAATCAAAAATTGTAATTGTATTACTATAAATATAAAACAAAATCAGACAAAATAAATTCAGTTTATTAGTTTGTAGTAAATTACAAAATGATCTAACTTTTAATTACTAATGATTTGACATATAAATATAACATCTACTTAAACAAAAAACAGTATAATAATTACAAGAATATCAAAACTACACTGATTAATAAGTCTGATATTTTGTATAGGTACCTACTTTAACTGTACTTTGAAAATTAAAAAATTGATAATGTAATAACTTAAAAAGCATAGATAATTTAGAATCCTAAAAAATATTATAGGTACAAAATAAATAAATTTAATCAACTCACAATTAAATGACGTTTTTTCAATGCATCTTCAATGTCTTGGTCAATATACATTTTTAAGTAGCGCATCATTTCTTTAGGATTATTTTCACAGTAATTGTAGTATAATAATATTTGTGATAAAATAATAAGCCTCCTTTTTGAACTCAAAAAAACATCATACATCATGTTTAATGTTTGAACAAAAGGAAATTTATCGACAGGTTGTAATAGGCATTCTACTTTTACTAATTGCAATGAACTACTAAAATGACCAGCAGCCATTCCACGAGACAAATACATTTTTGCTTTTTTATAATCCTGAAAAAAGCCAATATTTTTCTTATTTATTCATTCACTAACAATAAATTAATAAATATCATACCTTTTCGTTTTTTAAATAATATTTGCCTAAAACTTCATCTACACGGCTATTTTTAACTTTTGTCAGTTTTTCAATTAAATTGTCTATCATAGATTTTGACAATAACTCTTTAGGATAATTAATACATGTCAGTAAACAAGAATAAAGTTGTTTTGTATTATCTTTGGCTAATTCAACTGATTTTCTATATAAATCAATCAAATAAATCTATAACTTTTTAATTAAATAAACAAATGTGTAAATAAAACTAATAGGGATCACGGAGAAAATATAAATAATTTGATTTCAAAATGGTTAAAAATTAATTAAACCCAAATACACAAATTTTTTATGAAAGACTATAATTTAAAATACATCTTATTGATGACCCACCTTGTCGTATTGAAAGACCTTGGTGACATGAACTTTTGAATTATTAATATTTTCATTATTCATCAATACTTTTTAGTTGATACTTATATAGAATAACTACTTACTTAGTAATATCAGACGAAAGCTTATAATATTTGTTTGATTCTTCTCGGTTATTTGTTAATTTATTAACAAATGCTGCTTCCATGTAAACTTTAGAAGCTTGAATTAAAAGTCGAGCCTTAGTTTTTGTAGAGCATAATATTTCTGCAGCATCCAATTCTGCATTCTCTGGCATTGAAAATTGTTCATAATAACGTCTTACTCGTCCTTTAGCTTTTAGCCAAATTACTATCCATTCAGGTTCAGTAGAATGAAGGGTTCGAGCTTGATCAGCAAATTTTAAAGCTATATCATTTCCTTTAGGTGAATACTCCATAAAAATTCTTGTTTTAACTGCACAAACTGCAGCTTTCTCTGCTCTATTAAAATTATTGATTTCTTTAACATTCTTTAATAACTAAAAAAGAAAAATACATTAGCTTAATAATTTTTAAAGATTTATACATCTATATATAAGTATAGTCTCACTCTAGACCATATTGATTGATATGATGTATAAAACATGTAACAAATGTGTGAATTGGATGTTTATAAGATTTATAATAATACATTATTGCACATATACAAAATCCATACAAAATAATTTATATTATGTACGCTGAAAGCTCCATCTTAAAATTTAAAGCTCTAAAATAGTATTGGAAGTGACATATGACATAGGTATAACAAAATAATAATCCTATTAATTTATACCAATCATATTTTGGATAGTTGATCTCAGAGCCGTGCCGTTAAGATTTGGCGCCCAGGATAAAATAAAAAAAATTATTCCCCCCATATTTTATTTATCATTATGCGTTTCAATTTTTTTGGTGCCCCCTTTAAACCATGTGCCCAGGGCACATGCCCCCTAAGCCCTCCCACGGCATGGATCTGGTTGATTTAATCTATATAATTTGAATCATCTTCAATAGTTTAATACATAGAATAAAAGTCTTATATTTCACCAATAAGTGTAGATCAATAAATAATTTTAATTTGTAATATATGTAAAATAATTGTTTAAGTAGATTTAAAAAATATCAAAATAACGGGTGTATTAGAATATTTTAGACATATTATTATTTACATTGTATTGATAAATTTTAGAGCTTGTGTATACATATATTATATGATACTAATGAAAAGTTATTTGTTTTACTTATTACTTAATTACCGACTCGTTTAATTTGTATATTTAAATTAAAATGGTTATTGGTTAATTATGAATTAAAAATTTACTTATTAGTTATTATTGGTACTTAATATAATTATTGAATTAAACAATAAATAATTAAAATTCACCTCTTCTGAATCATTTTTTAATGATAATGCAATATAAGCATGGGTGGCATGAGCAATATGGTAATAAGCATCAGAGTATTGTCCATTTGACTCGTCAAATTTACATGATTTCATAAATTTAACAATGTTTTCAATTTCCAAATATGATTCCTTGTAACTTTTACTAATGTAAAGTTCATAACTAACAATTAGTTGTAAATAAAATCTAAAAAATAAAATAATTTCATAAGATACTTTATTTATATTTATATGTATAACTAATTAAATGCAGTGATGCCGAACTTATATATCATGTGAAGCAATCGCTTCACTTCTTAAATAGACGGGTGGGTTGTGAGTGGTGGGTGGGTAAAGGTAAGTTCTAAAATGTATATAGACCTGTGTGAAGAATACTTAATAAATTATATCCTGGTACCTGATTCTTTGTTAATTGATAAAATAATAATATAGAGAAATTAGTTTTTATATAAATAAATTTCTGACAGAAGACAGTTACCTGTTTAAATTGTATTCGTCTTCCTTGTCAATGATCATTTCTAACTTTTCTCGAACCTTTTCAATGCGATTATTCATAAGATTTTGATTGCATCCTGTCAATTGTTGGATGTTCCATGAAAAAATGCTTTCATAATCATTTTCGATTTCCTTTAACTTTTTTCGGATATTTTCATCCAATCCAAGTTCATTCCAGTGGTCATTGATTGACAAAGTGCCCATCTCATCGGACAAGTGTTCAATAAATCTAGCCATTTTTCAGTATACTACCAAACTAAATGAACATCAACATAGATAAATATTATTGGTGCATTTGATCTATATATTTAACTATAATAACGAATGGCTGTCATAAATGTATTATACTTATATTTATAACTCAAAAAAAATCGTAATTAAATAAATTAAATGAATGGGAAGTAATACTACCTAATAAGTAGATGATAATAACTAATAATAAACTATTTAATAGTCTGAATACTTACTCACGAATTCGCCAATCGTAAATTGAAAAAACATGAACGGGGACTGTACAATAAAAATTTCAATGTTGATACTTATGTCTTAAAGCGAAAAAAATCTAAAGAAATAGCAAACACTATCACACCATTGCAGGCACAAGCCATAGACTAATGTACATTGACATAAATGATACATATCATTTATTTGTACCATAGAATTTACTCTATGTTAATACAAATCGTTTAGATAACATATTTTTAATGCGTTTGCATAGGTGATTGGTCATTAAATAGTAAACAGCTGCATAAGTCATAATAATATTTCTCTTTTGTTATAACTTATAATATTAATGTGTTCCAGACGTTCCTGTTAATCTGTCATGAAACATTTCATTATGTATTTTTCTAGTTTGTATAAAAGATTTTTAGTCAATAAACATTTTATTGCAACTTTAATGAATACAATTAAAAAAAAAACCTTATAAGAAATACAGGCTGCTAAATATCGATTTAAAGCCTTAAAGGCTAAATATGATAATGATACGTCCAATTTTTCAAAAATGTTTTAATACATGTCCAATAATTAATGCATAAATAACATGTTCGTTCATCATATTAATTGGCGAATTTGTCCAGGGTTTTCATTTTTAATGAATTGACCTTTAAGCCATCCATATACGTATAGCTCTTATATAGGCATAATTACAGTATGATTTATTATTATATTGTATGTCTAAACTCTAAAGTATTTAAAATATTCCGTGGTATATTGCCACTCGTCAGCATGGCTAAATATATTTAGTCATGATTGCCAGGGCATTACCACCTTATCATGAACTGATAAATAGAATCACAGAAAGTATTTTATTATTATTTATTAATTTATTCTGTGATAATATTATTTATTATTACGTTGTCAAATGTCAAATCCATTGATAATAAAGAAATAATTACTCTTCTTTAGTACTATAAAATAGTAGAGCTATCAAAAAAATAATTATTCTTCACGTCTTTAGTAGTTTTAGTTCAGTGTTTGCAGTTTGGTCTTCTTCGAGATCTTCTCAAATTTCTAACTATACAGTCTTTATTTTTTATGATTATATATTATGTTGTTTAATGTCTAATATAATATTATGTTCATCACAGTTCTATGACATCAACATAATATTTCTGTTTTTACAAATTATAATAGTGAATTAGTGATATAAGTGCCATTTTTTAATTTAAACATTTTTCTCTTATAAATATGGTTCAAGTTAATAAAGAAGCGTGTATACCACTGTTACCTTATGATCTAGGATATGAAGAGACTATTTTACAGTTAATAAAGTCATTAGATTGTCTAGATAAAGTTGTTGAATGTGTATACGAACACGTAAGAGGTAATATAAATTCCCAAAAATCGGAAATAGTTAAACTGAGTGAAAAATTAAACAACATAGCAAACAAAGTACAACAATTGTCAAATACCAAAAAATCAATTCAAGTTTATTCCAGTTCCAAGTATCCTGCTACACATTTACAAAAAGATTATAAATATAGTTATGATTTAGAAATAAAATCAGATATCACAAACAACATCCAAGTTGCTCATCAAATATGTGTGTCCAATGATCCAAATGATAAGCTTAAATTTTATCATATTAATGATGAAAATAAAAAATTATCCAAAAATAAAGATATTATTCAAGTGAAAGGTCTAGGAAAATTACCTGATGATGTTAATTACATAAATTCTTTATTATTATTTAATTCAAATGAAAATTTGTACAAAAATTATGTATTATTTAATCCTTATAAAGTTAAAACAACACCAACAAGTAAACAAGTTGAAAAAGTTCAAAACATTAATAAGCCTGTGTTTACACTACCATTGAATGACACCGAAAATCAATTTAATTATTCTTACACGCCAGTATATGAAGAAGTTCCTACTATTGATGTGCCGGCTGATTTACCCGATCTTCCAGGAATCGCAGGTGATGTACTATGTTTTAAAAATGAAGAAGAAAACATTGGTATACCAGTTGTCAGTAATCCATCTAGTGTAGTAGATCTTCCAAGTTTTGATGAGTTAGATGAAATTAAAAACAATGAAATAGTTCCTGAAAAATTGATACAGACTGAACAAGAAATCATAAAACCAGCAGAACCTGAAGAATTGTCAACTGTTGTATCTATACAAAATAAAAATGATCATGTTGAAAACATTGATAATTCTGTTAAAAAGGAACAAAAGGTGAATAATACTTATAACGATAATATTAATACACACAGTGTTTTAATGGACGAAATAAGAAATGCAGGAGGATTACAAAAAGCTAAATTACGTTCAGTGGTTGATAGGAAAACTGACAGTGAAACAATGCCTACAGGAGATGGATTAATGGCAGATTTGCATAAAAAGTTAGCGATGCGAAGGCAAGGGATTTCTGGTAATAATAAACAAAATGATAGCAGCTTAGAAGGGGTTATATATCGTATGGCTTCAACAATGTTACCTCCAAATCTTGAATCTGAAAGTGAAGCAGATGGTGATGACGACACAGAAGGTGATTGGGATGATTGAATGTTCAATAGGTCTAACATAACATACTTTTTGATTCTTTTATAACTAAATTTGTTTGCTTTATAATTTTGTATTAATTATAATATATTCAATTGTTTATTTGTCTAATTGTGGAGTTAATTATTTTTAAATTGTCCTGTATATTTATGTAAAATTGATATCCAAATTAATATATTTTTTTAAATATAGAAATGTATAATGTAAATGTAGAATTTAAAAGAAATATAATTTACTAATGCATTATAGTTTCAGACTAGTTAGATAGTAGATTTTTATTTAAAAATATTATGGTTAAAATGTACATACATTTTTAATTACAAATAAAATAATTTTAAGAATTTATAAATTAAATACAAAAAATATCAATAGGTAGATACATTAGAATTTTATGTGAAATTTACAATCTTTTTCTTTATACAACAAGAATTATTATTTCATTAAATAGTGTACAATAATAGAAAAAAAACACGATTTTTAGTATTCAAATTTAAATTATTTAACTAACATATTGATTTCAGTATTATTTTTAAAAAATACTGGACAATTTAAGTTATACTAAATAAAAAACTGAATTATAATAAATAATTCTGATACTGCCAATCATTATTAAATAAGTAAATTCAATTTTTATTTTATTTTTTATTGTAAAAATATATAATATGAATATTATCTAATTTAAATTTTTATATTATTATCTAGTATTATAAGTAAATTAACTAAGACATTTACATGTATATAATTTAAATTTTACAAAATAAATAATTAATCAGTCGTTTAGTGACATTTGTTGTAGTTGATCATGAAACTCTGTAAATAATCTTTGAGTACTTCTTGAACCAGCTACAATAACTAATACTTCTCTTAAAAGATCATGTTTTGACATACCAATTATTGTTTCAATTTTTTTATGATTTGAATAACCATGTGAAACTCCCAACAAATCCTGACATAAACATCTTAATCGATCATTGTCTTCTCTTTCAGTTAAAAAGGAAACATAAGCCAATAACCAATATTTGTATTCCTTATCTGACTCTAAAGCTAAAGCTGCTGACATCTGTTGTTCCAAAAATGATTTCGAACACAATTCACTGATCCCTTCAGTGTCTTTAAAATCTAAGTTTGATTTATACTTTGAAGAATATGCTTGCATAACACTCAATGGATACTTGCCACTAGTCTTATTTAAACCATTGTGTTTATTTTTTTGAGTAGAATTTGAATATATGGCATCTCCACTATCACCGATCATCATCCAACATTTTGCACTTATAGAAAACATATATGATTTACCAGTAGTCAAAGTGATAATTGATGTTCCATTTTCAGTCAGCATACATTTTTGTACATTTACTGGTTTATTTTTATTTGAACAAACTAATGTGTTGAGTTTTTCCTCATGTAGAACACATTCTTGTTTATATATGTTCCAAACAGAAAGAGAATTTTGCGTCATGCATAATAAGTAGTGATTATTGGAACTAATAGAGGTTACTAAAGAAGATAGTACATAGGGCGGACATATTAATGAGCCATTTTTAGACCCTATCACATGAATGGTACAATCACTTAATGCTACAACTATTAATGATAGAGTTTTATTAGTACAATATTTAACTACACTTGAGCTAAATACTTTTTCCCAAGCGACAAAATTATTAGAATAAAATTTCATTTTAGAAATAGCTCCATTTATTGTATTACATTTATCGTTTTCTACAACAACTCTATCAGTACATAAGTTTGAAATGGTGAATTTTCTTTTTTGCATTGTAGTTTCACTAAAATTAGGTCGAATATCTGATGAAATTTCATTATCTTCCACATTATTAAATTTAATTTTTTTAGTTGAAAATAAATTTGATATTAATGCTATGGGTTCTGGTCTTTTTTTGGATTCTCCTCTATTGGGAGATATTTGTAAAACAGATGTAGGAGTGCTCCTTGGTATTGTTGAATCAATAATTGTTGGAGTTTGAGATTCTTGACTAAAGTTACTGCAACTGTTGCTTATATTAGGCTCGATAATATTATTCACTCTTTCAACAACTACTTGACTTTTACATTCACTAGATGATGAAAAGGGTAAAACATTAATTTCCTCTGCATTATCAGGTGTTGGTGGTATAAAAATAGGTGTAATACGTCTACGTCCATCAGATGTACGAGTTTCAATTTGTTTTTTTAAAATTGGTGGTAAAGGTTTAATTACATTTGGAGGTGGCTGTTTTATTTCTTTTTTAGGATCAACTTCTTGAACTTCTGATCGTTGTGTACCATTCATTTTTAGTATTGCTGGATTTTCTATGAGTAAATTGTTATTATGGCGTTCTAAAGGTGAGATACCATACATTTTTTCAAAAATTACATTTTTATCTTGATTTGTAAGTGCTTTTCCAATATCTTTTGGATCAAATATTAAAATTGCTATGGTTCCATCATATGAACAAGCATAGAGGTTTAAACCATTTGTTGACCAAGACAAATCTAACACAGGACCTTGAAATAAACTTTCTAGAACAACAACTGGTCTTTTTAATCCTGTTTGCCATACTGATACATTAGTATCTCTAGAGCCTACAGCACATAGACACATATGATGATTCTTCTTACCGATTTTTCTTTCCATTATTGAATTACTAAATCTCACACAATTTACAGCTTTTCTATGTCCTACGTAATCTTTTTCATATGTCCAACCATCTCTTTCAATAACTTTAGCTACAGGACCATTGTTGTTCATGGCATGAGCCGATACCAAGTATTGACCATCTGGAGACCAGCTATGCCGTAATACAGAAGTGTTTCCACCACAGTCTTTAAAGGGAGTCGTAACAATAGTATCTGTTTTCCAATCAGATGTTCTCCAAATCCTTAAAGTTCTATCGTCTGATTGTGAGGAAATATATTTACCAATTGGATCCCAAGAAACTCCTTTTACCAGACCCGTATGTCCAGAAAGAACTTTATGGACAGATGGAAATTTTTGAGCATCCCATATGATTATTGTATTGTCCACTGAACATGATGCCAAATATGAGTCACGGGGTGACCATGCAAGATCAAGTATATCACCTGAGTGTGAACGCAAAGTGAACATACACTTCCATGTTTCGATATTTACAATATTTTTGGTGCCAAATACAATGTTTCCACTATTAGGATATTTGCTCAATGTCCACACCATGATGATTTTGTCGTCACCGCCAGACGCCAAAAACTTGCCAGAGTGACTCCATCGAACACAATTGACACTTGCCAAATGGCTGTCAACCTAAAAAAATTAAACTATAATCGCTTTTTCAATCATTATTTATTTTATTACTGAATTACAATAATTTAGAACCCCCCGCCCCTTGTTCGCAAAACACAACCACTCACCTGGCACAACATTTTTGGTACGTTTTCGTCGTTTTCGCTGTTTTCGTCCAGCACCGCCGCTGTGTTCCACAACATGACCAGTCCGGAATCCCGGCCCTGACCACCGGTAGCCAGACGAGTACCATCCGGATGAACGTCGATCGAAAATATGGGCATACCATTGTGAGATATCCATGATGGTTTCAAAATAATCATCGTATACAATGGCAGGTTTTGTTCACAATTTTTTTTTTACACTAAATTCATTCATAGCCAACAATCTTTAAAAGGCATATTTTACGTGTACTTTGTAGCATGTAGGACAATTAAAAACCGAAAGACGAGAACATTTTTATTTTTTATCCTCTGGCACTTTAATTTTATTTTTTTTTTACCGGGAATTATTTTTCATGTTTTTGTTATTCGTTTCCGTTAACGCGACGTTACGGACATCATGAACGTCGAAATTGTTCGTAACTACCTATACTATACCGCAATACCGGCCTTATCCCGGGACTCGGATTCACGAAAACCAGAAAACGGATATGAGAAGGCATAATTTAAAAATTTATTAAGATAGAATTCTATCTTAAACCATGGACAAAAAGCAGCAAGCTCACTGACTGGTGGCACAGGCGAAGCTAATAGTTACACATTATTTATTTATATATTCATTCGGTGTATATCAGCTTATATCGTATGATTTCGCACGAAACATGTACGAAAGGCAATAACGTCGAAAAAAAAACGACACCGAAATTCAAATGCTTATTTTTAAATATTGATCATAGTTCGTACCGTAGCTCGTAGGTAATTAATAATAATGTATTAATGTAAAAGTAATAGATTTATCATCATAATCGTGAACAATTTTTAAATTGTTTTAGACTTTACTAACTTTAAACTAAGATGTTCGCGAATTCGTGATATCTGTCACTCACTACTCGTTCACCATTCAGTCTGCCTGTATCTCACTGATTCCTTTATCACATTAATCCTCATTTTGCCGCCATAACGACATGATATAAACATTCTTTTCTTTGGTTCAAGTTTGAAGATCATCATTCATACTAATCACGATTCGCGATTACGCATTTCACTCATTTTACTCATTTTAGCATTTACAGCTGCGATTAACCATCGTACGGCGATACACGTTCAAAGTGTGCATTCAACTTCAGTTTCGTCAACGATCGTAGTTTTCTCTTCAACGAATACTTCCAGTCAGGTGAGAAATTAATAATGTGGCCAATGTGGGGTGACAACAACAACTGATATTCCGTGTTTATGACAATATCGCGTATAGAATTTCGGATTATACTCTAAAATCGTGTTCAGCGTTTAAATGTTTACCTTTACCATTTTGGTTAAAAATTAAATTAGTTATGCTATAATTGGTACCTAGTCATCCTTGCCACACTGCTGACATAGCCACGGAGTACTAATAAATTTAACGCTTATACTGTTGTCTGTTGTCATATTATGTGTGGATGTTCCCAATAATATATTAGTTATATTAGTTTAATACTATTTTAATGTTATAATGTAATATATTTTTTATCATGATTTATAATAAAATTGGATGCTAATTTGATGTGTGCTTTACAGACAAGTTTCTGATTTGATAAGTGTTTTACATAATATGCCATTTTAACTGCATTTTATTTTATTGTTGATTCACATTCTAAAATCTTTCAACAAAGTTAAAAAAAGCTAGAATTGTCTTGACGGTAAAGTTGCCAGCAATGGTCATCAAGATTGAACTGAAAATGATTAAGTGGAACACCCCTCATTTTCTTAAATAATTTAGTTTTTGTGTACAACCATGACTTCAATGAGTGGAGACTTGTATTTCCATCTACATATGAGTTTTGGGATCTCGAGCTCATTTCACTTATTATTTAATTTTAATATGTACCATGTATTATTATTATTTTTCTAATTGTAAAATGTTTTAGTTTAAAAATGTGGGGCGACGATGAAGGTGGATTTAATGTCACTATGACACAAAGTCCAACAACAGCATCTGGAGTAGAACCAAAACAAAATACTGTTATTTCTGTAGCTATTCGTGAATTGCTTGATAGTAACGAAGAAAACAAAAATACACATGTTGTAGTTGTTGGAATTGTCAAGCAGGTAAGACAATTAATTATTTTATAATAATATATCAACTTAGAAATAATATAATATAATGTGTTTTGTGTCTTGTAGGTTGAAACACAGACGTTAAAGAATATGTTTACAATTGAAGACAACACTGGTCGCTTGTTATGTATTCAATGGGGAGATGAGAACGAATTGTCAAGATATCCTAAGTTGATTGAAAACGCATATTTTAAAGTAGTTGGTAGTAAAAGAATTCAAAATGACAAAGTCACACTGCTTTGTCATAGTGTAAGACCTTTAGAAAGTCTTAATGAATTAACTCATCATTTATTAAGTATTATTGCGTTACCATATCAAACCGAGGAAATCAATATGGTAAGATTAATTAAGCAACCTATGAAAAAATAAAATGGTATAAAAGCCATTGTTAATTAATTGATTTTTATAGGCTAGTGGGACTCAGCAGTCTACTGCATCAAACCAAAAGGACTTCTTAATCAGTGGTGATAATACTAATGGATTTATGGATACCACTAACAATTTATCCCTGAACCCAAGACAATTAAAGGTTTATACAGTGATAAAGAGATGCCAAGATGAGGCTGGTTATTCAGCATCAGATATTCAAAAAATACTTCCAGAGAAAATGTCGTTGTCAGAAATAGAAAAAATTCTTTCATTTTTTATTGAAGAGGGACATATTTTCTCGACCATTGATGAGAATCATTACAAAGTCACTGATTTCGGAAGTTAATTGTTTAATTTTTTGTACCTATTAACACTTTTTAAGAAATTGTAAACTATGAAATAAGTTATCATTTAAGCACAATAATTTTAATGTACAATATCACTAATACAGTAAATTTTTATTACTAAAAATAATCAATACATTTTTAAAATAATAATAAAGATAATAAACCATAACAAGTTATTTTTCTTACATAAGTTTTACAACAGTTTATATTATATCCTAAAAAGTAGCATACAGTTATAATCAAATTGAGTTGGAATGCACTACTAAGACTGATGATGATGAAGTCTTTTTCCATTGTCAAAACTTGACAGTCGTGGATAATTAACAAACTCTTTCCCATAATAAAATATTAACGACAATACACACATTACCATTGTGCCCCAAAATAGAAGAAATATGTATGTTCCAGTGTTGTATTCTAACAAACAGATAAATAATATTATTAAATTTAGTTTATAATAAACAATTTAAAATTGTATGCATTACTAACCAGAAGTAAACACTGCGTTAGCCATGAACATCGCTAGTGCAATCATTAAAATTATTGGATACTAAAAAAAATCATAAATATATAGTATTAGATTGGGTATTAAAATATTAATACATTAAAGTAATAATTGATAATTGTATGTAATATATTTGAAATTCTCTTAACATTTATTTAAAATTACTTCTACACAACAGTACTAAATCCAACTGAAATATTATATCAACGTCATTGTTGTGTTGACATCCATAACTATAAGTTTCATGTAATTATTATTATTACATTGTAACTAAATAAATTAAAATTAATAATGTCAGGTATCACAAATGTTCGCTAAACTTTTCATATTGGCAATAAAGGAATTTTAATAAAACATTTATTTCTATAATAATATGAATCAATAGTTGACAAACATCCTGTTAAATATAATTTAATTAATGGCATATGATAACTATATTCAATTTAGACATGTGTAGTATCCATCTTGTACAAATGTGCAAATTTACATTGCGTAGTTCCAATTATTTGTTGTTAATTTTAAAAATAGAGTCAATCAACTTATCACTAAACATAAGAATAAGAATATCTATTATTTTTTCAATGTTTAATTTTTTAAGCAAGATATAGGTATGTGAAAGGCTGTAATTTGAAAATGTTCAAATAAAAAAATACATATTATATTCTATCTTTAAGTTCATTAAACACAACAAGGTCAATTCACTCTAATGTTAAACTAACTTATGAAAAAAAGCAATTTTATTACAGAAATTTGTAATTGGTTTAAGCTATTACACACAATCCTAGTAACACGGAATATTAAACATGACAATGGAATCTAAAATAAGTATCATCATTAATTTCATATTTACCATAAAATATTTAAGAGCCGGTTTAACTTCTAAAGGACAGGATAAAGATGCACTTTCCTCAGCGTTTACAACATAATTTCCCAAAACAAGATCAATACTATCCTATAAAACACATTATCAAAAAATTGTATTTTTTTATGATTTAGAAATTACACTGTCTTAACAATATTATTTTATTTACTTGGCGAACTCCATCTCTCAGATTGTTTTTGTAATACCGCAAAAGTGAGTTTTTTAAATCTCTAAACATTCCATTGTAAGTACGTTTACCAGTTCGTGTAAAATCAGTTTTTAAGGCTCCTGTTCCAGAGTATTGAATTGATATTATATCAGCATGATCAGCCCATACTGATTTGAACAAACTCTCAAAATCTAATTGATCTTCAACTTTTTGTCCAAAGTTTAATATGTCCATTTTCTTAATTGATCATATAATATTTAATTTTACATTTTACATTTAATAAAATAAAATAATTTTACCTGTAACATAACAGTCAAAATTCTACGGCCTAATAAACTTTGTACAACATTTGTTCGATCCAAACAGTCAACACAGTTAGTTCTAAATACTCCTTTTTGTAAGATAAGCAACTTTCCATCAGATCCGAGAAGAAAGTATTTTAAATTATCTTGCTCATGGGCTACTCTATTAACCAAAATTGATAGTCTATCCCATCTCATTTTTTTACACTCACTGTGAAAATCAAATGCTTCATATTTAATTTTATTATTGTCCAACATAGTAACAATATCATGATAATTGCGTTCCAATTCTTGCTCTGCACCTCTATGATCAATCTTTTATTTTCATCATTATTTATTAGTATTAATTTAAAAATATTAAAATAAACAAATCTTATAAAAAACATTTTTATTACCAAGTTAATCAAAATTTGTTGACCGTAAATAGAAATCTGTTCATTAAAATGAATGGTAGCTGCTTCTAAATGGTTTTCATTTTGTGCTATCTGCATTGCGGGCTTATATTTAAGTGTTGGATATTGTGCCCAATATAAAGGAATTGACCCACGTGTCTAGAGAATCAATTTAATTAATAACTGATAAATGATTAACATAGTAATAAGAATAATTTAAATACCTGTACATAAGAACTCTTGGTGTTATTATATTCTACTATCATTTCTGTCTCAACAAAATTTGCGACATTTCCATTCAAATCAATACCACGTTTTAATAATCTTGGGCCATGACGATTTCGTGATCGTCTAGATACTACTGTCCAAACAAAATCTTTTCCATTTAAAATGCAATTATTTATGGCAATAACTGAAATTAAAAATATTATAAATATATTTACATATTTATATAAAATTAATAAATTTCTTAAAATCAAAAGCTGATTTATTGATAATATAATTTCATTACTTTTAATTTTTTAATTATGTATTCCTTTATATTCTGTACAGAGTTACTAAAAAATTTTTCAGTAAAATACCACAGAATAATTTTTCAGAGATTAAACTTAAAATGTCAAGAAATGTTTTTTTTTTTAATATTTATGTATAATTATAAGAAAAAATATACTGGGAAGACTCATTTAGTTATAAACAAAATTGAATATATATTATTTTCTTCTAACTTGTAAAATAAATTTTTTTAAGTAACAACCTGGCTATGTAACAAATCAATTAACTTTAGAAAATCTATTATTCTAAGTAAATAGTCGATAAGTGATAGTCATTACAGGCCAAAATCCAATTTTATACAAAATATAGGCCAGGACATTTTTTAATTTAATAAAATTATAATAACTTACATCCATGAATGATGGGAACACAAAACTCATGATGGTCCATACAAAAATTCTTTAGTAAAAAATGATTCCACAGAAATCGCTGGTCTGCTCTTTCATACATTGAAATCTAAAATTAAAAAAAATAATAAACATTTTAATCATTAATGATTAAAATCATGGGAAAATGGTGATTTATCCAACAATATAACAAAGTTTCATTTTGCCAACAGGTGCATTGAAAAACCTGTTACCACATGCAATTTGAATGTGGCAGTGATGTTGAAAAAACTGGTAACAGAATTAATTAGATAAAATAAGGTCCCAGAGAGGTTATATCGTAGAAATATATATTATATAATGATTGATACCAAAAATAAATTTTTAATGAGTATTCCCATGGGTTGATGGTAGATATAAATTTCAAGCTTTGTTACATTACAAAAATATTGTTTAAGTGCTATTGTTGACTGAAATTATTATTAATAGAACTTTTAACCATTTATTAACTGAATAATTTTTAAGCTTACATTTACAAATGATGTGGAAGTATTATACAGCCTCTGCATAGTATGAGTTAAATCATATGTATATGAGAAATAATAATATGGTGTATTAAAAGTTTGCTTGATCATGTTTAAATATTCAGTATCCATTCGGTCCTGTTAAACATAGAAATTAATTCATAAAAATGTAATAATACAATTTTGGATACGAAAATATAAATTGTATATATATGTATATAAATGTATGTATACTTGTGTTTCATTTAAATGAAGTTTAGTCTTAGGTACTGGTAAAATATCAATTTCTATCAATTTCCATATATCATGACCATTTATTTTACCAACAAACTCTTTTTTTTTTATTATGATAATATAAGGGCCAATTAAAAGTTTTACAACACCTAATATTCCAGCAATTCTTTGACTTTTAATTTCTGTTGGTATTTGACCATTATTTGCTGTAAAATAGTTAAAACAGGTTAGATAATAACAAATACATACAAATTACAAAGTAAATCAATAATGTAGGTACTTTGTTTTTGAGAGGTAAAGTCGATTCGATCAATGTTCAATATTATATTTGGGTTTTGTACTGGCTCAATAAATATATTATTTGGACAAATATACCTGAAAATAAAATAAGTTAGTCATAATAATCATAAAAACTAATAATAAAAAATAAAAAATAAATATAATATTCAATTACGTCATAGTTATTACAATTTTGCCACCTAAGTAAAATATAAGATTGAAAATATATACTAAAGCCCGGTTTTATTTGATTCCAAGAAAAACACTAAAAATTATTGAGTTTTTTAATTACAAATTAAATTAAAATTTGCAAGAAATATTTTTAAATTTTAACTTATAAAGTAATTGTAGTAGATTTAATTTTCCTTCAAATAAATGCCTACATTATAAATCATGATAATTATTTAACACAGTGTCACAGTTAATATGTAAAAAGAGAACATAAGTTTAGTATTAATTAATGTAGTCAAGAGTTTTTTATAATTTGTACTTTGAATGAATAATAATTAAAAACGTTATACAAGAAGAATATTCATAGAAAAAAGCTATTCTTAATTAGTCGAATTGCTGATTTATGCAGAGCTTTGAAAGAAAATACTGAAAGTTTACTTACATATTAAATTCGTTATAAATTAACGAAGTGGACTTGATGTCTGCAATTGTAGAGTTCATGTTGATCAATCTATTGACGGTAAAAAACAAAAAAGATAACTAATAATTCACTTATAGAAAAGGTTAAAAAAATCTAGGATATCTTCGATCATTCAGTGGCCGATGATGGGACCTGACGCAGTCGCACAGTTTAAAATAGTATTTACTCTTATGGAAAATGCCCCGATTTATGAGTATCTTAAACCGTGCAAAGTACACTTTGTTTGACTAAAACGTAAACAATAATAATAATTTAATGTTGTTATGTGGTCGTAGTAGCAATCAGCATAATGTTTCTATCTAATATCTATCCGGAAAAAAAAATAATTCGCGTTCGATGATTATAACAAAAAAGCTCTGTTATCACTTATCATTCGATAAACATACATATTTTTTTAACCATGCCATCGTGGTAATCAGTTATCACTAATCACGAGACATGAATATTAAGATCACACAGACTTGAGACTTTACTTTACTTTGCAGTACTAGCACAGAATTAATTATTTGAATATTTGATGCTAGTCAGTATCCTGTGTATTATATATATGATATATCCCCGCGGTGATGGCAATCACCTTAATCTTATATCTACGAATACATGATTATCATATGATAATCATAATTGAGAATTAACAAATATCTATGGTGATGGTGAACATCAGTGGCGTAACCGGGATTTATTTTCGGGGAGGGGGGTCTATTAACTTTTGTAAGATACAATTCAAGATTTTTGTAGCGATTTTCATAGACCATTAAAAATTAAAATAATTTTTAAATTTTTTTGATATTTTGGTGAATAGTGAACTACCGGGTCATGGCTGTCGTCGACCGCGTTGACGTCACCTCGTAAGACGGGAATGGTGTATCGGTAGCTCAGATCTGTGTATCTGATGACGAATAATTATTAATATGACACATAAATTGTCTTAATAACTGTAATTCTCAATATGGCCTATGCTTTAATCGAACCTACAGATTTCAGACGATAAAATAAAATAATAATCGTTGTAGGTATCCTTTCGTAACAAATAATAAACTTTTATTAATTGATAATTAAATAGTTTTACCACAGAATAGAATATAGATGAAATCTATTTTGTATCTAGTTTTTAACCTTATTATTTTTCTAGATTCGTAATTTAAAAAATTCTCCGATCATATCTATATGTGTCAGTGGTTATCCTAACCAGCTGCTTGCTAGTAGAACGATTATCACGAATTCACGACCACAAAATATTAAGGAGTAACCACCGAACAAATGTGGACCATGATCTATCTAGGACAGACCGGTAAGTGGTAACACGATATCCTTTTATTCTGTGATATCAGCATACCGAGTGGGCGTATTGATGGGCGCGCGGTGTCCGGAACGTGACGTCGGAAATCCTTCGAAAATTGCACAAGTTGTTTTTCTCGTATCGCCTCACCACCTCCTGCCGAATAGACACAATTACCTTGAACATCACATAAAAACGTACTGTACAATAATAATAATCTGTTATTCTGTTCTGGTCGTAGAAGTTATTGTCATATTATGTGTGTATATTTTAACTTTGCATTGTAATTATATTCCAATAGGTAGATAAATTATGTTTACTTATAATATATCTACACCATTCTAGCCATCCCCAAATCCTAACATTTTAAAAACCATTGATTATAAACCGTGAAGATAAAACATCCACTATATAGTATATTATAGTCAAAAATCAAATTAAAATAATTTAAAAAATATAATTTATGTAATTCAATATATACCTATAATTAGTATTTATTATTACTTTGAGAAATAGTAAATAATTTACTCTTGTACACCTAAATATTTATATTTTTAAACACTATATAATGTTAAAAAATGGATATTTTATTTTACATACCTAGTACATTAGTATGTTTATTGACTATAGTAAGGAATATAAGTAGGTACCAACATCATTGTATACAATTATTATTATGAGTTATGGCTATAATAATATGTACAATGCAACTAAACAACAAGTCTTAAATATTATACAGACAATAACAGTAAATCGATTTTTATTTGTTATAGATATTTATAACTGTCGTAGCTCGTAGCTCGTAGGTATTTCTTTTAATATCTAAAATAAACTATAAATTAATAATCTAACATACTTACAAGTTGATTAATAATTAATGAGTACATAACTTATTTTTTATATAATTTTATATATTGCAATTGCCAATTTGGTGTTGTTATTTTTCACGCGAAGACATCAAATTGTCTGAATATTTTTAAAATAGTATCCATGTCTCAAATCCTCCATCGAAATATCAAAATATCACAATTCAGCCAGTAAAATATTGTCAAAATCTTTAACAAGTGCTTTTATTTCAAATCTGCTCAACCACCGTAATCCCCTGATCACAGGGCTATCTGTTCCCACCATTCCCTATACAGTGACCCCAAAAGGCACCTAAAACGAACGTGGTGTTATGGCCTATTAAATAATTAACATGCACCTTTTAAGTTCATGTCAGGAAGTTCCATCAATAGATGGCTTCTTCCCCAAATCTCGGTCTCTAAAATTTTAATTTAATATATTTATTATCTAATGTTATATATTTTTTATGTTAATACTTATATCACTTGATCCTATTGTAAACACTGAAATTCACAGATTGTTCAATTACAAATAAAAAATGAAAAAAAGTATGTATATATGTATATATATATATATAAAAACCTATATATTATATAATATTCCTTTCCTTCGCAAAACTAGAAATAAAAATGATTTAAATAAATAATAATAATAAAAATTATTTATTATAGATAACTATTAGCAATGGCGCAACCAGGGGGGTTGGTTGTAATCCTCCCCCTCGAAATTTCTCCGAGGCCTAGTATAATAACCTATGTAATCTTATGTAGTAATGTATATGTATTGCAATAATGTAACCCCTCCCCCGAATTTTTTTTCTAGTTGCACCACTGGCTATTAACAAGGAACAAGGATGAGAAAGTCAGTTATTATAATACCAATTAGGACGATAAAATTTAAAATTTACAATTAATATTTATTTTTACATTTTATATTTATTAATTTATATTTACATGTTTTAATATTTAAAAAAAAAAACATAATAAAAATAAGATAAACACTAAAATTGTATAAAGTAATATGAAAATGTAGCACGAGCTAGATAAAAAAGTATAGTCGGACCCATGCTCTGAGCTTTAGTAATTTTTTTTAGGTATAGTAAAATTCGGTGCAGGTACAAACACGGCAACGATTTTTTAAATTATAAGTAACTATTACCTACCAATTATAGAACCTATATAATATTAAATCTAAGTTGTTTTTATTTCAAAATAATTGTCAGTCAAGCACTTTGCACTAGTAGTATCTACTATTAGTTGCGCCAATGATGCACCTCTCTCTCTCTTAACGAATTGATTTAAATCTGAATAATTCCAATATTCTAAGATACAATTATAGGTATCTTATAAGATACTTAATACATTTATAGTAATATATTATAATCTACATACATATAATTTAGAAATTATCACTGGGTTACGCCTCACCGTAAAAACCGTATATAACATGGGTATACGTCAACATAATGGCACTGCGTGTCGATAAGTAATTCAGAAGAGAGCCTTGAGTCATAGGTAGTATATATATTATTATATAGTATACTAAAAGTTTAAACATGTAGCCTTGTATTCATGTATAATTCATACATATATATTATAATATAGCCCTATACGTGGTTAGTTTTTCCTGCTTATATTTATGTAAGTGCGAATATAACATTTATAAACTTAAATACACTTTAAGTACCAAAGATAATAGAACGAGTAGTGCTCAAATTGAAAATAATCAAACAAATTTACTCTAATTACGGGAATAAAAAAAAATTTTATTTTTTATTTAAGAGGACTGGTGAAATATAGATATATATCCAAAAACAGCTTTGTATAAAATATTTATATGTGTGACGTACTAATTAAATCATGCCAAAAGTGCACAATATTAAAAATTACATGAGAAGCATAGACGTCCCCATGATATTTTCGCTAAACCAACATAAGAATAAAAAAAAATTTGCCGTAGGTTAGGAAGGTTAGGTTAGGTAGCCGCGGCCAATGGGAACCACTGAATTATTTTTTCAGAAAAACTTTATACTGGTTTATAGATAATAATAATAATAAAAAAAATAAACTAAACTTTCACTTATAAATTATAATGAATTTTAAGTGCTAGGCTTAGACAAGTGAAGAAAGGCCATAAGTTATAACTTATAAGTTATGACTCATAACTCATAAAGCCATATAACCAACTATTAAATATTATATTATATTAAACACAACAATTAATTTTTAAAAGTTAATTTATATATATATAATATATTTTTTAAATTTCTTTTAAATATTTTTATCATTTTTAAGATTGGAATTTATAGTAAATAGTATGTAACCATATGCTGTTTATTAATAATCAAATTTTCAGCAAAATAATTTTTGAGTAAGTATAAAGAACTATAAGTACTCTTCAATCAAAATCGTTTATTAAATTTTAATACAATATTCAATAACCATCGTGTTATACATCATTATTATTGGTGATTAAACAACTTTTTATTACGAAAGAAAAAAAAGCCAAACAAAATAAGTACTTAAAATAAATAACACTATAAAATTAATAAAGTGATGATGCTTTAATTTTTTTTAATTATTCGATGTGTTAATATAGTATTTTATTCGAGAACAACAATAGACAATGTACAATAGGTTACAACTGTTCATGAGAATTTTAAATGTAAGCAGGAGACGAACCTTATAGTTTTGATTGAAATAAACTATTTAACAATTAATTGATGTAGGTACATAATATAAAAACGGTTTCTTAACAGTACTTTATACTGTATATAAATACAATATGTTATGTAAATAAGTAATGAGTTACGGAAGTATAGATATCAAGTATAAATCTAGTTCTTCATAATATCCTCTTATTCCTTCTTAAAAAAAAAAAATGATCCTATTTATAATATATAACTATATAAGATACAGTTTAATGATATATAATTGTTTTTTTAACAAACAATAATACAATTGAACATAACTCTTGAAAGTTACAGTTTAGATGATGTATTGTTGACAGTTCGTATACGATTTATTTAAAGTATAATCTCATTAAAAAGAAGGAGGAGTTAATATTAAACTATATTTGATATTTGTGTATATATTGTGCAGTTATACTTTCTCCTTTTCGTGAAGCTCGATAATATAACGGTGCATAAAGAAGGGAGTACATTGCAGGACAGAACATAATATAAGAGTTGCTATCGATATTCCACAACTTTCTCTTATTTACGGCTCATCACAGAAAATATTAGTGTAATACTTTTTATACTTTGAAAAATTGGCTTATGAAGTTAAATAAACTCTACGTAGGTACACTCTTAGACTTCGTATTCAAAAATACAATTATGTTGTATAATATATTTATAATATATTATATATAATAAAAAAATAATATACATAATATATTATTATTTTACTACTATTATATCGCTTTATTTATTGAATATCAATAAAAGTTGTTTCTCTTTATATATGTTAAAATTTTGAAATTTAAAAAAATATAAACCTAATGTTGATTAACTTTTAAAAATTAATTGTTGCGTTTAGTATATTATATTTAATATGATGCGAATATGGAATATTTATTCATCATAAAATTTCCTTAGCTTTCATGAACAGTTTACATTTTAAAACCATCGTGATTATACTAATTTAACAAAAAGCGATTGACAACATTAAAATAATTTATAAGTTCAAATTTGTTATAAATATTAAAATACAATATCAAAACATACTAATGTATTATTAGAACAAAGAATTAAACAACTCATGATTAAAATGCAATTTTGTAAACTATACATCGATGTTTAATTAATAATAATAGATATACCTACCTAGATATAGTAAAATCATAAACATAGTTAATAATAAATATATATTAAATATTTTTGGTATATAAAAGCTCTGAACATTATTTGTCATTTAAAATAAATACAAATATTATTAATAATATTTATTTTTTCAATAAAAATTATATTTTGTAAATAATTACTATCTCATAAATCATGTTGTTGTTTTAAATACCGAGCTAAACATAAATAGTTAATCGTTACAACCACAAAATCGATGACTAAATTTATACGTTTATGGAAAGGTATCAATCGTATAATAGGTACAACATCCTACATACCTAAGATGTCATTAAAAAATGTAATAATATCAAAAATACATATTATACACAATTTTTATGTTTTTGGATATTAAAATGTCTATGAAATGTTAATATTTATACAATTTTTTTTTAGTTCATAAAAATATTATTGAGATTTGAAATTGATCTTAAATGTATTATTATTATATAGGTATATTATAATCTCAGACAACATGTACATTGTGCATTCACACAATTCTGTGGACTGCAGTCTGCAGTACGTTGATATGGCTTATAAATTAGAAATAAAACAAATTAGCATCCTATGTCAGTTTTTTTAAGATATTATAATTTTTAAGCAATATATAATCATCAACATTTTTATATTTTAGTGTTTTATTATATAATCATAACTCGCTTAAAAATTTAAAATATCCAACGTGAAAAACCATGTTCAAACATAGATAATGTTCTTAACTTTAAGTTTTATAATAAGTCAATTATCTATTATGTTAAAGTTACTACATAAAATTAATTAACGCAAATTGTCTATGTTGTACATTTATTTTGTAAGATAGACGCCACGTCATGCCGTAGGTGTAGCGTCCTCTTAATAACCCCTATAGGAATATAAATTTATTAATTTTATTTCATGGGAAAATGTCCTTTTTACAAAATTATGATAAGTAATAACTATTGTAACATTTTTGAAAAGTAAAATAATTGTATTAATTTAAAAACCTTAAATATAAGTATGTTGCAAGGAAGCACAAAAAAAATCTACCTAATTTGGCGGAAATCTTATTAGCCAAAAAACATGTATTATTTCCTGCACTGTTAGCATTATAATTAGGAATTATGAATAAATCTAAGTTAGTCGTATTTATACACGATATACGAAAACCAATTTAGGATGACAGTCGATATGATTGCTTAAAATATCGAAAAACAACAAAATATTTGCTTATTTACTTCTTGTACTTATAATGAATCTATAGACTCAGAAGTTTTTAACAACATCAGCGGTATTTATAATGATACTTATATTAGATAAATAAGCAATTATTCTCAAAAATCTATATTATAAATTATCAATATCATTTATTTATTTTAAGTAATTACAAGATCAGATGAGTAAACCAAAGTCGACATCTTACTAATGGCATATAGGTATAATGTTTTAACTATTTTGTATTTCTAATGAAAAAACCTAGCGTTTTTGATATTATGAAAAAAAAGATCTTGCTTACTCTGATGGAAAAAAAACTTATCAAGACCTGATAGTAAAATATTTGCATCATTAATATAAATAAAGTTAAAGTACAATTTTCGCGTCATTTGCAAATAACAAAATATTAATATTAGTACCAAGGGCCGCTGAAAGATCATTTATAAAAATAAAGAATAGTTATGGTCCTTTATGGTCCTAAGTGAGAGCCCTATCATCCAAGTCATCGGATAATCATAAAAATAGTGAAACGAGATTCTTACTGATTGATATAAGAATAAAGTTAATTTAGAAAGTTGCCACCGCATTCAAAAGCTTTTAATTTATGATATAATAATGTATGAATTACTTTGTCAAACGCTTTTTTAAAATCTATATAAATGGAATCTACTTGATATCCGGATTCTAAAGATTTTGTTAGGAAGTATGTGGAATAATAATAAACTTGTTTATATACTTGAGTGTTTCAAAAGATAACCGTGCTGGTGGATAGTAATATACTTTTAAAGAGTAAATTAAGGCCTTTTTACTTTTTAGTGATTATTGCTTCAAATGCTTCCGGTATAACTAATAATTTATTTATATAAAATAATATTACAATAATTATTGTATACTTAGTACCTACTATTATATACGATTTGTTTTTGGTTAAAATTGGTTCAATTTTCAGTATTAATAATAGAAAAATAAATTACAAATATAAATAACTAAAAATATACCCTTATAAATATAAACTGACTCTATCTCCACATATACAATTGTTTTTAGAATGCAATACTTTATCATTGAATTCAAATTTAACACATATAGGTACATTACAGTGGCCTACTTAATAATGAGCTACACCATTGACACCTACACAATATTAAAGTGATTTATCAGATTTTTATTTGTTTTAAACTGCTCTTTACTCTTTTTTAAGACAATTATGACAGATTAACCGTTAACGGCGTTAACTAATAACATATGGCATATAAAGGTCTATAACCTAAGATAACTATAGGTATAATCACTTATTCAAATTCCAAATATATCTCGTGACAAAGTTTCGTCGATGTCTTTCGAAACTTTCGATTTAGTTTTAAACGCCGCGACATCACATATTTATTGTGGCGCCTTGTAAGTGGTACTAGTTTTCTACTATTGCACGTTTTCCGCAGGCGTCGGGCTATTGATTTTATTTATGTTGCTAGGACCCATGGACCAGAAACAAAGCTTACTCATAGGTCTAATAAAATGATGACTCACGTTGCGACATAAACCGACGTGCGTGTGACGACTTGTTTGCATGCAACTTAAACTAAATTTATTGAAACCGTAGAATATTAATGTAAGTTGATTATGTGTATTGTGTATTATACTGGCTGATTCTTTTAGCATTTAATACTCATTATATCTAAAACTATTTTTAACGTATATGAAAAATGAAAATATGTTTTTTTAATAATTTTAAGTCATTCCAATTTAAAAAACCAATAATTGTTTACTATTTTTATTGTTGTTATATTTATCAAGTTTCTACTTTTTACTTTATAACATACATTTTTAATTTCAAAGTCTGAAAATATTGAATTTTTAGCATGTAATGTTTAAGTTATCATATTTATAAATATTGAACATTGAAATGATATATCATAATTTTGTGGAATACTACTGTGTATGACATATTAACATAATAACATATAATACTATAACTTACTAATCGTTTGTTATTTATAATTATTATACATTTATACCTACATACATCAAAATTCTTAAAAAATATATTCATCTATATGAAACTAAAAATGTATGTTAAAATAAAAAAAAATATTAACAATAAAAAAGTAGAAAAAACTTTTTTTGTTTTTAAACATTTTTCCAGGTACGTTAATATTAATTTTTCATAATTATGTGAGTGCTAGTTTTTTAAAGAATTTCAATCATTGTATAAAATGTAAATGAAAAGTCATCGGTTATAAATTAATGTTTAAAATATCATTATTTATATTCATTGTAACTTGTATTTAATCACTAATCAATAAAATAATAGTGCTAAATTATATACTATAATATGATATATACCATTATAAAATAAAAATTAGGTGAGAAAATGAACACTTTAAAGGATTTATTATATCTATATTACTGTCTACTACTAGAACAAACTGTTTGAAAAATAATTTAGAAACTTATTGATAATTTTATAATTTAAAAAACTGAATAATAATATATTTTAGTTGTGATTCAAATCGTTGCAAAACAATTATATAAACACAGTTCGTCATTTTAGAAATTAGTCAGTCCTTTAAGAAATAACCAGTATATAAATAGTAACCAAAATTGGAATGAATGTTAATATATTCTTAAAAAGGAATGGTCTGAATATGTAACTAAACCATATATATATATATATTATAAACTCGCATACAAACATACCTACCTAGTACCTATATAACAGCTAGTCGTTAGAATTTATATTCGAAGCTTCTAAAGTAAAATAATCATGATTTATGTATAAGTAATGAATGTATTATTTACTAAAATTAAATTATTATTTATTCCTATTGTTTATTTATAATATTTTTTTAATTTAAATATCCCTTAAACAATAATAAAATGTTAATTTAATAAATAATTAACAAATGTAGAAATTTGTTTCATACTTTCATTACCTAACATTAAATTTGAATGACAAATTAGATAGGAATTATAAGAAGCTTAAAAAAGCATACCTATTATATCGATATTATAAAAAAAAACATAAACTTTCCATTCTGTGTGATTGTGTTATATTTATTTGTTACTTAATACGACAATTCGACTATATACATGTGATTATAATTGTAATTCCAAACTTTTGTAAAATATATTTTTTTCACTTAATCTAATTAATATAATATATTATATGTTTTATAAATTATAAATAAATTCGGTATATTTATTAGCAGTATTATTATAAAAAATGTATGTTTATGTTTTGTTATAAAAGTAAAAAAACAAATATAGTCTAACGTCTAAGTAATTTCTACTTATAGGTGCTTATCATATAGACTCATATACTTAAAATCACAATTTAGTCGGTAAAAATAATATAGTCAATGTATACCTGCATGAATATAATCATCAATAGACGTACAATCAAACATTATTTTGGTATAGGTACCTATGTATCATTGTTTGTCGAATGATGAATTTTGAATAAATATTATTACCTATACCTATAATATGTTACGCTAATACGACCACACTGCGTGGATATAGTGACGCAAACAAACGCGCGCGCACACACATACATAAATACATGTATACATATTCAAGTATAAAAGGTATTAACCTAACCTACAACGTGTGCACGGATGACTGTAAAGTATGCAATGAAATGAATGAAATATGTACCTAGTCAAGATGCATTTTGTGCATTGTAATTTAATTTTGGTTATATAGAGTATAGCGCGTTACACATATCATACTGTTATTGTTGCATTATGAATTTAAAATAAATAATATTGTTATATTATAGGTAATAATATCATGTTATTCACACACACGGTACAAAATACGATAAGATGTACACATTAATACTTTACACGTACGAATAAAGTATGTATACTATCATAATATATATTATATACCTACTATATGGTACAGTAGTGAAGTGCGAGAAGTGCGAAAGGCTTTTTCGAAAACAAGACCGAGGATGACGGTCAGTCTATATACGGGCAAAGCTATATAGTGGCAAGTGGGTAGGTTTGGTCGTGTGCGTAGGTCGTTTACCTACTGCGCGATGTGATAATCGTCGAACCAGCAAACACACTGAGAACGTGGCCTTATATGGTTACATACACTAGTACGTGTTTCAATATTTTTTACATTATTTTCATACCCGTCGACGCGCCGATTCAATATAAATATATATATCCCGTTAAATTTCCGTTTTGCTATTTTCCTACATATAATATTTATATATAACATACCATAATATTAGACCAGATGTTTTATCTTTTATTATTGATTAATGTCATCTGTGAAAGTCTTACGGGTAACACAACGGATAATCACTTGCACAGATGAAGAATCCCATACACGATTTTTTTCTTGAGGTTTAGATCATATTTATTTATGTGGATCGTAAAATATAATAAATATAGGTTTATGGTTGCATCTATATATTGCAGAACATATTCAGTACATTTATTTTTATCTTAGAACAATATGCTAATAAATACACATTACACGTAATAATGACATCTATAGATTGTGGTAATGAAATAAGTCAACTGTCAGTCAGTTTCGTTTCGTAAATATAAGTTACACAATTATTCGTTTAATTCGATTTTGTGTTGTAGAAGTATATGATTAGAAAAATAACTATTAAAAATGTAGTATTTTTGATTACTTAAATATATTTATAATCTGCAGTTTTTACTCGTAGTGGATAACGAGTAAAAATATTTTATTGTAAAAGGCTTATGGTGCTATAGTACAGTACACCAATACGTATAAGCTTCAATACTTTAATGCAAATTTTTCTCAATTTTTTATATTAAACATATTTATACACAAAAATAATTTTCTTTTAACTGCAATTTGGATTATTGTAAAAAAATTTGTGTTATTATATTTTTTTTACAAATAATAATTTTTTAATTGTTTTAACATACCAACATTTTACTAAGTTAAAAATTATTAACTGCTAAATATTTATTTATATCACATTATCATGTGTATATATAATATATATAGCCATATAGGTAATGATGTTAAGAAGCCCTGTCTACAAATTACAAATACTTATTATTATGACATTTAAATACTATCAATTAAAATATGATTAGTTTTTGAACGTATGACCTACTTCATATGAGTAAATTGTAAAACAAATTTGAACAACTAGTAAGTAACTTAAAAAATGGTATTACTGGTTATATGAGAATCTTTCTTAATTTTAGGAGTTTCTAAATTTTTCTATAATGATTTATGTAACAACTTTTAGTTTAAGGGGATTTGATACTGTGATTTTCTGTTTTTGTCTAATGTACGCGCGACATAGGATTTTAGACGGATCCTTTGCCAATCATACCAATTGATCCAATGAATCGATAAGAGTTCTGAAAACAGATTTGAATTTGCGTCAATTCTATTTGAAAACAATTTTCTCACAGCTTTGATATTTTCCTCCAAATTTCTAAAAAAAATATATTAAAAAAGAGTAATTAAAAATTCTCGTATTTCAATTTTTGGAGAAGTTAAAATCAAAAAGTCAAAAATCTGGGAAAGTCAATTTCAAGTAGACTCAACGACAAATTCAAATCTGTTTTTATAATTCTTATTGCTTCATTGGATCAATTGGTATGATTGGCAAAATATCTGTCTAAAATCCCATGTCATGCGTGCGTTAGACAAAAACAGAAAATCACGGTATCGAATCCTCTTAACAGAAAAATTACAGATTGTTTTCTAATTTAAAATAAAATGAACATTTAGGATTTTATAAGAAAATTTATTAAAAATAGTAGAAATTTTTAAAACAATCTTTCAAATGGACAGATGCCAGATGGTCGTATATCTATATAACAATACGCTTGAAGTGATTTAAAGTTAGTTTGTGACGTAATATAATTTTTAAACTAATCATATGACATACTACGTACATTTTTAGTTATGTGACTACTATAAAGCATGTTAAAAATGTAATTGTAAAATAATCTGTGCATTTTAATTTTTCTTGTTATGATCTCTTATTATTATTTTAACTGTAAGCTACCTTTTATACCTATACTAACATAATATTGACACACACATAATAATAGTTTTATAGTCTTATACATAATATAATATATAATATTTATATTGGTATTATCCATCTATAAACTAAAAAATATGAAATATTGCTGAATTTAAATTACATCTTACTATAGGTATTTTGATCATCATATTGTGTTAATTAAGAACACAATGCTCGAAAAATTAATTGTACTGGTTTTATCTAGACCGAGGTTTATTAAACTAAAAAATAGCTGCAAAATCATTTTCATTGCAATAAAAGGTTTAAGACCTGTGTGTGGCGGGGGTAGTGGATTTATACTTGTAATAATGACTAAATTACTCGTAGATAATAGTTATGTTGGTACCTACACCTATTAACATTTATAAGACTATAACTTATATTCAATGATCATTAGTCATTATTCATTAATGATTATTATACTTGTGTGTTTTCAATATTTATTGGTTTATAGTAAAAAAAAAAAAAAAAATGTTTTAAAAGGACGTATAACCTTCCTTCCACCATTTTTTTTATCATTGTTATAAACTACAAACGTTCAACACATCAATTTTGTGTCCTATAGAATCAATTTAGTGTTGTTAGCCATTATAGGTTTGTTAATACCTATTATAGTAAATTGCTCTATTATCAAACTTAAAGGTAAGAATATTACCTATCTTTGGTTGTATATTAGTTTACTACAATATTTTAATTTTTAAGTGAATTAGAAGCATTTTTAAATTGTAATATTTTACATTACTCATAAAACATAAGTCATAATGCACCTAAATATTAAAATATCCAACGTGAAAAACAACAGATAATTTTGTTAAGTTTGATAATGGCTCAATTATCTCTAATGTTAATATTAAAGTTAACAACATAAAATTGGTTCTACTAAACGCAAATTTGATTTATTGTAGTGTTGTACTTACTACCTTGTACTTTTTTAAGTCTGAGGCAATACATATAAATATAGGCAAGTGGTACTGTAGCTGCAGTTAGAATGCTTAATTATTGTGATTGATATATGTAAACTTATGATCATATCATATTTTATAGCTATAAAATTGTATAAATTTGCATAAAAATCAATAACGTTACCTAAGTATATACAATGCCGTAATTGAAAAAATTTCAGGGAGGGGTCCAACATTTTTTTTTAATATAGATACTGAAATTGTATAGTCCGCAATAAACTATATTTACTAGTAAAATGTGGTAACTTTTAAAAATTTTGGGGAGGGGATCCGTACCCCTTAGACCCCACAAACACGGCCTTGAAAATATAAATAAAAGTGAAATAATTAATTTGGTTAAATAATTGAGTAAAATTTAGTAAAAAATATATATTAGGTATGTACCGAAAAGAAAAAACTAATATAAAAGTTGTTAATTATTTCTATTTTTATTTACTAGTGATAAAACCAGAAATTACGAATTAAATATTAAATAATTTATAAAACAATTACTGTTTATTTTTTTTTTGTAATTAGATATATTAATTATTTTACAAAAACATATACTTATATAATGAAACACATTTTAATAATTTTTAAAAAGTGTGGCTTATCTTTTTATATCTTATTATATTATTTATACTGAAATTATAAAGTATAGGTATCAATACATTTTTAGTTATTATTTATTGATTATTATCGATATAATATATACATAAGTACCTACCATAATTAATATTATACTAATACACTCATTTTATTGTCTGTACTCAGTGTTTTAAGATTTGCCATAATATCAAAAAAATATTTAAGCACCTGCATTAATATTATTCAAATATTTATAATTAATTTATACTTGCCTATAGCTTACCTATTTAAATCAATAGGTAGGTATGCTATTATCATTGCTATTAAGTATAGCTACAGCATGTAGGTTACTGTTAGCCGTTAGGTATAGGTGATTTTTCATACATTCTATATACACTGATATTTATGTAAATTAAATTCTGTATTTTATATATTATACTATGACTTTAACAAATTACAAGCAATTAGGCTTCCTTTAAAACAAAGCTATAGATGTATTTTTATTTTTATTTTTACTTCTTAAATATTTGTACAGGTACGCATACCTATAAGAATATATTATGTTAAAAAATCTTAACTTGTTTTTTTCTTAGAGTTGATGTATAATATTCAATAAAATTTTTATTTTTGCGTGGAGCAATACATTCTAAGTAGTTATTATTAGAGATATGATAATGTAAATATTTAATACTATCTGATGGATTATTATAGGCTATATACCTTATTATTTACTAAACTTATATGTTCTATCATTACTTTTTGAAACATATTATATCATTTATATCTTATAATGATCTTAATATGAATTAAAATAATACAAACATTGTCTACTATACAGCAGTTAGTTAGGTATTATTATTATATTATTGCTAATAGTTTTCTATCAAACTTATAGACTTTGAAACCATTTTATGATACATGTTATATAGGATATGACATTACCAAGGTCCTCACCCACTATGATTCAAGTAATGTATTTTAAATTGTGGGCGGCGATTCAACTCCTACTTGAAGTTAAAATAATTGTTCAATTTCCGTCATCCGTTATTGGTGGAAAAGGAGCGCCTCCGTTAAAATAAAAAAAAAGCATATAACTACAGCTTCGCATGACTTCCTTAGACTAAACGAACAATTACATAGATTGTACAATAGGTACCGTATTAAATTGACAATATTTATACGCGTATACAATGCATTGTATCATAGCATTCAGTAACACCCAAAAATAATTAAACTTCTAATAAATCTCAAGGTATATAATAAATAATAATATTATTTGAATATGATAAATTATGTTGCTTTAACAAAGTAAAATAATTGATAATAATATATTTAGTAAAAATAACAATAAAAAAAAAAATATGATTGAGACTAAATTTTAAACACGATAAGACTTCAGAATCATTGTTGTTATAGTACAGGTGCAAGGTTTGCATTCACACACCTATTTTTCGTGAAAAGCCTTCTTTAGACTAAATTAAAATTAAATTAAGTCATAAATGTGCTCTAAATCTGATACGGAGTCAGTATTTTATAATTTATATTTTTTAAATTCTGTACTGAGCAATGAAATGAAATTAGTTTCAAAATGATGTGTATTTATTTTTGTGTATCTAAAATTGCCTTGGAAGAGTATATAAATGCTTCAATCTTCAACTTTGAGAATGGTTTCTGCCTTTCTGGTACACAATTTAATCTAGTTGATACTTTGAGAATACAAAAGTAAAAATATCAGTTTTCAAAATTATCGAAAAAAAAAATTACGAGATAAAGGTAATATAAATTATAATTCATATGCAATATAGTCAAATCAGTCGATACACATATTATTTAAATACTAATTTTTTGATAAAAAATATAATTTTTTTATTTTACTGTAATTCAAAAATGAATAATTATAAATACTTAAAAATGTTTTCAAATATTTAGATACATGAGCATTTTCGGAAAGTTATACAATTTTGATTGGGATTTTTGTACATTATTATTATTTAGTCAAAAAGCTTGAAAATATAATAAAAAGTTCCTAGTAAATTTTTTTCATACAGCAGTTTAAAAAAATTTAAAATACTAGTCACTTTTGGTTAATTTTAAAGTTTAAATTTTGAAAACCTTAGGTAAAATCACAAAAATGTACAATTATTTTATAAGTTACATATACAATATACAATATTCTTATTGTATACATATACAATAAGTTACATTTTATAACCTACCTTTTTTCGATATTTTTCAAATAACGTATAATATTATGAACAATTTATGAAAGACATTGTATTAAAATCAAAATTTTGACTACAAAATAATTTCCAAATTTTAGTGATTTAAGAATTCGTTAAAATTTGAACATTAAACACTTACAAAAAAATCGTGCCTAATATAGTATAATATCTATGTATTTTAAATTGCTATAAGTATAACTCTAGAACTTATTATGAAGAACCTACTACATTTTTGATTTAGAAAAATAATTCAGCATTTTTAGGAAAAACTTAAATATTAAAAAAATTCAAATGCCTGAAAATAGCTTTAAAAAGAATCAAAATATTTTGAAATTATTTCCAGAAAATCCTAAAATATTATTCATTTTTTAATTGTAACAAATTAAGTATTTGATTTTGTCTAAAACTGCATTTTTACAGCATTACGTGAATACCTATATACCTATATTATTTTATTGAATATTACCATTTTTCATAATTCTTTTATAATTTTTCTTGATTATTTTGAAAAATCAAAATTTAATTTTTGAAAGTACCAACTAAATACAATTTGGTAATAAAACTAACCACCGTGGATATTGGAGAATTTGTATACCTCCAAAATGTGATGACAAATGTCACACACCATTCGTACCCACACGTTGTCTAATGCCATGCTTGTTTTGGGGTGGGTGGCATTGTAAATACTGATCGGTGGATTTTATATGTACTTACCGTAGAATAATAGCTAATTAGTATACCTTTGTCCTATAATGGCTAATTTTAATAATTAATTGCCAATATAGGTTACTTCTACATTTCTACAATAATGTATAAGTATTAAGTTCCATTGATAATTAAACCTAGGTGTCAGTAAATTTTAATACATACAAATGTACAAATGTAAAATGAACAATTTTTGGCGGTAAATATACCTATCAACCAGACGCTACATTACCAATATAAGCAATATAATATTATATATTATATAGGTCCTAGATAATGCACGGAGAGGAAGTGCTTATGGTCTTGTAGATAACAATAATATATTATTAATTATTATTATAAATGATGATAAACATATTTAAGTAATAATAATATTACTATGGATTATTTTTACAAAACAAAATTGTCAGTATTTTTATAGAATTAAAATAAAAATAAAATATTATGTGTGAGCTATTGTAATAAAATACGGATTATAAGTTATAATTAATAATAATTTATATCGAGTCCTTAATAACAGATGTATGTGTGGAGTAGTAAAAAGTATATTTAAAAAAAATATATGATTTTTTAATTAAGTTTGTATAAATTCATTTATAATATTAACTTTTATCACGATATAATTATGTAGGGTCATCTCTCTTCATTATTTAATACGGAGGTCGTAGGTAGGTATACAATTATACTAATATGACTTATAAAATATTATGGGTTTGTAAAACTATACATAACTATATTTAATTATTATTTATTATACACACATATATATATTATTATACCTATACATATAATATATAATATATATTATATACTAGTGTAAATATTGTATTATGTGTAGGTCCTTATGTTTTTTTAGACTTTACACTTGATACCGTTACAAACGCACATTCTGTGTATATATGGAGTATAAAACTATAAAGTACTAGGTATAGTAAATACGTTAAGCGTGATATAACGGTGTCTGAAAAAGATTTAAAGGTAATAGGTCTATAATACATTTATTTATAATATATTAATCAAACAATTAAATAGCTGAAACTGAAGCCGCATAATATAGTTAGGTACCTTATATGAATTATGAATAATTGTATTAAATAAAATTAAAACATGCACTTTATCGTCAAATTATATTATTTTATATTTTATTTAAACGACTTCGGGTGGCGCCAAAATTATTATTTAAAGGGCATAGGTTCATAATGTCTGCATGCAATTATATCAGAGCAGTAACAACCCTTCAAACAAATAGGTAGGTAATAAAAAAAATATTATTATATAGGTAGCTATTGTCTATTAGCCACATTATACAATGCATAGATGATATGTATATGTATTTTATAGGTACCCACATACTATTATTATGTCGACAATAATTGACTATATAAAAACTCACCTTGTAGTTATAATTAGTATTTTCATAAAACTGGGGAGCCATTTCACCCTAAAATAAAATATTGCATTACTGCCATTATATTATATTAAACTTAGATCGGCGCCGGTGATTCTATTTACGTGAACTTGCTTCGTCATATTATATCGATCTTACTAAACTTTTTTAGTTTATTAGATAGGTAGTCTTTTTTTTCGTAGTACCTAGGTAATTAATAAATAAATCAGATTGAATGTGCAAGTTTTCATAATTACTATAAAAAAAAATATCAGTATTGTATTAATTGCATTTAGTTAAATAAAAAATAAAGATGTTAATTTATATTATATAATAATTTTATTGTAGCCCGTAGGTATTATATACATATATATAGATATATAGGGTTACTTATTAACATAATATTATCCAGTTCATTCATAAAATCTCAAGATGAAAAATAATACTATAAGTAGGTGCCAACGAATAAGAATTTGACCTTGAAGTACTTGTATAGAAATAACCGAAGTAAGACCCAGTTGTGTCAATATTAAGTTTTTGTAATTTTATCGTAGGTAGAATTATGTATTTACGTTTATAATGCATATATATAAACATTACTATTAACTAGGTATAGGCGTATAGCTACTAAGATATTAATACATTTATTTAAGAGAAAGTCGAAGATTTTACAAAACTCAAATCCAATATGAACACAAACAAATAGTCAATCAAATTATGAACTAACTATGCATAATGCATGTGTGTAGTTTATAGGTAACAACTAAAAAGTATCTCACAGATGTTATGTCATTTGGACAATAAGCTATAGGAATGAACGTCATTTTTTTTGATATTTTTTTACCCGATTAAATAGGTAGGTTATAGCCGTTTATATAGGTAAAACTGATTCCGAGGTACTAAGGTATAGGATTTATATTTAACAGTCATTGTAAAAAAATAATTATGTAATAAGAATTATTCATCTGTCCAAATGAATTATATCGTTAATTATTGCTGTGCCTTACATACCTTTAACAATCATAAACAAAAGTTATTATTTTTTATCAGTTTCCTGTTTCACCCAAGTACTATAATATATAGGTATTTACAGATTAATTAAGACCGTTTGTTGTACTAGACAGTAGACATTGAACACCGTTAAATGTGATTGTTTACTTCTAAGTACCAACAATGACTGTATGTAAATATGTAATATAATCGTACAGATAAGATACATAAGTACACAATCATAACATTAATATCTGGTAATCACTACTAATCTTCAAAGTCGTCATGTTAAAAATACCGAAATAATGCCATGTAAGAAATAAAAATGTTATTTTTCTATGAAAAAGTTAACAGAATAGAGAGCAGCTGTGAGCAGAGAGAGGAAGAGTTACAGACGTTACAGTCGTTATTGAGAGAGAGAGAAAGAGAGTGAGAGAGAGAGAGAGAGAGAGAGAGAGAGAGAGTGAGAGAGAGAGCACTTATAACGATCGAATACGTTAAATTTCCGTTAAAGGATAGAGCGTAGGGGGAAGTAGACGGCGGGATCGGGGCAGACATCGTCATAAACAATCGTATTCAATGCGGTGCGCACTGCGCGGCGGTGGAGACGGTGCGTTGGCCGACGCCCAAAACGGCAAGCGGCACGCGATTAACGATTGGGTTATTCAAATTCAAAAACGACGGTACGTTGTGCGGAAGGTGGACGAAAAAAAAACCAAAGGAAATAACCAGAAAAATCGTTATTTCGAAGCGTTTGCGTTGGCACCACTGCGGTAACCGGCCAATCGGAACGCTACAAGGGCGTCGGCCGGAGCGGGGTTGCTGGTGCGTCGCCAACGCCACAAAACCGACAAAACCGTGCCGTAGCCATTTTATTTCTCTGTAGCGTTCGAGACGGTCGCTGTGCTGTACCTCAATAATCTCAAGCTTCTCACTCGAGCACTTTTAATTTTTTTAATTTTTTAATTTTCACTTCAACGTTTAATCATGAGGGAGATTGTACACATTCAAGCCGGTCAGTGCGGAAACCAAATTGGAGCCAAGGTAAATATTAAAAGCGACGCGGTGTTCGGTTGATCGCTCGCTCAAACATGGCGGTCGGGTCAAGATACTTGGCGGTATCTAACCGGCGTTTTTTTCCAAAACACATATACTCGCATGTTTGGTTATTGTTCAGATAACAAAAACATAAACGTAACAAAAATTTAAATTTTCGAATTCAGCGGTTTCCTACTCGCAATTGGTAGTTTTTATTTGTTAGTCCGTGTAGGTGGTATTATATATATATATTTATATATATATAATATGCGATCTTATCCTAACCAGTTTTCAGACCATAGCGTGGTCAAGTTTGAAAGTCAACAAAGGATGTGGTCTATGCATCTGACAAGCGAAAAAACCGTTATCGTGTGAATCACCTACTTATTCTTGTCTATTTTCGTTTACTTACTAGCGTTTTTAATATTTATTTTCTAGTACCTTAAAAAAAAAAAATCGTATTTTATGGTTCTATTTGTTTACAATTTATTTTTATCATCAAATTGTATTCCCTTTATGCTGAAATATTTTTAGTGTGTACTTGAGTTGTATTAAGGTTTTATATCATTTAATATATTTTCACTATTGTATGTTTGGCATTGGTCAATTAATGACGATTTTATTGCTTTATTAAATAGATACTTAACAAACTAGATAGAGTTAATGTATTCACTCTTAGATATAATTTTTATGACCCACTAAATTTATAAGATATTTAAATTGCTGTTCAAGGTAGTTAATTTCATTACTACTATAATATGTAATTTTTAAAGGTTGTATATGATATTAATTTATTTGGACTAGCTTGGTATTTTTTATGCATCATAAGTCAACCGTAACATAATAATTATTATACGTTTTTATTATTTAAAATTGGTTTTCAAATTAACTAATTTAATTTTTGATTATAATAATAATCTTAAAATCTTAATTGTATATTTATATTTATATTAAACATACTAAACTCTATTATAATGTCCTTTAAAATGTTTTAATTGTATTTTATAATTTTTTTAGTTCTGGGAAATCATTTCTGATGAACATGGCATTGACCCAACTGGAGCCTACCATGGAGACTCTGATCTTCAGTTGGAGCGTATCAATGTATACTACAATGAAGCATCAGGTAGTGTTTTCTTTCAATTTGATACTTTTTAAATTCCCAGTTAAATAATTATTTAACTAATAATAAAAAATAAATTAAAGGTGGAAAGTATGTACCTCGTGCCATTTTGGTTGATTTGGAACCCGGTACCATGGATTCTGTCAGATCTGGACCATTCGGTCAAATTTTCAGACCAGACAACTTTGTCTTTGGACAGTCAGGTGCTGGAAACAATTGGGCTAAAGGTCATTACACAGAGGGTGCTGAGCTTGTAGATTCAGTATTAGATGTTGTCAGGTAAATTTTCAATTATATTATTATTATTATTTTCAATTATATTATTTTTATTATCAGAGTATTAATGTAACTACTAATCTATTTAATTTATAATACTATAGTTATGCTAATTTCTTTCTTTTTTTATTGTATGTATATTTTAATATGTAATATAAAAGATTAATGGGTGATCAAAACCATTTATGTAAATTTTTTTATAATTAATGTAACCATAATTCATTTTAATCATAATATGAGTTAAAATGCAATCATTTTATTATTTTTTCATTATAATTTACCTTTACTTAATCTTCTCAGTGTTTGATATTATATTATGATATAGTTTATATATCATTATTCAAGAATAATTTTGGATTTTTGTTTTTACATTAAGTTATAAATTACTATATTTCAACTATTCTTTTTTTAATAGTTAAATTTTTTTTTTAGGAAAGAAGCCGAGAGCTGTGATTGTCTTCAAGGTTTCCAACTGACACATTCCTTAGGTGGTGGTACCGGTTCTGGTATGGGAACCTTATTGATCTCCAAAATCCGTGAAGAATACCCAGACAGAATTATGAATACATATTCTGTTGTACCTTCCCCCAAAGTGTCAGACACAGTTGTAGAACCCTACAATGCTACCCTTTCAGTTCACCAATTGGTTGAAAATACCGATGAAACCTATTGTATTGACAACGAAGCTTTATATGACATTTGCTTCCGTACATTAAAACTTACAACACCAACATATGGTGACTTAAACCACTTGGTCTCTTTGACCATGTCTGGAGTTACCACTTGTCTTAGGTTCCCTGGTCAACTTAACGCTGATCTCCGTAAACTCGCCGTCAACATGGTTCCTTTCCCCAGGTTACATTTCTTCATGCCTGGTTTTGCTCCTCTTACATCTCGTGGAAGCCAACAATACAGGGCACTAACTGTACCCGAACTTACCCAACAAATGTTTGATGCCAAAAACATGATGGCAGCATGTGACCCACGACATGGACGTTATTTAACTGTAGCCGCTGTATTCCGTGGCCGTATGTCCATGAAGGAAGTTGATGAACAAATGTTGAACATCCAGAACAAAAACTCGAGCTACTTCGTTGAATGGATTCCCAACAATGTTAAAACTGCAGTGTGTGATATTCCTCCAAGAGGTTTGAAAATGTCTGCCACATTCATCGGTAACTCTACAGCTATCCAAGAATTGTTCAAGAGAATCAGTGAACAGTTCACTGCTATGTTCAGGCGTAAGGCTTTCTTACATTGGTACACTGGTGAAGGTATGGATGAGATGGAATTCACTGAAGCCGAATCCAACATGAATGATTTAGTATCTGAATACCAACAATACCAAGAAGCTACTGCTGATGAAGAAGCTGAATTCGATGAAGAACAAGAACAAGAAGTTGATGAAAACTAGACTTCTTTTAAACAATTAGCTTATAATTTAATTTTTGTTACATTTTTTTTAAAAAAAAATTCTGTATATTAATCCATTATTTTTTTATACTTAATGCTTTTTCATTCCATGATACATTTCCCTCATACTAAAAAAACACTGCTTTTTTTATTTTGAATTATTATAATTGAACAATATAGCTTTACGAGATTAAAATTTAAAATTATTTTCAAGCACATGAATATTATTTGTATTTCATTGCATTGATACATTATATTTTTAGACCTTTCAGTTTTTTCATAAGTGGATGATGGAGCACCAAAACATTAATATAATAATTATTATGTGATAAATCTGTATATTGTTTATATTTATTTATCATTATAATTAATTATATTGTTTATTGGTATGTTAGGTATTGAAATATTTTTATGTTGGTAGCTAAATATTACTTGCAACTTAAATTTAATATCTGATGTGACTGTTGGTTGTTTAAAAGTCAAATTTGAGAACTTAGTATTCTAGTTGATAATCAAAATATTTGTTTGACCTTTATAATTCATCTGGTTTGATTCACTAGTTTATTAATTACAATTAAAAATTGTTATTTTAATTATTTGCTACTAATTTAGTTGGTAAAAATTATTCAATATCTATCTATATTCAGTTAGACACTGGGACTTGAGAATTGTACTTATTGGCTGACTTATATTCAGAGTAACTACATGTGGAATGTAATGTTTCATTTTCACCAAGTAGGTGTGTTTCGCAAAAGGGAAATGAAATTTTCATGCAAGTTTAATGTACCCAAACGATTTGAAGTAGAACAGAACATTGGGTATTAAATTTATAATCGTGCACTGTCAATATTTTAATGCAGATAGTAGTAAATGCCTATGTTTGCACTTTGTCACTGCGAGTGGCATTATAGTCTTGGTTAAACCATTATTATTTTTAAATACCTAATTAGTGATAGGTTTGGTATCAAAAGCACAGATAGGCTAGTATACTCGTAAATATATCGTAATATGAAACCATCATTTCACTCCTTTTTAAAAACAAAAACAAAAAAAGCTGAATAACAAACGAATAGGTATTTCTATTAATATTAATTTCAAATAGGTAATTAAGTTTTTTGATCATTATTTATTCATTACATACCTAATTGATGTTTGGTTACGTAATAAATTTAGGTTAAATAAGTTAGAATCAAAAAATTGTTATGGATTTGTTATTGGATTGTTTGCAATAGGTACCTAATGGTCTTAATGTATAGTGGTACCATTGATTATAAGTTATAATCAATAGTCAATGGTGTTACCTAGTACCTACCCTGCGTCTGGCGGACGATTGTAGTCGCGATAGTCTGTAGAATATAGATATAAAAGATATACACATACCTAGATATTAAGATCTAAGTACATTTATTGTATCCTGTATTTTAGTGCAACAAATTCACTGTTTACTGGTTACCTACCTTCTATCTTAGCTTTTATTTTTATGCAATACTATTTTAAACCAACATCAGTGCCACTGAGAGATGCAGCCGATGTAGCTATGCAGGAACTATTTTTCACCCCGGGAAAGGGCAAATATAAAGTGTTGGTTTATCTACTTTTTTTAAGTACCGTAATCCCTCACAAGGTGTATGGTGCATCAAGCATCAAGGGAAGTGCTTAACCTCCATGTTCGTACGTGTTGTTTTTTTTTTACTTTTAAGCCCAACGCCATCATAGGTTTTAATGTAATGTCTGAAATATAAAATTTACTACCTACCTAAACTACAAAACTACAGTCTACAACATATAATTTTTTTTAAATATACGTATTTACACAATGTATATACAACTATTTATTATAGGTACTTACTAATATACTATGTACAAATATATGTAATATGTATTTATGTTTATATAGGTAGGTAAACAAGAATTAGGTATTAACTTTTTTCCTTTGTGAACTGGATTTGTACAGCGGTTCATTCCTGAGTGTACGCAGACACTTTCAGCAAGATACCTAATCATAAATAATACGAGATCACTACGACGTTGAGCCGACAACTATAGTTACTATAGTACCTTTGCCGACAGCGTATCTAAAATTATTATTTATATGTTTAAAAATAAAGAATGTATTACTAAATTATAATTTATTTTTCATATTATTTATAATCGTCTAAAAAATATTTGTTTTAATAATTAAAAATTAAAAAATTGCATTTATAGATTTATATTATAAATTAAGTATACTTTTTAGAAACTCTATGGTGGTCCTATTAAATTTATCATTAATAATATTATTTAACCGTTTTTTATTTTTGACCATAACATAACCATTTATATCAAAAGTTGTTCAACAAAAAACACTCCATTATTATAAAATGAAATATGATGATAACACAAGCATCACTGATTCAAAATAACATTAGATTAGCCATTAGGTAACACAAATATATAATACTGGTTCGATATCTTATCCCAAATAATTGCTTTGATAAAAATATCGATATTATTATTATTATTATTTGGAAATTATGGATATAGGTACGCATAATATAATATCTTTATCGTAATAATAATATCCTACGTTGGCTTTTCGGTCGTCGGCTCACCGTCCTAGTCCCAAATAATACATATACATTCAAATTTATACTTAAGTTCTGTAGTTTTGTTCTGATAAATATTTGAGAGAGATTACTATTTTATTAACCACTAGTCACTATTAATTATTATTCCATAAAGTTTATTAACCAATAAATACATATAATATAAAACAACCGTATTTAGTATGTCCACATGGCATATGATATGATATTCACTGTAAAAAATAATATTATAGGTAGAAGCGCTATAGTGTACCTAGCTCTGGGTACTGATGCACTGGCAATTTATATACAAGTGAATATAATACTAATAGTACTAATAGTATTCAATACTCAATAGGTAATTTAAATAATTTAATTATCCTATTCTCCTATTCTCATCAATTCGTCATGGTCGGTTCCAAGGATGTAATACAAGATAAACTCATCTTATTATAAGTTTATTATGATGGTTTACGTACAACTGGTTAATTTTTGTCCAAATCAAATTAATTTATTATAGGCACCTACGTACCATATTACATAACTCGTATACTATAGATATAGTATTATGCAGTACTAGGGTTACTTACCAAGTCTGTAATTAAAAAAAAAAAACTTAACAAAAAGTAATAGAAATAGGTAGTAAATTAGTGACGCAATAATAAGTAGTTACAGTGGCAGCAGTGGCGCCGATGTTAGTTTATAATGGTATTGCATAGAAATACAATCTGAGATAGAAGGTATCAGTAAATATTGGAATTTGTCACACTAAAATAAGGGATAGAATTAATTAATTTCCTAACATCTATAACTTGTACAGTACAACTATTCTTACGGATTACCGTGGTCTGGGGACGTCCGTCACGACACAACCCACTTAAATTAAGTACACATAATACATCCGCAGTACTTATTACTTAATTAGTTACCTATTACATGTATATTGTATACTGTATACTCCGAATACTCGTATATATAATACAGTAACCAGCGGTTCAGCGCCACTGGCGTCTCTGCTGTGTGATGTATATTTTATTCAATATTGTCAACCTATCGTGTAAAAATTATACATTACAAACAACGATTTACCTAGGTACCCATTTAAAAATTATTTATTTTTATTTATTATTTTTTCTTATACCAGGGATACCATTTCGGGAGAGGTAAAGGCAGAAGGATTTGGACTAAATCACAGAATAAAAAATAGAATAGTTATTATTCTGTGCTTAAATCGTTTTTTCGGTCTAATTATAACATCGATGATTATAGACATATCACACATAGATAATAGATATTGCTATTGCTATTGGTATATTAGATTGCATTTATTTTATTGTTTCACTGTAATGAATTTATGATTCCATTATTATCGTCAGCAGCACAACAGTAAGTCGTAGGTATAGGTAGGTACATATCATTTTAGATACAGTATTAAAATACTAATAGCCCGTTTCGCACTAGTACGACATGACACGACAACATTTAATAAACATAGTATGTGATGGGGTTAATAAATAAATAAGTGGGTATGGACTCCGCTGTAGCAGATAGAGTTGACACATATCGCTTCGAGATATGTTTGATTCAAGATAACTAACTCGAATTTATATTAATTTATATTTTTAGGGGAATAAAAAAAATCGAGTTATCAAGTTTTTCGAGTTATCGCGACTCGACTGTACCTATATACTCATTTATTTTTAAAATAAACATAATATAATCGTTTATTATTCAATTATTCATATGATACATAATTAAATAAAAATTAAATTTACTACGGATTTATTCGTCGCAGGTCGGAGAAAAAATAATAATGATCTAAAAATTAAATTGTCTTCGTATTTAGGTACAAAAAGATTTTTGGGAATAATTTAACAACGTCTCGGGATGGTAGAACGACTGTGACGAAAAAGAATATATGACTCGTTCCGAGAATCGCTGCTGTGGTGGTAGAATTCATCACATAGCAGTAATATAATATTTTTGATAGAAAGACACGATGCGACTGCGTTCGCGTCATTCGATGCTTTCCGACGTATTCGACCCGTGCGCCTGTAGAAAATCGCAACTGTTGGTCTGCAGCGGCAAATCGAAATCGTCGCGAGATTGCCGATGGGCCGACAGAGCAATACAACACGACGAGTGGTCTTGGGCCACGAAACAGCAATCGCCCGTCAGGTTGCAGTGCGCCTGGTACACCATGGCGGTCGGCAGGATGACGAAGAACAGCGCGTTGATAACGAATTCCTGTCCCCTGTCCAGCAGCTGTATGTGCCGGCACTTGATTATGGGGTGCACGCAGTAACCGTGGTCGTCCCGGACCACCGGGCACGTTCTGAGTTCCGGTTCTTTGTACGCGCCCAGGTGCCGTTTGCCGAGACCGACTGTCCACAGCCAGTGGCTGCGGTACGGCGACACAGCTTTGAGCAGGCCCAGAACTAGCGCCACGGCCAGGTAGCCGATCAGAAAAATCAGACTGGCGGCCAGCGTGTTCCGGTCGTGGACGGCTTCCTCGGCGATCGCCGTCCTCGGGGGCACGTCGCCCAGGAACCCGGCGCCGGTGTACTGTGCCTGGCTCAACGATCTACTGTCGACAGCACATGGCGATTCTGCCTGGTAACACTTGCACCGTCTGTGCCACAGACAGTAGCAACCGGAACCTCGGACGACCTTGCACTTTCTGGACGCCACTGCGACGTCTGCGGCGTGTTCGGTGTACAACCGCACTGCGGAACAGTATGCATCCCCCCCCACCAGAGCTTGTTGTAAAAAATGTCAAAACTATTAAAAACAAATAATAAATCGTGTTTGTCGTCCCGAGGACTGGCACGCGGAAATGTGTAAGAGGCGCTGTAAAACGTCGGTTGTATCGTTGTATGTAAGTTCAATACGTATAGTAGTAATATATTATCTGACGAATATTTTAAAATATAAATATTACTCACCGGTCGCGACGCATTCGTCGGTATGGCATTCGAATGCCAATAAGATCTTTTCGGTCTGCTGGGGATGTACGACCGCTTGTCCCCGTTTTTTTCTGATTTTTTTCGAGTCTCTAGGACTAAAAGTGTCAATGAAGAAATCTGCCGTTTTCAAGCCTAAATTCGTCACGAATACGAGCAATTTCGCGGTGTTATTACAATCGTTGTCAAGAATCGCGTGTACCTCGCTTATCTGGAGCAAAATCCTACGGACATTTTATAATATTAAAAGTGTTACTTTCAACCATTGTGGCATTGTGATATCATAATATTCATAGTGTTTAATATGATGTACTAGTGTACTATTAGCACTATAACAAATTATTAATCAACAATTAAAACCATGGCAAATCGCACGTTTGAACCGATAACGAGAATAATTCATTATTACCACCTATACATGTATATATCATAATTATTATTATATACATAATATATTACTATATGAGGCCGCTTTTATAAAAATCCACGCTAAAACTAATTACTAGTTACTTAAATAACAAAGTTATCTATACTGAAATATTCATCCAATAAAACTATATTTTTCTAACTTTTTTACTGTATCTCGGAATAGCATATATTAATTTAATTTTCTATTAATACTCAAACTTCGCCGATAAGAGGATTCCGCAGCTATGAGTTGACCATTGTATTGCATGTGTTTATTAATGTATAATTATCCGAATGACCAATTAAAAATATTATCGGTAATACTTGTCGTTGATGACGGCGTTGTCGTCCAGTCTGACCTCTCCGACGCTCTGCACGGACACGGGTATTTCGGCAGAGGTCGAGACCGGCTGACGGTCCACGATAATGTGGTCGTGCACGTCGTCGAAACTGATGTCACCTTTCACATAGTCTTCGATGAACAAACGACCACTTGCGGCACCCGCCGACGGTTCCTCGCTGCAGTCTGCCTCGCGCTGCTGCAGCAATTGGACGGGCTGTTCGCCGAGACAGGTGCCCCGCGGCCGATAACACCTGTCCGGCTGTTCGTAGAAAGCTCGTGGTTCCACTCCGATTTTGTCGCATTCGACACCGCTGTTTTTAGACATCTTACTCGGATGGATCGCGAGGTACTTTCCGGCCGGTTGATCTGCAATAGGTGGCATTACTGAAGCTATACTCGTATATGTAATATGTATAAGATATAGAGGACGACGATGTCGATAATGATGATGGTTATGACTTATGATGATTAAGATGATGACCACGAGTATTCGGCGGAACCATCTTATACGTACGGACAATTTTGTGGAGGGAGGCATGGCGGGGCTGACATTTTGCTATTATTTAATTAAAATAAATTGCAAATAATTTAAAATAATATCTAATAAAATTGATATAATATAAATTATTAATATTTAGTAAAATCTCGACCTTTTTTGTCACCAAAATCATCTTAATGTATTATATGTAGTATCACTTATCGCGATGTCGCGTATAATATATTTATATTTATTTAAACGGGTGAAAAATCGTTTAATTATATAGTATAAAAAATTATTTAAATTGAAATATTAATATAATTTTATAAGAATAATGCCCCATACATGACAAATATTAAATAAATATAAATTGTTTTTACAATCAGATCGAAACGAAAATTAAAATACGCTTATTATTATATTACACGATTATAAATTATAATCTATAAATTAAATAATAATAATAGAACCCCATGATGTCGATTCAGTACCTAACTGAAGTTTGCTTAAGCTACAGTTGTCAGTTGATCAACGTAATTAGGTACAGAAAAAACATTTTCATAAAATATATTTAAGTGCAGACTCTGCACTGTACAGCACCTACTACCTAATCTTTTATGACATACCGTTTAAGTACGGTAGACCGTATTGGTAAGTTTTAGGTACGTTCTGAGGTATCAGGATAAACATGGCCATCAAATCGTTTTCGACTGTTTCATTTAAACCCTTGACCTCATATCGATACGATACCAAATTCTTCATAATGGTCTGGTTGCTGTTGGATGATCTGCGGAAATATATATTTTTTATATATAATATGCTTTTTATTTAAATTATGTTTATTTTTACAATGATGATAAACATTTTTGTTGGGGCAAGTAAATGCTGTTTTCGCTTTTTTTGAATAACTCCAATGTCAGTGGTAAGACCGTTTCCGATTTTTCTACTTTATAAACATTGAACCTGCGTATCAGTTATGAATTCATGATAATAAATAAATATCACTTGATAAAGTTGTATTTATATTATCATATTATAATTGTAATTAATGATTGATGATTCTCAACGAGTATGTGTGTTATTATTATCTCTATTGATTTTTTTTTGTATGATATACAAAAATTAGTAAGGCTGAAAGGTAAATGCTTTAGAAAATTTTTTCTACTACGTTCTATTATAATTTTAATTAGTTCAATGTACACGAATCAGTATTGTATTAATACAAATGGTCAATTTTTATTTTTATATTTTGGGTATTATCATATTATTACATATTTTTCTACAAAGAAGGGGAAAAGTAGATTATAGTAGGCGTTATATGGTGCAAAACAAAAACAGACTTAATATTAATCTAAATATGTTTAAAATGTCATTGTGTATCTGTAGTTAAAGATAATAATGTATGTAAGAGTTTCAATTTTTCATGAATAATATTTTTGAAGTACGATAAATTAATATAATCGTTATTCTTTGTTTTTGAATATCTGGTTTGGTCCAAATTTGGAAAATACAAGTAGGTATACAGATTTTATGAAAATTTTAAATATTTACAATTATTCGTATTTGTATTAGGTACAACATAATACAATCGATTTTCTCTTAAACCGTTTTGGTATAAATATTTCCGTTTTTTCCTCGATTGATATGAAAAATATTGGGAATTTTAAATTTTATCTCTCACACTGTACTAACTAGATTGTCTAGATCCAATTTTCTATCAGAGATCACCTTTAAAGTTAATATCAAAGCATTTTCCTCTATAAATCGTGTATAATATACACACACTGACACACTAAACAAACATATAACATATCATTGTAAAATAAATAAAATAATAAAAAAAAAAATTAAATTAAATTTTTATTATTATAAAATAATATTGTTGTAAGTATATTAAGTATTAACAGTATAATATTACCATAAATCGCTATATCTAAAACAATGCGCACTCTCGTGATAAGTATATGAATTCGCGTAACTGGGACTATTATTGTTGATGTTTTTACAATCTTGTTCGCCTCTTGGTTGAATAACAACATCGTTGTTGGTCGTTATTGAAATGTTTATTTTGCTCATTACCTCGGACGATCTTTGTTGACGTGCAGCATTGACCGAATCGAGACACGAACAACAAAAACCCTTTATAAACAGACGAATTTAGAGTTGTTATTTAGTAAACTTCAAAAGTCAATTTACTTGCATTTGAAAAAGGCACCGGTTCACTTAAGCCATAATACTGAATACCGCACGTGGGGCTAATGTTTCCAGAATCGCATCCAAAATAATTTTTCCTGGTCGCTTTACTGATCACTTCTTCTGTCGGTCCACCATTTACATACTTGAAAAATAATTAATAATTATAAACACATAATAATTGTGCTTAAAGCTGAATATCAACATAGGTAATCCACATTATTATAATATTAAATGCACTCTGATTATACCATAGTGTAAGTTAGCTATGCAGATATGAAATTATTTCCAAAATTTCCTGAATTTCTATTATGGCACTCCAAAATTATTAATTGATAACTTCAATATAATAGTATATTATACTGTATAGTGTTGTATATACTATTGTATACTAAAAATCAACAGGTTGAAAGCCGCAAGGGTTGGAATTAGCTTTTATGAGATAACCAACCAAAATTCATGAGAAATTGGGAATAACATTATGACGTAGTTTGTTTTAAAAGCTACAATATAATATATAGATATTATATACAATATAAAATAATTATTATAATTATATATTTTTTAAAACAGTAACTAAAAAAACTAAAATAATAAAGAAAATACTCACGTTTATGAAACGCAACTTGTAAAACTCTCTTGGTCCAGCTATTTGGACTTTTAAAACGATTGGTTTCAAGAGACGATACGTTGTAAAATTTGAATTTACTGAATCACGAACATAGTTAATAAATAGTACCTATAAAGTAAACATTATAATATAATATTTTGTGATTGAAAATAACCATTATATTATGTAAGTACACATTTTACATATAATTATAATATTTTATGTAGGTATTATATATATATATATATATATTAGAGATGGAAAACTCAACGCTACTAGAGGGCTAATATTTTTAAAGTGAAAATCTAGCAGGCCAGAGAATATAGAAAGCAAAAACCAAAAGAAAGGTCAATCAAATTTACTATTGACATTTATAGTTCAATACTACAAGGTACTAGGTATTCACATTTGGCTGTAATAGTTACATATACGCATATTGCATACATATTGTATTGGGGTTTGAGGGGAATGTGAGACGATAAGCCACTTAATGAACGTATTTAAAATGTACTCATAAAATAGATTATATTAAGATTATCCTCTATAATTAGTATGTTAAGTATGATTGTAAAATAATAAGTATATTTTGATATGAATAAGTTATAGTAATAACTAGTGATACAACTTACGTGAATAGTAGAAATGTTTTCGATTTCGAGATTCAACAATACCTTATTGTTGGTATCTATAGTTACGTCCGGTCCGGGTTTATCTAAGTAGTCGATTATTGTTTCGCACAAAGTACCGTTGCATAATTTTTTTACACATTTAAAATGTACATTGCCACTGATACCACTATTTGAACCCGTACAGTAGTAGCTATTAGATCCACCAACTACTCGAAATATTAAATACATAATTTGGAAGAGCAATATCGTAAATCTCATTGTGTACTGTTTAGGTACGCATAAAAAAAAAATATATATATATACGGATACAACCAAATACTTATGCCAATCTTGCAATACTGCGATAGAAACGAAAAAAAAAACCAAATTTAGTTGTTATTGTGTAAACCATAGAAACGCGAGATACTTACATTTATATCTTAATACATCAAGTGAGGTCAGCAGCGTAATTTACAAGTTTAGTACATTATAAAATAATATTATCAGTTATAAGTAGGTAACCGTATATTTAATGTGTCGATGAATCAAATGAAAAACATATATATATATATATCTTTGCTTATATAGTTTATAGCAACGACTCGCGTCGATTTTCGATATTTTATACGGTATTTGTTAGTTACTGATGTCTATGAAGATGTGTTTATATAGTTAAGTATTACTAGATTTAAATAAATAGTAACAATATAGTAATTATCGCCTGTTTATGTTAGTTTTCTTTGATAGCATTTGAATTATAATTATTCAATTTGAAGTAGAGCAACGTAAGCTTTGAAATACGTGAGACCTTCAAATATCGAAGGGTACAACATAGAAAAATTGTGTTTATTACAAATTAATTTTAAATTTTGACTCGAATAAGTTAGTAAACTTATAGTAGCTATTAGAAAAGAACATATGAATTATGACTATCAGGAATACCTTATATTGTATAGTGTTAGTAAAAAAGAAATTACTAGACACTATAACTATGAAAAAATAAACAATTTAGTTATTTAGAAATTTGTTTAACTTGTAAACCCCGTAGATGAATTTAATAATATGTCATGATTAATTAATAAAGAACATTTTTTTTTTTGAATTGTTATAATTTTATTTCTTATTTAGAGATCATAAAATAAATATAGCATAATATTAATTAAAAGTACCTATGCTAGTATGTAATAAATAATCGATATTGATACTATATTACATAATTGTGGACCTACGGTTTTAAAGCACTTGGACTTACCTGTTCAAAATTGAATTAATATTGCTTGAATTGCATTTAATGAGGATTAAGTAAAACAATTAAAAGATGGTTTAAACTAAGACATATTGAGAAAAAAAATAAATTTATATAATATATTTATTACTCAAAAACTCAATTTGAATAAATTGAAAAATTATTTTGTTTAATAAGACATAATAATATATTCCATAGTATATATTTATTAATTATAGTGAATCGTAATTTTGATTTATTTTTATTAATTATAATGGCATTCATAATAATTAACAATCCCAGTAACTTAAACAATAATAATAAATTATGTATAATACTATGTCTTATATTCATAGAACACAATGATATTTAAGTTCAAAAAGGTTTTAAAAGAATAGCAAATTGTAAAAGTATAAAGCGCAACTCATCTTAAAAATGTGACAAATGTGACGACACAGAGTGATGTAAAATCATGTTAAAATAAATATTAAGTAAAAAAAAAAAAAACCGTGAAATGTTAACATGTTCAATGAACATAAAATAGGTTGTCTCAGGTTCTGCTAAACTTCACAATTGTATGCATATTCAGGTTTATTGTGCATTATGAGCCGACCTTCAGCAAAAAAAAAATTGTCTGATTTAGTTTCAAATTGATTTTGGATCATTTCTTAACTGCAATACAAAAGGTAAAAACATTATTTAAAACCACATAATTGAATATTTATTAATAATTAAAATAAATACTCGATTTAGAATCCAAATTTGGAAACTTGTTATTTGTATATGTGTTCATACGTATTTTTGCTGTGTATTATTCAAAAATCAAACTCAAAGTCATATGTCTTGAATAATTTGTTACAGACATAATGACATTCAATCATGCGAAACTCGTTAACTGGTTTACTTCCCACAGTAAACTCCATGCTATCAATAATTATAGATGAAAATCAAATACATAAAAAAAGTTGGTATTATAATTGAAGACTATATGATTTTACAAAATCTAATTTATGAACTCTAACTGAAAGACGTACGATAGAATATAATCACGAAGCAAAAAAATATTTATTACAATTCTTACGTTGCTTCAATCAATTTCAGTTTAAGACACTTTGGTGTAAATTGATTGCCTACAAATCGTTTACTATTTAGATCTGTCTCTTTGATTTTTTCCCTTTAATCGATAATACCCAATAACAAATTATGCAATTGACTGTAATCTAGTGTTGGTTATTTCTTTCATATTTTAGTAATTTGAAAGTTATACAGTTACAAAAGTGCAATAATAATAATAATTGTCAACAATTATATTTGAATTTTAAAAAAAGCAAAAAATCCAAATTGATAAAACACGGCATGTTGAATTTATTTATTTAATTTAATTATTATTATTAAAAAAAAAATAATAATGTATACAAATCCTAACCTCAGAAAATTATTGTCAGTTACCTATTTTAGTTGTGTAGGTATTTCATACTTTTTGCAAGATAATATAATATGAATATTTTTATGACTAGGTACTTTGTTCTTTTTCTTATGCATTTTGTTTTGAGAATTTCAGTATTGTCCACTCATAATTAAGTCATAAGAAGTTTACTGATCTAATGAATATCTGATTGTGGTATAATTTTTTTTTTTTGTATATAATACGTATATTACTATATGTATATTGTGCTTTTGTCTTAAAAGAAAAAATAATATTGATAAATTTACATTTTTTTCGATATATTTTTTGACAATGTCTGAAACTTGAAGTTTAGTTTCTATTTCCATAAATATTTTTGTATTGCTATACAATTTTTATAGAACAGACATCTTAATACTATATTAGTATATTATTATTTAATATTTAAACAGATAATAATAAAAGGGTTAATGAAAGGCTAATGTAACTAAATACTTAGCAAGTTCATAAATGACGAATCCACAACATTCGTGGGTTCATAATGTTATACACCCTATATCATAGTTTGTAACGATTGTACACCTACTATATATTTGCTCGTCTGGAATATGGAATTCTATGAACAACTCTTAGCATTTAGATTTTTACATTGAATTATGTACTCGTACAGTGTCATACACGTGTATATAGCGTCTAAACACTAAATCGATTCGAACTTCATTTGAAGTTTATACAGCCCGTGTACTACATATATTACCAATGCTATTTTTATGGTATATATAAGCGTTATCTCGATTCCATTGTATGTAAATTATTTCGATTAAAAACAATAAAGCCTCATTACGGCTAAAAAAAATTTCAAAACTTTGCGCGCGCATTAGTGTTATCATTTATACGCTATATTATTACCTATATAGTAACAGCTGCGAAAGGTATAGTACATAATATTATATTATATAGGGGCACCCCGCGAAGCCGCGAACGCGTTCGCTCGGTATAGTATTGATTATTTCCTACGGTCGCCGACATTCTAACCGACAACCGTTTACACAAGTGGCGGTGGCGTATCGCGTATGACGACATCATTTTCGCTGTAAGGTCGCATGCAGACGGTTCACGCGCCCGAATTTATAATCGATATATTTCATCTGTCAATTCCGTAGAGATTTTCCCGAACGGAGGAAATAACGGAAAAACACGTAGAAACAAACGAAAAAAAATCATCCGTTTCGCTATTCACCACGATCAATATTCTACGATTAAAAAAAAAAAAATATGTGTTTATTTCGCTGCTAACGACAATAATAATCACATTATTATCGTCACACGTCCTCTGTATGTTAGCTGCTGTTTACGCGTCGCGAACGGTCGTCGTGGCCACTATTACAGTGAATCCTTTTTTAATCTAGTCCGCAGCGCTCGTATCCACGCACACTATCACCGTACACATAGAGCGTGTGTCAATACAATATTATAAATCACTATTTTTTCTATTCATTTATTCTACGCCTAGTGTGAACACGAATCTATTTTCCTCCTCAAATTTTGTCGGATATCCTATAGTGTTCGACCATTATGAGTCTCTCGGATTCGGGATGGTGAGTAATTATAATTATATTACTGTTACATAATATTGATATTGTTGATATTGCGTGTATGCCTTCAGTATTGTGTTATCGTAAATCTGTAATATCTAAATAAAGTTACAGTGGTTTTGCATAAATAGTAATAATTATAACATATAATATATGTGAATTTTGGATATTATTATTAATATTATACTATTTATACTTTTTACATTGTTAACATTATTTTAATAAGTATATTACTTTTTATTTTTTATTAATACTAGTATCCCATTTTATCAGCTCATCTTAGGTGTGGATTCGCATGTTCCAAAATCTGTCTAGAAAATGTTTGTAATAGGATTTACAACGCCCCATAATAGATACTATTTTTTATGCTCCTAATTAACACAATAGGTACTTTGTTACCAGACATTGTTTTTCGTGATACAAGTTTTAATTTTAAATAATATTTTAAAGTACTATTCAATAAAAATATTAGGTATCTGAAACATAATTACCTTATATTATTTTAATTGTTATCAATAGCTTTCGATTTAACAAGTTCATATGAGTACAAACCTATTATATAAGTAAGTACCCACTGAACAATTCATTGAATGGTGCTTATTATATAAATATAGACGCACGATGCACAAATACCGTTGTATGTTACTTTATTATTATTTTAATTCAAAAGAGTTTTTTTCTCGACATCTTATATTCTATAATAATGACGATCATGAGCCAAATTAATAAATACTTTTATTTGTTGGCAAAACATTTCTGGTTACGTGTTTTAGAATATTACATTATAGTTCCGCATTAAAAATTTAAATGTAAATTAAAATAACTTGTCTAATAAGTAAATACTAATAAAAGTAGCAACTAATAAGACTTATATTTTTGTTCAGGAATACGTATGATGCTCCGGGGTTGAATCGTTGGCAAAATAACGCCAATGGCTCAACTGTATCTAAAATGCAACACAAGTACTGGGTAACTAAACAGCAAGTATGTAAGAAATTGGGAAAAAAGGACGACGAATTCATAGTAGCTTCGGACGCTGAACTTGACGCCAAACTAGAATTATTTAAGTCTATAAGGGGCAGTTGTCAACATTTGCAAAGGATTGTCAATAAATACGATGAAAAAATTTATAGTGAGTATTATTTTTGTTCAATCTACAAACCATTTATTAAAAAAGCTCTCGCGTTTACAAAGGATATATCATCACATACCTAACCTACTATTGTAGTCATCGAATATTTTATATGCTTGCAAAATAGCGCGATATGTTACACACGAGTATATAACAAGTTTAATATTTTACATTTGCATCTTGAATGTAACTGGTAACTGCTGAAGTCCCTAGTATCTAATCTATACTTATTTAGTAATAGTATTAACTATCTTGGTTAAATATTTTAACCTACCCACCCAAGACTCACTTACCAACCCACAATTTTAGGCGGCTCAAATACACCACCTTAAGTGTGTACCCGGCATCATTAATCTTGATAACAAGAGCTTACAATATATTTTATTATAGCATTAATAACTATAATACTAATAAAAATTAATCACTAAATTTAAAAAAAATAGGTGGCGAAATAATTCCTTAATGCTTGTAAAATTATATTATTTATTTTTTAAGACTTAGCATATGAAGAAAATCAAATGGGCCTATTTTTAAAACGATCTGGAAACAAAGATCAAACCAAAGCTGGTGAAATGATGCAAATTTTGGGAAGTTGTATGGCACAGTCAGGACAAGAGAGAATTGGTTTACGTACGCCATTAGCTAGGTTACATCAGGTATAAAAACGAATATTAAAAAATCATAATCAATAATTATCTTAAAATTGTATAAAATAAATAAATAAAAGAAATAGACCTAAATTAAAAAGCAATGTAAATATAAAATACAATTTCAATATGAACAGTTGATTACTTATTATTATCAAAAAAAATTAATATCTATAATCGAGAAAAAATATAAGAGTGATATTTTTAAGTTTTAATTTATCAAAATATTAAAATAACACGATAATTATAAAATTTTTTATTTCATATTATTTAATTTTTCAAAACCAACTACAATATTATTAAATAAATAACAAAATAATTGATCGACATTATTAAAAAGTTCTAATGATCTGATATTTTGAACAGTAGTAAATTTATGACTCGATATTTTTAATCAAAAATATAACATTAAAAACTGTTATTAACTATATTATGGTTGAATTTTTAAAACAAATCTGTAATTAATTCTAAGTTTAATATGATAATTAACTATAAGAGATTAGATTTAGTCACGTGCTGTAAAATGTGGCGAGTAAATATAATTTTTTTATTAGGTATGCAGATTTGAAATCAATGATTTTTCGAAAATAACAAAATCACTGAGCTGATACAGTCGTTCTCCTCTACCTCAAATAAATTATTGAATTTTTTAAAATATTATAATCATTATTTATGATTTGATATTAATTTGTTATACAGGAAATAGAAACATTTTGTTTAAGAGCTGTAGAAGATACACAGGGCGATGTGAAACGTATGGAAAATGCTCGTACAGATTACAGGGCTGCGCTTAATTGGATGAAAGACATTTCTCAAGAATTGGATCCGGACACCAATTCACAGTTAGACAAATTTAAAAACGTGCAGACCAAAGTAAAAAAGTCTAAACAGCAGTTCGATCATCAAAAATTGATTTGCTTACAAAAAGTCGACCTGCTCGCCGCTGCGCGTTGCAATATGTTTTCACACGTCCTTATTTTCTATCAACAAAGTTTACAGCGATTTGCCGAATCTGTTGCAGCGTCGTTTGAACACGCGACTAAAGATTTTAGACGTAAGAATAAATATTGTAGGAGTTTACTTAACCGTATCAGTTATTGTAGATATTAATATTACATTAATTTTATATTTATCTTTACCATTACTTATTACACTTCGGCGACCGGGGTTACATCATATTATGGTGATTCAAATTTCATAAAATACTCATTATTCCAGAAAACATCAATGTCTTAAAAAAATATAAATTACAAATGACTTTGAATAATATTATATAAATCATAATGTAATATTTTTACTATTTTTTTATTATTATATTTTTTTTAAAGTTTTTTAAATGACAGCAAGAGTAAATCGTTTTTGAAATAATGAGTGTTGACGTTAGATGGATCAACCAGTATATCTATAAGAAGTGTTTATACCTAATAATCAACATATAGTTAAATATTTTAAAAGGGAATTAATAATGAATTTTTTTTTTGTTAATCTGAATTGAATTATATTATAAATATTTTAAACTTTAATTATTTGAAATACGTTATTTAGGTAAACCGATACTTTAAGTGTCAATTATTTTCAATTCTTATTTCTGTTATTTTATAGGTTACACTTTTGCATGATTTAATTATTTTTATTTAATAACTTATCTATTTTTATTATGTCAACCTCCATTTTAATTTAATTTTTAACATAAATAATCCTAAATAACATTTACTGTGTTCTCGTTAGTCGTTACTATACTATACTGTACTATATAGATACTGTACTATATAGATACTGTTTATTAATTGTATTTACAATATGATATTTTTTAACCATAGAGTACCAACATTACGATTTCAAGATGATTAAAGAGTTGCGAACGGAATCTGTAAAAACTACGACCAAGACCGACGACAACACCAAAGATTCAAGGTATATATTTTTTTGTATAATTTAATTTTGATATTGTTTATTTATTTATAATATATAAATCTAATATGTAGTCAATAACGCTAAGCTTATATTTTATATTTTCAATTAGTTCGTATACGGAATTGGGCATTGAAGCAACTTGCGACCAAGTCGAAGAAACAAACGAATCACCTTTGCTTTCGTTGTTCGACGGAAGTGACAATTTTGGAAATTTCTTATCAAATCCTTTTGAAAGTAATCAAGAAGAAAAGGACTCAGAAATTAAATCATACGGAACAGGAGATGAATTTTTACCGTCCCAATTATTGTCGGACTTGTTATCCGGGTCAACTGGGTCAAGTGCAACCGTTAATACAAGTACTACGAGTACTACTAAAGTGAGTTGATAATTTTGATTGACGAAAGCAAACACTTTAATATAGTTCAAACCCATAAACTATTATATGTATATCACTGTATAGAGTGATGTGTTTGTACATCATAAGTGGTTAAACTCGAATAAGAGGCACCAAAGATAGTAATATGTGTTTGAAATTTTTTTGAGAGGAGATTCGAAGGAGCATTTCTTAATATTCTTTGAAGGGGGGGGAGGAGCTAAGCCTCGTGAAGTCTCCTTCCCTCTAATGTCAGCCTATCAATGGGGGGCTGTCATCATGTATAGACAGAAAAAAAATTGTTAGTTTTATAAATTAATAATTTTTTACTACTAATTCAAGTTATTATACATACTCGTAAATGTTTTGATTTGATTGAAAAGTTACATGTTTTTGAAAAAATATAAACACGATTTTCAGAAAGTTCTCGTTAAAGTACTAAAAAATATTTTAAGCAATTACTCAATTTTATCAAATCTCTTACAAATGTTGGGTGACTCAAAGTTCAGCTTAACATCGTTGTTTATTTAATACAGTTTATAGAATAGACTGTAGGTATTTGAACGCATTGATTTTAAATCTAATCATACTCATTCATTCAACTTTTTTATATACTTTTCATTATACTAATTTTTATATTTTTACAGAAGTCGACCAGTTCTTCAAACTGGGCAGATATCTTTGCTGATCTTGATCCACTGAACGATCCCAGATTGTCTTCAAAACTAGATCCATTAGATCTACTTTGAAATATTTTAATTTTTAAAAATATTACTGTTTTTCTGTTAATGAATTTTACGTAAAAAAAGAAGTGAATTGTATTTTATTTACATAATATAAGTTAATCAATAATGTGAATGCTTATGTTTGTATAAAATAATTTTATACTAGCTTCAATATAAATTATGTTTAAAAAAATATAATTTTATGGTACAAATTGTGTTGGTAAAAAACATATATTTTATTACTTATAAATTTACGAATACTCATAAAATGCAGACAAATTTTTGCTGCAGAAATTTTGATTTTTTATTAAAAATACATATTAATTATACTGAAACCATAATATTATAATAATGTAAAAGATGTTTTTTTGTTTACTGACACGGTGGTTGCGTATTTCATGATCGAAAAAGCTATTATGGAAATATTTCGCAATCCTGATATTACATCAGTCAATTTTTTGTTTAGTTATTACGTTTTTTTTAAATCTCCAAACGTCTCATTAGTTATAATATATAAATATACATTTATTATATTAAAATTCAAATACCGTTAACATAAACTATAGATGCCTACTTATCGTCAAGTAAATAACATATTTTTAAATAATTTATGCTCAACATTGTTTTATTACTACCATAATATATATTTAAGTATTTTTTATAATTAATCAATGTGATATTAATATATAAAATTAATTTTATATTATTATAAAAATATATTGTCATTTTAAAAATCCAATTTAAGATGAAGATCAGGTATTATCTCGAAAAAAAATGGACCTTATGCTTGATAAAGGTACTTAAATTATAACTACACCTAGATAAATTTGATGTGTAAAATTTTCAAATCGTCGAAAATTGATACTTTTAATAAATTAAGTGTAGAAGTTTTGGAATTCAATTTAATTATTTTATTGAATTAATTATAATTTATAATTTAAATTTAAATGTTTAGATGACTCTTCCCCAATCCAATAAGCATTATTTCCCAAAAATGTCTTATGGCTTATGCTAATTATACTAAAAAAATGATTTCGACCTATTTTACTAGATGCAATTTTAGGGAAAAGGCTATTTACAGTTATATATATATATGAAATTTAAAATCTCAGTTGTGTTGACTTTCATAAAACTTTACAAATTATTTTGTATTATAGTTATCTATAAATAAATTTATTCCAAAAAATAATTTTTAAGATTTTAGATAAAACTGTTTAAATTTAACAATAGGTACAATTTAAATTCTATCTACACTTTTTAACAATTATTTTATATCAAAATGTAGATACCTATATTATTATAGTGTCATTGTATAAGGCTTTATTTTAAATATTATTTTATTATATTATTTTATATGAATAATATTTATTTTTGTTGCAAAAGATTTAGTATTATAGCGAGGGATTTGATTTTATGAAAAAAAAAAATTAATTCCTATAAATATATCATAGTATTATATTATCAATTATGTATATTGACCTAACAAAATAAAATAAAATTATGGTTGTTTCCATAACAACATTTTATAAACACTGTCACAAGTATAAAATAGTTGATCGATCAATGCATGCGATTATAATATTCATAGCACAAATTGAACATCGACTGTCGAACTATTACTATTTAATTTATTTTTACTGAACGTTGAAAATTGTAATATTAAGTCTGTTTTACTATTGAATAATGGCAGAGAAAACAAAATACAATGAAGATACGGTGGCGGTGTGGAAACTACCATTGGCAGACGGTATTCATGAAATAGAATTTGAACATGGTACAGCTACTGGTAAAAGGGTTATTAGATTGGATGGAAAAGTAAGACAATTTTAATTACTTATAATATTTTACTACGACTTACGATTAGAATTTTAGTGACGAAATCACACCAATAATACGATCAGAGATGTGCTTCGTATCTATTAACTACATAATTATCGCATGAACTGCACATCAGTCTAATCTTTGAATTCTAGTCGGACAATGAATAAAAATTGATCAACTAAATATTATTACGTGTGTAATTATGAAGTAGGCGTAATTTTTGCAGTAGCACTTAAATTATATAGACTATTGCAGAGGTGGCCAACTTTAATAGACTTGCGATCGACCTCCAAAATTTTCTAAGTTGTCGCGATCGACCAAAAAAAAAAAAAAAATAAAAGGTTGTCAATGAACAAAAAATATATTATATATGCGCATGTTACACTTTTTATTCGATATAAAAAAATATATTTTAATTGTTTTCTGAAAGAAATTCAAAAATTCAAGAAAACGCGAAAGGATGTTGTCATCGACTGGTTGGCCACCCCTGGACTATAGCACTACTGCCACTACTTACTAGTATAGGTCTTAGGCGTCTTGTTTAGTGATCAGTTGTATCCAGGTATCGTTGTCATCGTAAAAAATTGTTTAAGAATTTCTAAGTTCAGTGATTATGCAATTCGTGTACTATAATCATAAATAATCACTTCATTAATATTTTATCCGTCCTTCTAGAATTTACATTGTACTATTATTTATTTATTTCCACAGTTAAATTTTGATAAGAATATTATTAGTTATAAAAACTAAATTTTACTAAAAGTTATAAAACTAGTTAGTAAATTAAGTCTTTACGTAAACTTATCCAAATAATTTAAAATTCTGATTTGTAAATAACTTTAAACTGTTAACTTCGTTTTTACCTTTAATTTGCGGTATACATGTATCAGATCTGTGTTTTCATTTTTTTTTTAAATCTTATCAATAAAAACGTAACTATTAGCTTGAATACATTTAACAATATTAAAATAATATGGTTTAATGATTAAAAATTATGTTATTATCGTTCGTGATTAATTTTATTATGCATTATTGTTATTAATTATGTATAGAATATATCTGTTTAAAATTAACTATTTTATGTTAACTTATGTATATAGTTCTTCCAGCCGATCTTTAGCTCATTGGCCACAATAGCGTACCTATCATCCTATGTATTCAACTTATATATATGTAAAAAAGTTTCAACATGCTTAAATATCTGAAAAATCAAACCAAAAACTATGTAGTTGTAATATTGTACATCAGCTTACAATTAAGAGTATTGTTTAAAAAAATACAAATAGATACTAGTAATTGTTAAATTCCATTTTAACTGATAAACAAATAAAACAAAAGCAGCTATATTGATTGTTTCATGTCATAACAACCTTTCCATTTTTCATTTTTATTCCAATCCTGTCTCTTCAAGTCATGTTTTTATTTATATTGCCAATATTAAGCTTAGAATTTAGTGATACAATAATTATATGTTAATATTTAAATAATAAAAGGAAAATAAGAATGTTCAACGTTTTATATAAATTATAAATTTACAAAAATAATAATTAACAATTATAATTTATACGATGTATATTTTATGATAATAACAGATAGTGAGACGAAAAGATTGGATGTTTCGATTAGTCGGAGATGAAGTTTTTGATATAGACAATATACAATGCACTATCAAAGTAGAACCAGATGGGTTGTTTATGTACACATATGATTTATTAGTTGACGGAAGGAGCTTGGAAGATTTTTGCGAATATATCTCAAAAAATCGATCTACTTGGTTAATTACTGCAGAAGATGGTGTTGAAAATCGAATTATTCTTGGTGAGTAATATAAATAAGGAATTATTTGTCAAAAAAAAAAAAAAAATGTTATTGTTGTACATGTGATAACTCCCACAATTAACAAATTAATTAAGTAAACTCGGATTAAAATGAATAAATAATAAAAATTTGATTGGTTATTACTTATTAGCAATATTAAGTTATAATTTATTTTTGAGTTTAAACCAAATAAAATTTTACTCAGCTTTTTAACTTAAAATACAATTTATCTACAAAAAATAAATTTTTTTTTACTTTTGTTTCATATGCTGTCGATTTTCAGATAAAGCTTCTATGGATATTATAGTAAACGGATCTCAAGTTACAGACGCAATGGTAAAATCTATAATTCATTTATTTATAAAACAATAATAATATTTTATTAAAAATTTAAAACTAATTTGTTTTCAGTCTGAATTCATTGAAAATGGTACAGAAACACATTTTGCAGTCGGTGAAATGTTAGTAACAATACGAACTGAACATAGTTGTGATAAAAAAATTGGTGTTGTGCACAGTCTATTCGTTAATGGTGCTATGGTTACAGAATTATAATATTTTATGAATTATTTTTTTTAAACTAATTTAATGTTATTGTATAAGAAGTATATAAAATTAATTTGCTTGAAAAATTTTAAATTTGTTATTGTAATTTAGTTACACAGATTATTATAATATTTTATGAATTTGTTGCTTTATATACAAAAATAAAAAAGTATAATAATAAAATAAATAGATTCGTGTTATTAATAATATTATATGATTAATCAGTATTCATAACAATGCAAACCCCTCGTAAAATCCAAAAACTCTTATGCAGCAGTGTATTCAAATTGGCTTGAAACACACAATTATCGGTCATCGAATTTCCTCGTTTCGAAGTCACATAAGCTGGTATGGTAATTGAACTCTTAGGTAATTTTAGCAAGCGAGTTTCAATAGGAATAATAGCCAAAATTGGCAACTTTTCAAATATATTTTGAAAAGCAGATTCTGTCAAACATTGTTTGTCCATATCCCAACGTGCACCTTCTAAATATAATCCGGTGATGTAACATCCCTTAAAAAAAAAAAAAAACATAATATAGCTAAAAATAGTTGATACACGAGTTAGTCATCTACAGTCTACATAACTAATACCAGATTAAATATATCTTCACAACACTCATGAGTGATTCATGTGATTCAAATAAATAAATAAAATTGATGAAAATATATATGCAGTAGATTGTCATACCGATGATTTGAGTAATGAGTATAAACAATATACACTTTCTTAAACAATAATAAATTTTTATGAAAAATAATTCGTGCACTAACAAGTTTCTAGTTGTCATTTCTTTCAATAAAAAACTATATACTATGTTAATGTACCATCAATATTTTTTAATAATATATAACTGATCAACTAATTCTCAGTTAAGTGTCACTAATGAAGTGATGGGTAGCTCCTTATTCAACATATCAATGCTAAAATATTCTTATATTACACATAATTGTTGTCATTTAAATACATTGTACAGCAGTATTTTATAATTAATAAAAATGTAAACAGTTGCCTACAAGTATATAATTTGAAATTTTATACTTACAGCGTCTGGTTCTCGTTGGACTTCGCTTTCACAAGTCCACTGAGTAACAGATGTATAAAACATACTGTGTTCAATTGACCAACCGTATTTTCTACATGCCAATTGTATCAAAGATGTGAGGTATGATTTTGGTGAGTGTAACCCTGACAGCCACATGACTAAAGGTTCTCTAATTTGGCTCTGATAAACCATACAAAGTTTATGTATAAATTTAAAAATACATTGTACTTTAATATTGTTTATTTATTGCGATTTAAGCATTCAATTTTGTGTAAAACGTTTATATTTTACCCAATTCGAATATTGAAGTGTACGTTTTGTAAGGTGTTGAATATAACCTGGCAATGATTTAACCGACGGTGGTGATAATTTGCTCCAGCAATCCGGAACACGACCGGCGTATAAACACATTGAAACTTCTTCTAACATCGAATTCATTTCCACTTTTCCCAAAAATACCTATGTAAAAAATAAATTAAAATATATTAATACATAATATTTCTTTAAAACATATATATAAATATAAATGTCAAATACTAGCTTTTACCTTTGAGAGTTGTGATAGGTTGTTTCTTATTACGTCTAATAACGCGTTAATTTTCTCAAGTTCGTGAAGTAAAACTATAATATTAGGAGCAAAACATTTATCTCCGTAAAACAATTTTACTTTATTTATATTATAAAGTTCAGGCAATGATTTTAAAATGTCTTCAGTAGTATTTTGTACAACTTTATCCCAATCAGTGTTTTCATCATAAACTATATCAACACTTGGATATAACTTTATCATGTCTGTCCACAAAAGTCTAACCAAATTATTGTGGTATTCAAATAAAACATTTGAATTTAATCCGCAAACTTCCGGGTTAATAGACAATGGTAATTCATTAACTACTTCTATTGTAATAAACATAAAAAATATAATTTATTAATCATTAACTATAAATCAATATAATAAAAAAATTTATTTAACAACAATTGTAATTTTATCAAATTTTAATTTTGCTAAATATATAAAGCCGTCATAAGATATAAAATTTATTACGGGCTAGTATAATATATAATAGATGATCCATAGTTTGGTTCAATTAAATATAATTAACTTAAACTTCACCAGTCTCACAGCAAAAACTAAAAATAACACGTATAAAACATAAAACACGTATTTAAAGCTTTTTTTCTTGAATTACTTTACTCGTACGACCGTAAATATACTACAAACATAAATATATTGACACATCAAAAATCGTTCAAAAATTGTGATATTATATTAAACGTTGAGAATATTAAATTTTAAACTAATAGTGTCCGTATAGTAATTTTACAGTAGAAGGTATACTCATCACTATATCACTATATAAAGCATTCAAATATGAAATAATTAATAATGTCTGGTTTCCTATAAGCATTATATTTCTTGAGAATACATTTAAAAAATATCGTAATTAAATAGGTAATTCTCGGGTATTTTGGCATAAGAGAAAATTAAAAAGCTATTAAAATTACAAAGAACAGCTTCGACTAAGCCTGACTAAGAATTATGGACCAAGATCTATTTATCGATGTTAATCTTAACAAAATCAAGTCAGTTGTTAAAAAAATTACCCCTTCCCTTAAAAAAAAAAACAAATAAAAAAATAAAAAATATATATTATGTAGAATTATTATTATTTTATTTAAAACATTATATTTCTTAAATAATATTTACCTTTTAAACTGTGTTTATTACTTTCAAATAGTTTTCTTTCCGCCTCTATGTATTTTACTGGCTTATAACAATCTTTGCAGTTATAAAAGCTGAACGGTTGGTAAGAACTATGTATGAAATCACCAAAATATTCATCCACGTATGTCAAAAGAATTTGGCGGTCATAGTTATCGATTACTTTTCCTCCATATATGATTTCACCGATTAAATATTTAAATGTAGTCCAAGGTATTTCATTTTTTACACTTTTTTTCAAGAAGATAGTAATTATTAGTTGACACATATCATAATCAGAATATTCAAAATTGTATGGTATACTCCATCCAAATTGATTGTATTTTTGGCGTTCCTAAAATATTATTAAATTTATATCTTATATTATAATTTTAGCTAAGAATGTTTAATCTAAAAGTAGTTACTAATAATATTCCGTGGAAAAATAGTAATGTATATAGTAATGATTTGAAAGCAGGATGTTGATTTTTATCTTCTTGATCGTCAAAATCATATTTATCTAAAGTTTTCTGCATACTTATCCTCATATGATTCGAAGGTTCAATAATAACTATTTTGAATACAATATTGTACAATGTATAGGTCAGTATTTTGGAAATTTAGTACATATCAATACAACGTTACCTTTTAATGACCTGAGCAAGAGAGATATTGGAAATGAATCACTCGATAATGAATCTCCATTAAATATTAACCATAATCTAAAGTTTGGATGCCAACTTTCATTTGATTGTTCTAATATATATTCAGTTTCGTATAGAAAATGAACAGAAAAATTACAGTTTTGTACAATCAACCAATTTCCGCGGTACATTGCGGATTTCAAAGCTGAATAAATAACCTATTAAGAATATGTTTTGTATAATTCTTTAGTTAAACAAATATTTATTTATTAATAATTAAAATTTACGTCTTCATTGAAAGTTCCTAATGAAAGAACCTTGTACGTTGGACCAGTTATATCATTTTTTTCTGCAAGATTAGTCAGATCCTTTATCGGATCAGATCCGTTATTTAATATTAAAATACATGGTGTTAAATTTGAAAATTTTTTATGTATATTTTCAAGACTGAAAATTTTAACAAAAATTAATTTACAATTTAAAAATCATAAAAAAGTATTTATTTTAAAATTTTAGTTTGAATATTTGAAATTCTGAAATGCTAAAATACAGTAATACCTAACCTATGTCTCACGGGTAACACGTGGAATGCAAAATCCTTAGAAGTGGCTAGTGACCAATTTTAAAGTTGAAATAAAATTAATAAAATATACAATTATTTCCAAGATATTTAAATTTCCTTTTCTTTATTATTGTAACTATTATTGATAGCTTGTTGAAAAAAAAGTATTAACCTTTAATAATTGGTAACATACATAGTACCAGACCACACATTTACACGCACGGAGTCGTGAAATAAAAAAAATTTATGTTTTAATATTTTTGTGATTGTATAATAATAACTAAAAGGTAGAAAAACTCACTGGAGTATGATTTTTTTCAAAATAATTTATAACATATTTAAAATTGACTGGAATAAATAATTACCCCACACGTGTTATCAAAAGTAAAAAAAAATAATTTTTTGTTTTGATAAACTTATTAGTAATAAAATTAAAAATATATATATGAATGATTTTAGAAATTATAATTGTAAACTAAATGTATTTACTTTGTATTTTTGTTATTGATGCACTTCTCATGATTTACTTCAATCATTTTATAAACGTAATTTTCAACAGATTGATACACTCGATCAGTTCGAAAACATCTTATTAGCATTAAGACTTCAAAACATTTAGTTATTTTGATAGGTATTGTATTTTCAGATTCTGGATATTCTGAATAAAACCACTATAGAATACAAACATATTACTGAAATTATCTTAAAAAATATTAAAATAATAACCAAGTCTTATAAATCTAAATTTTAATAGTATTCAATTTAATACCTTGTAGATAAATTATACAGTGTTATTAGTAGTGTACAAAAAATATACATTTTTTAAATCATATAATTTAAAACCGTTGTATATTAATATTCTGTCTTGTTATAAATTAATAAAAATATATCTTACACTAATTACTTAAGACTTATTATAAATTAATAGCTGAAACGAAAATATTTTCAATATTTAGATGCTGCTGATAATATTTATATTCAATTATAATATATGGAGGATGTCACTCGTATTTATTGTCTTCGTTGTACAACTGCGTAACACAAATCTATGCTCAGTAGTTCAAATTTAGCTTCAATATTTAAGTGAATCGACCTATTATGAAACTTAATGGTAAGAATTTTATCTGTGTTTGTATGTAGAGTTTTAGGATAGTTAAATTGCATTTTTAAACTGCACTATTTATGTATGTAAAACTCGGTAATAAATTACTAAATTTACTGAAAAATCAAAAAAAATCCTTGGCATCTATCAAGTGTTCTTTCAATATCAAAATCCTGTGGATAGACTTCAACATCGGGATATGCATAGAAAATCTATGACTAAAACATTGGGAATTCTCTTACCTCTAACTGCGTTAGAAATCGAAAATTTTCCAAACCATCACATCCCACTATTTGTTTCATAATCTTAATATCTTTAAAAAATTCATAATTTCCTTATCTGATGTGATATTTAAAATTTTCTTTAAGCCTAATTTTGTTGAGTGATATTCCCATCTGCACTCCACACAACGAAAACTAATGAAAAACGATACCCCTGCATTATCATCTTAAATTATTAAAATTATAACCACTCTACGCCTATGTACTTGTTATTCTATTTTAACTCTTCAAATACTCCGCTTCTTAAATATTCAACTTATTTTTACTTTCTCGCAATAAAACATTATTCTCCTTATTTTATCTTTCTTTGACAAAATACGAATTTTAATATTTTATTTTTGCGTTAATAACCTTAATATTTATTTTCGTTATTAATATCATTATTGCTTCGATTAATTTTCACAATTAATGATATCACTACGTCAAAATAAACAAAAAAAATGTAGGTACATAATTAAAAAACATAATTTACCTCTTTCCAATTGACGGTGTTATTACAAATATGTTCAGTCAAATTCGAAAAATTTTTAAAGTTCGTGCTTAAATTAACAACATTTTGCCAACATTTATTTGATAACCATGTTGTTGGGTTTTTTATGGTAACATTTTCAGAGCCTATAATTTTACCTTTGATGAAGAATATTAATTCAGAATTCGATAAATGTCCTGCATCTCTATCTAACGTACACGCTATTTGAAATAAAAATAATAAGTTGTGTTTTTCATAAATACTGATACTACTAAATTCGTAAACATCATTTGTAAGTTGAAAAATAATATTTGATATCCTGTTCAATACATTTTGATCTTTTTTTGCTGAATCAATTGAATTCAAAAACAATTTCATGAACGACTGTATTGAAAATTGATACAAAGGGTTGATATCTTTTAATCCAGAAAGAGACATATAAAATAAAGTTCCTTTTTGTGATACAGATTTATAAACATCCCTAGACTGGTCAACTAAAGACATTAATTCAATAGACGATTTTAATTCTGTAGAACATAAATTAATTTTCAATTTTATATCTTCGAGTTTATTTAAAAGATGTGGATTATCAATCAAAGGTTCGGTGCAATTTATGATTTCTTTTATAAACGTATTTTTAAATTCTTCAAGTGCTTCCTTATTTTGATATATATTTTTTACAACTAATTCTTTCTTATCTTCTAGTTCTTTTATTTCATGTTTTATCACCAAATTTAGTAGTTGACTTTCCAATCCCTAAACATAAATGAAACAAGGTGAATACATTAACAAAATTAATATATCATTATAAATATACATAAAAACCAGGCTCGTGAGCAAAATTTCTTTAAAAATATTACTATTATAAAAAAGTATTATGCTTACTTGTATATAATTTTTTAAGTAGGTATGTAAAAAATGTTTATTAACTATTTATAGTTTTTCAATAACACATTAAATAACAGGAATCTTGTAAAAGTAAACTTTCTTTAAAATTTTAATTTAATATAACTAATAGCTGTTAATTATAAATATGCATAAAAAGGTAATGAGGAGGGTTTTACCCCCCGGGCTTGGGCTCGATAGAAAAATCTTTATTTTAAATAGCTAGTTAAATTTAAAATGGATAAGTATACGAAGCGACTAATGTAATACAATTATTAAAATATTATGTATAGTAGCATAATCAATATAGGCGTGAACCTTAAACAATTTTTTATTATATTTATTCATATTATATTGGCTTACTTCTTGTGTGATAGAACAATTTATTACAGTCATATTGGAGTAAATGAATGTTGTAATTTTTGGATTAGTTTGTTTAGTCATCAAGTATAATCTGAAGTTTTTATTGAACTTATATTTTTTATCATCAATCTCAATAAATTCAGAATCCAATGATTCCGCTAAATAATTAAACACAAACACATATAATCTATAGAAAATTAATATTTTAAAATAAGAACCTCTATTAAATCAATTTACTTACATTGTATATTTTTATTTAATAAATCTTTTATATCTAAATTTATGTTTTCAAAATCGATAAAAACTACTGGTTGTCCATATTGCAAAGCATTTTTAAAATGCACAAAATAATCATTATCACCAAATGAAAGAATTTTTAATGAATTATTTTTTTCATGGTTTTTAATCCAATTAAATCCTTGATTATGTGGGTCAATACAAAGAGGATATCGATTCGATTGAGTCATCAATATTCCATTTTGAATTGTGTATTTGTCACAAGGCAAACAATTTGAAATTAAACTATAAATAACAAAATAAAAATAAAAACAGTTTTAAAATGTATAATTATACTAATAATTATAATATAAACAATATAATATTAAAAATGCACGCAGTGTACATCAAATTCGTAATAAATTAACTGAAAATGTTTAAATATTGTAAACGTTCATTTTATTAAAAAAAATATTAACTACAAATAAAGAAATTATAAATTATTAATAAATTGTATTGATTTATTTACTCATATATCACTTTTTCATCAATTAGTTCTTTTTCTAGTTCAATGTTCAAGTCAATTGGTAATCCCAAATCAATAATATGATTGTACCAATCATTAAAAATGATTCTTTCACGATATTCTAATGAAAATGGACCAGCGTAGACTAAAAATGAAGCATTCAGTAAACTATTACCAATTATTTTATTTTTTATTATGGTTTGATTTTCTAAATCTATAATCCATCTAAAAATATTAATATTAAATTAGAATAAAATTGTAGTTACCAATATAAATATTTTAATCAACAAATTTAAGTTGTCATTATTTTTTACCTTTCGTTTACAGATTTTAGTTCTTTTATAACCTTGTCAGCATATTCAAATTTAATTTTCAATTTACAATTTTCCTTTTTAAGTTCAATATTTTCCTTAGATATGTCATCTAAAGATTTTTCTAAATTTGATATAGTGCATAGAGTATTTTCTAAACTATCTTCTTGTTCTTTTAGTTTTAAAGTAGAGTTGAGATAATCTTTCTCAAATTTATTTATTTTACTTTTTAATGGTATAATGTCTTGATAAATATGACAGTATTTTAAAATAGACTCAATAATATTTAATAAGCTACATTCCACTTTGCTAATAGTTTGAATATCAATTGTTTTTTTCAAAAATTTTAACTTTGTTCGTACTTGAGTTTGCTGTCTTTGATTAATTTTATTTGCATCCAATTCTTGTAAATTATTTAGAAAATTTGGATCTTCAATCATATCACTTAAGCTTTTCCATGTATTCATATCTTTAAGACCTTTTAAAATAGCTACACATTCAAGTAAAGTCATAACTGATTCAGATGGTGTGTCTAGAGATCTAAAATACATTAATATTATTATTTTTCATTAAAACTTTTTCATACTATGTTTAAATATTGTTCATGATTGTTATTAAAAATTATCTAATATTTTCTATTAAAAATTATGTGATATTAAAAATAAGAACTACTTACTTTAATTCTGTTAAATCATCTGAATTAATTTCATTCAATAAAGTTTTAGTAGTACTTAAAACAGGTAATGTTTTATCAATTAACTCTTTCATTTGTTTTTTTGTGTTTACAATTTGTTCATTTTTTAAACTTAATTTGTCAGTATTATTATTCACGATAAATTTTATTTCTTCTACAAGTATACGAGTTTCATTAATTTGTTTTATAAAGTCTTGACACATTTCGTTCTTATGTATTATAGATAAATCTTGCTCAAGTAATGTTTTATTTATTCTATCGAGATCTAAAGTACTCTCTTCTATTTTTTTTAATCCACTCTGGATTTGTTGAGACTTAAAAAAAAAATACAATTTAATTAATTAAAATATTAATTCTAATATAATTTAATTTAAACTTATAAGAATATCATGAATTATTAATTTATTTATAAATCATTTATAAATTATAGATAATCTAGTGGACCTTATATTATACTAAATTCAAACAGATAAATAAGTTATAGTATCATAGGAATAAGATTAAAATAAAGATGGTTGTTTACAATAGACGGCCGAGTCTATGTATCTAAATAATACAACACATTATACAAGAAAAAAAGTTATATTTTTAAGTGTTATATAAAAATAGATGATAATGACAACAAAGAATAAAGTTAATAAAAGTAAAATATCTACAATTATTGGTGAGCTACTGAGAATATTAATCAGATACCCAAAACATTATTTAATTGTGTTCAGTTTCTTATAGGTTATAGAACATAACCTATTCTAACATAGAAGAGCTACTTTTTGTGAAACTATTTGAAAAATTTTCAAAGAAAAATAAAGCATATGTACCTTCATTATTAACAATAATTAAAAACCTATATTTTTTTAATAGCCTCAATCTTTCAAGTTGAAAACCAAGTTTCAACCCATAATCTGAGATAACACGTTGATTAATTTATAATTTCAAGATACAAAAAGAATGTTAAAACATTTTATTTTAATATATAAATAAGAATGTAATACATATAAGTAGTATGCGATTTGTATTTCAATAATTGAGTTTTTAAAAGCTTATTGCAAATTACATACAAAAATTAAAATATTTAATAGGTATGAATGGAAAAAATAAAATTATAAATACTTAAGTACAAATAGTTTAGTATAAATAACCATCATACGATTCAATTTAAATTTCTAATTCAACTTAAAAGCACTTACTCTACTTATTCAACTCAATACTTTATATTTTAATAATGTTAAATCTGAATTATTAAAACTACATCTATTAAAATGTGATTTTAGTCTATAAGTTCAAATATAATTAATTAATATAATACCTTAATTATTGATAAACTCGATTTTTTTTTAACTAATTTCTTATAAGTTTGAGTACAGTCTACTAAGTGTTTCAATGTGAAATAAATCTTTTGATTTGTATGCTTGAAAAATGTTTTCGCGTAGACTTCTGCAGATTCATGCATATAAACACTTTGCTTTATTACATTATTAACGTAAACATCTGAAATAATTTGATCCTAAAAGTAACAAATAAATAAAATATACATTATATCATATTTGTAGGTGTATTTAAAAATAAACGAAACAAACTGTATTCTAAGTATTTTTAAACGACTATAAGATTAAATATATTATATACCCCAGTTATTGTTAAGTCGTAACTAGGTTAGGTTAATACAATTTATTATAATAATTTATAAGTAAAGCACATAGTAGAGTTTGATAAGAAAATGTCGGTTCTAAATAAATTTTAATAATTTTTATTTAGTGTTGTATACTGGCATGGAATCATGATCCTTCTAATTAGACATTTTCGCTTACTTGGCCATACCTGACACCATAAAAATATCAAGTGCACAAAAATACGTAAAAGTACTATTATTGTAGCCGACATCTCCTTTGTACTATATTGAAAAATAGTTTTAAATATCATACGTTTATCAAAACTTTTTCCACCACAGCATTTAATGCCTCCACGGGCCATTTATTAATCCAGTCAACATAAGTTTTATTCACGAAACCAGGGTAATTTCGAAATATCAATCTAAGGTTGTTTCCAGGCGACATTAACAGCACAATATGAAGATTATTTAGACAATTTTTCAAGAACATGTCCCAACAAATGTTCCTAAATTCAATGAATAATCAAAAGTAATAGGCAAATAATAACCATAAAAATATGTTATTTTATGTATGATAAAAAACATACGTAGTGAGTTCACTCGATGTGTTAATATTTATTTCTTTAAGACGCTGGACGATTTCTAAATTCTCTTTTTTATCTAAGTATAATGAAGGCACAAATCCATTCGTCAATATATTATTGATAAATTCTAAAATTCCTGTATAAATCATACGAAAAAATAAAAACAAATGTTTCACATTAATATAATATAATGATATACAAATTAAATAAATGTATGCAATTATTTTTAATGAATTAATGTTTTAAGTCTAAAAAAAAGTGAAATAAAAAATAAACGTAATAATATGATGTATTATTATTTATTAGAGGTGTTTTTAAGTTATAAGTTTTAAATTATAGTACTAATAATTGTATTATTATTATTATTATTATTTTTTAATTACCTTCTTCAATAACATCAACTTTGTCAACTATAAAAACAGTAGGCTGGTTTTTTACTCCTACATTCAAAAATATATTTTTCAAATCTTGTTTAAACTTTAATTCATTCATTTTAAAATCTTTTTTTGAATGAAATGAATTATTTATAAATATTTCATAGCCTACAAATATAAAAATATTTGTATAGTATATGAAAATATATACTATACTCAGTTCAAAATTAGATCGTGACTCGGCGGCCAACTTGTGCACGTGGGTTTGGTTTTACTATACAGCAAGCGTACAGTTAGTTGACTTGGCAGGGTTGACAAACTGGTGTTGTCTGCCCACACTCGACGAAAACTGGTCGTCATTTAGTCACGATCTCATTTTGGATAGAGTATAGGTAATTTTTAGAATTGTATTACGATTAAAAATATTACTAATTATGACGTAATGTTACCAGATGTGAATGCAGCTAACTTAGAAAGTGATTTTTTTCCATTTCCACTAGAACCGATCAACAGAACATGTCCTCTATCTATTCTAAGCATACGATAAATTCTTATTAAATGATCTAATGCATCATTGAAAAGTATCATATCTAATAAACCATGATATTTTTTATATTCTAAAAGTATCTGAAATATATTAAATTATTTCATTGTTACACTAATTAAAATTATTACTAAATACAAATGCTTACTTCTTGAAATAAATAAAATACAGAATCATAATCTATTAAATCTTCATATATTCGTATTTGATTGTTTGCACTAACAGCATTCCTACAGTCACCGAACAATAGAGGATCTCTTAGAACATATTCCATTTGTAAAGGAAAATACGATTCTAGTTCTTGAGTAAGATGACGTTCAATCATTTCTCGATCCTGAGAAAAATGATCAAACCTTTTTAAAAAATAATTCTTGGTTCTATAAAAATGTTCTGTCAAATTGTTTTTTATTTTCAATTTCGGATTTATACATTTTATTAACATACATTTATATATTTATAAAGCAAACAAAGAAAAATGTATTTTTTTAAATTTAGATTTGTAGATTTTAATTGAAAATATAATAATACTTGTTGATAAATTAATCGATCACATATCACTCTGGTGAACTCGTTCCTCCAAACTCGTACAAAGGACTCTGTAGTCGTAAATGTGTTGGGCAATATGCGGGTCATACCATTAACGATAAAACTTATGTGACACAAATTAAATACATAAATGAATTTTTCTGGTGTTTGATGAAGGTTTTTAAGTACCAACTAAAATTATAACATAATTATTTTAATTGTATATGATTATAGGTACATAATTTATTTGACATATTATTCAATAACATTAATATTAAACTAATTTGATTTATATAAAAAATAAAAACATACTTTATATAAATTTACTGTCATATTTATAATATTATGAACTGCAGATTTTATGTTTTCCGTAAAGGATTTTGTATGTCCAGATAAAATTGAATTGAAAATATATTGAATCGTATCTTCAGATGGAAACGGTAATGAAAAAACTGAACATAGTGACAAAAAACGTGTATCTAATTCATTCCGACCACCTCCTATATGATTCATGGCTGCGAAAAAACCTACAATTCAAATTGAAAACTTATAAATAGGTTTTGTTAATGTTGTTAATTAAATTATTGATACATACATATATCCACAAGCTCTTTCCAATCGAAACATTTGTGTCTATCGTACATTCCTTGTTTATCAAATATACTTTTCAATAATGCAATAGGTTGTTGTGTGCCACATCCATCCATCTAAAATTCAAATTTATAAATTCTTTTATCATAATATATTAGTGTAATAGCGATAATAGTTATAAATCAAGACTAATTTATATAGAATTAAGTATATTTAATTTGATAACGTTATCTTTCTTTCCAACACAAGTTAAGAAATGTATAAATATTATGTATTCATATTTTTTAATAATAAAAATTTAAATATACCAAAATATGTAGGTACATGCTTACTTGAGGCAAATTTAAATCATCGATAAAATAAACTAATCGCTTCCCAATTGGTGGACCGTATGTTTTTCTAGAATGCCTTTCCAAATTTGTTTCTAAATTTTGTTGAACATCTAATGACGAAGTTCTAGCAGATAAATTTAACGCCATTTTAATCTAAAAAATATATATATAACTACATCAATTATTACACTATTGAGTTAACTTTTATAATCTAAAATTTTTAAATCAGCGTTACACTGATGTATTGGTTAAAACTGATTTATTATTTCATATATAAATTAAGTTTTTAAAATAAATATGAACACTTGAATAATTTTGTATAATAATCAACTTTTATGTTTAATCAAAATACATTTGCATACAATTATTGAAGACAAATAATTGTCATTTAATAAATTAAAAAACATTATACAAAATTATTTATAATTTATTTATTTCACATTTATTTGTACATGTAATAAAGTTAGTTTTTACCACATAATAAAATAAATATATTAGTACAATGCTATTTACATAATGTTTCTGATCAAGATTACGTATGAAATATTTCATTGTTGCTGTTTTTCCAGAACTCATGTCACCAACTATAATTGTAGGGCGTTTAACCTATAAAAACAAAATAATATACAATGTGTAAAAAGTAAAAAATATCGTAGCAAATGTTTACCTTTTTAAATATTGCACTCCTAAAATAATACTAAAAAAAAATAAAAAATGTTATTGGTATCATGGTTGTATATAGAATATAATACAGTTATGTATTTAATAAATATTAATGATGAATATTGTATAAATACTTCGTTTATTAATTTTAATATCCACACCAATCTTGTAGATTCCACTGTGGGAACAAGTATATCGTTAAACGTAATCGTATCGTTATGAATATACTCTGGGATTGCCTTTTTCCACGAAATCCATTCCAACGTATTAAAATCTAAATAGTAGTCATACCAAGTAGGCTCATCGGAAGGTATGTATTTCAAATTTTTTTTTAACCGTTCGTGAGCATTAGGAACATTTACAAAACCAGATAATTTTTTAACGTTTTCATCAAATATATGACGAGATGTTACATCAGTTAGTAACGCACCAAGTGATAAATATAGAGCTTGGATAAAAACGGCTTCTAACACTCCCATACCAGCTACAAACGAAATCATTGAAGTCAATGGAATAGCAATATCATTGCTAGTCATTGCAGTTCTTTTACGGCCGACTTTGTTCGAATCATTATTGTCTGATGAAACTAAAGGTAATATTGTATCCAAAATAAAGCAAAGTTGAGTAATCTAAAAGAGTTATAAAAAATAATCCATTTTTTTTTAAATTCCATTCTTAATGATTAATTAGAATATATACGTAATATATGTAATAATACACTTTTAAATCTATATTTACCATATTTAATTTAGTTTGTGAAACAGCAGTCCTAAGCGGAATTAATTTGTTTAAATTGTTTTCATCTTCAAAAATTAAATTCAACAAAACGGGTACGTATTTTTGAAAACATTGATCCAATGCTGTTTGTTCTATTAAACTTCGTGGTTCTAACCACCGTACCCAAAAAGGCATATAACCAAGATTATTGGGATCGACATACACTATACCCATTCTGGCTATCGTAGATGGAGCAGAATATGATAAATGGCCGACTTCAAACAACAAATTACATTGTGGTTTTATCCTATAAAAAAAAAAAAAATGATAAGCGTAATAATATTATTTGAACTTATAACAAAAAATAAATACATTTTTATCTACCTTTAAATTATTATCAAAAATATATAATTAGATTTGAGTATCTGCGAAAGTAAAAATTGATCCCCGAAAATAGAGATAACATATATCTATATAATATAGTATTTAGATGTAGTAATTTTTTTCATTTTATTACGCTTATATTTAATGAAAATTAAAGTTGTGGCAGTGTAAAACAATAACCCACCTAATCTTTTCTCCATTTGATAATGTTAACAATCTATTATCATCCATGACAGGGTTCAAGTCATCAACCCACATTGAATCTATATCACCGTCAAACAAAATAAAATGATTAGACTGATTATTAGGGACAATTGGTTGATTGATGTTTCGCATAATATTTGTTAATAATCCATCATTCCAGGATTTTGTTATTGGATCTACATAACCGTATAACTCTAATTTAGTAAATGCTTTCGGGTTAAGAGTTATGAGTTTTGTTGATATTTTTAAATGATTTAAAGTTTCACATAGCACGTTAATTATAACAGATTTTCCTCCACTTGTTGGTCCCATGATTGCAATTGAATTCCTATTTTCTAGAATTTCCATAATTTCGATAATTTTTTCTATCTGAGTGTCAATTTGTACAAATTTTTCACGTTTCAAAGCCATTTCTATAGCTTTAGTAAAATCAGCATTTGTTGTTTTTAAATATTTGACGTTTGGAAATAAGTCAGATAAAAATGACAAAAATAAAGCAATATCTTTATCAATTAATTTAGGCAAGTTTAAATCTCTAAAAAAAAAAATACAAGCTGTATTAATTATTTATTCAAATATATTTTTAAATATAACGAGAATTTTATGTATAAGATATACTTTAAAATGTATTTTTTATGTTAAAAATAAGTAAAATCCACTTAAAACTATACTCTTAACAGTTATGTACTAATTTTGCATATATATTACGCCGTTTAATTAGAATAGTAGTTACTCTAGTTCGTAGTTAGATATTTTTTATGAAAAAAATATATATTCATTTTATAGATAAGCCATGAGCCTATCGTGTCCTTCTTAAAATTTATTGTATGTTAGTTGACATTTATGTTTTTAACTCAATAAATAATTATTTTTTACTTAAACTATCCAAAACTATGGTAATAATATAGCCTACAATAATTAGTAATTACATTTTTATTTAACTATACCAACCGTAATATTTTCATTATTACTAAACTCTCTTCAAGCTCTGGTTGTTCGGTTAGTAAATGTCTTGCAGTCTTAATGACTAGTTTTAATGATCTCAAATCAAATGTGTAGTTTAATGGATTCGAAAGACCATCTTTACATAATTTATATAGTAATGATATTTTCTTTGATAAAATCTAATAAAATAAAATAATAATAATTCTACTGTTTAAAAAAAAAAAAAAATTTTAATTCAGAATAATTATTTTCTAAGACCTCACTTTAGCTTCCAAAAATCCTTCAGAATATAAAATAGTGAAGCATATCAGTTCAAAATCTGGAAGAAGACAAATAACTGGTCTAAAATGACTTTTTATTATTTCATCAATCTCTTTTTTTTTCACATTAATTTCTTCGATATTTAAAGTAATAAATATACCGACTTTTGGACTTATACTTATATTGCATTCTTGGAACTAAATAAAATCATCAATTATTATAAATAAATTATAATATAAAAAATACTTTTATAAAAAAAATATTAAAACCACATCACATTATTTCCATTTTTGTTTCCAAATAGTGTCCATTTCGTGGATAATAGTAAAGTTGATATGACAGACAAAGTTTTTTGAGAAATTCTAGTGAACTTAGTAAACAATCCCCAAATTTTACTTTGGCAAATTCCATTTAAAAACTGACTAAATGTCTGATGGTCTAACCCATCGCTACAATTAATAACTTTACATAAATTGCCAAAAATTGTTGCCATAGCCATAATAGTATCGGTTTTACCAGTTCCACTAAGACCTGTATAAACATTACACTGAATTAAAGATATAATTTTTTGAGAATTAAAATACAATATAGCTAAATGAAATTTTAGAAGGTGATTATAATAATAACTTTAATTGTATTACTAATAAAGTATTAAAATGTACATTACAGATATTTGTATATAAAATGCGCGTTTAACACAAATATAAATTAATAATTTAAATAAAATGTTAACTTAGCTATCGAGAGGTTAATGACTTCATTGTATTAAATAATACAAATTATAAATAAATAAATTATTAATGGAAATATTTATTAAGTAGTTATTTTTTATACTTTAAACTTTTATAACTTATGAATTATAATCATATCTACATCTACATCTTTTCTTACCATAAGTTGCACCACCTAAGCACATCATTAATGCTTGGGTGAATGTTAAAAATATACGATTGGTTAATGGGGTTATAACAATGTTTTTAGTTGATCCCGTAAATTCATATCCATAATCAAAAAGACCTAAAAAAAATATTCAAACTATTATAGTATTTGAGAAATATCATATTATAATACATTATATTTTATAATTGTATAATCATCTTAATAATTAATATTAAATATTTAAGAAGACACTACACCACATTGCTGTCTCCGTCTTACAAATGTAAAACATAGAAAAAAATTTTTTGCACGGGAAAGAACCATTCAGGCTATAAATGTTAAGTAAGAAATTAAATTTTCACCACATAAAAAGGAGAAAATTATCTGTGAAGTATAGTTTTTATTTTTTTTTATATCACCTAAACAAAAAAAATTCTTGTTGTTTCAAAATCCATTTTTTAATTTGATTTTTGTAAAAAATAAAAACGATATTTCACAGCCAAAGTTCTCCTTTTTATGTGGTGAAAATTTCACTTCTTAGTTATGACTAGCTTTCTCATCGGTTCTTTTCCGCGCCAAACAATTTTTGCTATATCTTACATTTGTAAAACGGAAACAATAAATGCGAGTGCAGCGTCCTTATACGTACTATTGGGGAATAGTAAATTTCCATAAAAGAGAGTGTTAACTCCTACAAAACATAGTATTAATCCCTACAAAATAATATAATAATAAAAAAATATGGTTATTTTATCAGGAAGCAAAGCAAAAACTAATGATAAATAATTTTGATTCTTGATTCTTAATAGTAAATAATTGCAGAAAATATTTTGTACAATAATTAAATGTACTGTCCAATAATACTTTTTCGTTAGAACAGAAAAATTTAAAAATTTTTATGCAAGAAAATATTATATCACGGGTATCTTGATTTGATAAAACAAATTGTTCAAAATGATTTGTTTTAATATCCATTAAATGTATTGTATCATGAACTTCGTCAATACTTGTAAACAAAAATGGCAATATAGATTTACACATATTATACACATTTCGTCTAAAATGTATTTTCTAAATCAATAGGATTTAGTTGTGATAAATTTTAGCTCCAAAACCGTGTATTCGAGTAAAAATGTGTATGATATTACCAGAATTTTTTTTTTTAAGTAGAAAAGTCCATATAGAGGAGATTACATTAGGCTGCATTATTAATGTATTAGGATTTTACCTGAACACTGTGATAAGTATAAATTGTCCTTGCTTTTTATCCAGTATGTTTTAATTACACTGTCCCATTCGAATGATTTTGCAAAAATCACACTAAAAATTGTATTCAATATATAACACCAATGTAATATGTATAAATAAGTAATTAGAAAATTCACAAATTGTTTACTTGTTTATAACAAATGATTCAATAATGTCCCTATGATGAATATCTAAAATTATTATAGAACTATATTTATTTCTTCTATTTTCCAACATTTCTTTTCTACTTTGTAAAACTATATCATTGATTTTTATATTCAATTGATTCAAATATTGTTTCATGCTTAAACGGTTACCCTAAAATCAATGTAGACATAAACATTGATATTTTTATTAATATAAATAGTTTATGATAATATTAAATTAAGGTATAGTAGACTATATATTATAAGCTGTGTATTATTTAAATTGAGACAAATATAGCTTACTAATTCAATTTCATTAAAAACATTTTCTACTTCAACTGTCCACCACACATTATCTGATGTTAAGCAAACTGATAGTGGAAAATTATTTATCCAATCAAATCTATTACTTGAACTTGAGACAAATCCTAAATCCAATATAGCTTTTTTAATCATAAAACGATTTGATTTTCGCATTTGATCAATAACTTTATGCATCCATCTGTCTACAGTATTTTTAATTATCACAGCATTTTTAAATACTAATACTTCATCATTGAATGTTTCCATTGCTGTAACTGTATAACTTTCATCTTTTACGTCGTAGATAAGACTTTTAATATTATCAAATATCTAAAATAAAAATATAGTTACATTTACTAATCATTTTTATTTATCAAAATTTTAGCTGGTACACATTTACAATTTTTATACCTGAATAATATATTCCTGGATAACAATTGGATTAGAATTACCATAAATGAACAACAAATCATTATCTGATATAAAATAAAATCTAGGAAAATAGTTTCTTTTCTCAGTAATGTAATCATTTAACTCTTTTTGACTAATATCTAAACGAAATTCTAACCATGATAATTGGTTAATGATATTTGGTGTTAAACACTGTTCAAGAATCTTTGAATTTCTATTTGCGTTGGCCATTACCTATAAATATAATGATTCAATATGTATTAACAATAATATTAACATAAATTTTACATTATAAATTATAATAATAACTTTTCAAAAAAAAATAATTTTTCAATTTTTATTAACTTATTTATTTATTTCAAACAAACTAAGCAACTAGCAACTTTTTGGAGGACAGTGATAATTGCCTTCTCGTGGTGTCCTCCGGTAATGCTAAATTACTATCATAAAAATAATATTTCTTTGGCAATTTCTGGATACACTTTAAAAATATAGATTAAATTTATGGCCCAATCTCCGGGTAGTAAAAGGTAAACCAATATTTTATATGAAGCAGGTAGATAAAATGTGGCCTAATTACCGACCGCCCATAATAACATACCTCTTGGTAGAATTTGTTCAATTCATTGAATTTTTCAGTTTTTTCGGGTAAAATATTTAAAATGTCTTTTCCAGCATATATTTCTGAGAGATAAATCCATTTTTGCTGTACATACCACCATTTATTTAGAACTTCATTTACAATCGATAAATTTTTCTGCCACGTTTCAACTGTTTCTAAAAATGGTTCAACTGAACTAGAATAGATTAATAATAATTTATAAATAAATATTAAATACTTAAGACTCATAATAGTAGATATTTAATTTATTGTATATTACTATGAGTTCATCATTTTATGCATTGTGATTTGATCATTTTCCAAAATTTGTAACACATGATGGACTCCACATAGTTTATGTTCAATATGTAAAATTACATTTGAGAATTTCTCTATATTTAGACTCATTGTATTCCACCGCTATAGAGTATTAATTAATTTTATTCTATAAGATATTTATGCTTGATAGTACTTAATTACATTGTTTTTGTTTATTATTACCTCATTAATTTCTTTTAATTGTTGTTCAATACCGTTTTCATCGATTGCTTTACATAATACTTTTTTAATAATTTGTTTATGTTTAACAGTTCTCATTTTTAAAATAATACCAAAAATTAGAATTTCTTCATCAAAATTAAAATAAATACCTATACAAATATACATATAATTATTAATTAATAATCAATAATTATAAATTATAAAATATATTATATTTATATTTATATTTAATTTTCCATTATTAATTAACTTAGTTGATTTTTTTGGATTCTAAGTAGAGCAATAAATATATTATTGCTTTTACATAATATTTTTTTTATATCTGTCATCGTTTTTTAAAGCAATTAATGCTAATTCTCAAATTCTATAAATGACTATAAAAATTAATCACTTGGTAAAGATATTTGTGAATGTTTTACATAGTTATTGTATAACTTTTAAGTTAAAAGTTTTTATTTAAAGTTATACTATTTATTTACTATTAATTTTATGTTATAAATAAGATAAGTATGTATAAAACTAAAACTAAATTATATGTTAAAATTAAATTATTTTCGTTGACAATGAAAACATAGTAGAAAACAGTAATTCAATTTAAAAATAATTTACCAATAGTATCCAACATTTCTTTCCAATGTCTAGGTTTAAGTGCCTCATTTTTTAATTGAAGTAAAATTGGAACACTTTGTCTTAATTCCTTTAAATAATTTGCTAAAATTCTTGCTGGGTGTGTATCTTGTGCTAAGACTGGTAGTGTCTTAAATTTTAACATAAGGGCACCAAACGCTTCACGAACGAATTCTATTTCAATTTCAAACCATGGTATTTTTGACCACCTTTCAATATCTGACTTTTGTGTTTCGTACAGTGAGTATACTAACTTCATATATTGAAACTCAGAATAATAACTATCAAATCGGTCTGTATTTAATAATTTTAAATTAAATAATTCTTCTTCCTTGACTAATTTTTCTTTTTTTTTCATAAACTTAGTAAAATTGTTATCATATTCCTAAGACATTAAGCATAGTTGTATTATTAAAACAATCAAAAATTAAATTACAAAAATAATAAATATTATACAAACATTCATTAAGATAAGTCCTAAATCTAAGTCATCCTTAACTTTCTTTAAGCCACACTGGTCATATTTTTCTAAAAATGTATCTATTTTAACTGAAAACATTTCAATACTTATTTTAACTGTATGGGACCAAATGACTTTGGCTTTTTCTAGAAATAATTTTTTTTCTGAAGCAATATGTTGTAACATTGTCCATTCATCTTGTATATATGAAATATATGTTATATCTTCGCGAGGCATAGTAACTCCCATTTCTTCTAAAATATAAATACGATGGTTTAAGTTTTGAAAAAATATCTCAACATTCACTTGTTCTGTTCTAATCTCTTCTATTATATAAAGATTGTTGTAAAAATCTTCACTATTTCTTAAATTATCGTTCTTCAGTACTTTAAAAGTCTGTAATTATTTTTACAATACATATTAATTTAAATATATTATAATGTAAATGTATATATTATACCAATAATATTAAATACTATATTGTTTTACGATTTACAACATAATTTCCATTTAATAGTGTAGATAAATTGTATTTTGTTTAATATACATGTATAATATTTCAGTATAATTTAAAAAATAAAATAAATTTATGTAATGAAGAATGACCAAGATAAGCCTGGTAATATTTAGTAATATCATAGTCCATAAAATAACAAAAAAAAATATTACCCAGTACCCACGTTTAAAGAAAATTGTTTAAGAGAACGTAGTACCCACATGTGTTGTCTCCGTCTTACACACGTGCGACATAGTAAATTTTTGTACACTAGTTTCAATATTGTGCTTTTAGTTTTGATATTAGAGTAAACTGACCTATTATAAAATTCAAAGGTAAGATTATTTTATCCAGGGCCCGGCGTAGCCTTTTATTTATATTATTATTTTTAAGTAAATTATGATCTTTTTTAAACTGTACATTTTAAAATGATCATAACATGCTTAAAAATAACAGTATCAATAAAAAGCTATGTGGAGCCCTAGATAATTATCTTACCTTTAAATTGTATAATAGGTCAGTTCACTCTAATATCAAAACAAACAGCACAATATTGAAACCGGTGAACGAGGAGAATTTGCTATGTCATACATATGTATGACAGAGACAACACATGCGAGTTATACATCCTCTTAACAAAATTACATAAATCTTAAGACATACTCAGTTATTCAAAGAAATATTGATTGAATTAATGTTATATAATAATTTAACGTTTCATAATTTTATTTTATTTTAATCCACTTTTTCTAAAACACTTAGATAAAATTATTTTAAAAAGTATGTACTAAATTTAAAAATTCATGATTTTAGTGACTTTATTAATAATTATAACTGATTACTGATTGTTTTTAATTTTTAATTTTTAACTATTTATAACAATTCAGTACCTACTTACATCAAATTTATCCCCTTGCCGATGCATCATTTCTCTTGTAGATTTTATTAATTGGTCAGCAAAATATAATATCAATTCTCGTGTGTATAGTTTCATTTGATCTATGATTGGATTGAGATCTAACCTAAATTAAATACAATTTAAAAAAATTATAAACTGTTATTAAAATAGTTATTTTAAAACCAAATAATTTAAAGGTGAAATAAAACAGAATTAGTGATCTGATAAAAAAATAATTAAGAAACAATTTTAAAGAATGTTAAAGAATTAAATTAATTTCGATCAAACTATTGAAAAATTAAATATAGTTCAAGTATCCATATATAATATGATATTTTATTAATATATATTTCATATACCAGGTGTTCATTAAGTTTAGAAACTTCTAATTACTCAATACATATTTTATTAACTACAATATATCAGATAACTGCTGTACATTTATAATGTAAAATACTAATAACCTCATTAATTGTATCATATTATTGTTAACCAGTCCCAATTAGTTTATAATCGTTTTCAAACTTATTAAACACTTTGTATATCATATATTCATAAAAAATTAAAATTTTTATCAATATAAATTACAATTTAGTGAATAGTTAATTTAATTAAATAGTGACTTATACAATATTTTTAATAATAAACATTAAATACAATCAAGCAAGACATAATTCATACACTTTAAACGTACTTGACACATTGTATTTTTTTGTGTGATGACATTGTTGAAAAATATAATAGAAGTCGTTTTAAGTCATTAAAAATGTTTTCATAATCCTGAATAGATGTATCTGTAGTTAAAAACCCTTTATTTTTTATTTTTGATCCTTTCCATAAAAATTTAAATCGTTTCCATCTAAATAAATTATAAAGATAATTTAAAAAAAAATGTTTATATTTTTCTTTGATAATATGAAACTAAAAATATAACTAACTAACTAACTAACTTAATATATATTGAAACATATAGTGTAGATTTATAGCTAATATAAATTAATACAAATTTAATTTAGAAACGTATATCTAAATAAATTACTACTGTGGCACTTTATTTAATTTATTAATAAATAGTTGTTTTTCATATTTTCATAAGCAATTAAAAATACTATTCATTAATTTGTAATATATTTCACATACTTTTTTAAATATTTATTTACATAAACCATTAGACTGTGAGAAGTTTTACGAAGAATTTCTATTTTTTCTATAACAATTGTATTACTTATTATTTCATCATACAATGTATTTTTATTGTTCTCATTTTTCCATTTACTGTTTTCCGAAAAGCAATCTATACAGGATTCTGTTTGCCAAACAGGCAAAACTTTTAACCATGTCAAGCACTTAGTTACATTTCTTAAAATGTTATTATAAGTGACAAACAAATTGGGAACTATATTTATTTCTTCGTCGGTTACGTTTACTGTCAATTTTATAAGTGAATTGTCACTTAATAAAGCATTATTATAATAATCCAAATTGTTTAAATACATCCTAAATAATATAATTCTCATAGAATAATTATTATAAATTGATTCTTAATCAATTAAGTAAACTTACTTAAAAATAGAATTCATTATCATATTTTTATAATTTAAGTATAACCCAAACATAGGTTTACAAGTACCACTCTTTGAACCGAATAAATATAGTTCTAGGCATATTAAACATTTTGAAATTGCTTGGTAATTGGTAATGATGTGTCGAAATTCTTTAAACCCAAAACGTTCATAAATTATAGGTAACATTTTGTACTTCTAATATGCAATATATAAACATAATAAATCCATTAAAAAAAATATGAAGCTAATATTATTTACATGTTTATAAATATAATAATTACAATTAACGTTGAATCATTGTCGATTAAAATATTTAATGGGAATAAATTCAAATTTTCAAACGATTTTACCAATTTTGATATGTGACATTCAATCTAAGGAAATAAATATATTAAAATGTTAATAGTTTATATCTATTCCATTATAATTGATTTACTGACTATTTTTATGTTGACCAACTGATTTTTCGTTTTATTGATTAAAATCATCCCATGATTTGTAAATGTTTCTATACTTATTGAAAGCCAATTATAACGACAAAGGCCTGTATAAAAGTAATCTTCAATATCTTTCAATTTGTGTTTTAATAGTGTAAGCTAATAAAAACAATATTTTTAAATAAGTATATTAGAACTATTTACAATAAATATAACTAATTTTTTAATTAACTTGGAATCATATACATAATATTTAAATAGACTATTATAAGGGTATATGTACTATATAGGTTTACTAAATCAAATTCAATTTTATTAAAAAAAAAATAATTCTCTCTTTAAATGTATTTTCAAAGAAAACTTACTTCTAAATCGCTCATAGAAGAAATAAATGTATTATATGTATTAACCACGTTTTTCACTTTCATTATGTCATCCAATAAACTATTTTTTTTAGCTAATAACATTTGTATTTCTCCAGGTAAAACAATTCCCAAGTTTTCCATCATCTCTGCTTCTTCAATTAACTCAAAAACTTGATCCTATGTTTAGTAAATAAACAATTTGTAAAGAAATTATTTTAAAAAATTTAGTTTACTAAAAATATATTTTTTACATTAAAATTAGTTTTAAACATTAGTTTACTATCAGATAGTATTTGATTTGATTTTCTAGAACACTTTAACCAATCTTTTAAATCTTCGATTTTAAGTAAATTACTTTCAGAATGACTTTGATCTAGATTAAAATTGAATACAAATATTACATAAGTACATATAATTGAACAATATATATTACATATTAAACATTTCAATTATTCACTAAAAATTATTGGTTATAAGTAATTATTTTTTTATTTTTTTTTTTTTTATATTATCATTTAGAATTAATGATTTTATATTATAATGAAATAATATTTAATTTAATTAATCAACCTGTATTAGTTTGTGTTCTAATACAAACTAGTATGTTACTATTCATTTGGCATACAGCCAATAATCTTGCTTTATTTGTCCAATCAATTAATTTTAACTGTTCATACGATTTCATTTGATCAACAATACTTTCATACATTTCTACAACCTACAATAATTTAACACAACGTTGTTAACATTTATACTTTATAATTTTAAAATGCATTATTTTACCTTAAATTTTAAAGGCATATTAAATTCATTAACTGATTGGAAAACAGTTATTGGCTCTTTAATTTTATCGAATAACATTCGTACCCAAAATATAGATCCAGAAATTGGAGGATGGTATCGAGAAATTGGAGGATTATTTTGGTGAGTCTAAATAAATTAAATAAATAAATAATAAATATAATATTATATTATTATTATTAAATTAATAATTAATATATGTAATGAATCATATTATACAAATAAAACCGTGTATACAATTCTTACCAAAAAACATGTTTCAATTGTTGTTAACTCATTTTCATACTGTCTTAAAATCGATTCATACTTGGTTTTAAGTTGCTCTTTGAAAACAGGTCTTGAGGTAAACTTCTGAAGTTTCTCCAAAATTAAATATGCCTCTTTACACGACCTTAATTTAAAAATAAAAATTATAAAAATTGCTATTTAATTTTTTTTTAAAGTATGCTTTGACATTGAATCGTTATTCAATTTATAATTTTTAACTAAATATATATACATAAATAAGTCATCGAATGATTTAGATACCTTAAATTATTAAAACACCAGTCAATAAAAATTTTGCATTCTTCTTCAACTCTTAATACTTCCAAATTAAATTCTTTTAAGAATAAATTCCAATTTTCTACATTATCTTCACAAAATAAATCAAAATCAATAGCATCAAAAACTTTGTAAAGCGATTTTACTCTACTTATCATAACATCTAAACCAATCATGTCTTTAATGACTGATCTTAAATCTGATCCCAAAATGTTCAAAAATTGATTAATTGTCTAAAAAAAATAAATAACTGTTAATTTAATAATTATTATATTTGCTTATAGAATTTATTTATATATAATTGTAGAAAAAAATCTATTTTTGAATTGTTTATAGAGTCAATGCATAAACATGACTGTTAAGTGTTAATTTAAATGTAACAATTACACTAGAAGTGTAAAATAAGTATTAAATACGTTATCAGAAATCACATTTTCGGTTTAAATATCGTCTACGTGCTGAAATACTTACTACTACTATTTCATGAATATCTTTTGCTATACGTTTAATGTATTTTATTTTGTTAAACAGTACACATTTATCAAACTCCCATCGTTGGAATTTAGATTTTTCAATAGATCTTCTAGTTTCTAAGTATTCTGCCGACCAAACATCCAACATTTTAGTGGCATTAAAAGACATTTCTGAAATTTCTTTGATATTCTTATTTCTAAAAAAATCATTTCATGTAGTAATATTTAAGTAATTGTTTTAGACTAAGATATAATAAAAATAGCCATTAGGTATATTTTATTATTTAAAATAATAAAAAGTAAATTCCAAAAATAATGTAAATAAGTGAAAAAAAAACAATTTAATATTTTACAAAAATGTATATTTAATATTTATTTAAGAGAAAATAGTAGATACTTACTTGAAAATTAATTTTAAGTCACCTAAATTTCTTCCAACGTTTTCACATAAGCCATTTGAAATTTGCAAAAGCAATCTTAACATATTTACGTCTTTACCAAAATATGGCGATAAAACCCATATAGTTCTTAAATCATCAAACCAAATAGGTATAACTTTAATTATTGTATTAAAATCTGCTGATATAAAATCCTAAAAATTATTAAAACTTGACTAAGAGAGTAAATATTTTTTATACATTCAAAGTATTAACACAACTATAATCAATTTAAAAAAGATGAGCCAGTAGATATCGCTTTGCTGTATAATAGAGATGGAGATGAGTAGGTCACTAATCACTATAATGGATGTGTTAGATTTGAATGCAATTACAGGTATCATTGTATACGAAAAACGATTCTGAACGGAGATGGTTAGTCTAGGATAATTAGTAAGATATATTATATTATTACCTATATTTAAATTGTAATATATCGTTATTTCACTCGATTTCGTAAAACAATAAATTTCATACACTCATAAAATTTTTTCTATATTGACGGTATAGTTTTTTTTTAACAGTTATTTGAATAAAAAGTTATGGAGAACCTTGTGTTGGGTTCTTTAACCTTAAATATAAATCAAAAGAATTTTATGAATTTTCAACTTCAAAATTTCTAGCAAATTTTCGCGATTTTGACATATTTTGTAAACATTTGAACTTTTCATGCTTATATACAAAAATTGTGACTAACGATTTTTATTTTTTTTTTTATTACAATAAGAACAACTTATAATAAACCTTGTGTTAAATTTTAAAGATTTTTTGGAAAGCCAAAATTTTTTTATCGGCATTTCAAGAAAAATTTTTAGAAAAATCAAAAATTTCAATGGTCTATAAATAGTTTAAAAAAATTCTAAATATTTTAAAATTTAATCTTAAATATATAACAATAATATAAAAATTTCAAGTATTTACAATAATTTGTTTTTAAGTTACAGCAAAATCAAAAATCGATTTTGTCGAAAAGTGGTAAAAATTTCCGTTTTTCCGTTACTTTTCAGGGTTTTTCCTGACGCTTTTAAAAACTATTGGAAATTTTTTACTTTTGACCCTCCAATACCAACTAGATTCAATTTAGTTTTCAAAGAGAGGCTGAAGTCAAATAACAAAGCACTATTACTTCTCCAAAACGTAATTACAGATACAAAAATTTAAAAAAAAATAAAAAAAACACACATCATTGTAAAAAATCAATACATTCATTACACCGTTCAGAATCTAAAAAAAATGAAAAAATATTTTTTTTTATCATAATAAATTGTAAATATTGCAAAATGTATCTATCAAGATATAATGTATAAAAGACATATAATGTTGTACCTGTAATAAGTGTACCACAAGACAGCTAGATTATATTTCCGATTAGTGTAAATTAATATAAATACCTTATAGTGTTCCATAATAAGTGAAACATATTTTAAATTATCTTTTGCTATTCCACACGAACGAATAAATTGTAACTTAGTAATTTTAAATTCATCCCAAATGTTTTTAATTGCTTGTGTACAGTTAGACGTTTTTTCTACTACATCCAGAAACAATTTTGTATCTTCAGATTCAAGTTCATCTATAATCGATCTAACTGATGCTTCACTGTTTTTCCAAAAATTAAACTCTGATTGGATAGTCTCTCGCTCTTGAAACTATTTATATTTAAATAATTAAAAATTTAATTGATTATTTATGTTTTTAAATAATTTAACTTTTTGGTTTTTCACAATCAATCATTAAACAATGAACCAACTATATAAATTCTAAGTAGCTCAATATTTTAATAAAATCGTGTTCTATACTACAGTTTTTAATTTAGATATAATTACAATAATTACCTCAAAAATACTAGAACAGAGATTTTTCATTTTTGAATTCCAATTTTCTAGTATATTAACACATTGAAGAATCATAGCAGGAGTTTTTTCAAGAGCTTCAGCTATTTCTTCTACATTATCCTTGGTAAGACCGCTTAAATATTCAGTGGCTTTCAATGATTGTCTTTTTAGCATGTAATCTATTGTCCTAACATATAATTTAATCTATAAAAATCGTGATCTTTAATAATTAATACAAAATATTTATTTCATAAAGTGAATTAATTTCTGTTTTACTTTCATTATAGTTTACGTAATTTGTATGACTTTTTCATAATTTTTTTTTAATGCTAAGAAAATAAAAATATTAAAGATATACATATGTATATCATCTATACATTACTAGTTACTATTATATTTCAGAAAATTAATATTAATATGTAACATATACACCACTTTGTTTATGAATTCAAATAATATCTTAAACAAATAGGTACTAGATATTAAAACAAAACATATTACACCATACCACTTTAATTTATCTGATAAACATTGCAATTCTATTAAGAAATGATGTTTCAATGGTTCTGATGATGTCAGTTTATTTATATCATACGATGGTAATGATTCAAGAATAAAAAGTTCGCTTAGTGATATAATTTTTTCTAAGTCAACAGAATCAAGTCTTTTTTCATAATCATCTGGACGCTCTTCGCTAACTAAACATAAATATACGAATTATTATGATTAGAAAAATGTAATAACAACACTAATAAATAATAATCAATAATAATAATTTTTTTCTATGAATTAAATATGACTTACGAATTTCATAATCATGTTGAGCTTTAATTTCACGAGTTATTCGTACAAATGTCGATGGAATACTTGCTGATGTCAATGTTTTAATAATATTTTTTTCAGTGCGAGTAGTAACACAATCGTGTAAAAATGGATCAATTAAATGTTTTTTTACAGTTGGTATCCAAATATTTTCCAATTCTTTTTCCATAGTTTTAATTAAACACCCAGATTTATTACCAATTAAAAATTGGCTAGGCATATAAAAATCAGCTTCTTCTTCTAAATCGTAAACTGGAATAATTGAGTTTGTATTCTTAACAAAATACAAATATCTGAGATCAGCATTAAGATTTCCAACCATACATCCAAAATGAACATGCAGTTCTGGTAAAGTAATTATTTTTTCTTGGATCACCTAAATGCAACAATGTATAGGTAATTACTAATTATTAATACTTATATATAATTTATATATGTACTGTATAAGTACTATATAAGTATATATATATATATATACTGAGTAATTAATTTATCAAAAACACGCATTATTTCAATTTATTAACATTTTTGAAAAAAATTATATTTTTTATATAATTTAAATTTTTTTTGTTTTTTGAATAACAATATTTATTTTTAATTCCATATTCTGAAGCTGAATATTTTTAATCCAATAAAATACTGGATACAAAAGATACACGAGAACTAAAATTTAGATTAGCGTCTAGTAGTTTTTGAGTTACAGACGTTACAGTTATTTAAAGTTGTGGTAAGCGGAATAGTAGACAAAAATGTTGCGAGGTATTCCCGTACTTCTCCACTCGTCTCATCAACTTTAAATACTTGTAACTCATAAACTAATCCTCTAAATTTTAACATTTTTGTAAAAAAAAGCTGGATTAAAAATATATTACTCCAGAATATGCCATTAAAAATGTATGTTGTCATTCAAAAAATAATAAAACTTAAATTATAATGATATAAAATATTAAAACATATAATTTTATTACGACTAGAAATTATGTGTAAAAATATTTTAAAAAACAATAATCACTTTGCAATACTGAGTTTGGTTAGAATCACCCAGTATATTATAAATATAAATAACAAAAACTCGGTCGCCACTAATCAAGAATATAAATATGTTTGAAGAATAACAATTTTATTTTTTTTATCAAATTAATCAGTTTGAGGAATTTATATCGATGAACAAAGTGCGATAAAAATAATTTATATTATAAATAGGATTTATAAAAACGTGTAATAAGTACTTTAAGTTATTTTTATTTTTTGAACAAGGAATATTAAATATTGAAATATCATCAACAGGCAACATTTATAAACAATAAGTTTTCTTTTTTTATCAGAAATCAATATACATACATATAGGTAATTTTCATATTAAATTAATTAATTAAATAGCGGGAAATTACAGGATGGGAAGGTACTCAGTAGTACCACTTGATAGATAAATAAGCAGGTCTCTAGGCCAAGACCGTTTTAATCTTCATTGAGGAATGACAGAAATTACACGAGAAGAAAGTCGATTATTAGTGGATTTTTATGATGGATTAGCTTTGAGTGGAATGAGAGGAAATGGAATTTAGTCAATTGAGCTACTGTTAGAATTTTTAGATCATTATGAAAATTGGCATTTTCGTGTGTACTATACATATAAAACAGATAAGATGATTGACGAGGGCATCTGAGCATATGGACTGAAAAGCTTGGATAGTTCTAAGGTTTGATGGTTTGGCCACCAAGCATAACTTACTATTTACATACTTACTTTTACTCTTTTAAATAGTTTTTCGGAATATTTTTTTACCCCATCTTCGTCAGCCATTTGTATAGCTAAACATTAAACAAAAAAATGATAATTTAAGCAATTAAAAACTATTAATGTTTACACGAATACCTATTTTTAATTTTACTGAAGTTTATCTTTTAAAGATAAACTGCCTATAATCTAAAATATGTACAATCTTAAATATGAAATAATAAATACCTTTACATTATCAAACATTTAAAGGGTTTTATTTGAAACTCAAATTTTTTAGGGATTAATTGTGCATAGGCAACTTTTTGACGGTAATCAGGCATTTTCATATTAATAAATATGTAAATACTCAATTATTACAATTAATGCATATATGTGCAGTGGCGTGCTCAGTTTTTTTGAAAGGGGGAGGAATATTAATTTTTAACTTGTCATAGACACTTAATTTTTTTTTCATGTAGATAATAAATCATTACTAAAAATCCAAAGGGAATATATGACACGCTGATCCCCCCCCCCATGAGCACGCCACTGTATGTATAATTTTCACTTACCTATGTAATTATATTATAATCGGCAGATGGTTATATATGTTATAATATAACTATCACATTTATCAACTCAGATTTATTTTTAAATAATTAAATTTAATATTGTACGTATACAATACTATAGAATTCCGAGACTATGCAATATATGTCTACTGTTAGACATATTATTTATATAGTAGCAAATTGAACAACAAACAAACTTAATAATATTCCAATACCAATTTACTTAAGGAAAACTCGATTAATAATATTTACGAATTACAAAAACCCATTCTCATGATTATACAGTATACATTTTTATGCATAGACAGTAGCCATTTATTTGGTCAGCGATATAATAATTTAAACTATTTGAAAAAATACAAAAGTAGGTACCAGTATCTGGGCTGGAATAACCATCTCTAGACTTTCCGTCATCTGATTCATTGTCAGTATCTGTGGCTGGCGAGTCCGCGCTGGTTAATGTGTCTTCTCTGTGGACGTATTTTTTCTTTTTCTTCTTATCTTGATGGTGTTTTTTCTTTTTTTTTTTACTATCAGACTCTCTCAACGATTGAATTTCAAGCTCAGATACTATAAAATATTAATAAAATTAAGATAACCTAACAGTTTTCAATAATCAATATAAATAGCACATTGAGATTTATCGTTTATAACGGTGGCAGTATAACACGAAAATTATTTATACGATATTTAAAAGAAAAAGTTAAAATACAGGAGGATGACGAAACATTATTTTGACAATTTAAATATTTCACTTATAAACACTTATCCCCAAACTCCCTTAATAAACCAAATTCAAATGTAAAATTGTATATATATTAAATTAGTATTTATTACTTATTGTATAAGAAAACTTCCTAAAACCCTTTTTTCAAATACCATTACCATATGTATGTGTTTATTATAGTGTGTATTACAATTAATTTACAATCACCAATAATTAGTATTTAAACAAAACCAGTCGTAATATTTCAAATTAAATAATTAAATACTTACGTTCTTCTTCAACTTCAATTTCCTCTTTGATGACTTTTTTTACCGTAGTTATATAAATGTAAAATATATTTGTGTTTGTATTTCTGTTGACTGTCGAAGATTCGAGATACTGGGTAAATTGCTGTCTTAACAACCCTTCATCTTTATTTAGAGTGTCTCCAAATAGTTTAACTGTCTCTTTTTCAGTTCCAATTTCAAAAACATTATTTATGCATTTTACAAACCACAATAATCTAAAGTCCATTATTCCAAAATATATTTTTAAAAGCTACTACAGTTATATCCACAAATTAATTCATTTTGATATGAGATATTAGTGTAGGAAATATACTAGGACTCCATTTTAAATTTAATTTGTCACTATCTTAATTGTGCTTAAATTACATTCCACGATAATTCTAACTTCGTTAATTATAATATTTTAAATAGTTTTATAATTTTTAATTAAAACATATTCATAAGTAATTCATTACTAGAAACTACTAACATATGCTATTTAAAGAAAACATTTTAACTAAAGTTGACATAAAAAATATATGTTAATAGGTACTTTAGTATAACACAACGTAAATACAGACTCTTGTATGCACTAATGCACTTATACTTGTTTACTATTATTTAAATAGACTATCTACATAAATAAATCGATAGTTCGCAGTAGACAGTAGGTACAGTCATTGCTGTGTATATACATTATCGTCTGTCACGGATAAACAACAATTTAAATTACCTGGCAACAAAACGAAAGAAATATTGGTCCGTAACTACAACAGGTCGATTCTAGCTCTAGTGATGTATAAGTTATTTTTTTCATAACATTTTATAGTGAATAATAGACATAATATTACTTATAGTAATAAATAATAACGTAACACCTATTAATTAGTTCAGTAATTCACCATGTGCAATTTATAAGAACCTTTTTATTGACCTACTGCTTGTAAATCTATATAATATGTAAAAATGATTTAATGAAAACCTGTTTTTCATTGTGGTACGCCTCATGGGGGTGAACATGATTTGAACAAAACTTACCCCCATGTGACATCATCTATTGAACAAAATTCAAACTACATAACAGAATTAATATTTACAAATATATATATATAACAATAGCCATCGTCATGACTGCCGTGATCGCCTGAAATTGTGCCTATAAAACTATACAAGACATGTTAGTTATACCTACCTAAATAAAAAAAAGTAATAAACGAATAATCAATGATTAAAATAGATTTAGTGATACTACAGAAATATTTTGGACAGTGGCGGCGCTACACGGGGGCAAGGGTATTATTAACAATATTTTTCTCGAAATATGGTATTAACAAATTAATGGGTGATCGAGTAGCCATACATAAATAAATACGTTCTAAATTTCTTACATAATAAATTACTAATTAGATGATCGATTTACGTCGACATTTAGTTCTTGCAAATGTGTCAATTAAATCCTTGCAATTCAATTCGTTTAACATTTCATTCTCTATCTAGAATAATGCTTAACTGTTCAACTTCTCATCAAGTTTAGTGGACCTTAAATAGTTTTTTACGCGTTTGAAGCATGAAATCGATCTCTCGGTAGTACAATTGGACAATGGTACACTCACGAAAATTCTTAATGCTGTGTCAATATAGAAAACTTTAAAAATAATAAATTCTAATTATATTTTAAAGCAATGCCATTGTTTTCAATAATTTAAAATTGGCTGTTGTGGTTATTAGAGTTTTTTACAATAACAAAAAACTATATAATAAGTCTCACCAAGTCTGCAATATGTAATACCATCAATATCGAAAAAAAAATCCCTCGAAAAATATGATGCCTCTTAAAATTTGCCGTTGTAGGCACGTGCCTATAGTGCCTGCATATCAATACGCCACTGCATATATAGTATGTACACGAACGATACGTGATTGGTTGAATTAAGAATAATATTATAATACGGTGAATTGATAGATCTCCGTAAACGTGAATTATTATATTATATTCGACGGTTGTATTATATATTATATGAGTTATTAAATGAAAAGATAAAGTAAAAAAATAATAACAAAATCATCTATGTACGAGACAGGACACGGACGGTGCGCGGCGGTATGTTGCCCGAGCACGTTTTCGCTGACAGGCGAGTGTCGCGGGTGTCGCGAGATTGGGTCGTCGATGCGGTCGATCAATACGACGGTTTGGCGGGCGCCCGGCAGCTTTCGGTTCGTGTGCGGAACGATGGTGGACGTTGACGACGGCGAACGGCCAGCGGTACCGACGTGGGCAACGATCCCGCCCCGGCGGTACACCATGTATGCATCAGACGGAGGCGGCAGAGACTTTTTGGCACGAGGCGAGTTATGACGATTTATTGTTATGAGCTAGGAACACGGACGTCAGCGGTGCCGGACGGCCGGGTCGCGTCCATCCGGTGGTCGCCGATTCCGCAGCCTCAAATCTTCTTCACTCGCCCCGTGCCGTTTTGTTCTCCGTCGCTCGTCGAAGAGCCGTCGTCTGTACCGCCGTCTGACGCGCGCATGACATCGCGGCCAAAGCTGTCGGGCCTTGCCTTGCCGTCTACTGGTCGTCGTATCGTGCGTCCGAGCGAAACGATCTCGTGTCACTTGTCCGTTCGTGGGCCGGTCGAAAAACGTTGCGGAGTTGACAAGTGGCCTGTAACACATTGCTTTTTTGCACCGAATCGCCATCTCGTATCCACCCCCCCCCCCACCGACTAGTTCCGTGTCATCCTGTCGATGTATTTTTTTTATTACTATTGTTATTATTGTTTTCTTGTTATTCTTGTTCAAATTTTCATTTTTTTCTTCATTTATTAAATGTATTATTATACCAACTGTTAGCCCATACGGCAAATTTTTTCCGCAAATAATTTTCTATCTCATTCACTTTGCTATTTTTCAAAATTGTTTATACCATTTTGTACACTGTTTTATTTATCAAAATTTATTATATCTACTGTTAGCCCATATGGCAGATTTAATAGATATAATGTTTGCCTTATCACGATATTTATTGTCGAAAAAAGAGGCGAAGTAGTATAGTTACACAAGTAGGTACTTAATATGTAATTCGATATTAAAACAAATATGGTTTTGTTTTATTCAGACTCTGACGTTAGCGTTACAAAGCAGTAGCACACCGACGGCGGTTTCAAACAAAATCGGTTGCCCGGATTCAACAATGTGGTGCGCGATCAAAGGTCGGTGTCGAAATAGCGACCAAATCAACACGGCGGCTGCCGATCCGCTGACCGAATGGTGAACAGGCGTGACGATCGCCTTTAAAAATCGCGAAATCTTCGCGGAGAAACGAAAGAGACGAACGGTAAAGGTATCGACAACGGTGTCGGCGGTAATAAAGCGTACGGAGACCAGGGGGTCCGATACCGTGACGATCAATTGCACCGCATCGCCGTCGGAAAATCGCGCGAAAGAAGAGCCGAAGGTCGACGTCGCGCGTCCCACTTGCGGCGTTCCGGGCCCCGTGCTGTACGCGGACCTACGGATTAGCGGTTTAGCTTCGGACGGCACCGTCGTGCCGGTTCGCGGCCGTCATTTCGTCGAGCCGTGCACGACGTCCCCGCGCGACTGTTCGTCGTGCTGCCAGACGGCGCCGTGCAGTTCGCGTCAGGCCATTGCGATCCGCCGGTCAACGACACGTACATATAGTCTGTCGGTCGCCGAGAGAGAGTAGTGGCGGCACCGGCCGAGCGGATTTCGTCGCTATTTCGACACCGACCTTTGATCGCGCATCACATTGAATCCGGACAACCGATTTTGTTCAACACCGCCGTCGGTGTGCTACTACTTTGTAACGCTGACATCAGAGTCTGAATAAAACAAAACCATATTTGTTTTAATATCGAATTACATATTAAGTACCTACTTATGTACCTATACTACCTCGCCGTCTTTTTTCGACAATAAGTATCGTGATAAGGCAAACGTTATACATTACTTTTAATGATTGTATTGGTATTACGATTTAACTAAATCTAAGTAACGAGGCGAGGTACTTATGATTAATATATTAACAATTTAAAAATCATATAAATTGTATTCGCCGTCATCTATAAGTTTTAGGAAATTTGTTTAAAACGCCGTGCCTTGTTTATACTTTATTCTGAATATTAATTCTAATTCTATTTTTTTATTATGCGATCGTTATTTCGATATTATACAACATTAAGTTTATAAAATATATCCTCATGACTTATGTATTTTGGTAGTATCCAGACATTGCTTAACTCGCTAATACATTGAGTCGTTTGTTTTGCAATTTTTTACTACGGTACCCTCCGAGTGTTTTATCTTATTAAATACATAAACAACAAATAATGAATATCGAAAATTAGATACAACTGAAAATACAAGTTATCTATGACATAATCCAGAGCCGTGCCGTGGAGGCGCCTAGGGGGCATGCGCCCCAGGCGCATGGTTTAAAGGGGCGCCAAAAAAATTTAAATGCATAATGATAAATAAAATAGGGGCGAATATTTTTAATTTCCCTTGGGCGCCAAATCTTAACAGCACGGCTCTGCATAACACAGTGTACGCGGACGGTCAAGGTTAAAAAGAATAAAAAGTAAAGGGCACTATATAGTCACCTCGAAATATAATATTCTATTGAGTCTTGGCCGGTCGGAGATGGACGAATATCGCGAGCGTTTTTTTTTTACTGTGCGTAACGATAGTAACGGACGACAAGCAAATGTGGTGTGCAATGATATTGTGCTCGATGACAGTGGCGATTAATATTCGATTAAAGTGCTGCGGAATCAGCGATCACCGGCGACATAACTCGGCCGTCGATAGCCCAAGACGTAAAGACGTGACGGAAAGTACACCACCGCACAGGTTCTGATAATGGATAATAATTATCGCCTCGTCGGTTATGTCCACGATTAAAGATATATCTTTAATATATGTCTATAATATTATGTCTACATCCGGTCGCCGTCGATGTCGCGCATCAACATCGTACCCGGAAATTCTTGATTGGTACAGCTGATATTTATATTCTAACCAAATCACCCCACACAGTCTCTGCCAATTAATATGACACTATCAAAGTCAAACGCGCCTCTACTATTAATCGTTTACCGCTGTCCGCTGTCTTATTCACCAGTAGTCTCACTGTCATGATATTTTATATAATTGGTTGCTTTCGGTGATTAAGGATCCGCATGTGTACATGAATTATTATTGTTTTCGTTAGTATTGCGTGGTTAATTACTGATTATAATATTGCATTATAATATAGTATATATTATATATATTAACTTAAATCCATTCATACATAAATTCGGAGCAGAGTAATGATTTCATTGGCACACTTGGCTATACCCTTGCCACGCCACTGGCTATATACCTATTTACTTATAGTACTTTAGTGTTTAGTAGTTAGTATTATTTCTAATTATCGTATGTTGGCTATGGACATAATATAAAACGTAAACTATTTATTCATATTTATATTATAATTTATGATAAATGCTTATAAAATAATACGCTAACTAGATAATGTTTGTTATTTGTTTTCTTTAAATAAATATAATTAACTTATTAACTATATACCTATTAAACTGTTTATTTCTTATTATTGTTAATAATATACATCAGTTTTAATTATAATTACTGTAGTACTTAATTTAATTGAGTCTTAAAACCGTTCTGTAAAATGTTTACAAATATTTAAAACCGTAAATTTAGAATCGTTCATTGAATACGTATGTTGTAGTTTTTTTCACGTAGATTTGTCAATGCTCTCTACAAAAAGTTTTTAATTATTTTGTGAAATCTTAAGTTTATTATCAAACAAATATTTTGATGAATTTATTTTTAAATGAAAAAAAAAGATATTTTTTTTGTTCTTAATATTTATAAGTTATAACATTCAATCAATATTTGAACTTACCGTTGTATGCAAAAGCAAAAATAATCCACTCATAAAAAAGTGGTTCAAATATTTTTTATGAACTTTCTGTAATGAGCCATGACGCTGTTCAGATGTTGTATGATCCAACTTCTAAAATATTGCTTCTCTATGAAGAATTAGTTCAATATAAAATCTTTCTTGATTTCGTTTTTGAAATATCCTAAATAATAATTACAGTATTACTTATATAAATAAAGTGACTAATAAAAGAATATATTATTATATTTCATAAAACATAAACAACGTGGCAATGAATTTATTATACAAAATTATTTTTTACAATTCTTACATGAAAACCAACTCAATATTTAAATTTTTAAGCATAGTATTTCTATTTTGTATTTGTAGATATTATCAATAAATTCAATATCCGAAAATAAAATACGAAATCGTATAAATTCTAAAAAAACTATTTGATTAGTAAATTTAATACGCTATCAGAACAGTTTTATAACAACAACTAATACTTATCAGAAAAAAACAAAATTTCTATTTTCAATTTTACAAAATACTATCTGTAGTCTATACTTAACAATTTAATGAATTGTTTAAATATATTGTGTAGTAATTGAGTAAGATGAGTGAATTGCTTCAATATATTAAATAGCAGTAGTAATATACCCGGAGGTTTGATTTATACACTCTAAAATCCATATACGTGACAAACGTGGCATTTGAATTAAGTTTATCATCTGTTTTCAGTCGTTCGTGTCGTCCTATCGATGTTTTTATTTCCTTTTTTATCACTGTTATTATTGTTTTCTTGTTATTCTTTTTCAAATTTTTATTTTTTTTCATTTATACTATGTATTATTATATCAACTGTTAGCTCATATGGCAAATTTTTTTCCTGATTAATTTTTTATCTTATTATTTCATTGTGCTACTCACCAGAATTTTTTATTCCATTTTGTACACTGTTTGATTTATGAAAATGTATTATATATACTATTAGCCCATATGGCAAATTTTTTTTCTGAAAATAATTTTTTGTTTCATACATTTACATCGGTTTTTCTTATCAAAATGTATTACATTATTGATAGCTCTTACGGCAAGTTTTTTTCAAGTTCGGCAAGTTTGAGTTTTTCTATTTATATCAATTATATATACCTTGATTTGTTATAAAAATATGAATAAATTGAAAATCATATTTACACAATGAATTACTGTTTTATTTTATATTTTTGAGTATATAAATCAATTATTAAAAATTAACGACTTATAAAATCATTAAAAAAAATCCAAAGTTTATTGCAAGAGATATTTAAAAGAAGATGCAGCAAACTAGGTTCAATAATTAGCAGTTAGAACCATCGAGAAGATTACTACTTGTAAATCGGCCGTGGACACTTTGTACAGTATGAATAAACCGGAAAATATATTTTACAAGATAAGATTAAATTAAATTATTCAAAACTTTATCGTGAATCGTTATTGCAATCAGTATAAGACATGGGTTTGGAGATGACACAGTAAAGCATAACATTTCCACTCTGAAATACGAGTACACTATGAACCAAAATTAAACAACTATAAACTAAATCTCAAATTATTAAATATGGTTATGATTATACCATTTTAAGAATAAATAAATCAAATATTCGTTGAAAGTGTTCGAAAGTAACTTGTACAGGTAAAGTTACTACAAACCTTTATGGACCGGCAAGTTATAAGTTATAATAAATCATATATTATTTTATAATATAACATAAGAAATTAGAATATTAAATTATCAAATTAATATACATATATAGGTACTTGTGTAAAATGTGACAGGTATATGTTACAATCGTTGAATATATAATATAAATTTATAATATTAGTTTATAATATAATGTATATTAGTTCATGATATAGATTAATATTAATCGGTTAATGTTGATCGAGTAATGAGTGTATAATGTATATTGGTACACTCAAAAGTCAAAACCATGTATCGTTTTGGTGCGTAAAATTCATAGCCGCCCGACGATGCACCATTTGTTTTGGTGTTCGCATTGCTTTTCCATCACCAATATTATACCGATCGTTTGTGCGTAGGCCACATTTTTTTATCGGTGACACATCAGTTTCGTTGTCAATACAGCCCTGTATATGCACTTTTTCCAGACGACGCCTTACGCCTAAATCACACGTCCTCACAGTGCAAACTCAGACAGGTCACCTTGTAATTGTGTCGTTTTCGATACGTTTGTTGTGCATATTATTATTAGTATGTGAATGTGCTTAAACGTGACGTAATATTATATATGCAGTATTATTGTCAATCAGTGGCCGATATAATAATGTGCCTGTGACCCGTCTTGGTTATCGGTACAAGCCATCGACATTCGACGGTTTTATTTTCGGTGGTTGCGACCCGCGGCCTTTAATTTGTTTTTATGCTACCGAGCGCGGACAGATGCGGTCGTTGTAAGCCGTTGGTGTTCACGATGCATGAGAAAGATGAGTGGCCGTCTCGTGTCGACTGTGTACAATATAAAATCACCACGGATGTAGTCGCCGATGTTAGTCCATACTGCTACCGCTTGTATGTAGTCGAAACCCATTCGAATAGGCGTGAAATAAGTACAACATATCACGAATATTATCGTATTTGCATAAACGCGCGTGTATAAAAGTAATGATTTACCGGTCGGTCACTCCATTGTAAGGTACAGTTGTTGATATGGACTCGATCTCGATATACATTTCCTTCAGTGGTGTTCTCACGGGAAATGCAGGTTGAGGGTTCATATCCGTTCCAGTTTGGAGTAATTTTTAGATCACAATCCTCCCTACAAGCCTACAGGTCTATGAAAAGTCTAACAGCAAAAAACGACCAGGGGCCGCGGCCGGCAGTAATATAAAATAAAAATCTCGAATATTTCGTGTTTTTTTGCGCGCAAACGGTTTCGGCAACCCGTCTGACTATGCGTGTAATGTTTCATAGTCGAAAAATAAATCCTTCACCACGAAAACTTGCAAACGAGTTTTTTTCAAAAAAACGGGTTTTACCGTACTTAGGTGGTTAAAATTTGGATTCTCGGCATTTTTCTAATACAGGAGAAAGGTCCGACGGTCCCTTGTACAGGTTTCCCCGTTTTTAGAGTCATCGCCCATACGCTTCCATCTTAAAAATACGTATATTTAGTTTTTTAGGTGAAAAACGTGGAAAAACGAACAGGGGCCGTGGGCGGCCGTAGTACAAAAAATAATATATCGAATATTTCGTGTTTTTTGCGCGCAACCCGTTTCAGCAATCTGTCTGACGATGCGTGTAAAGTTTCAGAGTCGAAAAATAAATTCTTCACCGCGAAAACTTGCAATTGAGTTTTTTTCAAATAAGTGGTTATTACCGTACTGAGGTGGTAAAAATTTGAATTTTCAACATTTTTTTGATATAAAAAGAGAGTCCGACAGTCCCTCATGCACGGCAACGCGTTTTTAGAGGCATCGTGAGTACGCTTCCATCTTAAAAATACGTATATTTAGTTTTCTAAGTAAAAAACGGCCAGGGATCGCGCCCGGGCGTAAGTTAACTACGCACGTTATTTGGCCACTTAAAGACTCTGGTGGCATGGTGGTTAGCTGTAAAAGCGCAGTTAATGACGCCGCTCGACAATAATACCGTATATTAAATTTTTCACGGGTCGACGTTGCGGCGGTTAACAGCAATCCCGATTAAATTGCCGTCCGGCGAGACAAGCGCCCGATGGTTGATATTGTATAATGCGTGTATACAGCATATTCCGAGCACATGTCGATGCCGATGCAAATTAATATGCCCCGTTTAGTCCGTGACACGATGTCAGTGATGTAGTTTTATGTCACTACAATATTTTGATATATAATAAATAAATATATATCGTCTTCGCTGCCACAGTTATGATATGCAGTAGAATCCGCTCGATTTGGACACATTGGGCGGTGGCCTGTATGTCCCCATTATCCGACTGTCCCGATTAACCGAATAACTAATAAACCGATACATTCGTTCGGGACTACGCCAATCTGTCCCTATTAAGCGGTTGTTCCAAATAAGCGGATTCTACTGTACATAATATACATGGATCTCGTTCAGTACCGTCATGCCACCGCTACCTAGACGTCGTCGCTGCAACACTCAAAAACATGCTGACTATTGGTTGTGAGTACCCGTAATCCCATATCACACGATATTTGATTTATTTTTATTTTTTTTTTTCACTTAATACCATTTGCGATTTCAATCGGCTTCTTTATCGGTCGCCGTATTATCTGCGTCCCCGATTGCGTTCGGCCATTCGTCAGCGGTGTACGTCGTATATGACGTGCGTCCGAGTGTGCCACCACTTCGTGGCACCTACTCGGTGTTAAACGCTTCAGTATTTTTATCGTTGTTGTCCGGCTTGTTCGCCGCACGCCAACTTCTCCGCCGTTTGTCGTAACCTATGTACGTGCAATGCAGTCTCGCTCTTACTATACCGTTGTTTATGACGTTTCGTGACCATCATAAGCAGTCGGTCGCATTGTTCCGTAACGATTAATTGTCGAGCTCTCGCCGTAAACCAGTAACAATAGCCCATGACTGCTATTGGTGTCGTTGCGGCAGCATCGTCGTCCACTCCGGTCCCGCTCGCCGCCGGGCCGCGCGATTGTAAACGGCGGGTGTCGTTCGGCTGGCCGCCATACGGAGGGGGAGAAACGCGTCCATAATCGAGCGTGCGGCAATCGTGAACTCGTCACACGACGGGGTGCTTGAGAACGAACGTTGATGATTTATCACCAAACTCCGTAGTGCCTCCTCTTTTTCGTACCCCCGATCCCGCATCGCTACAGCCGTTCTGTGCGAGTCTTATCCTGAGAACCACCACACGTCGTCGGTCCGTCAACTATACTGTATCGTCGACAGCGACAGATTGCGTCTTTGTATAA